>NC_064305.1:9943274-10600024 GCF_023373825.1 Bactrocera dorsalis
AAGCCATAGAAAAGCCATAGCTTAGGTCAGGTTAGATTAGATGGCTGAACGAAGATCGCACATGGACTGCTATATTAAGTCCTTTGTGAAGCCATAGAAAAGATGAACTCCTGTGTTCGAACTTATAAATTAGCAAAACGCTTAGTAGCCAATACTAATTTACACAGGCATTTAATTTCCACTACCACCAGTTCGGTGGGATGTATGTATAAAGGTATGCGTGCCTAAATGTTTAAGTCTTGACCACCCAAGCTCGAGATAGTCAACAAAGAAGTGTTGAGTTGTTTCCACCTCATCTACTTCCATATAGCTTTTGCAAACGGCGTCCGGTAAGATTCCCCACCTTACAGCATGGATGACCATAAGGCAATGGGCTGTCAAAAGCTCCACAATTAGGGAGAGGCTAGCCTTACTGAGGGTAAAGAGATCAGTAGATCTCCTGCCATCGATCTTTGGCCAAAAGCCTTTTGCGTCAGCGCATGTACCGATAGTGGCTCAACGCTAACCAAGCTTCCGCAAAGCCCAGCTATTCAGTTGTAGAACATAAGAGGATACCGATAGCGGTACTAGGCACCTTTCCTTGCCAGTTCATCAGCTTTGCAATTTCCTGCGATTCCATACCAATCTTATCACAAAAACACAGATAGCGAGATTAGGAACTTGTCGACCAACCTTGACCGCACTGTAAATTCTAGTATTGTCGCTCTGCTGTCTGAGTGAATGGTCACTTCTCTGAAGGAGTCTGTACTCCAGAGCGACTTCGACTTGGAAGACACTGCAACAGTCAGGAAGTCTGAATCTGGAGTTGACAGAGAGCTCCTGACAGTAAACCCCTTCACCAGCCTGCCCCCCAGCTTTGACCCATCCGTAAGGAAGCTCACTGCCCCTCCCTTACAACGGCTTCTTCCCACCCACAACTCTCTAGTCGGTATATGGGAAGAGAAGAAGCCGCCAGAGTTCGGTTTGGCGACTCATCAAAGTAATGCGGTATGAAGTCAAAGTGTGTGAGGATATCCGAATGTTCAGATACCTGTTCTTTTAAGAATCCAGATTCTCTTAGTCTGATAGCAACTTTCGCAACCATACACCTGCCGACAATGCCTAATAAGGGGAAGATGGCGTTAAGCGCCATAGTTGAAGTGAACCTTAGTGTACCACACATGCTGATGAGCGCCGCTCGTTATCAAGTCTGGTATTTTCTAGAACCGTCCACCATATAAAGACTCCATTCAACAAAATGGGCTTGAGTATAAAGTCGTAGAGCCATAGGACCAGTTTAGGTGAGAGACCCCACCTTTTGCCAAAGGCTCTTTTTCAGAAGTATAAGGAATCGATTTTTTTTTTTGCTTTTTCTTCGATATTAGGCTTGTATGAAAGATTTCTATAAAGGTTGAGCCGTAGATATTTCACTGTCACAGCGGTACCACCGGGATAGACTTGGTTAAGGAGCTGCTAGTTCTGCCTAAAAGCCATAACAGTTTTTGACTAACCTAAAATTCAACTGAAGCATCGACAGGAAGTCACTGCCTATGGGTTTTACCTTCCTCTCAAGAGCTTCAAATTTTTCCAACTGCAATCAATAGAAATTAGCTGTGCTGCCAGATATTATTTTTTGTCTTTAATATTGAAGTTGAATTTAAAAAAAAGGCTTTATAAATGCTGAGACTTTAGTTTCTATGATCAAGTGGTGTCACTGAAGTTATAGTAGGGAATATGCCTCAAAAATAATATTGAACCGCGGCTTCCTTTCTTACTATTTCCCAAACTGCCTAAAGACTACAAATCGAAGAGCTCCGAAAGCTATAAGCTCATTATATACATATATAAAATATTATATATATATAAAACTGTTTTATACCATTATATGTATATATAAAAATTCAAGTGAGCCATGTTGGTATTTTTTTTTTTTTTGTTTATCCTGATCAGGGTATACTAAGTTTGCGACGAAGATTGTAACACCCGTAAGGAAACGTCGGAGACCTCTCTATATAAGAATGATCAGCAGAACGAGCTGCGGCCATCCTTTTCGCACTCAGAAGCTGCTCATTTGTCGAAACCGATAACTATGATTATGCACATCATATATGTACATATGTGTGTATTAAAATCAATCGATCAAAATTAGAATAAAGAACTTTTTATACTGTTTTATGCTAGGAAAATGACCTGTGAAGGGTATTATATTACTTTAAGTTTAATGGTCAATTGATTACCAGCAATAATTACTAGAGTTGTGCATGGGCCCCCATTGCTGTATACTAAAATCTGAATCTTCATCCACTTGACTATGTTAAACAAATCGAATAAAATAAATAATTTAGGAAACTAATTAGAAAATTTGGAGAACAACTTTGTCACCGCCTTTTCAATGTTTACCAAATGGATTTTTAATCAAGGAAGGTTGCATTTTATGCATTCAAAAAAATAAAAAAATATATAGAAAAAAAATTTAAAAAATAAAAAATAAAAAAAAAATACAAAAAAATTTAAAAAATATAAAAAATATAAAATAAAAAAATAAAAAAATATACAAAAAAATTTAAAAAATATGTTTTTTTTAATTTTTGTTTTTGTTTTTTATTTTTGTTAATTAAATTATGTATAATTGAAAAAAATTTATATGTAAATATTAAAAAAAAAAATGATTTTTTTGGTTTTTTTTTTATTTTTTTTATTTCTTATTTTAATTTTCTAGCAAGCACACCTGTGCATTTTTAATATTTTTTAATAGTAAATATGTATGCGTACTCATATATTTATATACATTGCCCCAGTGCGCAGTCTCGCCGTCTAACCTGCTTCTGCTTAACCTCAAGCATAATATTATTAGAATGTCGCTTAGCTTATTGCCACCGTTGCTGTTGCTGTTGTTGTCATGCATAAATATAAAATGAATTATGCAATCATATTGAGGTGCGGCCGCTGCAATGCCGTTATGATAAAAGCCAACAGATGTGCGCTACGAAACATCAACGATATCATTCATTTGTTTTCGACAACAAGAGCGGCAGCAACAACAGCAACGCCAACAACAGGTTTCTTTTGGTCAATAAGTGCAAATCAGTGTTGACTGATTTGGTGCGTTTGTTGGTTATATGCTTGTTTATATATGAAAATATATATTTTTTAAATCTATTTCATAGTACAATTCGCTCGCTCGCTTCTGCTGAGGCTCAGCTGATCGCTTAACTATATGAGTATTTATTTGTTGACAGAAGCCTTTGTTTGATTGTTTATTTAATTGAAAATGCCCATAAGAGGCAAAGTGAATGAAGCGCTACGAACACACAGGCATTTATAATGTATAATATTTACATATATGTATATATAAATCTATATTCACAAGTATTGTATTTAATTGATTGACGGTACCAAGCCGTTGTTTATTTAGCTGATTATTTGCATACTTGACTGCCAACCACTTTCAAAAACTCGCAGAAAAACATATCGTAAATACACGGCTTATGAATTGAAATTATATTTTATTGGCATTTCAATTAATATAGCGTTTATTCGCCTCAAATACTTTAATTGTGCAAGCAATTATTTAAATTGCGCTACTAAAATCGGCTATAAAATCTACTTAGCAGCACTGCTTCATTAACTTCATTCAAAAATTGCCTCATTTTTTTCCATTTTTCTTCTTATTTTTTTTTCAAAATTAGTTAACAAAATAATTTTAATTAAAAATCGAATTCGCACAACTTAGCCGCACGCCACTTCAGTTTAATGCAATTCAAATATTGTTAAGCGTGCAGATCAAAGATATGTAAATGCAACTTCCGCTGCGGAACTTTAATGATGGACTAGGCGCTGCCGTTCACTGCGCTGCAAGCAAATTTTGCTACAGTTTTTTTGGCAAAGCAATAAAGACAATCAGAAACGTGTGGGTCAAAACGTGCGCTTGATTACTCTTGCTGGTCTAGCCGACTGACATTAATATATGCACATACATATATGTACATATATAAATATTTATAAACATATATAAATATGTATTCAGAAACAATTAAAACTTTTCGAAAATTGAAAAACATCAAAAAAAAAATTGAAGGTGGCAACGCCAATAACTGTAGCGCACGCAAATTTATCGATATACCCTTCGATTTGTTAATGAAAAATACACAAATTTGCGAAATGTCAGATTTTTTGCACATTTTCGTATAGTCATGTTGTATTTCAAATAAAAAAAAAGAGACTGTTAACTTCCATTGTACTAAAGCTTTTATACTCTTCACGGGTGCATCTCTCATTGCATTTTTTATATATGCAAAGATCTTTATCTCGATTGTGATCAATTGTATGACAGCTTTATATATATTGGCCCGATCTAAACAATGTATTCCTATGTAATCAATGTTCCTAAAGATACCTTGTCAAATAAAAGAGTTTTTCTTACAAGGACTCGCTTTTAAGCAGTCATAATCGGTGCATCGTGGTACAAATTTGCTGAGACAGCTAATATCAGTTTCAGCTATGTCTTCCGGGTTCGCCAAACCTAAACTCAATCGCATTCCGATGGGAGCGAGGCATGAGTATCTCCTCTGGCTAGCTTATCGGCTTTGCAGTCTGATGATGAAGTTTACTATTTCCAGGAAGGCTAGAGACTCCTTTACTAATAAGCTCAGCGCTAGCATTGCCGCTCGACTGTCAGGGTAAATGCTAACCTCCTTGAAAGGAAGCTTCACTTCGTAACAGGTGGCGGTAGCTTGATAGCAGTCTCTTCTCCAGAGGTTTCTCGTTATCCAAATATGTATCCCTCGTTGGTACGTAAACACGTAAACAGAAAAAAAAACTGTCACGAGTGATCTCCGGGACACAGTGATCCAAGTTTCCAGAAATGCAGTTGAAGAAGAAAATAATTTCAGTGGGTCCATGTTCGAATCCCCTCATGTAACCAGTTTACCTAAACCTTAGAGCACACTTCGCAGCCATACACCTGCCGGCAATGTTCATTGGTGCTATCTTTAAAATGGCATAAAATGCAATTGTTGGTGTAGTTTGTAGTACACCGGAGATACAGCTGAGAGCCGCTCTTTGGACACGCTCAAACTATTTAACAAGTGTAGCCTTCTCGAATGCCTTCCACCAAGCGAATACGCCGGAGAACTTTATTGGCTTGACTAGCGTTTCGTAGAGCCAGACCACCAGCTTTAGTGAAAGTCCCCATCTTTTGTTTCGCTCAGCTGACTACACTCATTGCGCTCTTTTTAACAGTATTGCCAGCATAGAGAACAAATTTTGGGTTTTTACTACAAATAATACGTCTGGCTGGCTGCACAAATGGTCATAAACTCAAAAAGTATTTTTAAAGTATTTCTACGGATACTTGAAGAATGTCCAGTAGACTGCACATGAGGACCGAAGAGGTTATAGCCACTCTACATCAATATAAGGCAACCAATGCCTTTCTGACTCTCTCCTCAATATTTGATGGCGTGAAGAACCGAAAGAGCGAAGAAACACGTTTGAGATCTTTTACCTACTAGTAAATAAAACCATTTCTGTTTTACTTGGTTTGAATGCGAAGCCCCTTCTATTCGCAAAGTTAGATACCATGCTGAGTTACCCTTCGGTTAGATAGTGGATCGTTAGATTTACAAGATTTCGACGTAAAATGCACTAAGTCGTTCCATAGGTCAATCCGAGTTGCTGCGAACTCCGCCGAATAGACTCTCCACAGTCTTCGTATACAGTCTCAGGCACCGCTACTATACATTCTATTAGCCTATCCAGTAATGAAAACTGGGCCTCAAGATGGGTTATGGTGTTGCGAATAGCAGGCTCAGTAGGCCGATTATATTGACCATAAGTTCATAAGTTGAGTGAAGGCGGCGAAACACATTTTGTATAGAACCTGAACAATTTGTGAATGTTGTTCGGCCGTATGTCTTTCCATGATGAGCTGCCAAAGATACTGAACAAAAAACAACATGAAAGCTTGACACGACTCTCATAAACAGGCTATTAAAAAAAGTAGCTGTACTTGGATCACCCGTTATTTTAATAGAATATTCTACATCCGTTTTTAACCGATCAATCTTCCTCAATATTATTGCGTAATATTTTTTAATTTATTTATTTCATATTTTTGCTTTTTTGCCGATTTTTCATAAAACATAAATTTCCTGCTAAACTACTTTTGATTGATATTTTAAATAAATTTGGTAAACAAATCAAGAATTCTTCCGATTTCTGACAATCAACGCATGTCAATAAATTTAGAATATACATAAATATCGCAACACAAAAGGTACTAAATACGCTTTTGATAGTAACTGGTATGAAAACAATAGAAATTATTCGCCATACTGTCTGCTGTGGAGTAATCTTCAGCGACCGCAGCCACAGTAGTAGCACACAGTAGTAGCCAAGCAAACCAAAACTGTTCCCTGCTGAGAACTAGCCGATAATCAACTGTTTTGACTACTGTGAGTGGATATGATTACTTTTTGTTTTGGTTGTGGTTTAAATAGTGATTTGGTTTTAAGAGTTTGTATGACGTTGTAAAAAATAAGCGATTCCAAGAAAGTGTTTGATGTCTACCGACAAGTTGAATGGAACTCTGATAATTTTGGTATATGATTAGTACACCAGTCTACTTTCCATATAGTATAACGATATTACCATTGGTATTAGTCTCCTTTCTTCTGCTTAATGATGACCACATAACCAAACCTTTAAAGAGCTCTTCGGGGGGTAAATTCGTTGACAGTTAAATTTATGGCGATTCCAGCCTACTTCGGTGCTAGATAACTATTCTAAGACCAATTTTGCTCTACTGTGAAGTAGTATGGTAGACGGACGTACGTAAATCCATCTGCAAGAAGCCAATGGAAAGGGTTCAGAGGCTCACTGCACTATGCATAACGTGAGCTTTTAGAACAACTTCAACGGCGACTCTTGAACTGGTACTAAACCTGCCATCTATGGACCTCTTCGCTGAAAACTGCGCTGCAAATTTGGCGGGGCGGCTACTGGCTGCAGAATTTACATAGAGAACCTTCGGGCATAGCTCGGTGGATAATGGCGGTTGGGTAAACATCGAATACATGATCCCACTTTTCAATTTGGAAAGAAAGTCGATAGTAAACATAGAAAAATTGTTGACGTAAAGGTAAGTTAACCACACGGAACACTCTAAACATCTATACTGATTGCAATGCATTATCTATGCGACGATCTGGAGTTTTGTTTATGGTAAAGAAAATCAAAAACCGATGGAACGAGCTACCTGGGTTCAAAACTGCAAAAGTCATGTATCAAAACGGTAGATCGGAAATACAAAAAATTCCTATGGACACTCGATAGAAGAGACTGTAGGAACATGATCGGAATACTAACTGGTCTGCCGGCGACACACGCCCACAATATGAGACTGACAGAACGAGAAGACTGCAAGAAATGTCTAGAGCAGTGCACCAGCGAAAAAATGGAGCATCTTTGTGCACTTGTCCCGGATTGGCAAGACTACAAGACCACGGTATGATACACTGGAGGAGGTATCAATAGTGAAGCCGCATAGTTTGATAAAGTTCGCATCAACCGCAGGCATCTTAAGGGATAACTACTCTTCATGGACCTCGCAACTAAACGTCATCTGGTATCGCAAAGGACAAAAAGTGGTCCATGCGTGGATTATTGGCCTACCCGAATAACCTAACCTAACCTTTGAGGTTATGTGAAAAATTCTGGATACAAAAGTTATAGATATTTTCTTTACCTATAACATTGCCATATAACTTTTTTCTATCGGACTCGTAGTTTTGGCGAAAATCAAGATAAACCGGTTTTGACTCATAAAAGTTCATATCCTTCCTTTTCCCAAACCCCAACCGCCTATAAATTACTTTCCCTGAATGTTTGTTTTGTTATCTTTCGTTTCGTTGTCTGCGACAAATTTAATGGACCAAATTAACATCTGCGTTTCTTTGCTGAAATGAAATAAAATCGAACCATTTCTGAAGCGAATGCTAACAGGAGACGAAAAGTAGATCAAATACGACAATAATGTGCGAAAAAGATCCTTGGACCGTGAAGCTCAAGAAATGTTCGCAAAGCCAGAATTGATGCCTCGAAAGGCTATCATTCACTAAGAGCTGATCTAGCCTGATCGAATAATTGATTCTACAATTTACTGTCAACAACTGATGAGATTAATGCAAGCAATCGAAAAAAGTCCAGAACTGATCAACAGAAAGGGCTTCGTCTTCTATCAGGACAACGCTAGACGAACAAAAATTGGGAGACCTTGGCTGGGAAGTTTTTATGCATCTACCATATAGCCCTGACCTTGTACCATCGGACTACCATTTGTTTCGGTCAATGCAGAAATCAATTGATGGAGTAAAGTTGGCTTCAAGAGAAGCCTATGAAAATTTGTGTGTGTATTTTCGCCAACCAAAAACCAGAAAAGTTTTACACTGATGGAATAAAGTCTCTAGTGGAAAAATGGCAAAAAGTGGTTGATCAAAATGGTATTTGGTTCATTAAAGTTCATTATAAATATAAAAAAATAAGTTGAAATTTGATTAAAAATACGAAAAAATATTATATTTTTTGATCACATATCAGAGTATATCAAATCTTTTAGCAACGAAAATATTAACATGTAAGCCCATATTATTTTTCATTCACTGTCAGGATATCTCAAAAATTTTGACATACTCACTTTTTTAAAATACATATATCGCAATAAATATCATAAAATAAAGGCATTTCGTGTCACAATTTTGTAAAGATTATAAAAAGTCACATGTCATCGTTCCAGCGGAAGTCGCACCGTTATAAATAACGATAATACGACTGTTAACTGGCAGACATAACCTCATAAATTACATAAATTATTTGCCTACCATTGGAGCTGGTGTGTGACCTTGAAATGTTTTGCGTTTGAATAGACTATGTTCATGTGAAATCATGTCACTAAAGTTGAAAAAAACTATATTTTAACAAAATTTTGAATTTTTTCCAAATGTTTTATAATTTTATTATGAATAATCTATATAAATCAGATCACTGTGCGACATTTTGCTGCAAATTTATGTGCGAAATTATGACAAAATGCAATAAATTTAGTTTTTCTCACCACAGTCGGCTGAAATAGCCATCAAAACGCTGACAACTGCAATAAAAACCAAAATAAATGTTGTGAAAATTACAACAACATTATAATAATACAAATTATTGCAAGTAATAAGACTCTTAAAGATGGCTTAAGAAGCCGCTCACTTGCGGGGTAGGCAAAGCGTAGATTGCAGAGTCACAGCAAAAGCAAAAACAACAACAATAACAAATACGAAAATTGCATAAATCAAAGTAACTGACACTCATAGTAAACAAAGCCAGAGCCAAAGCGGAAATAGATGAAAACAAACTCATACATATGTATAGCTGTATTTATGATTGTATGTGTGCGCATTTGTTTATCAACGCATGGATAGTAGTTAGCAGTTTAATGAATAATAATTAGCTGCGTGTGCGTAAGAGAACGTTAGCGCGTGGCTGATTGCGAACAGCGGTAATAATAAAACAAATCCAATAGCAACAACAACAACACCAGAGTTGGCAAAAATCGCGTTATAAGATACGAAAACGCTGAAGGTCACTGGCGCATTTAATTACGAATTTTTATGAGCAAGCAAATTTATATATTTATGTGACTATGAATATATGCACGTATGTGTATTTGTAAGTGTGTATGAAACGCGTGTAGCACAGACCGTTGTTATTAAATTATTGCTGTAATATCTCGGCCAATGTAATGCGTGCGAAAGGAAGTTATAATTTGGTACACTGTCGATGCATGTTGTGAGGAAGACACATGCAAAAGCACTTGCGTGTTTGTATGTATGTGTGTAAAGGTGTGAAAATAATTATAATAAATTATTGAAATTATTTTAGATTTGTTTTGTTTGAGTTTGATATGACATATTGGTGGAAATATCTCGAAAAGGAATATATTATACAAATCTTCACTAATAGTTAAAGAACTAAAACATAAATATGAAATCCTTCGACAGAAAAGTATAAAAAAAAAATTAAATTGAAAAAAAATTAAGTCAATTTAACAAAAAATTTTATTAAATAAATTATCGAAAACAAATTTTTAGAAAATACAAAAATTAAATTGAGATAAATTTTTCAAATATAATTTAAGTACTCGTACATGGAGGAACATTCAATTATTAATTAAGAAAATTTCAAAAATTAAAAAAAAATGCACACAAAAAATATTCCAAATTTTTGAGCTCAATTAATTTTAAAAATAAATATATACCAAAAAAATATAAAAGTAAAAACTGATAGAAAAATTAAATTATTTAAATAAAAAAAAATAATTAAAAATTAAAAAAAAATTATTTTTATTTAAAAAATTCTAATTATGAAAAATTTAATTTAATTAAATTGATGGAAAATGGAAAAATTAAATTAAATTTATTTTAATTAATAAAATTTTTGTCACGAATAACATCCAACAAATTTAATTTACTTTTAAATAAATTTTTCAGTACCAAAAATTAAAATGTTTTTTCAAAATGAGATAAAAAAAATAAATTTTTTCCCAAAAAATATGTAGAAATAAAAAATTAATTTAGAAAAAAATATTTTAAATTTAAAACCCAAATATATTAATTTAAAAGATTCTAATTATGTTAAAATTAAATACAATTGATGGGAAATGCATAAACTAAACAAAATATAATTACCTTAATTTTTTTAATTTTTTTTATTTTTTTTTAATTTTAAATTTTTTCACAAAATAAGATCCAACACATGGTATTAAATTTTGAAATTAATTTTACAATTTCGAAAATTAGAATGCCTTTTCCAAAAAAGTCTCAAAAATTAAAAATTGTTATTGAAAATTAAAAAAAAAAGTCAACAAACAAATATTAAATTGAATTTAGAAGAAAACAAATTTAAATTTATAACCCAACTACGTATTAATTTAAAATAAACTTTTTTTATATATAACATCCAAAAAATTATATTTAATTTACATAAATTATACAATTTCAAAAACTAAAATTTTTATTAATTTTTTCACAAATTAAATTAATTAATTTTCTTCACAACTAACGTCCAAAAAAATGTAATTTAATTTCGAAAAAATTTTACAATTCCAAAAATTAGAATATTTATCCAAAAAAAAAACAGAAAAAAAAATTAAAAATTGTAATTAGAATTAAAAAAAAACAATTTCTTGCAAAAAAAATTAAGTTCAATGTTGAAAAAAATTTTATTTATATTTAAAATCCAGCTATATGCGAATTAAATGAAAATAATTTTTTTCACAAATGAAACCCAGAAAAAATTATTTAATTTATATAAATTTCACAATTTTAAAAATTAATATTTTTATCAAATTCAAAATATTAACAGATTAAATTAAAAATTAGTCAAAGGAACAATTTTGTTCACAAAAAAAATAAACAATTTTTTATATTTAGAAAACAAATTCATTTGAATTAAAAACCCATTTTGATTTAATACAAATTTCATTATGGAAAAAAAAATTTTAAAATAAATCGTTTTATTTTATTATAAAAAAATTCTGCTATTCCAAACATATTTTTTTTTTTCAAAAAACTCAAAAAAGTCAGAAACTTAATTAATTATTAAAAATAAATATATTTTTTTACAAAAAAATCTTAATTTTGGACTTAGAAAAAAAAATTAACCTAAAAACTTAATAAATTCATTTTAAATTAGAAACTTATTTACGTATATAATTTTTAAATAAATTCTCATTATGAAAAAAATAAATTTTTTTTTGAAAAACACATTTAAAAACTTTTGCATTATTATAAGTAATTTTTGTTATTACTAAAAACTCAAAATAAAAATTCAAAAATTTAATTTAAAATTAAAAATAAATCTAATAATCACAAAAAAAGCATTGAACTTAGAAAAAAAATCTAAATTAAGAAACCAAATATATTCATTTTTAAAGTTTGGAAATACCAAAACATATTTTTTTTTTTTTAATAAAAACTAAAAAAAAAAATATTTAAGTTTAAATACATTTTACAATGCAAAAATGAAAATATTTTTACAAAACAAAAATCAAGAACCACAATGTACAATGTAGAATTGTACACATCTATAGTATACATATATAAATACACATACTATATATGCATGCATTTTCATATATTGAATCAGTACAATTTATGCACACACACACTAACACAAACAGAGTGCAATTTCAACAGTGTTGCATGCTAACGCCACGCAGCAAAGCAGAAAGAGAAAAGCGACAAAAAATTTAGAAAACAAATTAAAACAAAGAATATAATGGACCAGAGGTGACGAGCGACCAGTGAAAGCAACAAAATGAAACACAAAACACACAAGCACCCACCCACTCAGGCACATGCACACGTGAGCACAGCGCGCGGAGTGTCATAAAACAAACCAAATATGCATATGTTTACTTTAGCTCGCCAGCTACACGCACGCACTCACACATACACACACAAATGTATGTGTTTGCGCACACAAAACGCTCCGACGCGAAACGCTTTGTTTGCTTATTTGCGTTTCACGTGCTGGTGTGCATGTGTGTGTGTCATAATCGCAATGCGTTCTCTTGTTTGCACATTTGTTATTGCTTTTCACTTTTTCCATTTTCCATTTTCCATTTTTTTCGTTTTTACTTTAAATTCCAACAGGCAGAAGTTCAGGGCAAATATTGTGTCAGCGCAGGCGGCGCATTTGCAATTGGAATATGCAAAATGCTCTACAAGTGTGTGTGTGTTTGACCACATTCCGGGACAAGATTTTATTTGACAAATGTTTGCTTGACCATTTTGGGCTACTACAACAACAAACGTTAACCATGTGGGTGCACAAATCGGTAGTTTCTTTGGTGTTAGTGAGGAGAAGTCAACTAAGGGAATTCTTTGTTTTCAATATTTTCTAGAAAATCAAAATTTTTGACAGCATTTAACGCAATATTCAACAATGCTTGTTGTTTTTATATATGATGAGATTACAAAAACATCATTTAGACACTCATGCTTGCCTCTTTTGAGATTTCAAAGTAGCATTTTGAACTCTTATTCTCCACAAAATGAACTCTCTCCTTCATATCTCTTGTTTTCAAGTCCTGACCCTAAAATGGAGGCATAAAAACCTCACAACGAAGTTGCCACAGCTTCTGTCGATGTGAATGGGTTTGCGTACCCTTATGGTATACAGTTCCTCTCCTATTCGCCAATGCCACTTTGCTTCCTTCAAAGAGGGTCCGATTGTTCACAGCATAAGCTCGAAGGTTAAGAATTTGGGCGTAGACTCCTACGTCAGCTCATAGTAGTTGATTCCCTACCAGTTCAACTAAACACATAGCAAAACCATCCTGACCGACAATCCTGGCTGAACCACCATTTGCACCAGCTCAGCACTATTCAACCACGTTCCTTTTCGCTTCATGTGGTCGTAAGTGATCCACTTTTCATTATCAGTAACCATCTGTTTCAGAATTATATCGATTTTGTTGCAAGTCAATAGCTCTTCGCAGACGGAAACTTTGACTATGAGGTTTTTTTGCATTAACTCGTGTGGTACCCATTCGTCGAGCTTCATTTTATACTCAACCTTATTTAAATGTTTCAAAATTATTTTTTTTTCAATGTTTAACTTTCGGACATTGATGCTTACATGACGGTCGAACTCAACAGTGTCTATTATTTTATTGATATGACTACAATTGGCCTTCCAAAGCTTGTATCATCTTCGATATTAAATCTCAGCTCGGAAAAGGTGGGAGCTCTTACTAAAAGTGGTGTTTTGGCTCTTCGAAGCAGTTGTCAATCAAATGCTAAGGAGCTTGAACTTGTCCAAAGAGTGACTGTCATAGACATATCTGGTGCACTGCTTACTATACCCACAATAACCTTTAGTGGCATTTCACACACAACACCGGCAGGTGCATATGAAAAGGTCCGAACAAGAGTCACCGAAATTCTATGCTTCATTAACTGCATTCCTGAAAAATAGGATCACCGCGAAGCAGAGGCTACTCGTGGCAGTTTTAACTCCAACAGCATACCAGCAATACTTGCGCTGAGGTTGCTAACTATGCTGTTGTTGTAGCGGCAAAATTCTGTCGAGTTGACAGTTCTTGGCTGGATAAAAATACGAGTCGGTTCCGTTTCCGTGGACCCGACTGCAGTGGAAACGGGTCGCTAACTGTGTGCTAGTCAAGGAGTGTCTGTCCTCACTAGCATAACATCTAATTCATCATCAGACTCGTTTGAATGGAAAGCCGACGTGCTAGCTAAAGTGGACACCATTTTCTGCCCACATTGAAATGGTACCGAGTTGGATCCTCATTGGCATCTTGGGTTCTATCACTGGACCAATAGTACTCACGTGCGATCAGCAGGAGCTGGTCGACTATCCGCTACCGTACGAGTGCAAGATCCTTTCGCTTAGAGCAGAGCACAGGATATCTTCTGAACTAGTTTCCCTTAGCAAAACTCATCTTGATGGAATCGTTGGAGTTCTTAGTTAAAATTGTTCAATAGAAATTCATGCGATAAAGCTAAAACACTTTTGGAAAGCTTGATAGATTTGGCGGACACAAATTGTCATAGTTGTTTGAAGGAGAATGAGAATGAAACTTGCAGACACTTTCTCCTCCATTGTCCAGCGTTTGCAAAACCATATTTCTTGGAAGTCTTACCTTCTTAGCAGTCTTACCTCCGTCGAAGCTGACAATAACCGTTTCAAAAAATGTGTAATAGGCTCAAAGCGCTTTGTAAGATCCTATAATCTATTATATAGGGGTTCCAGGTAATACAACGGTCCGGCGTTCTACGCTGACGAAATTAGATTCCTGTTAAAATCACTTTTATAACTTAATCTATTGAACGACTGTTTCGACAAAACTAAAATTTTGAACGATTGACTGTTATTACACATATATCAGTTCGACTCTACCATTTTCTATCAAGCTTTCCAAAAGGCTCAATATACCAAGAAAATCTAACCCAGTTCATCACTTCTAACGAAGTCAATGAAAATCGGAAAATTCAGTTCCATTTCATAGATTCACTTAATTACAAACATACACACGCATCTAAACTTAATTGGTACCATCTGCTTGACACCTGCAATCACTGTGCGCCACCTTGGCGTATGAGTAATGCTGGCATAAATTCGAGTGATTGACCACCTGCCTGCCCGCTTAACTGTAGCGAACGAAATATACAGACGTACGCTTCCGATCTTTTAGCAGTCAGTGGAACAGTTGAACGCCTGCGAGTGTCCTTTTACAGCGAAGTTCGACTTGCAGTCGATATTAGTGCTTGCAACGCCACTTCACCGGTGATGGGAGCAAAGCCAATATTCCAACAGAAACAAGAAAAAGCACACAGCCGTCAGACGAAGCTACAAATCGTTATGCAATAAAAGCAAAAACAAGGGGCACACTTTACAGTAAGTGACAGTTGTACGCCATGCAACGCAAACAGAAATTAGTAACGGCATTCAGCAGTCACACCACTCGCTGCAGCCTTTATGTCCATCAGTCAGCGTATTTCACAGAATCTATGTCTATTTGCTTTCCAGCTGTCAACTTGGACACACCACCTTCAGTTCGGTCGCTCTACATTCTTCCGTTTGTTTATTCATTTGTTTGTTTGGCTTGTCGTCCGGTTCGGCTGCACGCCTTTTCGTGCCCACGTCCATTTGCGCCACGTGCAACACAGTGATGAATGTGGCAGCATGTCCAACCGTGTACTTCATCAATCACGCTACGTTGTAGTGCTTGAAGTTAGCTAAATTGAGCTCTGAGTTGCCATGTGTAGCGGAGAGTGGCAGCAAACATAACGGTGCATAACTGCAGTTGGACAGGTTTGAGATGTTATGAGTGAAAGCAGAAATAATAATTCACGTGGACATTGTGCGGTCTAAGGAATGCACAGCTACTTTCATTAGCTGCATTCTTGATGAGAGGAAAGGAGTGCAAGGAATCGGGGCCATTTCACGATCCATAAAATACGACGTGAAGATCTCGAAAAAGTGCGAGTTCAAAAAACTGTTAGGAAGGTAGGTAGAGTGGAAGTCTTCTACCTTTTAACAGTCTTTCTTTAATTGCAGTGATCTCTTTTGGAAGACATTGCGTTGGTCTGGTAGTCGAAAGATGATTCTGCTAAATTTCTTCAAAAGACACCACCTCTTAATCCACTACCTCGTTTTGACTCGTCCGTATATGTGCTTAAGCCGGTGTCCCTGTACGAGTACACGTCCCCCTTTCCCCACTCTTCCTCGGAAGGGAAGGTCGTCTTGGTGGCCGAATTTAAATTCAGTTCTATAGAATTTAGAAAACCCGTGATATTGGAAACTCCAAAGTAACTCTTATTTATGCTACTACGAATCCAGCAACCGAAAAAGTGAAAAATGGATTATCAAAATGCCCGAGCTGTGTGATCTCAGTGTATGATTTATAGATCTAAAGTTTTCGCTAAGACAATAAGAGACAGATATAGCCCTTTCAACTCATCAATATGGCTGGCTACCACAGAGGACCTCTAAAAGTCTTTGACTGCTGAAAACCAGCATCCCCAAAGAAAACTTAAAATTTATCAAAAACAAATTCTACAACCAGATTTGCAGAAAAAAATCTTGTGACTTGGTAAGATTCCCCGAGATTACAACCAATAAGGTAGCAGTAGATCTGCTGCTCAGGAATGCAGCCTCCTATAGAGAAGTCACCATTCACTCAGATAGCAGAGCAGCGATACTAGTCTTGAACTCATTTACTGTGAGTTCAGGGTTGGTCGAGGAATACCTAACCTCTGCTTTCGAATGATGAAGAAGCTAAATATATCGATGAACTCAAGTCACAGCTTAATCTTGAAGTTTTTCCTCTGTTCGCTAATGAAATTAACCAAAACCTCCGCCCTTTTGGATCGTCAAAACGACTTCATTATACTTCACTGAGTTTTGATAGCATAACTCGAAGAATCTCCATAACTTCTTAGGCATAAAAAGATCACATAAGGCATAAAGGAAATTGGAAGGAGAAATATGTAAACACTGAAGATTGGAGCAAGTTCTTAAGGTCTGCTTCAACTTCTATAATAATAATCTCGAAAGTCAGATAATGAATTTTTTAGACCTTTCATTGAGAGAGTCTATGATTTGACTTATTACCGGACAGAACAGTCAGTATTGACAGCATTTCAAACACTCAAAGACTAAAAGTGTTCCGTTTTTAAAGACTGCTTACTTTAAGGACAAAGGTACCGATTCCTGATTCCAGGTAATCATCGAAGATTAGAGACAAGCTCTTAGGGTATACTCCAACTTTCATAATAATAATCACAAAGATCGGATAATGAATTTTTAGACCTCTTTTGAGCTTCAGGAAAAACAGCCGATAGTGATAGAAACTAAAGAACGAAAAGACCAAAAGTTTTACATTGTTAGGGACTTCCTGGTTTGAGGAAAAGAGTATCGGTTCCTTATCCGATATAATCATCGACGATTAGACAAGCTCTGCTTCAACAGCTTTACTAGTAGCCCCTAAGGTCGGAAAATGAAGTTTTTAGATCAGAGCAGCTAATATTGATAAGATTTCGAAAGCGAAAGGACCGATGTTAAAAAATAATTAGTTTAAGGATGACCGGTTAAATCTTCTTGACAATATTGGATCGCTTCTAGCTAGAAACAGAGCCGCATTGGTAGAAGACCTCATTACTTATAGACCTCAGTAGCTTAATCGATTGTGTGTTTTGATGCCTTTGGTGTGTCGGGCGGGTAAGTCCATCTATAAATTCACGAGTAGAGCAGAGACAGCTTAAGACACGCACAATCGGTTTCGTGAAAAGAAAACTATTGTTAATACTCGTATAAAGAAATTTATAAAAAATTGAAACAATCTCTTCCTAAATATATGTGATCCACTTAGTGACACTCAGACTTCATATACATAAGCAAACAAATAGTTAAGTGACATACCTAAAGTGATGTTGCGTCTATAAGCACACTTAAATTTATTACCAACCCCGTAATCTTTGCCAACCAAAGCCAAACCAATACATGCATACATATAAATATGTTTGTCTATCCAAATTTTCTCCGTTAGCTCCATTATAGCGTTGATTTGTTGGCATTTGGGGCACAGGAACAGCGACGATACAGTTACTGTAACAAACTTGCATCCATTCCCACCGCGTACAGCCACCCAATACAGTGAGTGCCGTTGGCAGAAAGTAGCATGCTTGAAGCCTTTCACAGAACTGTAGCCTCACCATTTCAGCGCCTCACACCCTGCCTCCCACTTGCCGGCGAATCGGATGTGTGCGCGCGCTAAAATGTCGGTGTCGTGCAACACAAAGCAGCCGCTGGTCCTGGTCTGTTGCATGTGTAGAATCTAGGTTTCACGCAGCTTTGCACCGACTAGCCGAATATTCGATTGCTGTGTTAGCGGCTGTGTGTCTGCGTGGCGTTGCAACTGCAACTCAATTTTTGGCCAAAGGCATTTCCTTGCATGGGATATGCTTCATTCTAAGCAACACCAGATTCCATCACAGATAGCAATATCGGTTTTCAAAGTTACCATAAAACAATTTTTCTTTCTGCTACACAAAACTTCGTTACATTAGCGTTGGCGCTGGCGCTGGCATGACGTCGTCTGTAGCAGCAGCTACACAGCGCGGTGTTGTCATGCTGCTGCAAGCGAATTCTGTCGCCACACTTTACATAGGCAGATTTTCAACCGTGGATTGGAGCGGGCTTTCAAAAATCTTTTGCTGGAAGCTTCAATGAAGCAGACATGCTGCAGGCAGGCATATCTGTGCTTACAGTAAGTGTAAAAAGTTCGATACTTAAGTCCAAATTAAGAACATTTTTAAGAATTCAGAAAGAATGATGTATTCTGCACGTTAGATAATTGCAATATGCTCTTCTACATTTTATGTACTGAACTGTTCCCATCCATATTTTGCAAAAGTTGCTTTCAAAAATAAATTTATTAGTATGGCTCGTTTTTTAAGCGAAATAAAAGCGATTATTTATAAATTTCAACTGTTCCTACTTTTTACAAGAACTGTTCTCAGCAAAAATTATTGTTTTTCAAATATTTTTGCCTTAATATGGTATATCCATTTATTATCCAAGGTTGTTATCTTTGCAAAAACTGTTCCCACAAAATAAATGTAATTTTTGTACACTTTTGCTTTACTATTTTGTTATATAGTAAGTAAGTAAGTTTTTCTATAATTAAAGCATCTTAATTAATTTGTTCTAAAACTTGTAATAATTTCAATTCCTCAAGAACTAAGTTTGATATTTGCTATAATGGTCTTCTTTGTCTCAAACTGTGATCAAACTGATCTAGCGTTATCAAATCAAATCAAAAATCAGTATACTTTATTGGCAGTGAAAATGTTTAAGAAAACTATATTTTTACTGAAGAAAAATTTAAATCAGTAAGCATTATAACAAAAACGTCTACTTAACCTAAAAAAAGGTTACAAAACATAAAATAAAAAAAGTAAGTAATTATTTTCTTAGAGTAATACTTAACGTTTTTTTATATAAAACATCTTAGAAACTGTTCCCACTCAATCAAAAATATTTTTTACAGAAGATAATTATCCCTATGAAGTTATACCTACAATTTTTAAATGATAGTAGTGTAAACAACTGTTCCCACTTGAAAAAATCTGTTCCCACTTACGCTGCTTTCTTTTTTGTTTAAGCATTTACTTAGCACGCATTTCACATAAGCCACATTAAGTTCATAAGACTAAAATTACTGCTTTATTGTAAACACATTTTTAATGCATACTGTACTTGTGATAATTCATACCCTCTGCCGTCAAACTCTACTGAATTTCTATGCAATCAGCGACCTTAAACACTACTCCACTGTTACTGCTCTCCATTCGGCTCTGTGTCTTTTTTCAAAACTTTGTTCAAGTAGCTTTTTCGGTTGCCGCTTCCTCCAACCCGCGGCTATGCGGATATAAAGCGTTTTTCTTCTACTTTAGCGCGCAATTTTCCAAAAATGCCGCTACAAACCAATTTCGGCAAAGAGACTGAGAGTGTTGTGTAGGCAGATAGGCGCTCTCTCTTCGATTTTTTCGCTGGAAGAATGCGTTTGTGCTGAAAATTGAATTGTACTAACCAAACCCGACGCAAGTAAGCTTTCCATGTGGGTGTGTGTATGTGTGCGTCTGGCCGTTGCATATTCAAGTGACTGCATCATCGTTGCCTTAGTGATTTGTTAGTGCATAGTAAGAGGCAAAGTGCAGCCGCTGGTGCCCGACCCACTGCGCGATAACTCGTCTGCGCCAACACACTCCAACACACCCAACCAAATCGCCGTTACGTTGGAAAAATCACTTTGGTTCTTGTCAAATTGTGGGTCTGTGTGTGTTGGATTTTATTTTTGGGCTTAGGGAGCGCATAACGGTTAAAAATATCTCTTCGGTTTGGGGTGCGCGTTGTACTTTAACCAAATATAGCGGGTTAGCCGTAGAGTGCGCGTACACATTTTAGTAGTTCGAACACTCAAGTGCTTGAGCGTTTGTAGACGACTGTTTTTGCAGGCACCCTTTTGTTTTTGGGCTTTATTTGTATTTGGGCACTCACCGCTGAGCCGGGAAATTGTTTATATTATTTGGGTGCACATTTAGGCATATTGAGTGGTTGATTGAAAGAAATCCACTTTCGAAAAAAATTCTTCGAAAACATTTAGATACAATTTTGATAGCTAAAATGTTAGCTTAAAAGGGGTTTAGAGAGTTAGCAAAATTAGCACACTTAGAAAAAATTGAAGGAAGTAAAAAATTTGGTAAGTGTTCAAAAATTCTCTTGAATTCTTTTTTTGAAATACACATAATATAATCCTGAAGTCCCCTACCTGCTATCACAACCAACCCCCCACTCATTTTTTTCGTTTGACGCGTTCGAAGTTTTCTTCGAAACGCCTTATTACACGTATAGGAAAACGAATGTCTAACCTCAATTGATGAAAAGTTGCTTTCCGAAGTTCTTCCTCAACTGCTTGCAAGTTTCTGGATTGAATTCGCGGATGTTCAGGCCTATGATATTCTCTAATTATTTCTCCTTTGAGCTTTAGTGATAATCTATTTGCCTAAGAAAGATACAAATATTTTTTACTTTTTTCCTTTAACCTCTAATGAGATATTTTTAGTTTTTGAAAGTGTAGATCTAGATCTAATTAAGGGCAAACCTTCAGACATTTCAAATCTTCCAAAACTTCGTCAAAGTTATGGCAAACTTGAAGCAGAATTCAAATTACATTAAAAGTACATTCTCGAGTTATATGTAAGATATCTGACATCTCACACAATTCTTAAAAGACGAAGTGTAGTACTAACTTTCCTCTAACATAACCATTCACAGAGCAGCAGAGAGACAAATTTTGCAGATTTTCTACAATAGATGATTTATAGGAGTGATGAGCCCATGCATTCATTACTCTCCAGACTTTACGCCAATTTACGAAACGTGTAAGTATTTGTATTGAATGTAACGAGTCAATTTATGATACGGTGAGTATGGGGGATCTAAGTATCATATTGCTGCTACGGAAGACCGTCCCGTTTTCTTCGTCTTGGTCACCTTTGTATTGATATTCCTTCTGTTAGGTTTTGTTTGTGTAGTTGCGGTATGTTCATTTTTTCTAGTAGTTGCCCTTAAGAAGCAAGCAGGGAGGCCACGCGAGAGTTGACACAAGTCCTTATGGTAGCTTATGTTCAGAGCCAGAAACTCGACTCCGCTGAACCTGTACGGCCAAAGAAATTATGGCGACGTGCATTGCACGTTCTTGAAGACCTACCATGACTTTAACGAAACGGAGGTTAGAACAGTATTAGCCTGCAAGCCATTTCGTTAAGATGCCACTCTTATCTACTGAGGTGACAGAAAACTGCCCTCACCAGCCTTTTGTCAAACAGACCCATTTCTCCGTTTTGCAGTCCGCCATAATCAGAATCTTACTGTCCTCAATTCTGATGACCTCCTGCCTGGGGTAAGTAGTAGCCTGTACTCAGCCTTACCCTTGAGCCCAGCCTTACCAATACTCATACTAATACCATCATTGGGGCCATTTGGGTCATTATGTACATGGTTAAATGATAGTTATTTTTGTTTTAGGCAAACAAACGGTTCAATCATACTACCCAGTATTCAAACTTGTTTTCGATGAACAGACCCATGCGATATAGTGCTGAACGGCATGCTTCATAGCCTCGAAATCGATCAGGACTCTACTTCGGAACTAGTTCTCTGTCAGCACGATGAAGTATCTTTTTATGCAGGTCCACAAATATGACAAGTGATAAAGGATAAGAGCTATGAAGATGGCTGATTGATCAGGAAAAACCCGCCTGGAAATGTTTTATGAATGTTGTACAATATTTCATAGGAAACCATAAATCGAAAATTTTCAAAGACTTAACAAATGAACTTATAATGTCATATAAAGTTTCAGGATGTAATATGTCCTTCAAAGTACAAAAGCTGGAAACTCATCTGAATGTCTTTCCAGAGAAGTTGGGTGTTGTATTTTTTCAGCAAGATTTTTCTGCTTGAAATTCTTTAATATTTAAAACCAAAAAAAATTATTTTTTTGTTGTATATGAGAACAGATAATGATAGAAAAAAATAGTACTTTGATATTTAAAAATGGCGGTTTCCCAAAATTCTTTTTATTTTCGTGAAAAAATGGACACTTCAAAGAGTCTTAAATAATTAAAATGATTACGTCATCTTATAAAGGATGATCCATTTCAAGTTTTCATACCTTATTAAAGAGAAAACACAGAAACTTAAGGGGAATTCGAAAAAAAAAAACATTTTTTGCATTTATTTTTTGAAGATTATCTTTTCCAAATGTTGGACATGGCTACGTCTCAGATGATCCATCCTTTGACTCCAATTTTCGATTTTTTTCGAAGCGAAATTAGGCGCACAGATTTAAGATATTATCTATCCACATAGTAAAAATTCTAACGGTATGATATCACACGATCTTGGTGACCAACGATCGGCCCAAAACGAGAAATTATCTGCTCAACAAAGTGTTCTCTGAGTAAATCCATTGATTAATGTGATATGTGGAAAGTGGCGCCTTCTTGTTGAAACCAAATGTCGCCGAGATCACGAGCTTCAATTACAGCAAACAAAGAGCCGGTTAACAAAACGCGATGACGATCGCCATTAACAATTACGTTTTTACCTGCATCATTTTTGAAGATATATGAACCGATGATTCTACCGCTTAGCAAACCACACTAAACCGCTGTTTTTTCTGGATGAAATGACAGTTTTTGAATCTCTTCAGGTTGTTCTTCGTCCCAAATGCGGAAATTTTGCTTTTTTTTACATATCCATTGAACCAGAACTGGGCCTCATCGCTGAACAAAATTTGGTTCGAAAACGTCAGATCTTTTAGGAACTTCAAAAGAACCCATATAGTGATGCAATGTCGCTTACGGAAGTTGAGCGGCTTCAGTTCTTGCACAAACTCTATTTGGTACAATTTCAATTGCAAATCTCGACGTAAAATGCGCCAGGTCGTTCCATACGTCAATCCGAGTTGCTGGAAACGGCGCCGAATTCACTCTTCACGGCTACGGCTGGTATATTTTCTTCACCGCGTGGTGTATCCGGTCGAATATTATCCAATAATGAATGCTGAGTCTCAAGATGGGTGATAGTGTTGCGAATAGTATGTTCATTAGGCCGATTATATTGGCCATAAGTTGAACGAAGCCCGCGAAATACATTCTTTACAGAAATTGAATTTTCGTAATAAAGTTGAACGATTTGTAAACGTTGTTCAGGCGTAATGAATTGTCAAAGAATACTCAACAAAAAAATCATGACAGCTTAACACGACTCACGTCTGATCTTTCAAAAAAAAGGATTATGAAAAAATACAGCTACTTGGATCAACCGTTGTATCTGAAATGCTCATGTGAAATGTTCAAAATGATTGAAGAAAATATTTTATAACTTCTCTATCAGCTTGATATCTGTATTCGAGGTTTATTGAGAGAGAGAGAAGAGAGATTTTCTTAGAAATTACTGGTTGATATTTTAGCTTACTTTTTTCGAGAGGAAGATATAAAATATGTGTGTAGTAGCTTTTTAAACCTCATTTCCGGTGAAACGGAAATTGTTTAGCAGTCCAAAAACAAAAATAAACTAAAAAATAAAAGCAGTTTTAATGATAAATATAGAACAAGTCCAATAACAGCTCTTATAACGGGTGATTTTTTTGAGGTTAGGATTTTCATGCATTAGTATTTGACAGATCACGTGGGATTTCAGACATGGTGTCAAAGAGAAAGATGCTCAGTATGCTTTGACATTTCATCATGAATAGACTTACTAACGAGCAACGCTTGCAAATCATTGAATTTTATTACCAAAATCAGTGTTCGGTTCGAAATGTGTTTCGCGCGCGTGTTTTGTTCAGCGATGAGGCTCATTTCTGGTTGAATGGCTACGTAAATAAGCAAAATTGCCGCATTTGGGGTGAAGAGCAACCAGAAGCCGTTCAAGAACTGCCCATGCATCCCGAAAAATGCACTGTTTGGTGTGGTTTGTACGCTGGTGGAATCATTGGACCGTATTTTTTCAAAGATGCTGTTGGACGCAACGTTACGGTGAATGGCGATCGCTATCGTTCGATGCTAACAAACTTTTTGTTGCCAAAAATGGAAGAACTGAACTTGGTTGACATGTGGTTTCAACAAGATGGCGCTACATGCCACACAGCTCGCGATTCTATGGCCATTTTGAGGGAAAACTTCGGACAACAATTCATCTCAAGAAATGGACCCGTAAGTTGGCCACTAAGATCATGCGATTTAACGCCTTTAGACTATTTTTTGTGGGGCTACGTCAAGTCTAAAGTCTACAGAAATAAGCCAGCAGCAACTATTCCAGCTTTGGAAGACAACATTTCCGAAGAAATTCGGGCTATTCCGGCCGAAATGCTCGAAAAAGTTGCCCAAAATTGGACTTTCCGAATGGACCACCTAAGACGCAGCCGCGGTCAACATTTAAATGAAATTATCTTCAAAAAGTAAATGTCATGAACCAATCTAACGTTTCAAATAAAGAACCGATGAGATTTTGCAAATTTTATGCGTTTTTTTTTAAAAAAAAGTTATCAAGCTCTTAAAAAATCACCCTTTAGTTTAACTAGAATTTTTCAAAAGTTGATTTCTTCTTTACTTAAATGTGAATTTTCACAAAATATTCATACACAATTCCAAATACAGCCTTCTGTAACGGTATTGAACAAAAAATGTATATGGAAATCAAATTTTTAGCACAAACACAAGCTTAAACGCCAATTTTTCGCACTAAGCGCTTTAATAGCTTTCAATGGGTGCCTACTTCGTATGTGTAAATACATGTGAGTGTGTGTGTGTGAGAATTACCACATAAAAGTAAATGCATTGACTAAAGCCAACAGCTGTGCACAATTACCCTATCTTTTTCATGTAAATGTTTTAGTTAGTATCAAAATGGGTAAAAGTCAGCAGACAGAATGTACAATTACACACACACACACATATAGTGAGAGACAGCGCTTACTTATATGAATATGCGTGAGTGCATGTAGGGAGCGCTTTCGAAATACATACCAGCAGTTGTACCTGTGTATATTTGTAGTTATAGTTGTTGTTGCACAAGTATTGTGTTGTTGTATATAGTATATGTACATATAAATATTTCGCTGCATTTGAATACATGTATAAATGTATGTGCTATGGGTGCATGTATGCGTTAAAATGTTGTTTGTTGTTGTTGTGTTTAAAAGTATTTTGCAGCTTTCCCGCCACATAATTTTTACGTCAGCACCTTAACAAAATATTTACGACGAGCTAGCACTTTTATCAGCGCTTGCAAATTGCGAACACACACACAACTGGACGGCAAGCTTAACGCACCCCCACATAACATAAATATATGTGTTTGTATTTTATAAGCAAAAACTCAAAAAATGCAAAATTTTGTACACTCTTAGTTGGTGTTGTTGTTGTTGTGGTTTTCACCTGCCAGTGCTTAGTAGTATTTTTTGCAGATATTCTGCCACACTTGGACTTTACTAGCTGCTTATTTGCATAGAGCGCATGCCAACTTGGTCGGCGCCCTGTAGGAAAAATCTGCGCCAGCGCCAAGCCAACATCGCCGGAACTAATGCACATTCTTACAAGCGGCAAGCATGCTTGTTAACATGCAACAACAACAAAAAAAAGTACGGCATTCAGTTGTTAACAACAAAGGACAACAGAAAATTTGCTTTCTTCCGTAAGTGTGAGAAGATTGCATTTACATTTTGTGTGGATTACTTGAACAATGACGGCTTTGTTGTTGTTTGTGTGCATATATTTATGTATGCCTGTTTTTATGTATAAATATATGTTGTGTTTCTGTATTTACATATGTATGCGTACTACAAGTTTTGAGTTCCCAATATTTAGGTCGGTTTGTTTAACCCTCAAAGTTCGTCTCTTATGGAGTTATATTCTCTTGTGAATTTCAAAAAATTAAAATACTATTTGTTTTTGCACTTTTCGAATATTGATATATTTAGGAATATACTTCGAAAATTTGAAGTGAATCCGACAAACAGTTTTGGCGATATGAAAGTCGTTGGAAGAATTTTTTGACGTAGCGTAAGCGCCACGCAAATCTTGAAAAACGTTTGTCATGAACCGCTGTTATGAGAATCTCTGACAAGGCTGAACCGATCAACATGAAATTTTAACAGGATTTGTGATAATTTGAAGCAGACACCGATTTCGGATTTCGATTTCGGAGGTTCTCCACAAGATCGACCAAATGGAAGAGTTAAAAGAGTTTGAAATCAACACATTAAGAACCAATAAGGTAATGAAAACAAACTGTTAGAAGACCAGAACTTGAGACGATGCTCGGCTTTTAAAAAAATCATTTCATTCACTTTGAAGTTCTTAAGAGGTGGAAAAAAAACTATTAACGAAGTTAATCGATTAATCCTTCTAGCCCTTGTTGAGATCACTAGTAATGTTTCTAAACGGTTTAAAGCTTGTTGTTCAGTTCTGGTCTGAAGATTCACCCTTTCCTCTACGGTTGTCATTACCAGAAACCGTGGCATGCAACCATTTCTTCAAATCGAGCTGCTTGAATATTTTTCTCGTTTCATTGCACTTATCGACAAAGCAAGTTTTGAATTCTTCTTCTGCTGGAGGCAACATTAAATACCGAATACACTCAAACTTTCTGTAGAACACAACCTAGTAGATACCGAGAAGATCCATAGGATTCACTGAAAAATCATTCCTGATAAATACATACATATTTATCTAGCTAGTTGGAAGATTAAACTACAATATGCGCATACTATAAAAACATATCTACTATCTCCAACCCTCGAACCAGGTCTTATCATTCCCATTGGGGAAGAGAAAAAACAGGTAACCTTTATCGGACTTTTGAGTCCAACATGAAACAAAATTTGGTATTCATTATACATTTTTCAAATACTTTTCGGAGTCACAGGGAAAGAAATTACCGTTAGAACTGGATTTTGAAGTTCCTATAAATCAAGAGTTCTCTCGAAATTCGAAACAAAGCTGAGTAATACAAGTCGATTGCTAAAAAACTTCTCTATACTAAGTTTATTACAACGAAAGTATCTCTCCCCGTCGAAGATATTGCCCGTTTCTAGCGAAAACTCAAGGTCGCTTCCTCAAAGGAGCAAAAAATCCCGAGAAATGAAAATACGACACAGGCAATAGAGCACGGTTCTTCTTTCATCTTTTCGGTATGATAATGGCTAATTAAGTGGGCGAGTCCATTGTCTCTATAAATTCCGAGATTTGGAGATATGAAAGTCGATGGATTAAAAATACTGTCCCGATTCCTTCGAATAATGTTACGAAAACTATAGTTTTGTAATGTCATAAGGCTGGTCCTCGTACCAAAGGTAACATAGGAGCCAGTAGTTGTAGGCAGTTGTGAAAGCTGTTCTATTGAGATTCCTAAAACTACTGGATATGGATCACTAGACTCTTATAGATCGACGAAGCGGTCACACATTTTTTAGTCGGCGAATATTCAGCCTAACCACTTCGCCAGCTTCGCCAAAGGTATGTCTACCGAGATGTATCTGTCCAAAGCTGGATAGTTGAGAAGAAAATGTCTAGTTGAATCCAACTCGCCTTTCTTCAAAAAGTTTTGGAGATTTGCGTGCAACAACGTACATAAAATACTACCGTCCTATGGCATAGTGTCAAGTACCAGAACATCTTCCTTAGCGTTGAGATGAATATTACTAAGGACAAGTAGTTGCACTATGGGCCAGAAGCATCCCGCAGTCGCAAGCTTTAAGTGTTGACCAGCACTTAGGAAGTTCACGGGCGGTCCATAGATCATATAAAGGCTACTCAGAGAAAAAAAGGTAAACGAACATTTTACGCGAATAAAAGAAGTGATCAGAATAGGCAAGGAAAATTAGAAGTTAATATGGTGACCCGTGATTCTCTACTGACCCTGAAATCTCAAGCTAGATTTCGATGTAAAAGATACTTAAGGAGTTCATTAGTAGTAAGGGAAATATTAATCCATATTGGTGACGCCCGGTGAAATGTAAGACAATTTTGTAAATTCTTATTACCGATGAGCTTATTTCAGAATTCCAAAATCATGACTAAGTCTCGACAACTGCCTAAATACCGCATCGCTGAGGTTTTTGGAGGCCAAGGAATGCCAAATGGGAGAGAGAACAGGTAAGAGTAGAGTATTTGAAGTTGATAAATAAAGAATATATGGTCGTCTTTGAGAAATTTGTATTTTCTGCTTTGAAAATTGGACGAATTCCTCAAAGAAGATCAAGAGCCAATAGACGGATGGAAAGTATTAGTCCAGATAATTGGCTACGTGTCTATTCATTTATATTGCCGGACATGTATGTTCTTCAAGCAATTGGTTGATTGCTTAATTGAAGGCTAACTTAAAGTTAAACCAAACGACAATAATAACAACAACAGCATATAACAACAATGCCATTTCTAACACGAATAGTGAAGTGAAAAGAAATTGAGACAAACGGAGGACAAACGTGTTTATAAGACACAGCCGGATGAGTGACAGTGTTTGCAACCAAAGACAGACACACACACACTTAATTGCATATGTATGCGTGTGCACTGTGTCATTGGAATGCAGTTGGAAAAGCAAAATTGTTATTTGCATGAAGATTACGGACGAAACGAAGTGCGATTCCAAGAAGTGAATGCAATGTGTAACAACAACAAAATTCCACCAGCAGCATATTCGACTATCAAGCTTGACAGCTGCGTACAGTTGGCAAGGCAGTTGTTGTTGTCATTGTTGCTGCTGTTGTTGGCACTTGACAGGGCTGAGGTTGTTTGTTGATGCTGTCACATTCACTGCGGTGGCTGTTGTTGTTATTATTGTTTGCATTTGCTGTTATTGTTGGCAGCGTAGGCGTTGATGACGCCAATGGTGTTAGCTGCAAAGTGTGAAAATATGCCGTTAGGACAGTTTGCAAGCGCCGTGACAACAACAACAACAACAATAATAAAAGGTAGTGTGCGTTTGTTTTGCACACACAAGTCGTTGTTTTTTTCGTTGCTACTTGCACACAGCCATGGCAAGAATTAAAGTAACACACAAAAAACATATGGCAACACTGACTGTATGTTGGCGTCCGCAGCGATGCGTTACTGCTGACAAGCGACATATGCACGCAATCAAGTGAAATAATTGCAATTTGCATTTACAAGCACTCACTCAATGGCAAACAACAAACAACATAATAGCAACAACAACTAGTGTGTGTAAGTATGGGAATAATGAGAAAAGGAGCATAACGAAATTAATAGAAAACTCGAAAGCAATATTTGCAACAAAAAATCGAAAAAGAAAACAAAAGCAAGAACAAAAACAACAAATTCAATAAAAAAATAAGAAAAAAACCAAGAGAAAGTTAGCTAACGTTGCACCGCAGCTTAATAGACTTCACTGGTGCATTTTTTATAACCACTATATGACAACTTAATCAGAAAACTTAAATGTTGTATTGGTCTGATCTAAACAAAATATGAGGATATTTTAGCATTATCTTTGGCATTAATTCTTGCTGAATTTTGTGAAAATAGCTCATCATATAAAAAAGTTTTCCTCACAAGATGTTGGTTTCGATGGGTCAGTTTGTATGACAGCTATATGCTATAGTGATCCGATCAGCACAAAATTTTCGGAGTTTGTAGCGTTGCTTTGAGTTTTAATATATGCTAAATTTCGTAAAGATATCTCATCAACTAAAAAAGTTTTTCATACTGGAACTTGATTTTTAATGGTCAGTTTGTATGGCAGCTATATGCTATAGCCGTCGGATCTGAAAAAATTTTTCATATATTATATCGATGTTATAGAAATAAGTCTGTGTCAAATTTCGTGAAAATATCTCATCAATTAAAAAAGTTTTCCCTGCAAGGACTTGATTTTGAATGGTCAGTTTGTATGGCAGCTATATGCTATAGCTGTCGGATCTGGAATATTTGTTCGTGTATTATACCGATGTTATGGAAACAAGTCTGTGTCAAATTTCGTGAAGATATCTCATCAATTAAAAAAGTTTTCCCTACAAGGACTTGATTTTGATTGGTGAGTTTGTATGGCAGATATATGCTATAGTTATCGGATCTGAAAAATTTCTACGTATATTATACCATTACTTTGGAAACAAGTCCGAGCCAAATTTCATGCAAATAGCTCGTCAAATAAAAAAGTTTTCCATATAAGGACTTGATTATGACCGATCAGTTTGTATGGCTGCTATGTCTTATAGCGGTCTGATATCGGCAGTTCCTGCAAATAATCAACTTCTGGCTATGAAAAGCAAGCTTACAAAATTTCAGAGCGATATCTCAATAACTCTTACCGATAATACAGCTTGTAGCAAAGTGAGCGTGACTCAAGTAAAGAACCCACTCAAAATGCAGTAGTCCCCTCACTCACAACACTCACAGTTTTCACTGCTAGGTATATATATTTTGAATTTTGTAACAATTTCACGCACGACTTCACATTTCTAATTTTCAGTGCATATTCCTGTAAGCTCTCAATCATTTCTAGTCGCTTGTGTAGCTTTCAATGTGTTGGAAATTAAATTAAAATTGCAGCTTGGCTAGTGGAAGCTTTAATGTAAATACATATGCACGATATTGAACATTATGCGAGTATATTGCAAAATACTTATGTATATATTTTATAATTTATTGTAGATTGCGATAGTGCAACAACAACACGAACTCTTCGCTTGTTAGCGATAGGTCAGTGTCACAATGGAGGCCAATAGCGGTAGTGACGTCAAGTGCGAAAACTTTTTTTATCTAATCCAGAGTCCGAGTCCCTACTTGATTCTAAAGGAGTATGTATATATGGTATACTGGTCAAATATACGTTCTGCTTAAAAAATGTAAAACGATTACTGAGATACTGAGAGACTTCGATCAGAACACCAAAGTGTCCTAAAACTCATTTTTGGCCAAAAAAAGAGTAATTTTTCCTATTTTTAAAATATACTAAAAATAATTATTATATATAGTTAAAATTTTGCACCAAATATTCATATAACCATTCAAATTATAGTTTTAAACCTTTAAACACTTTATGTAATTTTAGAAACTCCGTTAAGTCCACTTACCTTACCAAATATTCTCGGGCAAGCGGTCAGATGCAAGCAGACATTCTTAAGTTTTTTGTTTGGCAAATTTTTAGCTAACTTCGCTTGCCAATGAAAATTGTTAGCATAATTTGGCATAAGTTAGCTTTTGTTCGCTGCAAAGTTGCCGACGTACAGTGGAGCAAAGCTAAAGATAACACTAGTAAAATTTCACTGGCGGCATTAATTTTTAAATAAAGAACTATTAAAATTAAAACAAAAAAATATTAAAAATTAAACAAATTTTAATCGTAAAAAACTAAAGTTTAATTGTATTACAAAGTTCAAAAACAAATAAGAAAAATTAATTTTAAGAAAATTAATTTACTTTTATTTTTTTTACTGATTTCCTTAAAGCTTTTAAATTTTTTATGTAATTATTATACATTTTAAATAATTTTTTCTAAACCTCATTTTTGTTTTATTCATTATAAAGGGTGATTTTTTAAGAGCTTGATAACTTTTTTTTAAAAAAAAAACGCATAAAATTTGCAAAATCTCATCGGTTCTTTATTTGAAACGTTAGATTGGTTCATGACATTTACTTTTTGAAGATAATTTCATTTAAATGTTGACCGCGGCTGCGTCTTAGGTGGTCCATTCGGAAAGTCCAATTTTGGGCAACTTTTTCGAGCATTTCGGCCGGAATAGCCCGAATTTCTTCGGAAATGTTGTCTTCCAAAGCTGGAATAGTTGCTGGCTTATTTCTGTAGACTTTAGACTTGACGTAGCCCCACAAAAAATAGTCTAAAGGCGTTAAATCGCATGATCTTGGTGGCCAACTTACGGGTCTATTTCTTGAGATGAATTGTTGTCCGAAGTTTTCCCTCAAAATGGCCATAGAATCGCGAGCTGTGTGGCATGTAGCGCCATCTTGTTGAAACCACATGTCAACCAAGTTCAGTTCTTCCATTTTTGGCAACAAAAAGTTTGTTAGCATCGAACGATAGCGATCGCCATTCACCGTAACGTTGCGTCCAACAGCATCTTTGAAAAAATACGGTCCAATGATTCCACCAGCGTACAAACCACACCAAACAGTGCATTTTTCGGGATGCATGGGCAGTTCTTGAACGGCTTCTGGTTGCTCTTCACCCCAAATGCGGCAATTTTGCTTATTTACGTAGCCATTCAACCAGAAATGAGCCTCATCGCTGAACAAAATTTGTCGATAAAAAAGAAAAGAACCGAACACTGATTTTGGTAATAAAATTCAATGATTTGCAAGCGTTGCTCGTTAGTAAGTCTATTCATGATGAAATGTCAAAGCATACTGAGCATCTTTCTCTTTGACACCATGTCTGAAATCCCACGTGATCTGTCAAATACTAATGCATGAAAATCCTAACCTCAAAAAAATCACCCGTTAATATTATATTATGTACAATTTACATTTTTTTTTTCAAATATTAAAAAAAATTATTATTTATTATTATTAAAAACTTTTTTTTTGTAGTTTTTAATTAAATTTTTATACCTTTCAACTAATTTTTTTTTTAACAAACTCAATTTAATTTTGTTTTATTATTCGATTTTTAACACTCACGATACCACTGTCAACACGCTTTTTACGTTTTAGCCTGAAATAAAGCAATATAATAACAGTTATAATTGACGTTTAGAAAAAAACTCAGAAAAATCAATACAAAATTAAAATTTCAAAATCTATCAATAAAAGTTTTAAAGCTTATACGCAAATGGATCTTTGTGAAGTATCTCAAAATCTCAAAAAGCTTTAAGGCTTTCCGCAATCTCTAAACAGTTAAAAAAAAAAAAAATTACAAATAAACTAATTTTTTGTGAAGTTCTTTTAAAAGCTTAAAAATATTTAAGCTTTCGGAACTCACTAAAAAAGAAAAATATAAATAAAAGCTTTAAAAGTTCAGAACTCTCTAATAATTAAATAAAAAATAAAAACAAGTGGGTTTTTTATGAAGCATGCTTAAAAGCTTTCGGAATTCCGCCAAATTGTTAAAAAACTGAAATTTACAAATATACTAATTTTTTGTGAAGTTCTATTCAAAGCTTAAAAATATTTAAACTTTCGGAACTCTCTAAAAAAGAAAAATATAAATAAAAGCTTTAAAAGTTCAATACTCTCTAAAAATTAAAGGAAAATATACAAATAAGTGGTTTTTTTATGAAGTATGCTTAAAAGCTCAAAAAGCTTTAAAGCTTTCGAAATCCCTAAAATGTTAAAAAGCTGAAATTTACAAATGAACTAATTTTTAGTGAAGTACGTTTAAAATATTGAATAGATTTAAAGCTTTCGGAGCCCTAAAAGTTAGAAAAAAATTAAAATTTATAAATAAATGTTTAAAGTCGAAACAGCTTTAAAGCTTTCAGAACTGTCGCTTAAAGAAAAAATACTTTTTTGTCAAGTATGTTGAAAAGCTCAAAAAGCTTTAAAGCTTTCAAACCGCTCCAAAAAATTTAGTTTAAAAACAAATGTGTTTATTGTGAAGTATTTGGTTAAAAGCTCAAAAAGCTTTAAAGCTTTCAAAACTCTCTAAAAACTTCGAAAAACGTGTGATATATGGTTAAAAACTCAAACTTCTCTTTAAAGCTTTAGGAACTTTTTAAAAAATAAAAGAAATTAATGCTATTAAATAAGTAAACTTTTTTAGGCTCAAAAAAACTTAATTTATAAACAAGTTATTTTCTGCGAAGTATGGTTAAAAGCTCAAAGAGCAATAAAACTATTTGTTAAGTAATAAGAGATAAAAGCTGTAAAGCTTTCTGATCGCTTAAAAGTTTGAAAAAATATACATAAATTAATGAGTGTTTTGAAGAGCATGGTTAAAAGCTCAGTTAAAGCTTCTGAGCTTTGGGAACTTTCTAAAAATCTTATGTACACTGATACAACTTTATCTATGAAAAATCAACTCTTCGAAAATTATAAAAAATATTTGAACAAAAATTGATTAACTTCAGCCTACAATGCAGCGCCAAGACGACTGCTACTTTGGCATGCAGCATAAAAGTATGCTTTGAATTTTGTACTATATGTCTTTTATATACATACATACAAGCGCATACACGTACATGACAATTTATGAAGCTCTTTAAGGACATATGAGAAGATGCTACTTCCGTCGTGAACGTAAAAGGTTATACTTCCGTAAAAATATATGCGCTGCACAGCTTGCATATTCACCTACTGTACACTTACCCACACATGCATGTACTGAGCACATTAAATGCAACAAAAACAAGAAACTTGTCGCAGTCAAAGTTGTGTCCTTAACCGTTATATCCTTGCAACTTCCGTTATATTGGCCCGAAGGCAAGCAAAGAGTCTTTGTTTGAACCACGCTGCAACTTTTAGTAAAGTGAAGCTGCCTTTCCTTCGTTCACACGAACACACATACATACTCGTACGACCACCATTGCCTTGTTGTTGTTTAGCGCTCTTGGCTGCCGGTAAAAATGACGAAAAGTAAACTTTTATGTACACGTTTCAACATGTACGTGTGCCATACCACTACCAGCATACAGACACTCGCATTTACAGTTGTAAGCAACACGTTCAAGCCATTTCGCGGCACACGCTCACTCTTACTCTCACTCATGCTCCCGCTCTTGCTATCTCAACAGCCCACAGCACGGCGCTGTCGAGTCTGTTTCTTTTCCCCATTTTTGCTTCTTTGTTGTTGTATACCTTTAATTAGCTCACGTAACGGCTCACACATGCGCCGGTTGTGTTGTTTGCTGCCGCAGCAGCAGCTGATTTATGCAGCAGATAAATTTTCGCCCAAATTTATGACACGAAAATTGCCATGGTACACCGAAAATGTATGGTTATTCGTTGCAGTTTTTCGGCCGCTCCTTCAATGACCCCGAAAACTCACACACACACACACATGTATTCATTGCTTTGGCAACTTGTTGTACTCTGACACATTAAATCACCGTAACGCCCGGCCTTGAACTTCGTGCCCATTCCGACTGGCGTTGCGCTTACGTGTATACCATAGAGAGAGCGTTGGTCTCGTTGTTGAAATGTTTTCGTTGAAATTGCTTCCATTCAATTAATGAAAAACCAACAATGCTCAATTTCAGTGATGACATTAATTGGTGGGTAATGGTAATGGTAATGTGTCGACGATAATTAAATTCGAACTTAGGGCAGATTATGGAGTAATTAAATTTTAATGCATTCTATTAACTGTTTAATAGGAAATTAGGAGTAATGTGGCTACATAAATATAATCGACAAGTTAGAGTTACACGTGTTGAAAGTATTGACTATTTTAGCAAAGTCTCCTACCTATTGCTCGATAGGTTGCTGTCTTTGCTAATTATAGTTAAATAATAATATTATTCTCAAAACAAATATTTTTTACGGAAGCATAAATATTATTTTCAAAGCAAAAACTCAAACCTGGTGGAATTTTAGAGCAATATTGAGGGTTCCTATGACATTTCAGTCATCTTCGGAGGGTTTAAACTCTTTTTTGGAGAGTTTTGTACTTATAATATACATAGGTTATGTTAGATGGGTGATCTAGAGAGATCGCACGTGAACTGCTATATGTAGTCCTTTGTGAGGCCATAGAAAAAGGAACTCCTATATTCGAACTTATAAATTAGTAGCCAATGCAAATTGGTACAGGCGTTTAAATTCAATTCCCGCCAGTTCGGTGGAATGACGAGCATATACCTCGCAAGTATTTAAGTCTTGACCTCCCCAACGAGGAACAGTCAATAAGGAAGCGTAGAGTAGTTTCCATCTCATCTTCTTCGATACAGCTGCTGCAGATGACGTCTGGTAAGATTCAAAATCTTACAGCATGGACGCCAATAGAACAATGACCTTTTAAAAGCGCAAACTAGAGAGAGGCTAGCCTTACTGAGGGCTAAGAGATCACTAGATCTCTTGCGATCGATTTTGGGCCAAAAGGATTTTTCTACAGCGCATGTACCAATGGTAGCCCAGCGCTGCTGAAGCTTCCGCAAAGCTCAGCTATCTAGTAGTAGAACACATGCGGATACGGCAGCACTGCCCCGCTCCCATTTTGCCAATAGCGGTGCTAAGGTACCTTTCCTTGAAAGCTCGTCAGCTTTACAATTTCCAACGATTCCGCTGTGGTCTGACATCTATACTAGTCTTATCAAAAAGACACTTGATGCTATTGATAACGAGGTTAGGTACTACTTGACCAACACTGAACGCACTGTTAATGAAAAGGCTAGTATCGCCGCTTTGCTATCTGAGTGGAAGGTCATCTCTCTGACGGAAGCTGCACTCCGGAACAGTAAATCAACTGCTATCTCGGCTTGGAAGACACTGCATTAGTCAAGAAGTCTGAAGCTGGTGTTTATAGAGAGCTACTGACAATAAATCCCTTCACCAATCTTCCCGCCCCAAGCTTTGACCCATCTGTAAAAAAAAGATCACTGCCTTTCTCCTTCAACGTCTTCTTCTCACCCACAATTCTCTGATCGGTATATGGACTGAGAAGGCGCTGGCAGAGTTCGGTTTGGCGACCCCATAATCCAAATGATCTGGTATGAAATCAAACTGTGTGAAGATTGCCGAATGTTCAGACACTTGTTCTTTTAGAAACCCAGATTCTATGAGTCTGATAGCAAATGTTGTAGCCATACACCTTCCAACGATGTTTGCGGGCACTACTTCTTCTTAATTTAGAGTTTTTACCTCGAAATAGTACGGATGACTGACGATGGTTCAGGTAGTTCATACTCTTAATAGAACCTTTCTTTGATCTGCTTCAAAGGTACAGACAAATATAAGCCCTTTGAAATTCTTTTGCCAAAAAGTCTTAAAATGCTTTTACGAAAACTTGAAAACTTCAGGATTTTATATAACATTCGATATAAATTAGAAATTTTGATAAAAGCCAAACAAAAAATATTCTGTCACTAAATTAACAACTTTTTCTGGGCTCATAGTGTACGTATGTATGTACCCCTGTTACCGGATAAGTAAATATGTATATTTAAGTAGTTCCAGGTACTACGTACGTCAAATATTATTGGCAGCAATCCATGCATGCGCTGATTATAATTGCCAATTGTAGTTAGTGCTGCTAAGTAAGACAGGCAGCAAACATGATTAAGCCATTTGGTCGGAACATATACCATATATGTACGTATACAAGTATATAGTAAATATGCTATATCATGCCATAAGTGAGAATAAGAGATCAAACTCTAATGATGTTTTTGGTTCCTTTTTAGCGTAAGTGAAGTGGTGGTAACATTGGAAGTTTTAATCAATAATGGATGACACATTATTTAATAGTGCCAGTTTGGCTGCCGAAAAAACTTTTGACCAACGCTATTGTAGAAATTTGTTGAGCTATCGACCTGAAATTAATTTCTGTCGACTAATTTTCTTTACTTATATGCTCAATTAAAAATGAGCTTGATCGATTGACAACTATGGCCAACTCTCATATAGCGGTTTTATATTTAATGAGCTTACATGTGCAAATTAAGAGTTATGAAGCTGAAATTTGGTTTACATACTACATGATACTATTGCTTTAAGTTGTTAGAAAATGGGTATGGTCGGTCGAAATTTACGTCAACTTGTAATATAAAGGTTTTATTTTTTATGATTAATTTAAAAGTTATTGAGCTGAAATTTGATGTACGTACTCTCAGTACTGCCGCTTTGTTATATTAGAAAATAAGAGCGAACCGTCTTCAAATACAACCATTTGCCACATGACGGTTCCTTATTTTGAAGCGCTGGTACAAGTAATTATAAACAGATTAAAATTATTTTCTGGAATTCCTTTTAACCTTCGCTTTAAGGTACCAAAATATTTATCGCAATCGAGTGAAGGCCACTCACAACTGTCATGTAAAGGTAGACCTCCTTGCAGGCTGCTCGGTTCATATTGATCTTGCTATACATTAAACTATCATCTTTCTTGTAAAGATCTCTATTTATCTATGTTTTTTCTACCTCTCTCAACCTCTCTAAATTTACCTCCACATATGCACTGCAGCCTAACGGCACAACTTTTAAGCAAAAAAGGAAATGTGTCCTTCATTCGGCCAACCCTCTTCTGCCGCTGCCATTTTCATTTACTTTCACTTGCTGCAAACTGCTTTTGAGATTTTCGTTTTCTTCTTGCGCTCATTCATTTGGTCGCTGTTGCATGTCGCATTACAGATAATTTAGTTAAAACTACTTTGCAAGTTACGCAATGCGCACACATGCAAACACACATGTCTTCGGCAACGGCAGCAGAAGGAACAACAAATTTAAAGTCAGCTAAGTAGGACGAAATAGTTAATAAGGTTCTTAATAGTAAAGACGCACACACACACATTTACATGAGGAGCGAAGACAAACAAAGCGTATACAAACTTCGGCAAAAGTTGCTCCAACAAAGTTGCCAACTTTCTTCAGTGAAAGTTATTTGTACACAGCATTTCTTGCTGCAACGTTAATGTAACGGTTGTTTGTTTCGCTCTCAAGGCCACATATGCCCACATACTTAAAAGTTTCTCAAAGTGATACGCTAATATGATTCGGATTTAAAGGCTTACTTTTGTGTATTTGTTGTACAATTTTTTTGGATTTAAAAACCTTTAGAGATCATCTGGAGCACAAGTTGATCGTTTTAAGGCATTTGAGAACAAAAGCTAAGAGAAATTATATGAGCTGAACTTTTGAGAACTTATTAGGGAAACGCTGGCAATCTTGATGAGGCTTGTAAGACTATAATACTTAAATTTATTGTTGTAAAAATCTCTTATTGTAATAGATAGAACTAAAAGAACTAAAGAAGCATCAAAGCTATGTCTAATCACATCAAAGGAGTCATATTTGGGAACCACTGGCTGCTTTTATGACGCTAAAAATCTTATATTCTTAAAACTTTTTCAGGAAAAACTTTTTGATAGGTCCAAAAAATTTAAGAAGGCAACATGATTTTATTATAACCCAAAAAATTGTTATGTGTTTCAGCCATAAAGACCCAAAGCATGGGTTGAGTACTCGACTAATAGTTGTGGAGTGCTGGTTTCAAAACTTGATTGCGACCAAACTCAGGTACTGCTTACCCTGTGGCTAATGACGTTACTTTTTGTTTGAAGTTTTCCTAAACCTTTAAGAATTATCAGTCTAGAGGTGACATTACACCAATAAATAAATATTTATTTAATTCCACATTTAGCAAGGACATCAACCACATAAAAATGATCGATATTTTAAATTGAGTTCGCTTAATCAAAACCGAAAATACCAGGTTTCTGTAACCTTTATACAAACTGCAATCGTTTCAAAAGAGTTGGTCACCCGACTAATAGTTGTAGAATACAGGTATCCCTCGAATAGCACGGTACTTGAGTTGCACGAAATCTCGAATAGCACGGTTAAAAATTGCGACAACCCTCGAATAACACGGGGTTCGAATTACACGAAGCCGCGAAAATTCCTTTTAAAAATTGAAATTTAAGGATCCTCTACCTCTTCAAGGAAAAACAAATCAATCTTTGGAGAGTGACAGTGGTTGAACATATGTAATTTAAAAATTATTGCGTTTATAAAGTTTTACCTTTTAAATTTCAAATAACACGATTTCGAATAACACGGAACCAATTAACCGTGTTATTCGAGGGATACCTGTACTAGATTCAAAACTTTGGTGCGACCAGACACAAATACTGCTTGCTCGGAGGCTACTGACGTTAGATTTTATAAATATATGAATTTTTCATAAAGGTTTAATAGTGCTATGTCTCTAAGAGGACATAAAACTAATACATTGTACTTTTTATTTTTACATTTAGCAAGGACAGCAACCATGTGAATAAATGTTATACGATTTTAGTAAGATAATCGATATTTCAAACACATATTTGCGGTTCGATTAATCGAAATCGGAAATACAAGGATCATAAAAGCTTTCTATAAACTGCATGGGCTGCAAAGTACCCAGTACTTTCTCGGGAGCTGGAAACAAGAGCAGGCGTTTCGAAACATTCCAGCCAGAAAAACAGTCTTTTTTGTGAATGAAAAAGTTAAAAGTTAAAGGATATTAACTGTTAAATTTTGCTTATTTTAAGACAAAAGCTCATACTTGGACAGACTTTATAGAGGCCTCTATTTTTCAGAGTATCATGCGAAAATATATATATTTTTTGACCCACCAAATGATCATATTTTTTTTTTCCTAAGGGGGAGTCTTTCAAAGATACTACCAAAATGAACATGCACCATTCATATTGTCCGCTAAAAACACCTCTTTTGGAACCGCTAGGAGCATTAAATAACTACGCTGGGCTTGCGGAACAATATGCCTACCAGAGAACGGCTTCGGGTGAATGAAAAACATTCGTACGCACTCAACAGCCGAATAATCACACTGTTTGGATCAGCCGATCAAATTGGCATGCGCTCACATTTTCGTGGTTGATTTTAAATTCACTCGGGCGCGTGCGATTTTTTGTTTCACTCCGAGTTTGTGCGGCTAGTGTTCAATATAATGATTTCGGGCGCTTGCTCATTCGGTTCAACAGTCACTGTACAAGAACAACACTCAACTCGCAAAAATCAACTCGTATGATTTTACTCATGCGCGCAGCAAGCGGCACTTTTTCTGCGCAGATGAAATGTAAGAAGAACGAAAACAAAAACAAGCTACAACAACAAGCTGCAGTTCGTGGAACGCAAGAGGCTTGCATAGAAATTGTTACTGTCCACGCAGTCGTAACGCTCACATCGTGTCGTCTTGTCGCTAATCGTTTACTCATACACGATCATCTCAAATTGAACCGAATGATGCTTTCGTCAACCCATGTTCATTTTGTTGAACGCTGACTTTTGTTCAGTGAGTTGAATTGAGTGAGAAATTTTGAACCGAAGACTCAAGATCCTCGGAATGATATGTACGGCAAAATGAGTTGATTTTTACTCATCTCTGTGCTTTTTTTCAGTGAGTTGAGTTGAATGAAAAAGTTCGCGTATGAGTAAATCAAGAAAATAGTGATATTTGCAGTTCTCTGATGCCTACGTACTAAACCCTTAACTACGGCTACCATAATTTGTATTTGGGCCTGCGGGATCGTTAACACTACTTCACAGGGCCAAGCTGTGCGGTAACTGTCTCTTCACACACTCCTTCTAGGGTTATTCATATGGTCTTATGCATCTCCGCTACCGTTCTTTCATTATTAGTTCATGGGGCGCTATTGCGGCCCACTCTTTCATTTTAGCCCACACCAGGTCAGCTTTCGTTTGCTAGTACTTCTATGGTGGTTCTCTCCACCACATACTTCGAGTAGGAGAAAAAGATCTGCTCTGCGTTTTCTGTGGCATTTCTGCAGAAGAAAAATTATGTTTCATCATCGTGGCAAAATTTGTGTAGGTATTCCCCGAAACAGCTATTGCCTGGAAAGAACTGCGTTAAATAGAAATCTGCCTCACCGTGTTTTCTGTACATTCTTAATTAGTCTATATGTCCATATTCCTTTATCTGCCTCATCCAATTGCTTTTGCCACTCATCGAGACTTGTATTTCTCTCCTTGTTGCGCTCGTCGGCCATTAGGCACCGATTCATGTATTTTTTTGTTTTACAGTAGACTCTACTTAACTCAGAGGCTCTTATATCCGGAGCCATAAGACCAGATATGATAGAAAACGATTCGTGCGACCCCGTTCTTAACACAGACTTTGCCTTATTGACACATTTTTTTTGCGCAGGGTTAGCAGAGCTCTCCTATACATACTTAATTTCGCTCAGTCTCGGCACTATGCGACTTCTTCTTCTTTTCTGGAACAGAAACCGATTACGTGGTTTTAGCCGACTGTCCTTTGGAGGCGTTTTTTACGTGGCGGTTTCCAAACCCAGCGCACAACCCTGTGTTGGGGATGTTTCGCTTTCTCACTTTAGCTCGCCTTCAAACTGATGTTCTTATGCTACCCAGACAATACTTGGTCTAGAACCGGAAGTCGTGAGCTGCTTGAGCCATATGTAAAAGAATCGTTTCTGGCCACTCCCAAGTGAATGGCGATCAGAGAACTTTCCTCACTTGCGTGAACTTCTACACATCACTCCATCCTCTACAACTATGCGACTTAAAGCTAGAAATTTTCAAGCTGAAGTTTGATTGCCACTAAAGTTCAATAATGTCTTTAAAATCATATTTTATCTTTTACTTTCCAGCCAAATGTTCAACATTCAAATTATTTCCCTTCATCATCCGCACCGCATCCACTCACTTCCCGCTCAGGCGTAATTAAAAACAAAAATAGCGACAACTTTGCACAACGTAAGCGCGTTTAAGCCTACTAAACAATTTAAGCCGCTCTTTCGCACTCGCTTTTGTGTCGTTTTCCCTTCTTTTGTTTTTATTTTTTTGCAATTCCGTTATGTACACTCATGTCCCACTGCTTGCCGGCCAGTGTTGCCAACAACTCTTTTACGGCTTTTTAGGTGCTCACCCAAAGTGGACAAAAATCCTACTTAATGCGCTTTAAGTTGAGAAACTTTCAGAGGCTTCTACTAGTACTGAAACTGCAACAACACTGTCGCTATCTACTATTAAACTCCACATTGCAAAAGTGTGTGCAAAAAAGCATAATAATTTTGCAAATGAAGAAAAACTTTTGTCTACACGAAGCTGTATGGTATTTCAGCCAGCTGACATGATATGCAACTGCCCATTTATACCCCCCACACTATACCATCTTACGTACACCCAATCCCTACACAATTAACTTCTCATTTGGGGTATTATTTTTGGCTGCGTATGTACGGCTGCAGGGCGAGCCGTGCAAGTTCTCCAAAGGACTTTGACGATTTAGTGCAATTTCTAAAGTTTAAACTATGCGTACGCACACAGCACACCCTCGCCAACGAGGGCAGTCTTCAGCGTCGTCGCAATCGTCGTCTCGTTTGCACAAATCGAAAAGTTTGGTTGAGCAAAAGTTTGCATTGCGAAATTAAAACTGCAGCTGGCCACCACAATATTTCAGTCAAAAGCAGGTAAATATGAACAACTTTGTTTTGCATTCGTGGACGTTTGTGTGGTGGGTTTGGGGCTCAGGTGTTACGCCGGCAGCGCAGAACTTAAAGACAATATATATAGTATGTACATTTGTTGTTGGGCGAAAAAATTTACATCTTAAAATTCGAAGAAGTTTGTGGTTTTTAGTTGCTTGAGGTTGAAAAGCGATATTTCTCAGAATTTTCGTTTCCTTTTTTCGGCTTTTCCTTGAAACTTTACAAGTGCTTACCATGAGTGCATACGTGCACTCAAACGTACATACATACATAATTGTGGTGGTAAAAGTTTGTAGTATAGCATTAAGCAAACAGTTTAAACGTTGCTATTAAACTCTTAGAATTCTATTTATAAAAGTATGTCATTTGTACTAGCCCGATAGCGGATACAAGTAAAAGTTGAAGTTGCTTTAGGCTGAGCGCGTAGTGCCGAGTAGAGCAGGCCAAAATTTAAGATTAGTATACAAAAATACCAGCCAACTGACGGCTGAAACGATGCGAGTAACTTTTTGAATGCTTGACATAATACTCCGTTGGTTTAAAATAAAAAATAAAAAAAGCGTTGCTACTTTTTTGAAATTATAAATTAAAAAAAAGATTAAAAAAAACATTTAAAACTACAAAATTTTAATAAGGAAAGATCACAGCGAAAAAAATCAATAAAAGCGTTGCCACCTTTTTTTAATAAAAAAATAATAATAATAATTAAATAAAGAAACATTTCAAACTAGAGAATGTTGAGAAAGATCCCAAAGAAACAAATCAAAAAAGGCGTTGCCACTTTTTTGATATTTAAAACTAAAAAAAAAATTATTAAATAAATAAGCATCTCAAACTAAAAGGTATTGAAAAAGTTCTTAGCGAAAAAAGAACTTTAGGGCTGCCACCTTTTTAAAATAATTTAATTTTATAAAAGTGTGACGAAAAACAAATTACCACAATGTAAATTTCAAACCAAATAAGTTAAAGCAAGATCTCAGTACCAAATTTTTAACAACGGTGTTGCCACCAGTTTAAAATGAAAATTTTAAGCAAAAAATCGTATTGTCGTTAAAGAACCATTTAATTTATATAAACTACTATAAAGAAGATAACAGTTGAAAAAATATCATTAGCGTTGCCACCTTTTCAAGTACATTAATTTTCATAAAACTGTTACGATGAACAAATGTAGACCATGTAGATTTCTAAACTAACTAAATTAAAGAAAGATTCCAGCAGAAAATATATATAAGAGCGTTGCCACCTATTTAATGTTAAATAACATACATATTAGAAAAAGAAATAATATTGACTAAGGTAGTTTAAGAAAGTTTATAGTTGAAAAAATAGTTTTAAGCGTTGGCACCATTTTAAGTACTTTAATTTAATGTTCTCATTAACATATTACTACATTGATTTCAAATTAAATAGGTCAAAGAAAATATCTGTAAGAGCATTGCCACCTGTTTAATATAATATATTAGCTTCAAATTTAAAAAAATTATGAATTGAAGAAACACTATAGACTAAAATAGTTTAAGCCGATTGAAAAACATTTTTATAAGCGTTGCCACCTGTTAAATTTAATATATTAATTTCAAATAAAAAAACAAAATATCAGATGAAGAAACAATGCAAACTAATGTAGTTTAAACAAGATTTCACATAAAAAAATATTATTAGTGTTGCCACCTTTTCAAATAATTTAATACATCTAATACGATTAACAAATTACCATAATGTAGATTTCCAAGTTAATATTTTAAAGAAAGATTTCAGTAAAAATGTGTTTTCAAGAGTCTTGCCACCTGCTTAAATTAAAAATTTTAATTATAAATGACATTATTGTAGATAAAGTAATAGTACAGATCAAAATATGGTAGTTTAAAAAAAATATTAAAGTTGAAAAAATATTTATGAGCGTTGCCACCTGTTTAAGTTCCTTGATTTTACAAAGCAGTTAAGGTAAGAGAATAATTACGGTCTATAAATCAAAATAAATAGGTTAAAAGCAGATTACAGTAAAACAAATTTTATAAGAGCGTTGCCACCAGTTTATTATTATAATTTGAATTAAAAAAAATGTTGAAGAAATATTGCAGAAAAAGAAGCAAACAAGTCTACGTAAAACCGTTTTTTTGACAGGAATCATAAATTTTCTTTAAATCTACAAGCTTATAACGCTAGTCATGAATGTATGTAAGTAGATCCACCTTAATGAAATTACCATTGCACCTGAATTCCGAAAGACCAAGTCCAATATTAATGAAGAAAACAGTGACAACCAACCTAAAGGGTAGATCTATAATCAAGCAAGTCTTTCGATGTCGAATGATTTTTTCCCGGTCGTGAAGGTGGCAAAACAGTAATCACTATACCAAAAGTCATCGAAAAGGTTAATTTACATTATAATATATAATTACTCGGATAAATATATATCATATAGGCTGCAGAGGTTATTCGGGTACGACCATAACTGAAGCTTTGATTTGACTAGCTGCGCATTAGGCAACTGATTTTGAGCAGTAAAATTATAATAATTAATCAGTGATCTATAATAAATTATTAGCAAGGAATTTCACTAGATTCTAATCAATATTCTAATCAAAAATGTTTTGGAAAGAAATATTTTTTGTTCACATGCACTTCGATGGTCTTTCTGATATTTTTATTCTGAGTCGTAAGTCAATTTGGGTACTTTCGATGTAAAGGGTGATTTTTTAAGAGCTTGATAACTTTTTTAAAAAAAAAAACGCATAAAATTTGCAAAATCTCATCGGTTCTTTATTTGAAACGTTAGATTGGTTCATGACATTTACTTTTTGAAGATAATTTCATTTAAATGTTGACCGCGGCTGCGTCTTAGGTGGTCCATTCGGAAAGTCCAATTTTGGGCAACTTTTTCGAGCATTTCGGCCGGAATAGCCCGAATTTCTTCGGAAATGTTGTCTTCCAAAGCTGGAATAGTTGCTGGCTTATTTCTGTAGACTTTAGACTTGACGTAGCCCCACAAAAAATAGTCTAAAGGCGTTAAATCGCATGATCTTGGTGGCCAACTTACGGGTCCATTTCTTGAGATGAATTGTTGTCCGAAGTTTTCCCTCAAAATGGCCATAGAATCGCGAGCTGTGTGGCATGTAGCGCCATCTTGTTGAAACCACATGTCAACCAAGTTCAGTTCTTCCATTTTTGGCAACAAAAAGTTTGTTAGCATCGAACGATAGCGATCGCCATTCACCGTAACGTTGCGTCCAACAGCATCTTTGAAAAAATACGGTCCAATGATTCCACCAGCGTACAAACCACACCAAACAGTGCATTTTTCGGGATGCATGGGCAGTTCTTGAACGGCTTCTGGTTGCTCTTCACCCCAAATGCGGCAATTTTGCTTATTTACGTAGCCATTCAACCAGAAATGAGCCTCATCGCTGAACAAAATTTGTCGATAAAAATACGCGAAACACATTTCGAACCGAACACTGATTTTGGTAATAAAATTCAATGATTTGCAAGCGTTGCTCGTTAGTAAGTCTATTCATGATGAAATGTCAAAGCATACTGAGCATCTTTCTCTTTGACACCATGTCTGAAATCCCACGTGATCTGTCAAATACTAATGCATGAAAATCCTAACCTCAAAAAAATCACCCGTTATAAACAGACATTCTACCAGTGGCTTTAAGCATTGAACCAAATTATCGAATATACGTGTAAGAAAGTTAGCTTACCTAAAATAGTACCAGAAATATTACTTCTAACTACTTTACTCACCTCATTCCGTACCAATTAATCTAACTTTAAGCCCTCTCATTCGGTTCGACTAAAAGTTTAGCCTGCTTTCTATTATATTTTCTAATTTTATCTCACATTTACAATACTCATATAATACTTCTTTTAATGCTCTTCTTATACTACTTTCACAAAATATACCAAGAACTTTGATATTGTTGCAATTTTTAAAAATTCTGTTAACTCTTAGTAATGAAGTACGACCTGAGGGTACACAAATTCATATGCGAGTAGTACATAAGTAAGTACAAAATAGACGTCTGTACATACGTCGCTGCGTACAATGTCTGCCTGCATAGTCGTCATGTCTTATGTCCGGTTTCTTTGTCTTTCAGATACTTAAAATTCAAAATTAAACAAAAGTTGACAGTCTCAATTGAGCACATGATTTTCTTATTTTTCTTCGCTCTTTCATTTTTATTTTTATTTTTTTAGTTAAATGCGAACTTTTTTCTTCAGCTCTGCTTCTATTTTCCTCTCGTTTGCTTGAAAATACTTGAACGCCATGTAAATATGTGCGTTCTTCTGTACTTACTCCTACTAGAATATACATACATATACATACATACATATATATGATATGAAGAACTTTATCTTTTGATGTTGCTTGCCGAAAATCTTATGGAAATTAAAACAAATAGTCTAATTTTGTGAGAAAATTCTGTCTAAGAAAATTTGAATAAATATGTATTAAGAACTTTGCAATTCTTAACTAGGCATAGACTCTTTCTTTCTTGAATAAAACAACAAAACAGCCAAAAATGGGGGAGAAAATATACTCTGTACTCACTTTAGATCTTTTATTGGCAACAAGGTTTCTATTTCGAAACTTTGTCTGCGATTTGTTGAGCATTGAACTTTACAAAGTTTGATTTGAAGTGGATTAAGGTTTAAAGAGTGCAAAAAAATATTCACTCATAGGGGTACAAAACCAAAATATACATAGTATGTACTGTAGAGAATTAGAGAATAGAGTTGCTATGCTAAATTATAGTATTTAAGTTTTATGTACGAAGTTGTTTTTCCAAGATGGAGATTCTCAACCATTTAAAAATAATGATGCTTGAAAATAATTCTCTTCGCATCCAAGTTGGTTCCACGGCTCCTTTAAAACAGCTGGCAAATACGTAGAGCTCACTTAGAACATTTGTGTCAGTCTCACTCATTCTTGCCGTCTATCAAAAGTATCCTGACGATAACTGAGTTCTCGAACTTATTACCATATAACGAGGATCAACCCTATGAATCGGTTGATAAATTATAAGCGAAATTAAAAAAAATGAGACTAAAATAACCACTTTCAAAAGTTATATTGTAGCCTGATGATACCTGGAAAAGCTAAGGCAAAAAACTATATAGAATTTCTGTCAGCGAACGATTCCCGGTAGATAATGTGAGTTATTCGAAAATTTTTAGACAAGAACTTGCTAGTTTCCATAATTAAGGGAGATTCTGTAAACTTTGCAGGTCTGACAGGATCTTCCATGTGCCGTATAATAGCTCGGTACTTCTTTCTCTTCTTTATAGCCGAGTTTAGCACCAAATGGAAATTCCAAATGCAGCCAGGTTCTTCGCCATCTGGTCTTTTGAACGGAGTGGTGGTCTTCCCCTTCTTCTGCCTCCCCGGCGGGTGCAACGTCGAATCCTCTCAGAACTGCAATCTTTTCATACATTCGGATGACATGACGTGGTCGTATATCTCATACAGATCATCGATCAAAAAGGGGGTATGTCATCCGAGGCTGTTGTGTACTTTTCAATGGGGGTCAACTTCCACGCATGTCTCCATCCTTCCATATCAAGATACTATATACTATATGTAAAAATATGACGAATAATTCGACTTAGAGCTTGGCAGAAAAGATTTTTATACCAAAGAAATCTACTTGGAAACCCGTTTTACCTTGAAATCTAAGTTGACTCTATACAGTGATAATCTACAACTATTTTAAGGGACAAACTACCTAGCTTAAATCTAAATTGTCATGAAAACTTTCTATTTTTCATTGATGGCAAAGCTGATTTTCTCTTCGTTTTGCACTTTTCACTTTAACTGCATTTAAATAAATATTTTCCTGAGTGTAGGGAAATGGAAAGTAAAGCGCATTAGCGATGATTTCTTATTCACTGGCACCAAATTCGGGCGGACTATTTGAGTTCTGGCCGCATGATGCATTTTGTAAAGGGGTTTTCATTAAGAGAACGTCGATAATGAAATGGGAAAGTGCAATAAGTTCCTAAATGCGGTTAAGTTGGTATATAATCCTTTTCTATTCTTTGATTCAACTGAATTTGTCCCAAAGTTTGAATTTATTTAAGAATTTTATTAGGACCAATAACTTCTCGAAACAAAAAATTTCACAAATGTTAATAATCGATCTTAGGAATCATCTCAAGTCATTGAAGTGAGAGATGCTGTGATCTTAATACTTGAACTGACATATCCGACAGAGTGAAGTTCTTTGCTTGAAACTCAACCGCTTATATTTAGAAAGAGTTTTAGTGCCTTTGAGGTGAATTCTACAAAAGGAAATGAACCTGCTAACAGCCATCTTCTCGGCAACAAAACATTGTCCACTACTTTTCGATTTTCTCCCTCCTCTCAGCCAAAGCTTTTAAGCCAAATCGTTATCAATTAGGCTTAATTTCATATTAAACTCTGCAAAGAGGTGGATTCTCGATCTCATCGAACACTTAAATTCGCAATGCAATATGCTTTCTTAGTAGAATTACAAGTATTGTACTCTCGAGCTCAGTCAAGTTTTCCAATGATAAAATAGTGACACTAAATATAAAACTAAGCTGAAGAGAACACACTGAAAGCTGGACTTGCAAAGACCATTGAAACTAGATCTTCTGCGAAAAAGTAATTGCCCCAAAGTGGGGTTTATAATCACACATGGTCTACTGCCTCTCCACAAGTATCATACGCCCAATACTAAAGTGTAGTCCAGTGATATGGTTTGGATGGCATTAACGAAAAAGTAACACTCCTAACTCCTCTTAACTCCTAGGTACAATGGGCCTGCTTGCTGGGGATTACGAGTGCAATGAAAACAACCTGCATAAAAGATCTGAAAGTCAGTGAGGTATAAGACAATGCTGACCCAGTCGCCTTATGATTTACTGTCATTGTAACGAGGCTAGGCGTTGGGGTTGGCAACATTCTCGTATTTATTAATAAACTCGGGAAATGTTGGCATTGCGAAAATGTAAAGGAGACTCGCGAGGAACTAAAAACATTGTTTTCATTACTTAATATAGAAGATTGGACTAATGGTTCTGTGATCTATGGTTCCAATAGCGAAATATACATCTTAACTGACGGATCGAATGGTGAAACAGCATCAAGAACAGGCTTCTTCTTTGGTAATCCTTATACGAAAGGCAGCTTCAAGAATGAGAAGGAACGGCTAACAATACTCCAATTAAGTAACATCGGGCAGCTGAGTTGAAAAACATTCTGGTTTCTTACCAAATCCACTTAGTTCCTGGAGAGAGGGAAGACCCTCATGATACGAGTATATCTGGCAATTCTTAGATATCGATTGATAGTTTACGGTTCTGACCGGCGCAAATTTGCTTATCTATCGTAATCCTACTGAACTTTAAGTTGCTTGACCTCCCTCGTATAGTATCCTACTTAGGCGGTTCGCCATGGAGAGCCCCTCTGTAACAATAACTCGTCAAACATATGTACTTTCACTGAGCTTGCGAAGAACCTTACGATCTTTCTGATAATTCTTAGACATCGATTGATAGTTCACGGTACTTGGCGCTGCAAGTTTGCTCCTCTGCCTAGCATCCTACTTGAACGCATCCGCATGTAACAATTAGCTCTTCAAAGCTACCTCTATTTACTTTGGAGATCCCTGTCATCTCTCAGCTAGCATCCTGCATGAACTGATCCCTTTGGAGAGACCCTGCATAATGCCTTTTGTATATTCCCAAACACCAGCTAGTAAATACACACGCCATTGCGGCACTCGCACAGAAGTGTCAATATTTTATTATTGAAAATGGGTTTTGCCATAAACTTTTCCGTGGCTTGCAGGCAACAACTGTGGCCACGCTGCCGTTGCTTTTGCGTTTCGCAATTCACATTGCTAGCGGTGCGCTGTTGTTGTTGCTGCATGCGATGTGCCCGCTCGGTGTGGCGATTTGGCTGTGACTGCGACTGCAGGCGTGGGAAGTGCGAGCGGATAATATAGCCGGAAGTTGTTGCTGCATGTGATTGTGTTGCCACAGCTAAACATGCAGTCATTTGCATACACATATATACATATACATATATATATACACATACATACATGTATACACATACTAACTCATACATGTGTGTGTGTTCTGCTGTGGCCTTCCGCTGCCTGTCGACTGTTGCCTTGCGTTATTGATATTCCTTTGTGTTGTTTTTGCATCGCATACACTTTAGTTGTTATTGTTGTTGCCAAATTGTTATTGTTGTTGCCGCGAACAACTGGGAGTCATTTGTAGCCGGTAATTTACGAAGTTTAACTTGGGATTTCAATTTGGTACGCAAACAAAAACACCAAAAAAAACACATTCCCGGTTATTGTTTTAAACAAATGAAGTGAAAAAATAATATCAGCTTATTTATCGCCATACAACAACAACAATCGCAACAAATGCTTGTACCGCAAATAAAGTATTAACGAAATTGTTGCTTGTCGGCTTCTTTTTGCAACACACACACACACAAGCAATAACAACAACATGCACAATATTTGTTTGGAAACTTTTCGAACCTAAAAAATATAAATAAACGAATACAACAACAATAACTGTAAAATATAGCAATTGTAAGCGCTTGCGTTTGTTTTGCTATAATTTTATTTGCTTTCGGTTCGATTCGATTTAGTTGTAAATTTGGAGGCAACTGTATTAGTGCTGGGCAAGGGTGAGTGTGTGTGTGTCTCAATTTCCACCATTTTGCTTGTAGAACTTGTCATTGAAACACACACACAGACACACAGTTACGAAACACTCTCCCTCACACACACACAGCCACACTTTATGGCAGTGCGCCGCGCTTTATCGACGGTCAACTTTGCATTGTAACGAGGTCACGAGCACAATTCATTTGCCTCCGTCCACTTAAAATTGAAAACAACAACAATACGCACACGTACCGTTAAGTTTGGCGCGCCAAAGCTGAAAAAGTTATGCTACATTGCAGTTTATAAAGCAAAGTGAGTCCGACAGCTTTGTGGTATGTAACGGTAGTGGCACAAGTGTCCGTTACTCGTTACTCGCGCCAAGTATTGACAGCTTTCAGAATTTATTGCAGTCAACTTTTCTTAAATATTACATTCTTTATGAATTTCAAGCGAAGTTGGGATAGGTTAGGTTAGGTGGGTGGCCGCCAAAGGTGGTGCTAACTCAGGAGAATTAAAGTAAGGTGGTAAATTTAAACTAAACAGAGCTCTAAGAGCTGGCTCAAACTAAATATGATAATAATATAAATAAGGGTGGTCTTTTGTACTCCAAAAGGCTCTTGGTAGTTCAAGAACTCAGCTTTTTCTTCTCCTTCTTCTTAATTGGCGCAGACACCGCTTATGCGATCATAGCCGAGATAACAACAACTGCCATGGACGTCATCAAAAGGGGGATCACTCAGCCGAGACTTGTTGTTCCTTTTCATTGGTATGATTTTTTACGTGGCGGGTCCCAAACCCAGCGCACAACCCTGCGGAGGGGATGTTTCGCCTTCTCACTTTAGCTCGCCTTCAAACGGATGTTCTTAAGCTACGCAGAGGATACTGGGTCAAAGACCGGAAGTCGTGAACTGTTTGAGTCATATGTAAAAGAATCGTTTCTGGCCACTCCCAAGTGAATGCCGATCAGAGAACTTTCCTCACTTGCGTGAACTTCTACACATGACTCCATCCTCAGCTTATTGGCAGTAGCAAAAGCCTAATCGGAGGGTCGCACTTCCGACAGTTATGTCCACATATCCGTAAAGAGCGCAGTTATAGATTGGCCCAAAAACGTTTCAATTGGAAAGCTCCGTTACAACAATAGCATCCAGAAAAAGCGGAGAGAGCTCAGCCCCGCTCAGATTCCAACACTTGCGGCAGCGTTTTTTAACGATCGGTTATTTGAGGAAGTGCTTGGGAGCTAGCCCGTTCTGTGGTGGCCAGACCCCTGCATTGCGGTAGGGTCCAACACCATAATGGAGTTGCTCCGCACAGACAGAGTGAGGAGAGAACGGCAATGGTAGCAGGTAACAGGATTGCACCGCGCCAAATTACTTTCGGGAAGTTACAACACAGCAAAGTTTGGAGATATGATCAACCTCCCCCGAGACAAATTCCGTCTTCTTGTCGCGTTCTATACAGGACACTGCAGGCACAAGAAACACTTCGCCAACATGGGCGTGGTCTCTTGTGCAAAGTGCCGGAAACTCCAGAACACCTGATTTTGGATTATCCAGCTCAAGGACCTTGGATCCAGAGATTTGTGTGTCGGAGTCATAAACTCTCTTCGCTGACTAGTCTTCAGTGGGATCAAGAGAATACGAAGAGAACTCATCTTACACTTCACTTATTTGAAACTCCCTCAGAATCTTCTTCAGGTTTTCTTCGAAATTAAATTTTAAAAGAAGGTTACTTTCAGTTTGCCGCTCCGCTGAAGAAGACATTTACATTTTTGACTTCATCTACGACGACGGTAGAGACTCAAGTTAAAAAAAATGAAGCGGATTGTTGGTACTAGAACTAAAAGGCTTTAGCAGTGTAATAACACCAGGTTATATAAAACGAACTTTTTGAAAAGGTCTGAGATGAAATCTCTGGTCCCTTTGACAAAAAACTGTTTGGCTTTCTTAGGCTTGCTACGAGTTTTTCAACAGCAAAATAGTTCACTATGAACAAAAAAAGGACAATAAGAGTATAAGAGTTCGAGGATTGCTTGAAGCAACGGAGTCTAGCGGAACACCTCAGGTCATTGGAGCACAAGGCATACTACATAGTTGGTTTGGTGTAGAGTTGATTGTGGGCAGACCAAAAGCCTTCTACTTTTAGGCAAAAGGGACCGTAGTAACATGGTAATCGTCATTACTACCTACCCTTAAGATCCCACTTTCAGACAATGGGAAAAGTGCTAAAAAATACAAAGCTTTCCAACCTCAGAGTTTTCTTAACAACCAACGAGAATAAGGTTCTTTGTGCAGCTATCACAAAAATATATCGATTCTATTTCAATTATGCAACACATACATATAAATGCTAACTGTATTTATATGTATGTCTAAAGCTTAAAGCTTCAATACCAGCAAGAGCGCGAGTACATTAAGACATTTTTCAAACAAATTGCTTCCTTCCAGCTAAGTTGACCAACTAAGCCGAAGAACAACCGTCACAGTGCCTTACTGGCACCGCTCATTTCGCCACTTTTTGTAGTATACCTTTCAATACTTCGACTAACCATGCGAACACGAAGCTACAAAAGGCCTCCGCAGTGTTGTTGCAACCATTGTAGCCGTTGGTGAGAAGTATGTGCGGATAAGAACTTCCTGCATTACGACTTCATTGCAATTAAAATAGTGTTGCCGTATTACTTTTTCACTTTGCATTCCCGGGGTGCCAACTGCAGTACTTGTATGGAACTTGGCGAAATACATTCGCGCCAAAAGGCGTTAAGTGCTGAGGAGCAGATGTGAAGGAAGAGGGATTGACAATACACTCAGGCATTTGCTGCATTTCCGCGCCCACTTTACCCGTTGCCTAAGACAATGCGCGCTACTCCAATGTCTTCCTGTGATGCATGCCGCATTACTTTCACTGTACGTGTGTGTAAATGTGTTTATGTGTGTGTGAGTATACGCGAGTGTATTACACGTGCTTATATTCCCCTTACAATTACACAAACAAATACTTCAGAAAATTATTTTGTTTGTGTCTGTTTGCCGGTTTTAATGTTGTCAATGCGAAGGACCGAAAGTGCAACGAGCAATGTTGGCACGAGCAACAGCAACAATGAATGCAACGCTGACAAATTCTTTGAAAGGAAAACAGGGAGTAACGGGTTTTAAAATAAAAGTGCCAAAGTATTGTTTGCTGTGGAACTTCTGGAGAGGTGACCTCAATATAATGAAATGAAAGAATATTACAATTGCATTACTTGATGAATTACCGTGGGTGTGAATGATGAAAAAGAGTTTTGTGTTCTTCATAGACTGATAGTGTAACGTAATTACGAATGGAATTAAATTAGAATTACAACTGTTATTGAGGCTGTTAACCATAATTGAACTTACAGTTACATTGCAATATTAAGAATATTTGTTATTAAAATATAATTAAGCTGTATAAAACTACGAAAGTAAATACGATTACAATTAGCTTGTCTAATTATAAATTAATTACTATAATTTTATTAATTAGCATTACTTTCTGATTACAACTAGCGTGGATAATCGTAAACTAATTACCACCACATTCTCCATTACTTTATGATTACAACTACAATGAGTAATTACTTCCTGATTACAATTACTGTGAGTAATTATAAAGTAATTGTCATTACATTTTTCATTACTTTTCAATATTAATACAAATTTTTATTAAAAAGAAATACAATCAGATAAAGTTTTCAAAATAAATATGAATGCACTTTTTGTTAAAAATTCAGTAGTAATGACCGTTACAATTGAAATTACAATACCATTAACTAATTTAATTAAATTTACAAATGCAAATATGATTACAATTACCCTGAGTCAACATAAAGTAATTATTATTGCATTTTCGATTTTCAGTAACAGTAAAAATTGTCACAAAAAAATTAAATCAGATAAAATTTTAAATAAAAGTGTCATTAAAAAATATTTTTCAAAATATATGTATATAGAAACAATTACTTCGACAATTACAATTACATTACAATGCTAATAACATTTCTTATTAAAATGAAACAAATTCAGTTGAAACATAATTACAAATAAATATAATTATCAAGTAATTATAATAATAATCATAAAGTAATTACCATTACATTTTATATTTAATAACATCTACAACAATTGTTATTAAAATGAGATTAAAACGGATTAAGTTTTAAGTAAAAATATGACTAAAATATGACATAACAATAACACTATTAAATACCATTAGCATTACAATTACAATTACATTAAGAAAACCAATAACATTTTCTATGTATTATCATGACTAATGATTCTCATTTAAAAATTTAATCAACTAAAGTGTTTAGTGGTAATACAATTACCATTACCATTACAATTACAAAGTGATTACCAATACATTTACTATATGTTATCATGATTAATTGATCTCAATAAATTTTAAAATGTAATCAGCTAAAGTGTTTAATAGATATATGATTACAATTACCATTACAATTACAATATTTTATTGAAACCCAGTTAAATTTCAAATGCCAATAAGAGTACTATTAGATTACTGTAAATTATTACAAAGTATTTACCATTACATTTTTTACCAATACACCACCATTACAATTCATTCTTCCAATTACATTTTGGTTCTAATACAGTCGCAATAAAGATATATGTAATTACAATACAATAATGATTATATTTCGGTAAACTTCAGAGAAGACCTTACCAAATCAAAGCAACGTGCTATTTCTCTAACTTTTAATAACGTTAGAGCCCACTGTATAACACCTTTAGCATATCTTTTAATGCATATTTACAGGCGCACTCCCTTTGGCGCATTTTCGTAGCGAGAAGATGATGCAAAGATACTTTCTACCGTCATCACTTCGTTGCGTTCCATTCATAGTATCTTTCTTTTTATTAAATAATTCACTCTACATTGTTTCACCTACACTTTAGAAATGTAAAGAATGAGCAAAATATTTAATGGCCCATTAATTAAAACTAAAAGATGCTGTAAATCTTAGTGCTGCAAGCGATAAAATACCGACCGAAGGAACATTCGGTTAATAGGAATATAATATTTATAGAGAGCCAAACTTTAGATCAAAAACTGAGGCTGTTTGCGGTAATATCATAGATGATTTATAACGAGTGTTCAAGAACCGATAAACTATGAAGTCGTGTATGCCCATGAAGCTTTCGAGCAGCTTTCGGAGCTTTAAATTAAAGCAAAAGAAATAAAATTAGGTTGATTCCGGTAATATCATACATGTTTTTTTAAAAAGCAATAGAGTATTGATATAACGTTGTAGACGTGAACCCGATATGGAGCTTTACAGCAGCATGCAGAGCTTTTTATTAAAGCTGAAGAATTAAAGTGAGTATATTTTTTGTAATATCACAGATTTTTTATAACAAATAATCGAAAACCAACATAACGATGCCGTCAAGGACGCATTATGGAGCTTTCCACCAGCTTTCGGAGCTTTCAATTACAGAAGAAGAATTAAAGTGAAGCTGTTTCTCGCAATATCGCTGATGTTTTAAAATAATCAATCGAAAACCGATATGATTTTGTGGGCGTGGATGCGCCATAGAGCTTTTCAGCATCTTTCAGAGCTTTCTTTTAAAGTTAAAGAATTAAAATGAGGCAGTTTTCTCTAATATTACACATATTTCTAACAGATAATCGAAAAACGACATAACCTTGCAGTCATGAACGCTCTATGGAGCTTTCCAGCAGTTTTCGCTGCTTTAAATAAAGCTAAGGAATTAAAATGAGGCTGTTTACAGTAATAACATAGATTTTTTTTATAAGAAGCAATCGAAAACCGATAGTGAACGTGCTATGGAGCTTTCAAGCAGCTTTCGAGCTTTCAATTGTAGATAAAGAACTAAAGTAAGTTTATTATCGGTAATATCATAGATGCTTTTAATAAGCAATCGAAAACCTGTATAACATTGCAGCCGTAAATTTGCCATGGAGCTTTCCAGCAGCTTGCGGAGCTTTCAATTAAAGCTTTTCTTTCTTTCTTTTTTAATTAATGAGTTAAAAGTCATTGCCTCACTAATTTTTTCAACAAACGTTATATTTTGTTTGTTTCTTTTTGGCTATCTTGTCTGGGTTCAATACTGTAAATCGCATTTAAAGCTTTTCGTTGCGCTTTTACCACTACTTAATGAAAGTGACACCACTGCACTTAACTGTTATACCGCATTCTCTTTGATTTCTCAATTTTTGTACCACAAACCAGAATAAAGCGAAGACTAGCTGCAGTCATGAGGAAAAGAAATCAAATCAAAACTGCTGAATCGGCAAGCTATAAAATGGGTTTATGCATTTTTTTTTCGCTGCTACTTTAATTGTTTCTAATTGTTGGAGCGCTTTTGTCTAACGTGCTTTGAGGAACTTTCCACTTTTTCGAAAAAAGATTGAAGATTACTAAGTTTTTTTAATATTTACAGGCAAAAGTGAAAAATAAAATTCGAAAAATCAAAAAACAGAGAGAAAAGAAGCAAACTAACGGCACATAAATGCAAGTGGTAGAATAAGTGAGCGACGAAGCAATGCAAAACATCAAATAAAAGCGCCACAAAAAGCCGAAGCTGTGAACAGTGTGCTGTGCATATAAAGAAGTAGTAAAAACCGGTGGAAACTACTATGATTTAGGGGTGTGTGTGGTTCGTGTGCTCCTCGGGGATTACAAGCTTAGTAAAAAGAAATAAAATCGAATGCAAAAAGTAGTGGAAAAGTTATGGCAGCCGGCAAGGTGGGTTTGGTGTGCTACTCAGTTGAAGTGCCAACGGTAATGGTTACAGTTACTTTCGCATGAAAACCAAATGCGTCTATAAAATCAGTACACCATTCGCATAAAGTTCGCAAGCGCATTCTGTTTGTTGTTGCGCTTACATAGTTGTGTGCAAGTGTTGTTGTTTGTTGTTGTGGATTTGAGTTTCATAGCTTGATGGTTTTTGTCTTAGTTAGACTATTATTTTTTCATGCGCCTTTTGTCTCAATAAACGTGGCTGCCTTAGAAGTGTATTAAGTTGACCGAAAAAAATGCTTAGTCCACAACAAAAGCCAAGCAGCTGAAGTGGGGGGAGGAAGTGGGTGGGTTGTTCGACAAGTAGTCGCATAAAAAGCGTTAGAAACTCTGTGCCCAACTGGTGTATAGAACTTTGTGTTGCACACAAAAACCACTACTAACTACACTTTGCATGCAACACTGCATAGACAACCACGTCAATGCACTTCAAAAAACAATAACTTTTACGATTTCGAGTAGTGTTTTTTGGGTTGGAAGAAATCGCACAAACAAAACGAAAAACAACAACTCGGCCAAAGTATTGAAGTAGTGTTTGGCGAAGAACTGTCGTAGCTGCAACAATAACAAGAGAAAAGTGGCAACGTTGCTTACACGAAAATCTGAAGAACTGAAGAGTAGATTGAAGACGGTGGAAGAAATTTAAAATTTAAAATCCAACAACGATATTTCTGTCTTAAAATGGTTTCTCATTTACAAAACGGCACTCACTTATGCTCTGAGGAAAAACTTTGGAAATAAATAATAAACTGAGAATTTTTTCAGTCAGTCGAACAAAAGCCAACCGCGGGTGGCCTAGAATTTCGCTATATACTGTTTAACGGTTTGACAGATCGTGCAGATCGAATGTTTCATGCCTAAAATTGAAGCTCGTGATATCGGCAACATTTGGTTTCATCAAGACCGCACCACTTCCCACACATGGCATCAATCAATGGATTTATTGAGAGAACAATTCGGTAAGCAGGTAATTTCACATTTTTGGCCGATCGATTGGCCACCAAAATCGTGTGATGTCACACAGTCAGACTTTTCCCTGTGAGGATATCTTAAGTCTAAAGTCTATACGGACAATCCATCTTTAATTCGATTCGATTCGAAAACAGTCCATGCAAAAATTCTTGAAGATATCTCGTCAAATTAAACAGTTTTCCATACAAGGTCATGATTGTGGTCCTTTACCGAAGGCAATAGCTTGATGAACTGTTGACAGCCACAGTTCCTACGTTAGCTATGAATACCCAATAAGCTCCCCCTGACCAAAAGCAACAGGAGAGGAGGGTTCGGCTTAAAATACCGGAACAATACTTTGAATCTCCAGTGACGAGGTGAGCAGATGCTGCCCAGAAAAAGCATCCAAGCTATTTGCATCGAGGAAAAACCTACCCGTGCGAGGGAGGCAACAGAGCGACGTGGGCCATAACAAACGGCAGTCACTAGGCAAAAAATCCAGAATTGCCTAGCTCAGTCGAGATCACAGATGGCAGACAGTGAACAGCCTGGAAGACGTAGGCTTGATTTAAAATGCAAACAAGCAGTCCCGATCGAGAACACAGCACAGAAGTTAATCAAAGAAATCAAGCAAAGTAGTAGGACCACGATTTTGAGAAACAATTTGGAAACCTTGAATTTTGGCTGACGGCTGTAGCATTCTGTTACCTCTTGCAGAAAAGACTTTAATTTAAAGTCACTGTCGCCTCCGCACCTTGAAAGCAAGACATGTCTTCATATACATCAGACACTGACTCAGTTGACTTAAATTCTGCCTATTACTATGGTCCTGGTTCTGAACACGAGTTCCCATAAGGTCTCGTGTCAACCCTCTTGTGGCCGCCCTGCAACGTACAGATAACCACAGGGACCGAAAATGCAACTGTACGAAAAAACTCATCTAACGTACTTATAACAGAGGCGAGCTTGGTCTCAGCCACTATCGAACTTTTATTCAGAAAATAGGGTCATCTGTTTACGAATCACTTTAGCATCTTTAGACTCCAGATTTTTATGGAGACATTCCAATTTATCGAGAAAATCAATCAATTAGTTCCATGGGAGCTATATAGAGTACGATTCTAGGCCATACATAGGTTAGGTTAGCTTAATCCGTTAAGCCAGCCAGCATAGACCAGTTTGGTCTTTTGTGATACCAAATGAAGCTCAGTTGCTAGGTCTAAGAGGAGTAGTCTACCTTTAGGATGCCAGTGCTTGACGCGAATTTTAACAGACTCCACTATCAATGCCTCTTCCAGTGTATCATATCGCAATACCACAGATGCTTACAGCGTGGTCTTGCCAATGTATGACAAGTGTTTACTTCCTTCATAACTCCGCTAGTCGACCAAAATCTTTAGAAAGAAATAAGGGTTCAATATGATTCGATACTGGACTTCAGCTTATTCGATGCACTCATATTATTTAGGAATACTGGAACTCCATCAAAGCCTTCAATAGACATACTTATAGCAGGTACTAAAACTCGTAGAGTGATGCCGCTACAACCTACCATAACCAAACGACCATAATAATGCTTGCCAATGAGCGTTTTATGCCATGGAAGAACACAAAATGGATATGGAGGAGCAATTCACTATCTCTAACTTAGCTACAGCAATACTAGGACACTCATATATCGTACCGATGTATGGTATAGTATGTGTGTATTTATACACTGTGTATCCTCGTGGCCGCTTTCGAGTTCGGCATGAAGTGCGGTCTACGTGAGCGCTGCTTTTGAAATATTGCGCTAGTAGTTTCAGTGCACTGAGGAGAACAATGAATATTTCGAGGCTACAGTCATAAGAATTATAGCATTAGGGTGGGACAAAACTAGGTTTTATAAGATTATAAGAGTTTTCAAGGACACATAAAAGAGTTGTCTGCCTGCGACTTGTTGAAGGTACGATAAAAGGTATCGAAAAATTCTTTAATTCCAGAAACGCTGTCTCGATGTATAAAATCGCATAAGATGGTAACGATTTTTTTCTTTTGATGACAACCAATATTGAAACTTGTAAGCTCAGCAAATACCAGCTGATATCTGAGGTTTTATTCAGAAGATTCGGCAGTATTTGTCTCTTTAGTCATAGTGGCTTAAATGATCCACTTTTTTCTCGAAATAAATCGTAGCCTCGTTTCTGATCTCAAGCCTTTCATCTAGCTTTATTCTCTTGACAATATATCTTATATACAAATATTGAATTTAAGCACCGTGTCACCACCTCAGAATAATCGTTACTATATGTTAAGTTATTTCCACCAAATACATCATTAGTCCACGCTTTGCCTACAGGGTCTGCTCGCTAAAATTTTCAATTTTATAGCTACACATGTTGATTCTAACGGCATTTCATGTGCAGCGCTTTATTGTTGTTGCTTGTCATACAACCATTATTGCATTTCACTTTATTTTTGTTGTACACCGATATTGTCCTTGCGGCAATAATTTAGCAAATAATACCATTACAGCAAATTCATCAATGGGGAGCCATAGAAATGTTTTACAGCTTGTCGCACAAACACATATTCTATGTATGTACATAGGTATATATGTATGTATATATATACATCAATACATATACACCTAAATTTTTAGTCTATATACCCAATAAGCGCTAGTGTTTGATAACAATTTGGGTCGCAAATGCATTTCTCAACAATTTCTCAATAGTTTTTCAACAATTTCTCAATAGATAACTAACCGCGGTCTCAAGAATCGCTTTTTTCTTTAGTAGAACGCGCATATTTACGGTCCTAACTTCTTTTTTGTTTCTACTATAGCATAAATAGAAAGAAGGCTTGAAACATTTTTTGAAAAAAAAAAATCTCAATAGTTTTCTCAACATTATGCAATAAATTTTGGAAATAAAGGAAATGCTATTATCACTGTATATCGATTTTTAAAATTATTTAAGCTATCAATGACATTTACTCAACCAGTTGAGATTTATGAAGGAAAAATTAATTCTCAATAGTTTTCTCAATACTTTTCAAAAAATTTTGGAAATAAACGGTATACTGTTATCATTGTACAGCGATTTTGCCAACTTCTTAAAAATATCAAACAATTTTTTTTTGTCTTGGAAATTTATTGAGAAAAAATTCTCAACAGTTTTCTCAACTCTTTGAAATAAAGGAAGCACTTTTACTATTGTACAACAATTTTCAGAACTATTTAAGATATCAATTATATTTTATTTATTGAAAAAAAAATTCTCAACAATTTTCTCAATACTTTAAAATAAATTTTGAATGTAAAGAAAAAATTACCAGCTTTATAAATTTACTTATGATAAAATGTATTGGAAACTATTGAGGGCACCAAAAGTTCGAGTATTATTTTACTGACTTCTGGTTAAAAAAAATCTTTATCGAAAGAAGTTAACCGAGGCTAAAAATGTCTTTACCGAAAGAAAGAGTCATGGTTAAGTTAACAAGAACTTAACTGACAGAAAGCTTATAACCAAACTTTGAGAAAACGTCCCTTAGTTATTCGAATTTTCATCTGCCCATTAAGTGCTGGTTAAAAACAGTTTCTTTACCGAAAAAAAGAGTCTTGGTTAAGTTTACATACATCTACAATATTCGATTTCTCATCTGCCGGTTAAGTGCTGGTTAAAAACAGTTTTTTTTGCCGAAAGAATAAGTCTTGGTTAAGTTAACAAGAACTGAACTGAGAGAAGGCTTATAACCAAACTTTGAGAAAACGTCCATTAGTTATTCGATTTCTCATCTGCCGGTTAAGTGCTGGTTAAAAACAGTTTTTTTGCCGAAAGAAGGAGTCTTGGTTAAACATTTCTTCACCGATAGAATAAGCCTTGGTTTGAGTCTTGGCTAAGTTAACCATAACTTAACTGACAAACGACTGATAACCAGACATGGAGAAAACAGCCCTTAGTTATCAAGATGGTTTTGAGATCACGAGTTTTATAAATTTCAATTATTGACTTGAGAATTATACAAGATATCGCCTTGAAAAAGTATTATCTATATAGTTTAAGATCAAAACTTTACGACTTTTTAAAAATGATATCAATAACCAACTAGAAAATTGAGGATTTTTCAAACAGTTCAAGTTTATATCGCAATTGCCTCCTGGGTACCTATCTACCAGGCAGCCGTCACACAATAAAAGCTACTGCCAAGGCCTTCATGCGCTTATTTCGTGCTGCAGGACATTCCAAAAACTCTACTAAAAATCCTGCACATACAGCCACTAAATGAATACGGCCCCCATTCCCACCTATCCTTCCAGCCGAACATTGCCTCGCATCGCTTTTGCCAAACCAAATCCGTACATTCACAAAAGCTTGCGGTTCCACCACGTTCTATTGCCCTATTGGCTTCAGTGGTGGATTTGCCCGAAAATAAATGATGGCCATAGTGTTGCAACATTGTGTCGTGTTGCAAGCAAGCGTGCATCATTGTTAACGGCGCTGACGATGCCTCGTATCATGTGCGTCCGCCTGTTTGTGATGCGTTTATAAAGTACCATGCAATTTAATGTGACAATGTGAAAATTTGACAACAACAATGCGTGTATTTGGAATGCAGCACCGAGAAAAAATAAATTAGATGCCATGCAACCACAATGACAAAAACAAAACCGACATGAAAAAAATTACACATTTCACTTGTTTTCGCAGTGATTTGGTTAGTTTTCGAGAGATTTCATAGAAATTCAATTTTGAGCTGAAAGTGATTGTCATTATTAAATTGGGAATGGATTACACATAGTGAAATGTCATGCAATTAAACGCCCATCTGTTTACAGTTTATACCCTGGTATTCAAAGAATTTTGTGGTGCGAGTTAAAAGCCACGTGCTATTGGATGTATTTAGAGTAGACTTCGATGAGCACATAACTTCAGGTTTTTGACCGGTTAATTTGCCACCAAGATCGTTAGACTTTTTCCTTTCGGGATGTGTAAAGTATATGCGGACAATCCCACTTCGATTCAGACCTTGAAGCAAAACATCGCGCATGTCATTCGCCAGTGACCAGTCAAAATGCTCGAACGAGTCATCGAAAATTGGACTTAATGAATGGGCCATCTGTAACATAGCCGCGGCCAACGTTTGAAAGAAATAATCCTGAAAAACAGCGGTGTCAGTTGACTTCATCTTGTCCATGCAGAAATATGACCCCTCACATATCTAGGACGTCAGACTTCCATCAAATTACAGCAAGTACTTAAAATTTCAATCGATTTGCATAAGGTCACACCAATTCTGAGCAGGTTCATATTATTTGTTAGAGAAATAGTGGCATAATAAAATTTCGGTATTATTTGTGAGCAAAATTTCTACAAGACGACTGAACTGATTGTCTTCAAATTGTTGACTAATTTGAAGTATACAGAAAAAATTCTTTCTTGGGAAGTCGCCCTTTCTCCAAAAATAAAAAAAAGTTACTTGTATGATTTTTGGATTTGAGATAATTCGCTCGCGCTTTATTTGAAGGAGAAGGTTTCAAATCACACTAAAAAAGGATGGGTGGCGCAGGAGCTCACGACTTGTCTTCGGAACTTGCAGCATCTATACAGGCAGTCCAAAAATTGCTAATGGAGTGGGAGCCCGAATATATAGCATCTGGATCTCAGGCGACCATTCAAGTTTCTCGAATACTGCAGTGTCTTCTTTGCAAATGTCTTTGCAATCGGGAAAGGTCATAATCTCACATCGCATTACGTCAATTAATGTCTTTAGAAGCACTGAGGCAGTAGATGTAGTTTCTGCCTAAAAGCAGCTTGGCAAAAATACCAGTATAGGATATACGAAAGAGGGAACAGAAGCAAGCAAACATGTATTTTACTCACACGGCCTTGAAAACACAGAAGGACGGTTGTTGGCCTAATTATTAGTCACAAACTATTGCCATCTCATGCTAGCCGGATGGGCATTAGTAAAGGCGATACATCATGCACCAAGTGAAGGCAAGTAGCCATGATAGAGACGCAGAAACACCGCCTATGCTTCCATCCAATCCCCTTGATCCCAAAACACTTATGCCAACGTTTTTTCCAATCCTCGAAATAGTTGTCACAGTCATTTTCCGGAATACTCTTCAATGCGTTTAGTGATTCACGTTTAATGTACTCGATTGACTCAAAACGGTTTCCACGGAGTGGTCGTTTGGGTTTGCTGAAAAGCCAGAAGGTGCACTGAGCTAAACCAGGTGAATACGCTGCTTTCCGCACGATATTGGTTCAAAATTTTTCGACAAACTCACAAAGAATCAATGCAATGTGCGACGGAACATTATCGTGGTGTAAAAATCAAGAGTTTTCAACCAATAAACCCGGCCTATTTTTATACTCTCGCAACAAAGTTGCTAAGGAGAGTATTATAGTTTCGTTCACATAACGGTTGTTTGTAAGTCTTAAAACTAAAAGTGTCAGATATAGGGTTATATATATACCAAAGTGATCAGGGTGACGAGTAGAGTTGAAATGCGAATGTCTGTCTGTTCGTCCGTGCAAGCTGTAACTTGAGTTCACAACCACGCCTTCTTCCCATATAACGCTATTTTGAATTCCATATGATGCCTTCTCTGTATAATATATACATTAGGAACCAATGATGATAGCGGAATAAAACTTTACACAAATACGGTATTTGAGCTGAGGTATCCCTTGTGAAAAAATTGTCGTGGTCGGACCATAAGTTTTCAAGGTCCCTGATATCGAACACGAAGAACTCAGTGCCTAACCTAACCTAACCTAATTTTTCACCGAAAGTATCGGTAAATCTCTCAGAATTTAATTCTAGTTCATTTTACACCAAAATAAAAAAATATGTAAATAACGGATAATGAAATCTCGATTATCACTTTATCATGCGAGAGTATAAAATGTGACACCCGAACTTAGCCCTTCCTTACTTGTTACGAATAGCTTCGTGCAAACGATGCATAACACTCAAATAGTATTCCTCGTTAACAGTTTGGCCGATCGGTAGAAATTCAGAGTGCACTATACCTCGATAACCGAAAGAATTTGTCCACATAACCTTGATTTTGGACCTACTTTGATGTAGTTTTTTCGGCTTCGGCTCACCTTTGCCCCGATACACGCCCGACTGATCGTCTGTTTGCGGATCGTAACCATAGATCCAAGACTCTAGTAATAATACGTTTCATGACATCCTGGCAGTCGGTAAGCATTGTTTCACAGCTGTTAACGCGACGCTGTTTTTTCGAAAATATTGAGTGATTTTGGAACCAATCGCGCTATCACTTTTCTTAGGCCCAAATGATCTGTCAAAATGGTTTCCACTGCTCCTTTCAATATTCCAACGTTGTCAGTAAGATGTCTGAATATTAATCGACGATGCTCAAGCATTAATTCCTTTACTTTATTGATCATCAGTTGACGTTGATGGCCGTCCTAGACGTCGTTCGTCTTTGGATTTAAATTGAAAAGTTTCACTATTTTTTGCTCACAGTAGTACCGACGCTACATTTTTCACTCATCCAGTAAATTGAACTTTTAAAAGAACACTTTTTTCTTTCCATAAATTCGTCTCATTAAAACCTTTAATGGTTATTTGCAAAATGAAATAATAAAAATTAACTGTAGCAGCATTTTAATACCCCAACACACTTATCTGTTGCAATAAATCGTCGCTTGCGGAATAATTTAAAATGTACTCTCCAATATCAATATCAGTTAAAGGAATTAAGTGGGTAATAATTCTGCTGGAAAATCGACAAGCGGTAATTTTCTGCTGCGCTTATTCTACATCTATACCTTACGCTCTCTCTACTCTCTCTCTACTCTCCTGACTTGCTGCAACGCAAAGGATTACACTTTCGCAATTCCTGTCCAATAAATCAAACAAATTCATCAAAATTTCCCAGCAATTTCCTGTATCTCGGCTAATAAATTTCATCAGTGCACCTGGCAGCCAATGAAGCAAACATCTAGGCCACATACCCGCACAAACGCACACACTTGCCGCTGCATATGAGCACGCACACATGTGTTGATAGGCGTGAACGAGCATGTGTGTGTGCGCATATATGGTACACATATGTGTGTATGTATGTATATGTGTGCGCCTTGACATGCTTTGGCCATAAACCATTTGGCGTTTGTATTGACTGAATTATGAGCGGCGTACGTGAGCGAATTTTATTTCCGCTATTAATCCTAAAATGCTACATTTTTCATTATTCGGTTGCCACATTCGCGGCGTGTGCATTCAAACATGTATTTATGTGTGTGTGTATATAGTTACTACTCTGCAATTGCTACGCTGGTAGGTAGCTGCTATCTACAAGGCGCAGACACGTAGACGTTGGCCAACAGTTTTTGATTTCTCGTAACCGTTATTCGCGGAAAACATTTCAATTTTTACAACCACATACATTAATTTGATTTTTGATTTTTCATTGCTATTTGCCAATTTTGATTTTGCTAGCGTGTAGCAATCATTTTTATGCGCTTGCATATGCAATTGCATTGCCTCGTACAATTTACTTAGACACATTCATCATCACGTCAGTTCAATAAATGTTTGTGGCACAGAGTAAAGGCGTGTATGACGTTGAAGGTCAGCGCAAAGAAGTCAAATTTATTTGTATGAAAGTAAAGAATCTTGCAAATTCCTCTGCACTAGAATACAGTTATTTAATACAACAATCTTTAGCTGCTGTATGAACTGAAAAAATTGCGCCTAAATGTAGGCAAAGTCTATATAAACTCAAAAAATTGCGCCTAAATGAAGGCAACGTTTAATTAAGAGCTTGGTTTTTGGCTCACCCTCCGATTTTTACGCGTATGTTCATTCAATAAAATATTATATATAAAAAAATAAAGTTAGAAGCTTAAAAATAATATACCACCAAGGTTACAGAGTATAATTTTAAGTATCGCTGAACGAAATTTTTGTCGATAAGATTTTATGTTCGTTAATTTAGTACACTTTTGGTGAAAGCTCTTTAGTTAAGCAAGATTTCTGTATTACTTATGTTTAAAAAATCTTTTTGTTGCATTCTAATACATTTATTAATCCCAGTATAATTGCGCCTAATTGTAGGCAACGCTTAATTTCACCAGTTCTTCCGTATGCTCTGTTTCTGCTATGAAAACAAACACTAAATAAGCAAAATATACCGCTGAAGTACCCAAGATCAGTAAAGAAGATGCAGCTTTTCCGTAGTCCCCAATAGTTATAGCGCCTAATTGTAGGCAATGTTTAATTTAGAGCTCGTTGATAGGGTTTATATTTGTTTTGACGCATACTATCATGCTACATATGAAAAAATACCCTTAGAAACTTGAAAAATATATTTCATTAAGACTACAAAGGGTACTTCTAACTATCGTTTTTTTTCAATTTTTGGGCATAATATGTTATTTTCTTTATTTTAGTATACTTATAATGTAGTTTTTGGATTTTAGGCAACATTTCGGTTTTACTAACCTATAAGTATTCTTTTTGGCACATGCTGCTACATTTCTTATTCCAAAAATTATTGCGCCTAATTATAGACAATGTTTAAAATCAACAGTTTTTCGTTATGCTCTGTTTCTGGTGTGAAAGCGATTATAAAATATGCAAAAGAAACAGCTAAAGTACTTACAATCAGTAAAGAAGATGATACTTTTCCGTCATTCTCAATAGTTATTGCGCCTAATTGTAGGCAGCGTTTTTGTTAGCATTCGTTTGAAGGTGAGCTAAAGTGAGAAAGCGAAACATGCCTTTCCACGGTTGTCCGCTGGGTTTGGAGCGGAATTTACTGATACTAGAAATTCCAAACCACTCACATATTCACAATAATTTTGAATAATGAAAAATAATGAAATAATGAAAAATTCGTTAAAAATTTTTAACGCTTCACAAAATTCTTTGACGTTTTAATCTAGTTTTGAACTTGGGCGCTAATCTGCCATCACATTCAGCAGCACATCAATTAATTACTGGAATTTCGGTCGAAAAATATTTATATAATGGCGCTAAATTCAACTAAAAATAATTTAAAAACGAAATTATAAGAAAAAAATATATTTTTATTAGAAATAATCACGAAAAAATTCCAATGTAAACAAAATTCTGCGAAACAAATCCCTAAAACACACACCGCTCTATCCACGAACAACAACAGCTCGTCAGTATTTATGTAAATATTTCGCCAGCTGTTGCAAGCACCAACCACACTTGCCACATGCGCCATATATGCCAGCGTGGCGCCAAAAGTCACGAAAATCACGCATAAAAACCATGTCGTTTTACGGTAATTTAAATTAGTCGCCGGCATTATTTGTTATTAATTTACCAGTAAACACGAAAGTGGAAAAAACCTAAACCAAAACTAAAAACAACAATGAACATTTGAAATTATTTTATAAAGTAAATAAATGCATATTAAAAACTCACCAACACATGTTTACGTATTTACGTAAATTTGTAACTTTACACACACACGCAGCGCAAAATGCCACGCAAATAAAACTATTAAAGCCGAATAACTAACCAAATTCGCCCTCAAAACATCAACGTATGACCAGAAAAAGCGGCCACAAGTTGGAAAACCTCATACGCTTTTCATTTACCTACACATACCCACATATGCGCACAAGTGGCAGGCACCCTGTATGAAAGGAAGCTATAATAAACTTCGCAAATACAAAATATGCCATAAAGAAACATGATTTTCGGGCTAACGGAAGATTTCAGGATCGGAGCATACACTTGTAGGACCCAAATGGTGATCCAGTGACTGATTCCCAGAGCATACTGAAGTTATGGAGGGAACATTTCTTCAGCCTCCTAATCGGCAGTGTAAGTGTAGCATCTGGAGATGATGAACCCCAATCGATGAGAAACGGCGGGGCAAATGAGCAATTCAAATAAGGCGACGAAGAACTGAGCCTGATAAGGAGCCATGCATAAGCTTTTTTGAAGAATAGATTTGAATTTAAGCTGCCCTGCCCAATCCACAAAAAGGCAGACTACACAAACTGCGTAAGATAAGCCTGCTCAGCATCGCATTTAATATTCTATCGAGCGTACTGTGCCAAAGATTAAAACCCACCGTCAACAAACTGATTGCACCATTCAAGTTCACTTCAGGCCTGGAGAATATCAACGGAAAAGATATTCACCATTTGCAAAATCTTCGAAAGACACGTGAAAAGAAGATCGACACACACGATCTCTTCACCGATTTTGAAGTCACCTTCAACAGCACGAAAAGGAACTACCAAAATGCTTGAATCTGGTATACCCGCAAATCAGTAGGACTGTGAAATCTGCCGTTGAGCAATACCAAAAGCTCCATTAAGATCGATAAGGTCCTCTCCAAGCCGTTCGATACCAAAAGAGGTTGCAGAAAAGGCGATTTCTTCAATCTGCTCTTAGAGAAAATAATTCGAGCTTAATCGAGCTGGTACAATATTCTATAGAGATATATGAACCATGAAATGCATGCGAAACCCTGTCGCTACACCGCAAGAGTGTGCCACTGCGTATGGCTTTAACTTTTATTCGAAGTAAATTTCTGTATCGCGAATTTCTGTGTCTCAAAAACTGTATTACGCCACATTTGTTGAAGAAGATGGAGATATAAACCGAATTAAGTCAGGAACAATCAAATAAGTATAGGTCCGGCGATCTAGAACTTGAATCTAGGTCTCCCACTGCTCACAAAAAATGGTTCTGATCGGCCTTTCCGTGGAACACAATTAGTTATTAAATATTGCTCACTTGCTGCAAGACCGGCATAAATCAAAAAACGTGATTTTTGAGTTAACGCTGCAGAATTGTTCGTTATATCATACTTCATGTTGAGTGAAAAATTCATATGAATACCTCTTATACGCTCCGCTTGAGAAGAGGTGTAAGGTTGGAGTCACCGTGTAAGGTTGTAGTCAGTTAAAAACTTTAAGCGCGTTTTCTGGAAAATCGATTTTTTTGACTTATGCCGGTCTTGCAGCAAATGAGCGATATATTCTTCTACAAATTACAATATTTCGAGATGATAACAATGAATTTCTAGTCAAATTTGGGATCATGACTTAAGTTGGTAAAATTCTTGAGCGTATGAACTTCTTTGATAATATAAAAATTACTAATATTAATGACTGAATGAAGATTTTCAGGGGGTTATTAAGGGGGAAGTTCGAAGCTTCAAAAAATCAATCTTTTTTCTTAAATCTCTTTAAAAATAATCTAAGAACATGTCCCCAAAGTTATAGATGGGAATTCGAATATATTTTCGAAGCTAGAAGGGAAATAGTGACCGAGCATCTAGCAGATATATGACTGCTTGTGCATTGAGAATATATAAATCACTGCCATTAATGACCGAACAATATCAAAAGGAGCTGTAAAAGGTTTCCTCGAATTGAAAGGATCATTATTTATAGTCTTGAGAATATCAACTGCTAACTATGTATCACTCAGCGTGTCGAATTGAGTCGACTTAGCCATACCCTTGTCTGTATAAATGCGAATTAATGCCTCAGTTTTGTGAGATATCGATCTGAATTTTTGCACACAGTCTTTTCTGCTCAAGAAGACGCTAGTTTGTCGATACGACCGATATCGGACCCCTATAGCATATAGCTGTCATACAAATTGAACGATCAAAATTATCTCATTGTATGGAAAACTTTTTTTTTGACCAGATATCTTGACAAAATTTGGCGTGGATTACTTGCCAAGATAATGCTCTAATTCCAGAAGAAATTGTTCAGATCGGACCGCTATAGCATATAGCATAGTTTCCGAGATACATCCTTATTATCTGCCAACTGCTACATTTCCGAGAACGCTTTTCGAAAGTTGTATAAAGACATTACTACCGAGAACACCGCAAAACTACCCAAAAGCGCTGAGTATCGATGAAGAACTCATACTAATTTACTATTAATTGTTTATACGCACGAAGCAGCTTGCTTATCGCGCTGTAGCCTCTGCAGAGCACTGACAGCAGCCCGTTTGAATGCCACTGTTATGAAAGCGGACACATTCAAATGGCAAGTGATTATCAATTTCCTGCTCGCTCACTACTGTGATGGCAATAAATTCTAATAAATTACACATTTCCTCAGACGACCACTTAACGGTCAGTGAAACACCGTTAGAGGCAAGTAATAATAATAAAATAAGTCATGAATGTGATATCAAGTAGGGTCCGCCTCCCACACCGCTACAACAACTGCTCTTTTGACCGACCGCAGCCGCAACGATTTTGTCTGACTTGTGGCCAACTAACTGTAACTGCATGTGTTTGTGTGTGCGAGTGTGTGTAACGGTGGCGAGTGCTTATCGCATAATGGAAATGACATTTTAATTACGTGTTTATTAGCTTTATCAGCCGTCGGTGTGAATGTATGTGTCTCCTAAGCACGCACACACACACACATATACACATATTAAGTAAGATACGAAAGCGCACGTGTGTGCTGGCATTCTTTCGTGGACGCGCTTTGTATGCGCTGGCGAATGGAATTAATATATCATTGATTTATAGCATAACTACAGGCGTTAGGGCATGGCAAAACCCCAAATTGCCCACGCAAGAAGTTTGATGACGTTTCAATTAAACTAATGTCATGTCACAAACAAATTAATAACAATGCGCTATCTCGGCGTGTGTGAGAGTGTGTGTGTGTGTGTGTGAAGACGTGCCTTTGTATGGGTGTGTGTATGATTATACTATTATTATTGACTATGTAACTTTCTAAAAGCACGTAGTCAACGAGTTCTCGACCCTTTATGAATAATTTTTACCAATCAAAAAGACATATGACTCTATTTTGTGTTACCTAGGAGCTATCAGCTGTCTACAGAACCGACCATAATGAGATCAAGCCAAATGCACGAAGTCGACAGCCTTGTGTAAGGCGCCGTAATAGTCAGATCGCCAAAAATGAAGCCTTGCGTGAACAGCCGAGAGTTGTCGTCCAAGCTGAGGGAAGAACTCTATCGATCTAAGCACATATAAGCGTCTACAAGGTGTGTTCCAAAGTAAACAGGACTTTTTGAATCTAGCGCCCCCTGGTGGCGCCATCTATATGTCGACTGGATTTGAATTGATTTTGCCGAAAAAACTATTTGTTCTGTTTTTTTTTAAGTCCTGTTTACTTTGTAAAGCACCTTGTAGTATAAAAATGCTTCACTAAAACTTATAAATACTGCATATTGATCACACTGAGTGCACTTAATAGCTTGCATATTGCGCTTCGGCAAAGCTTACCTACATACGTTTTCAAACTCCGTCTCTTTGACAATATAAATTCCTTTACCAAAGTCATTGTGGCTTACCACCAGTTTGAGAAGCTCTATAATTATATAATATGTGGTTTACCATAGCCCGTGGCTCCGCCAGCCACACAGTCAACAGGCTGATCGAAGAAATTGCCATAATTTTCTTGTAACGAAATATCTGCGAGACTTCCCGCAAACAATTTCATCAACGCTGACGCCAGCAGTACATAAAAGTATCGAGAAAAGTATGCCTTTTGTTGGTGCCTTTGTTAACGCAAATTGAAAGAGCTGCTCAGGCATATAATGGCAATATGCAAATTACAGGAAAGAAGAGATAAAAAATAAAATAATAAACAACAGGAAAAGAACAAGAAAGACAAAACTTGCAAAGAAAGCATATTGATCTGACGAAGAAGCTGCAAGTATCAGCTGAAGGCTTAGTAAGGTAGGCGACAAAGCGCAAACGGTTGGCGGCATACTACTACATGCAATAAAAAACAATAAGTAGCCTATTGGAAGTCAAAAACCGTTTCTGAATTCTTTAGGTATAAGTGCACATAAGATCTTTAAGATTTTGATTTCTGCTAATGGCAATGTATGTAGTGATATGTGGGTTTTGTGGACGAAAGAAATCGTCATTCTGTATTCCAAACCTCCGCTGATCCCACAAAGACCCATTTTTATAACCTTACAACCTCAAAACTTTAGAAGGTAGAACCTCTGCAAATAAAAACTCAGTTTCTATAACCTTAAAACTTCGAAATCCAGGAAGATAGTAGCCCTGAACCTAAAACCTCACCTCAGAATATTGGTGACAGACCGATTCCGTTGGTTTGACAGTCTTTGACTTGTTGTTGAGTATGGAGTCATATGTAGAAGTACACGCAAGTGAGTAAAGTAAAGTAAATCTTGGAAAATACCCTTGAAATGAAGATCGACACACAGCACCTCTTCGCCGCTTTCGACAGTACGAAAAAGAGCTGTCTTTATGCCGCTAAGTCTGAATTTGGTATCTCTACAAAACTAATACGGCTGTGAAAACTGACGTTGAGCAATAACAAAAGCTCCATCAGGATCGGAAAGGACTTCTTAGATCCATTCGATACCAAACGAGGTTTCAGAGAAGGCGACTACTCCGTCGTGCGACTTTTTTAATCTATGCCTGGAGAAAATAATTCGAAATGCGGAGCTGAATAGAGAAGGTACAATCTGCTATAATAGTGTACAGCTGCTGGCGTACATTGGCCTCAACATCCGCGTCATTAGTTCTGCTTGCTCCAGACTGGATAAGGAAGCGTATAGCTCTGGTGGTGAACGAGGAAAAGAGGAAATATCTCCTGTCATCAAACAAACAGTCGTCGTACTCGCGACTTGGCACCCATGTCACTGCTGACAGTCATAACTTCGAAGCGGTAGATAAAAAAAGCCAAAAATAAAAAATACCGAAAGAAAAAATCGAATACATTTCGATTACTTAAACCCAACTGTCGTGGGAACAGAAACTCAGCGCCATTCCTCAAAATTACTTTGGGACTGTGAAAGCAGTGCAATGCATATGCCGAGATATCAGTGGGACAAAAATATTGAAAATAACCTACAACTCCCCACCGCCAACTAAATATATTTCCTACAGGGTATGAACCAGCCAATGGACATATGAGGAACGCTTTGCTAAAGCAGCAGCAAGCCATTTTCTAACCTCAGGTTGCATTTAAGTAGAACAATTTGCAAGCGCTTACTGCGATATGCAACTGTGACAGCTGTGCCCCTTGTCGCTGCTTGTTTCCGATCATTTCATTACCTTCCTTAGATTGCTCAATCTATTTGCTTCTATTTCTTATTTTTTATGGAAGTATGAATAAGGTAAATGCTCCTAATTACGGCATATTAAGGTAGATTGATGAATATACGCATATTACAGTGAATCAAAAGTTAGACGGAATGAAGAATTATTAACAAATTGTAAATAAAGCTTTTATTTTTCATATTCACTTTTCAAATGATAGAATTTTGGTACCGTTTTTTTGTTATTAATGCTTTTCTGAAACACTCAATTGGCCCCAATTCCGTGCTAAAATTTTGTCAAAATCCTAATTCCGTGCTAAAGTGATCCTTATTCCGTGCTACATTAGAAAAAGTTCTTATTTCAACTATTCCTAGCAATTTGTAAGTAAAACTTACACAGTTTATACGTGGAACACAAGGAAACATTTTTATTCACATAAATAAAATAACTTCAAATATTTTAATGACATTATTTGTCAGCTATGCATTTGATGCGATATATACACATAAAATAATAAGTATTTAGTTAGTAAAACTGTATACATTCAATTACTTGTACGTGAAATAAAATAATTTCAATTACATTAATATACATAAAGTCAGTTCAATATTAAATTTTAGTTTATTACATATCAGGTATTGAAAATATTCCTCTCTTATTTATAGGCTGAGGTAAATTAATTTTTTTAACTACTTCATCGGCGTCGTATTCTAAAATATCTTCTTTTTCTGGCCAACGCCAGTTAGATCCACTCATTGTCATGGTTTTCATTTGAAATTTTTCTGGATTCCCATTAGTAATTTTTAACACCAGCCCAAGAAATTTGTCGCCTTCATACCTTACTACAACATAGTCTCCTGGATTAAAACTATTATTAATGTTCCGTTTTACTTTCACCTTTGAACCTTGCTTTTCTTTCTTTTTTAAAATTATCTTTCCTTTCTTAATCTTTTTTTCTTCATCCAAGCGTCGCTGATACTCAATGTATTCAGAAGCAGTGGCGACAGTTGGGGTTAATTTTTTCTTGACAAATTTTTTGTTCGGGTTCACTGGTTGGGGCTCTGGCCAGAAAAGAGCATTTTTGAAAGGCGTTGGAAATTCAGATTATTTTATTTCTATTGCATTAACTTTGCTTTTTGGTGGAGTTCTCGAATTAATATTAACCACGTCTACATTGCCATTCGCCTCCCTAGGGGGCAACTGAGGTCTTGGTGGATGGTTGACAGTTGTTGGGATATCTTCGAAGTTAATGGCTTGAGCTACTGGGCAAGGTACACTGTCCAATATATGTACTACTTTACGCTGCTTGGACTTCACGGCACAAGATGAAGTTGAACTGCTCAAATTATGTTTGTTAACTAATTCTTCATTGAAATCTATGAAATCAATACTCATGTTTTCGATATCCAATAAACAGTCGTTGTTAGCTAAAATACTCGTAATATTAAGATCGGAATTAGAAATACTTGCAATGCAGCTGCTTGTTTGCTCATTCTTAACACTTCTCAAAAAGTAAAATAAGTTTTCGTCCTTAACATCACCTTTCCAAGTTCCGCTGCACTCAATAAACAGTTTAAGCTTTTCAGCCGGCAACCTTTTCTCAAAACTTTGTAAAAATTCTTCGGAATTAGTTTCAAGTGTTTTTGTTGCTTCATAGTTCTCTGAAATTTCTGCGATATTCATGTTTGGTACTCTGATTATATTGGATGTGTCTCTGATGTCAGGTTTTAAAATTTTATTGTAAGCCACTGCATCTTCATTAAACGGAAATATGCCACAAGCCTTAAAACCGTTTTGTAGTATATCAGAAGTGATTGTAGATTGTATGTATTTCTGAACAATAGGTCCGAAATCTTCCCGTTTTATTCTTTGTCCATTATTTAGCATTCTCCAATTTTGTATTTGCTTTCTCCAGTCATTTTTTAAACTATGAAATACTGCAACATCCATTGATTGCAGCAAGTGTGTCGAGTTTGGAAGAAGCGCTATAAGTATGATTCCTTGCTTCTTGCAAAACTCAATAAGATGCAGCGACAAATGTGACGTGTGCCCATCCAAAAATAGTACGATTGGGAGTTGTATATTTTCTTTCAGGATGAAGGGATAAAAGACATTTGTTATATATTCATAAAATGTTTCACAGGTCATCCAGCCTGAATCCGACTTTCCAATAGCCAAATCAGAAGGAAATTTGGAAAGTATGTTGGTTGGAAGTCTTTTGTATGGAAAGAGAGCAAAAGTTGGCATCATTTTACCGGAAGCGGAAGCTCCTATGCATAATGTAAAACATTCTTTATCATCATTGCCAGATCTGAAGTATACATGCTTTGAACCGCGTTTTGTCAAAACTGCTTGACCTTTTGGACAAAGAAAAAACGCGGACTCATCACAGTTGAAGATTCGTGTTGAATCTTCTAAAACATCGAGACAATTGTTATTTTCCAAGTATTGATATACTCTTTTAAACCAACTTCTTATGGAAGATTCTGTTACCGATGCACGAGAAACTGTTAAGGATTGCGAAACACGTTGACTCACTGTGGGATTTCTTTTCAAAAACCCTTGCAACCACTTTCTGTCTGGTATATTATTTTTAAAAGAATTCGGCCGATTTAGTTCCATAACCAAGTTAGTAACGCAGTTTACAAGTTGATATTTTGTTACTGGAAAGCCTATTTCCGCCAGATAACAAACCCATTTGACAATAAAACTTTCTTCTTCTGTCGTTAGCACAGCTGAAGCTCCTGGGCAGCCTTTTGAATACTTGTACATATTTAATTTTGTCCAGTAGAGTTTGCTTCGGAACAGGATATACCTTTGAAGCCTTGTAACATGTCATCCGATTGCTTTTTATTGCTTCAAGAGCTAAATTTAATGATTCCTGTGTAAATTTTGGCATGATGGCGGCACTCAAATTTCTGTTAAAATGAATTGAAACGTAATTAGAAACACACCGTTCCCAACTGCGGCCTATAGAACGGAATTAGGCACAAAATTAAAAACTGAAGCCTATTTTCGTGCTACATGTTTTTATAAATATTAAGCAGGGAGTTCCCGAAATATTTGATGTAAACTGTTTTGTAACTAATTTAAATTCCACCAATGAAGAATCATCGCAAATAAAGTCTTGTTAATCCAATAACATAGCTTTAGAAAAAGTAAGCCTCTGAATTGTGTTTACTTATTTTAAGCTTATTTATGAAATTTCATACGCAAAAAATAAGCTTTTTCCTCAAAAAACGATAGGACGGAAATTGATCTTTAAACAATTTATTGAGTTTACTTTAAGCTAAGAATTTAAATATATATTAAAACTCAATTTTCAACCCCAAAACAAAGTAAAACGAAATATGATATATGTTCCTAATTCCGTTTCATAGCACGTAGATCGGTACAGGTGAAATTTCAATGTACCAAATTCCGTTCTAATTTTGCATTTAATATTTTTATGAGTTTATTATATAAAATTCATATTAAAGCATATATTTCGGTAAAAAATGCTATAATGTACAAATATTTTAGTATATATATATATATGCACTTACCCAATTATAATATCAGTCTTAAACAATTTTTACACAACTCTTAACACTTTTCACAACAAAACTTGTTAATTATCACCACCGCGCTAGGCAACTGCTTCCAGCCAATTAACATATGTGAATTTAATATGAAATAAAATGATTTATGGTTTGACATTTTTCAAATGTAAAGTTGAATATATTTTTGACAATTTAAAATAACTGTCCTTTGAATGATGGGTAGCGTTGACTTATTTTGTTTATTTAAAAAACTTGTAAACGAAATAGCACGGGATTAGGTATTAGGCCGTAATTGGGCACACTTACGTTATACATATGTACTTACATATATACTTCTTGTGGTTTTTGTTAAACTATTTGCATGTGTAATCGTAGCTGCGGCTGCCAGGGAGCTTTCTGGAAGCTTCCAACAGACGTAGTGTCTAACACTCAACTACTTCTACTTGCCAACCTCGCTATCAGCTTTTCCTTGAATATAATCAATACGAGTAGGCAATAGTGGTAACTACTCTACACGCAGCCACCATGCCACACCCATCCTCTTCCCGGAATGCCTCGTCTCCTGTTCAAAGCATCCATTAGCTTGCGTGCAAAGCATTTTCCCTTATATATGTAATTATACACGCATGAACATATTCATGAGCCTAAATATACATATGTATGTATATGTGTGTGTAATGATGTGCACGAGTATGCCTATAATCCCGTTACTATCGAATGGCCATCATTGGCAGCAAAAGCTTAAAACAGTTATGCAGCTGCTTCTCATTTTACTTAACTTTTGTATGCACTAGTTTTGTTGTTGTTGTTGCATTTATGTCTGCTTGTTGCGGTGACGCTGCTGTTGTATCATTAAAATTTAATGGCCCCCCTAAGTGGTCGCCGTGCGATCGCATATTGCTTTCGGATTGCTTGCATGTAGAATTCTGTATGTATGTGTGTGTGTGTTAGTATGAGTATTTGTGTGTGTGAATGATATTTAAGGCAATTGGCTTTCTCTGAGACTTTATTTATTAAGAAATTGTTGAAATTATTATGAAATCCTTTGATTTGTTTTTATTTTTTACAAAATTTCTATAATAAATTATCGATTTTTTTTAATATGCATATATTATCGAACTTTAAAAAAAATTAAATACAGGTATCAATTGGCCTTCGAAGTTGTTTTTGAACTATCGATAAAAAAAAATAATCGATAATTTTTAAAATATTTAAATCGATATATAATTTCTATTATTTTTTTAATTATGGAAATTAGCTTTCATTTATAATTTATTCTTGATAATTTTGTATTTTTTTATACATTCGATAAAAAGTATCGATAATTTTATATTTAACTTTATCGATACATAATTTTTATTATTTTTGCAATTTTAGAAGTTAGCAATCAGCAAAATACGATCGTATTTAATTTTTTTTTATAATTTTATAGCTTTTATAGTTTCGATAAAAAAATATCGATAATTTTATATACAATAATATAGACGTATTTTTTTAGTTGTATCAGAATGTAGAATCTAGAACATAAATCTTCGATAATTTTGTAAATATGTGTACGATATATTATCGATATTTTTTTGCAATTTTCGCAATAAGAGATGTCAGTATGTATTAAATTTTTTTCTTCTCAATTTTTAGTTTTTGTACCTTCAATAATATAAAAATATTGATAGTTTTCAAAAGTTCAATAAATTTTTTTTCGATTATTTTTTTGCGTTATTGATCGACATACATATGAAAATTTTGTCATCAGGTCTTTAATTGAATTATTGCATTATAGTTCATTGTTTAACAAATCCTTGAAACAAAAAGTGCTCCGAAAAATAATTGTTTAACATATCGATAATTTATCGATAACATTTATTCATAAAAAATCTTTAACTATAAACATTTTCATTAGTATTCTGTTATATTTTAACTTTTTGTGGTTTAATTACATTTGAAATGTTGATAAAATCGATAACGCTAATCGTTTTTTAACATATCGATAATACTTCGATAGCAATTGTTCATACCAATCTACCCGCTTTAGTCGCAAATTTTTTCGTCAGTACTACATTGTAATTTAGTTTTTTGCAGATTCAACGTTAGTTGAAATGTTAAAATATCGATTACATTTTATCGGCTATTAATACTCGTGTATATTGAGGTCAAATGTCAAATAATACGCAAATTTTATAACATTCGAAGTTTAATAATCGATATTTTAATATATATCGATAAAGTTTTACGTTTTTGAAATTATTTACGCATTTATCGTTAATAATCGATAACTCATAATCGATATTTTTTATTGAAATTTCTTTATATTTTTATAATTAGTAACCGATATTTTTTTAACGTTGTTTAAAATTTTTAACATCGATTACATTTTATCGACATTTAATACCTCACATATGTACATACATATGTACAAAGTGATGTCAAGTGTCAAATACTAAGCACATATGATAGCAGTTTGTAGTTAATATTCGATAACTTATAATCGATATTTTTATTTATATTGATAAGATTTTATGTTTTTCAAATTAATTCCACAAATTTGTTAGCATTTTGTCGATAATATTCGATAATTCATAATCGATATTTTCATTTTCATCGAAATCTGTTATATTTTTGGAAATTGGTGGCCAAAAATTTAAAAATTCAGAGTCAAGTACTGCGTAAATTTGATAACATTTTCTCGATAATATTCGATAACTCATAATCGATAATTTCTTTAAATCGAAAGGTTTTATATTTTTTAAATTAGTAAACGAAATTCAAAAATTCAAAGTTTCTCTGTAAGAAATTTATAGTTTTATCGATTATTTTTTTATTCATTTAATTATGAATCGATTATTTCATATTTTTATGTCATATGTATATGTGTATGTATGTAATACTTAAAGAACAGTTAATCTTAAATTTTCAGAGTAAATTCGTCTGGTCTTGCCTATATCTTTTCCAGCTTGGTTAATAACCCGATAATTGGACCTCGCTTGCAATTCTTCATCTACCAGAAACTATATAAACTCATACCCGAGTGAAAGTTTGAGAGCTAACATCTTCTAAAGTGCATAAATATGTATGTATGTATATCTAAACTCCGTTAAACATGTGTCACGCCAATGACCAAACGCTATGTAGCTGACGTCACAGCTAAGCCACTGTCCAGCCAATGACACTGACTCAGGTGTAAACAATCCAAATTCGAAGTAATTAAGCAATTCATTTGACGCTCAACAACTGTTGTCACACGGCTTTTAGGTTTACTATAAAACGGCATATCAAGGTGCCACATGTGGCATGCGGCAATTACAAAGCGTTTATCCAGCGCAAAGTGTCTGTGAACCAAGTGGCATAAGGTTTATGACCACCCGAACTGCATTTGGCTTAAGTACAGAGGGATATTGTGGGCTTTTGGTGAAGCTGGTGCCTTCACATAAATTCTGCTGCAATTAAAGCGACTCATATAGATAAATATATGCATATGTACATATGTATATGTATGTTTACATGTACATATACATATGCACATACATATATAAAGCAATGGCTTTCTTTACACCCCAAAACGCCGATTTAGAGCCACTCATTATACTCCTTAATGCCAGCAATTCATGTTTGTGCCTCAACAAAACAATAACATTGAAAGAAATATAGCATTAACGCCTGAAACTGCCACATTTTGTGGCACATTCGCCCCTAAAAACAGCGCGAGTAGAAAATATTGAATGACCGTCGCTAGCAACTCGCAGCAAAAGGCAAAAGTTCGGCAAGTCCATCGAAAGCGCTGCATAAATTTCCATGAGGCCGCCAGTGGCAACAACAGCTGCAATGGTGACCACAAAGATTGCAACGTTGAGCGCCATACTAGCAAAGCAAACGTAAACTATACAATTTCCAGTAATTGAGGTGAACAAATCTCGTTGGACAACAACAACATTTCAAAATCGAAATGAAAATAAAATCGAAGTTTTTGGTGCAAATTGGAAAACCGAGTGAAAATACGATATATTTTTGTTGTCTTCTTTGCTGTTGTTGTTGTACAGTGCCATCATAACTGTGGCGCTAAAGAAATTTCTACTGTCGCGCGTTTGAACTGCTTTGTGGTTGCTTCGGTTGCCTGCGGTGTCCGAAGTTTTTGGACACACAAACCAATACCGCGATAAACAGAATTTTAGGCAGTTAGCAGGTCTGAACATTGGAGAAGAAAGTGATTGGACGTTTTCTCTTCACACTCCTTTATCCAACTTTGACAACTATCGTCCAACAAGATTTTTAACCTTGCCGCGTGAATGTCCCTTTGAAACTGTCCAGTAAGCCACTCTGCTCTCCAAATATATTGTTATTAAGAAATTAGTCAACATAGCAATAAATTTTAGTTTTAAAACAAAAATTTTAAATATTCAAAAATATCGTCCATTATGAATAAGTGTTGCTAAATTATCAAATATATAACCAAAAACAAACAATAATTTTGCCCACTGTTTCTTTCCCAATGCGTTCCAAATGCCGCAGCAATGCTGTTATGACAAACACGTGTGATTTGTTTACGTTTAGTCAATGCAGGTTGCGACTGTTTCACGCGTGTGTTATTATTTAAATTTAACTAAAAACATATAAACAATTTGGCATGAAGTTCTCATATAAGGTAATTCTGATATTATTTGATTATAATATTTTATATTCATGACATTTGCATTGCACAGTTCTCCAATTTGCTGGGTGCAATTTATCGGAATGGAAACCTGCAATTTACACCCGATGGCAATAGCATAATCAGTCCGGTTGGTAATCGGCTATCAATCTATGATTTACGCAAGTGAGTTTACTTAACTAATTTAGAAGAAAAAAAATTAAAATAAATACATTAATTTTTAGTCACAAATCACGCACGTTATCGTTGGAGTCGCGCTACAATTACGTTTGCATTGCCTTGTCACCCGATGGCAGTCTGCTAATCGCTGTGAACGAAGTGGGTGAAGCACAACTAATTAGCTTGATCTCATGTACGATTATACATCGACACAAATTGCAAAACAAACCACAATGTGTAGTTTTCAGTCCGGATGGCGCATATTTTGCTGTAGCCATGGATAATATTGTTTTGGTGTTTTCAGCACCCGGTGAATTAACTGGTGAATACAGTCCATTTCTACTGAAACGACGCTTTTTAGGTGGCTTCGATGATGTCACTTGGCTGGATTGGTCAAGTGACTCACGTTTTCTCGCTGTTGGCTGTCGTGATGGCACAACCAAAATTGTTGGCATGCGTTTGATGACAAATTTCCGCACATACATATTGGCTGGACACTCTGATGGAATTATTGCTAGTTTCTTTGAGCGCAATAGCATGCATGTCAATACGCTTGGACGTAATGGGCAGCTTTGTTTATGGGAATGTAGTTGTAATCCCTCAGATATTGAGGAAGTTACACCAGAGCAGCGTGAAAAATCAAAATATACAGTAAAAAAGAAGAAAGTAGCCAAAACGGAAGAAGAAGAGTCTGAGGATGATGTGGATGATAAGGAAAAAGAGAAGGATGATAATACCCCCATTACTGAAGCGGTAGATGAAAATGAGGTGAAAGATGAAAATGTTAGTAAAGGACATCCTTTTGTATACAAAAAATTGGGCCGACACTATTTGGCCGATGAACCGCGTAAAACCGATTATCATGCTTATGTAACAGCCGCCAATTATAATAATCGTAACAAGATTTTGGTGGTCGCTTTCAATATCGGCACATTCTATTTATATGAGCTTCCCGATGTCAATATGATACACTCGCTAAGCATTTCGGACTATGCCATATCGGTGGCGCTTTTTAACGGCACCGGTGATTGGGTGGCGTTGGCCTCACGCGAACTCGGCCAGTTGCTTGTGTGGGAGTGGCAAAGTGAGTACACACCATTGTGATTTTTTGTATAAACAATTGATTTGTTTTACTTTGCAGGTGAGCAATACATTATGAAGCAGCAGGGGCACAGCAGTGAAATGACTTGCATAAGCTATTCAGCCGATGGCCAATATATTGCCACTGGCGGTGAAGATTCCAAAGTTAAACTGTGGAATACACAAAGTGGTTTCTGCTTTGTCACATTCAGTGAGCACAGTAGCGGCATCACTGGCGTACAATTCAGTCGTAGTAAAAATTTCTTGGTTAGCGCCTCGCTAGACGGCACAGTGCGTGCCTTCGATGTCAATAGGTAGTTTGATGAAATTGAATCACTGTATAAATATTTATATATTTTTTCACATATTTATAATTGCAGATACCGTAATTTCCGTACCTTCAGCGCGCCCGAACGCGTACAGTTCTCCTGTGTGGCCATTGATCACTCCAGTGAATTTGTGGTGGCCGGTTGTCAGGATGTTTTCGAAATGTATTTGTGGTCGGTGAAATTAGGTAAATTACTGGAAGTGATAAGTGGGCATGAAGGACCAGTTTGCTCGGTGTCATTCTCACCGGTAGCCACCATGACAACACTGGTATCGGGTTCATGGGATAAAACCATAAAAGTTTGGAATTGTTTGGAGAGCAATAGTGAACATGAGACAATTGATGTGCTCGCCGATGCAACATGTGTGACATTCAGTCCGAGTGGGGAGAATGTGAGTGCAAAAATATTTAGTTCAAACTGAAATATTTGATTATTTTTCCGAAGAATAATTGTAATTTTTAAGAAAAAATTTATTATAAATAATTAGAATTAATATATTTATTTAAAAGTTTTTAAACAAATATTTAAAATTTTTCTTTTGAGAAATGAATTATATGTATTTTTAAATCAAAATATTTTAAAATATTTTTTAAAATTTAATTTTCTAAACTAATATTTCTTTAATTAATATTTTAATAATATATAAAATATGTTTAATTAATTAATAATATTTGAAATAATATTTTTACAACATTTTTTTTTTATAAATTTTTTTTATAATTTTTTTTTATAATTTTTGTATAAATTTTTGTTATAGTAATTTTTAAAATAATTGTTTTTAATAAATTAGATTTTTTTTTTATTTATAGGTTGCAGTTGCCACTCTGAATGGTCATATAACAATTTTCGATGTGAAAACCGCGACACAAATAAGTTCGATAGAAGGACGCAACGACTTAGCTGGCGGTCGGTATGAAGCTGATATCATAACGGGCAAGAAGAATCTGGAGGGCAAGTATGTCCGCTCATTTTCACTGTAACACAGCAGTCACTACATTTTTAACTTATATTTAAGATATTTCACTTCCATTGAGTATTCTGTTGACGGCGAATGCATTTTAGCCGGTGGCAATTCCCAATACATATGCATCTATCACGCACGTGAAGCGGTGTTACTGAAGAAATTCGAAATTACACAAAATCATAGTTTAGATGGTTTGAATGTGCGTGTCTAATTAGTAAATAGCATTAATATTTTACTAAAATTTCCAAACCAATTGCAGGAGTATATAAATCGTCGCAATCTGACAGAATTCGGCAATATGGCGCTTGTTGAGACACGCGAGGAGTTGGAGGGCGGCAATGTGGCAATTGGTTTGCCTGGCGTACAGAAAGGTGATATGGCGAGCAGAAACTTCAAGCCAAAAATCAAAGTATTCGCTGTGCGTTTCATGCCGACCGGTCAAGCGTATGCAGTGGCCACCACAGAGGGATTGTGTTTATACTCGTTGGATAAAGGTATGTTAAAGTGAATTTTAAATCATTTGAAATTTTGGCTGCCATTAATAATGTTATTCTGTTTTACAGGTGTTGTCTTCGATCCATTCCACCTATCGTTGGAGGTGACACCAAAAGCCATACATGAGTCGGTCGACAAACAAGACTATTCGCAGGCGCTTTTAATGTCACTTAAACTTAATGAGCCACACCTCATTTACATGGTTTTAGAGAAAATACCGCGTAACGATAGTAAGTTGAAACTCTTTGCATTGTATTTTAGAATAATTTTATTTCTATTAATTTGCAGTAAAACTGATTTGTTCAACGTTGCCGGAGACGTTCGCACCTGCCTTACTGCAAATATTAGCGCGTGGCTTACAGACTAGCACACATTTAGAATTTTACTTGGAATGGTGCACCTCCCTGCTAGCTACGCACGGCAATAAGAGCGACTTGTTGCAGCATCATGCGCTACTTTCGCTACAGGAGAGCTTATCACAGAAATATGAGTCACTAAATCGCATGTAAGTTGAGATGTTTGAATGTTTAACGTTCATTATCAGACATTTATATAAATATTAATATTATTATTAACTATTTTAGTTGCGATTTCAATAAATACACCATGCGTGTTTTATTGAATGCTGCCAAGGAGCGCAGAAAACAAGGCGTATATTCGACACAAAAGAAATCGAATGGTGTTAACGTAGACGATTACGAGAATGCGGATGATGATGATATGTTTTTAATTAAAGCGAAAAGCGACGATGAAGTAGCGGAGTTCGAAGAAGAGAACGAAAGTGATAGTGAAAGCAGTACGGAATGAGAAATCAGTCAGCATAGTGTAGTTTTCTAAAATATGACTAAGTTTGTTATGAAAATGTAAAAAATAAAATACAAACTAATTGTATTAGAAATATTGACTTGTAATGAACTGTGTTTTAATGCATATTGTAAGTGGATGTTTTGCGGGTATTTTACTGGGGATTATGCAGAGACGATGAAGAGCGTATAATTTGTTTAACTTTAGCTTTATCTTACTTCAGAATACTACCAGTTGTTCTTACACTTAAAACTATTTATGATCAACACAATAAAAAATAAGAGACTATAAAAATGAGCTCCGGTATTCTCAGAAACAAGTATACCTATTTTTTGAATATTAATTTCCAATTTGACTTACCTTAAGGATATAAGCCGGGCTGCACATCTTTTTTTTGCCCAAAAGCGTTTTTTTTGCGAAGTAACTACTTATCTGCACACACGAATACACTCGTTTGGGCATCCGAACAAAGCACAGAATTTGAAATCAGAAAATCGGCACTTCAAAAACACGAAAATCACTTCTCTTTTAACTGCAACAAAGGGTAAGCACCAAGCATTACATATTTATGCACAATTTATGAAATTTACTGATAAATTAATGCAAAATATAAAAGTTGACGTGAAAGCAAACACAGTTCAAAGCACGAAATCGGAACTGGAAGGCAACTGTTAAGATGGCGGATGTATGCGAAAGTAACTAAGCGAATTTCGGTGTTGCCAGCATGAAATAGTGAACATAAATGATTTTTATAATTATGTGAAATAAATTAATAAAAAATATATTTGTGTAATTATGTGTCATTGTAAAATAAATTACATACACGTTGTTGTTGTTGTTGTTGTTATAACAGTTAAAACAAGCAATTTGAGCAAAAATTAATGACTTTTATATGAACTCGCTAAGTTTGTGTATACTTATTTGCAATTTTCGAAAGACGATTTTTATATTCTAAAAATAGTTTTTTATAGGAAGTAAATTTTTAAGAAAAAAATTCGTTTTTTTATTTTATTATCCTCAAAAAAATTTACTATTTTTTTATTTTATTAACGTCGATTACATTTTCGCCAGCCTTAACTTGTGTAAACACTCCATAAAGATCCCTACACAGGAAAGCACCTCCAATGCATTCCTGTTCATTTCCAGTGCAAACCGCCATTCAAACTTGAAAAAGTGTAAAATTGTGCTGCTAATCAGAAAATTGAGAAAAAGTTTTAAATTTTAAGAAAATTATTTGAAAACAGCATAATTATGTATTAAAGACGACCCGTGTATAGTTTTCTATTGAAAATTGTGTTTCAATGGTGTGGAAAAGTTTTTTTTAAGTGCAAACTGAAAAAGTGAATAAGCAAGTGCAAGTTGGAGTGCTATGGTGTCGGGCAATGAATATTTTAATTTATATAATATGAACGCTTGGGTGCGTAAAATTGGTTTAAGGCCTGCAATACAAGTGTGGTTAGTTTATTACTAGTATTTTGGATTTTTAACAAAAGTGGAAAGGTCGGAAATACAAATTACTTGTATATGAATATATATATGTGTATATTTTTTTTTTTACTTTTATAAACATCCATATTTACAGGCTTTTATATATATACAATATACCATATACCTACACATGGTCATAGAGAGAAAACCATGTCCCGGAAGGATATAGAATATCCTTGATCCAACAATTCTCGATGGAAAATTCCACATTTTACACTCTTAACGCACAATGTTCTACTAATCAAGGTAAAATAATTATAAATTGCTTCATATTGTAAATTTTGTAGTATTTAATTTATTTATAATTAATAATTTGTATACAGTTCGGCACAGCCGAAATATGCGTTTTACTAGAAAAAATTAAAATCGTTACATATGTATGTTAAAATAATTGCATTTAATATGTATGCAAATGCGTGTAAATACCAACAATTGTGTTTATGCTTGTAAATACATATAAATTTATATTTTTTTAGATTTATTTAAAGCTCAGTGTTTATCTTTTGAGCGCACTTATTTTAATAAATAGCCTGCATGGTGAACCTTAAGTTGCACTTAGGAGCATATGAATATACATAAACTATCTACATATGTATGAATCTATATAAAAAGTTGTAGTAGCAAAATTGTGTGTGTGTGCGTTTGTAATTGTTGCATAATTTGTTGTAACCATGATTGTTTTTTGTATTGTGGGAACTTTTTTTTATTATCCTTACTGAAAGCACCAGATATTTTTATGAATATTAACACAAATATTACCGAAAATATGTATGTTTGTATATAATATGTATGTGTTGAAGCATGCGCGCGTGCCTCATAAATTTTATAGTGAAAATTTTTATTTTTTTTTTATTTAAAAAAACTGGATATGTGTGTAAAACTAAATTTTTTTATTATATATGCGCTGTCGGTCATACACATGTATGTGTATTAAACTATTTAAACTGCTACTTGTAAAAATTCATTGGCAAAGTTTTTTTTTTGAAAATTATCTCAAAGAAATAATAAAATATGTGGAATTCTTTTAATAAACGTGGTTTTTTGAAATAAAAATCAAACTAAATATTTGTGATTTAACGAGCGTATCAGTAATTGTACAAATGTGACCTCCTACTAAAAAAAAATATAATTTTGCTCTTCTAAAATATTTGATGAAAACAAATACTAAATTTGAAAATCAATATTTTCTCGACAAATATATATAATACGTGTGTTTAAATATATATATTTTTTAAAAATAAATATATATTTTATTATTTTAACATTTTCGCAAATATTAGAACAACCCTAACGAGGAGTATATACCTACTTTAAAGCTACATTTTTATATATTTTTCTTATAATCCTGCGTACTTACTGCTGAACTTAATGCTGACGACTGAAAATTCATATACGTACATATTTAAAAGCGCTGTTATTACATGGTTTTCTACATATTTTCTTAATTTTAATACAATTTCTTACATCAGCATACATACATATGTAAAAAAGAGTAAATCGCGTCTACATTATGCAACATATTTATTTATTTTTATTTCGTATATAATTTTACTCCAAATGCAGCGCTAAAAGCAGCCACATTTTCAATTCAAACATTAACGGTACTTCTTTAAAAAGAGTTTTCAAGTAAAATATATTAATTTAAAATATATTTGTTAATTCAGCTAAAAACTCATTACTTATTTGTAGCATTTATACACTAACTACAATTTTGCATATGCGAGCATGTGTTTGTTGTTTCATAATCTCGTACTAAATACAAATACATACAAATCTTTGTACGTATGTATGTAAGTAAATATTTTGCTTTGTTTATGTGCGCCGACGCAATACATACAAGTGTATATCTGTGGGCATTATTGTTTCAGCGGAGTCCAGAATTCGGTATTCTGGAACTCCGTAAATCCTAGGATGACTTCATAAGCAATATGGGCCAATAGAGTAGTACGAAGACGAAAAATAATATGGGAAATACGGCACGTGATACTTTATCGATTTCGCGCCACATTATCTTCTCCACACCGGTGTCGGTGTCGGTCCAGGCCACCGATAGTAGACTTTGTCGACGCGCCGGCTTCGGTGGGCCGCCGTTGCCCTGCAACGAAGTCTGTAAATAGTGTGAAATTTAGTTGCATATTCCGGAAAATAATTTTTTTCTATGTATACCTGTCCAGGCGTTGTTGGTGTTTGTGTGGATTTGCGTGAACGCACTGCGCCGCCTTCCCAGCTGGCCACCGTTGCACATTGACCCTTTTCCATGTTGCTTATGCGCTGGAAAAGTTGAGAAAACCCGTTAATAATAAATGCCGTCCAAAATTTTCTGTTATAGATTTGAACGTCAGTTAAGATAAGCTTTCTGACCAAAATTTTCCGAAACCGGTAGCTCTATGGGTCCAGGTCTTCAGTACACGGAATAAAGAGCAATTGTTAAAATATCCCTCGGAGGAAATTTTTTAAAGTTTTCCGAGATTTTTATTTCAGAAATTCAGGTCTTAAATAACCCCATTGAAGCACAATTATTTAATGTATTATAAAAATATCCTTCTGAGGAAATTTTGTAAAGTTTTCCGGATATTTTTTTAAAAGAGAAATTTTAGAAGTAACTCAATATTTTGAGGTCAAAAAAGTAATGCCTTAAAATATCCCTCAAAGGAAATTTCGTAAAGTTTTCCGGAATTTTAGAACTATCTTAAAGTTTTGAGGTCCCAAAAAGTAAGCAATAACCGCTTTGAAGAGCAATTATTTAATGTAAAAATATCCCACAGAGGAAATTTCATAAAGTTTTCCGGATTATTTTTTTCAAAGAGGAATTTTGGAAGTATGTAACTTAATATTTTGAGGTCAAAAAAGTAAGGTCTTAAAAATATCCCTCGGAGGAAATTTCATAAAGTTTTCCAAATTTTTTTTTTCAAAGAGGGTTTTTAGAACTAACTTAATATTTTAAGGTAAAAAAGTCTGGTCTTCAATATCCGGAATGAAGTTTTCTGGAATTTTTATTTCGGAGAGGAAATTGAGCAGTAAATTCCGAAGTATCAAACCAAATGGGTGTTATGAATAAATTACGAATATGATTTCTTCAACTCCACTTTTCTCCTAAGGAATCTTTTATAATATCCGTTCTTCTAAATAATATTACTTACCATCGGCAAGACTTTCGGTATCTTATTCACTTGATACTGGTATTGTACATCCAACACCTTCACAACGACAAATTCCGCTAAAGCTGCAAATACAGACACCATACAACCGGCCATCCAAAGGTCGAGAGCCTAAAAATAACAAAAGTCAAGCTGTTGAAAGGGAAAAATTAAATTTCCACGAAAGACTCACCTTCACATAGGCAACTGGCGGTATATCCGCTCTAAGACCGGTGAACATGGTGACCAAAGTTAACATGCATGTGACCAACAACGTCACACGACCCGGTATGGCATCGAGTCCCAACCAAAAACTAAACCAGGACAACATTACAACGAGCGATGAAGGCGCGAACGTCTGTATGAGATGATGTCCGATTTGCCGCTCAAATCGGAAATACACTGTGAGACGTGAAAAATTGCCAACCTTCTCGGGCATATAGCCGTCACTCTCCTCCAGCTCGAGCGGTTGGCCAAGGTTGTATTGCAGCAATTTGAGCTCGGGATTCAAAGTGACGCCAGAGTCGGACCAACGTAATTTCACTTTTTGATTATTCGATGAGACTGTGTATGCAGAAAGGAGTAGAAGAAGGATTGAGGTAGCGAGAGTAAGAGAGAAAAAGTACGCAGGGAGAGGTAGTGGACAGGAAGGAAAGAGACAGTGAGAGAGGTCAAGAGGAAGAGATGGAGAATGCGGTAGATAGCATCCATATTCCATAGATAATAGATGTGGAAGAGAGGTAGAGAATGTATAGAGAAATTATTATTTAGCTACTCCATAAGCAATACTTAGTGTCACTTACAGCTTTCTATATATATGGGGCACACCTGTATGTCCATCGGATAGAGTTGGAATTCCATTTGACAGGCGATGATCGCATGCATTCGCGCCGCATAGCGTACCGTTTTATTTTTATATAAAGTCACTGAGGTGAATTTGTGCGTTAGTGTTGCTATCTCTGCAAAGAGAGCATAGAAGAGAGAGAGAAAACCAAATCGTGTTGCAACTATATAATCTTGAATTTATTAACACATTGATATACATTTGAACGGAAGTATTTTGAACTCAAATTCGTGGGAATTGTGGGCAGGAGGTGGATGGGATGCATGATATGAGTAGGCGTGCGGCTAAGACGTGGACAGTTGGAAGGCAAAGGAAAACAGCTCACAACCAAACTTCTAACTTAATTAATATTCTACGTTGCTGAAACCACAGTCACTACTTGTAGTGGCTGGAAATCTAACAAGTAAGCGCCAATTTGTTAAGCCAAGCTGGAGCGCTAAGCTTATGTCAAATCGTTTTTGCAAAAGATACTGAGAAAAGAATATGTGCGAATGTCTTTTCTATTTTAATTGATAAAAATATATAATTTATAGTAAAAACTCTACTTGCTAAGACAAAGCCGTGATTTAAGCGGAAAAATAATCATAAATAGTTCCGATTCTAGATTAAAAAGTCTTCGAAATTGGATTTTCAGTACAGAAAAAAAGTAGTGATCCTAAATCCATACTTGCAATGCTAGATTTTTGAGCTTTTGAATGCTTAAGCTGATATACTTAGAGCCTGATCTCTTATATCTATATACTCTCGTTTATCTTTGTACTCAAAGCTCAGTCTCACACTCATATAGAATCCCTTGTTCCGACATTGGACTGTTCCTTTCATTTTCATGTAGCTTTTTCAGTGAGTCCTAACTCCATGTCTTTAAGTAAATCAAGTAACAGTCAAACCTTGCTTACCATGCTCATATTTCCATCAAAACGGACTTAACCCCGCTTGAAATTAAAGAAGCTCTGTTTTTTGAACTGTCTTAAGTCTAAGTTTTGAAGCCTGATATCTACAACGCTTACAACGAAGAGTCTACCTGAAACTGTCGTATGCTGAGACAGTTGAGAATTGTTTGTTGTGGTGATCGCGTTCAGAGTACGGAGACCGATTACGAATTTTTCTAACATAGTCAAGGTTTGAGATTTTCTTTAACGATCATTTTTTACATAATATATTTCTTAATTCCATGTAAGACCAAACATAATTATCACCCGTTCATAACGTGTGAGACCTAGCTGAAGTTAGGTTAGATTAAACGTCGGAATCTCGCTTGGACAGCTTGGAACGCCAGTCCAGTTATGATAACTAAAATTTCTAGATCTTTATCAAACGATCGTCATAAATAGGTGAAGTGTTTAGAGCCACCAATTTGCTGATGTAGCTAATGTCAGTTCCGACTATTTCTCCTGGTTCGTGGAGAGTTTTACTGCCGATATGTTTCAACCTCAATATGCAAAACGTGGACAATGGAAGAGCAAATGACTGCATGGTTCTACCTCACCTTTCTCTATACAACTTAGATAATTGTCGTCCCAGTGGATTTTTAGCCTCAATGCCTATTGGACAATGTCCAGTAGGAGCTCCAAGATAACTTTGCTAGTGGCACAGGAACTAGTCATCGACTAACGCATTCTAAGCGCACGCCAGGTCCGTATAGGTCCAGTGCTAGAGCGCAAAAAGACTTGACATTTTCCCATTCCGACAAGACGGGTTCCCTGTTTTGCTAACTCTTCGGCTTGTGGCGACTGAGAAGTTTTAATTTCAGTCTTCCAAAAGTTGGACAATGGAACTGAAAGTAGATCCAAAGTGACTTCACAGTCGGACCGGAACTTATTATAGACCAAAGCACGCTAAGCTCACACAAGGTGTACGGGTACAAGTACAGTGCTAGAACGCAAAAGGGTATCCAACACGTTCTTACTTCGATGTAAGTAGTTGCCGCATCTTGCCAGCTCGTCGGCTTTACAGTTTCCAGCGATTCTGCTATGGCCAGGCACACAAATGAGTCTGACAATGAGTAGACTGATGCTATTAAAAGACACTCCTTAACTAACGTTAAAAACGCAGTGCATGAGTTTATTGCCAGTGCTGCCACACTGCTGTCGGGGTGGATACTAACCTACCTAAAACTGGTTGCACTTCGGAGCATTGCGTTTACCGCTACCTAGTAGCATTTCTGTCGGGAAAATATTACAGTGATCCTGTAGCATAAAATTATGTATGACGAAGAGCTCCTTACAGAACACTTGTCCTCTTGACCCAACCGTAAAAAATCTCCCGGTGAGCGTTTTCTATGGCGACCTTCCGCCGTCTACATATCGCGGTCGAGGTATAGTACGTATGAAGCTATGGTCCATGTTTTCAGGGGTGCAGTTGAAGAAATAAGCGGACCTAGCTTAGGCATAGCAGACATTTTTCGAACAGCCTTTTCAGTAGTTTGTTAACAGTATGGCAAATGTAAAATATATAAGTAGAAGTACTTTTAAAAACCACTGTATCACAGCAGAGTGAAGATTCGATTTTATTAGGATGGTCCTTCAAAATTGCAAAAAAAATTGTGTAAATTATTTCTTGAAGGTTTTTTTTACAATTTTATTATGGTAGTCCTTAAAATTTGCAAAAAAACTATTAATTGTAAAAATTATTTGTTGAAAAAATTTATTTTTCAATTTTATTAGGATGGTTCTCCCTAGAAATTTTTTTTACTATTTTACTAGGGTGGTCCTTAAATTTGCAAAAAAGTATTTAATGTCTACACAAAATGCTAATAAGAAATATAATAAAAATATTTATTAAACGCAAGCAGCAACGAGACTAAAAACTAAATATTAAAAGTGCACAACAACAACAGCAATATATTGATGTTAAAAAAAGGCAAATAACATAAAACAACTAACACTTCCTTTAAGACGCTCATTAAACCACTTTAGGCGACTATCATACACTAAAATTACTAAAATGAACAAATAATAAAATTTGCGTCCACCCTAATGATAACGCTGAGCTCTCTCCTCATCGCTTTGCAGCCCGGACAGTACATTTGTGTTGCTTACTATGCAATTATGTATGTAGATATGTATTTGAATGCTGATGTATGTGTGTAGGTGGGTGTGTGCTTGCAGTTTAAATCACACAAACAAAACAAAAACAAAAAACACATCATTGGGGGAATTTCATTATTTTTTTATTTTGTATACTTAATGTTTTATTGATATGAAAGTTTTTCGTCTCTCTTTGATCCTTGTCGCGCAGTAGAGAGCCAGAAGTTATATAAGGGCTGCCGAATCCTAGCGTACGAAGCACGTGGTTAATACAAAATCGATAAAATACGAGTAATAAAGATGACGAAAAATTCAATTAATAACTGAGAAGAAAAAATTTGCATAATTAATAATAAATAAAGGGTTTTCCAATAAGCGCGTAGGGAGATATATGTCTGCATTAGTGTTTTTCAAAAACACACAATGTTTTGTTTTTGTTTCATTTTTTCAACAAAAACACCGCAAACTTTGCCACGTCTACTGCGCATACTCGAAAACCATTAGAAGCGGCGATTTGTTGTTGTTTTTTTTTTTGCCATGTTTGATTTGTTCACCTGTCAAGGCGAGAATGACGTGAAAACGCTGATGATTATGCAAATTCCAATAAAAACAAACAGAACAGCACAAACAAAATGTTTTGAACTTGAAGTGAACTTAACCTGAAAACGCCCACCCACCCACGTGAGACTGGCTGACACAGCTACAAACAGCACTAATTTGACAAACTGACAGAGAAGCGATGTAAAAGAGTAACAAAAACAAAAACTATAAAACACGTGCGCACATATCACTCAAATAAATGCACTATGCGCACACAGAAGTATATGAAATCAAAATTAAGTATGCACATTAGGGTGGTCCGAAAGAAAGAAAAGAAAAAAAAAATCTCGAAAAAACGTTAACTTCGGTTCCAGTTAGGCTCGTATAATACCGTTCACTAAGTTTCCCGTACAAGAACTGGACTTTGATCGAACAGTTTATATGGCAACTATATGTTATAGAAGTCGAATTTGAACAATATATTCGAAGATTATAGCGTTAGCTTGGATTTTTAGCATCCGCCTTCGGATACAATAAAGTATTTAGTGTTCGTCCTAGATCGGAGGCTTTCAAGGAAGCCTAATATCGAGATGAGACCAAAGAAGGCATCGATTGCCTTGTACTGCTTCCCTGCAGCATTGGAAAAAAGTGGTCGCTTGCACTGAACATAGTCTTCTGAATCTACAACACCTTAGTCAAGTCATTTATATATTTACTATGAGGACTTTATGTGTTGGAGGGCCTTAAAAATGAGCACACTCTCAAGAAAGTTCGAGAGCGTCCAACGAGGGGCACTCATCAGCGTGTGTGGTATTCGAGAGCGTCCAATGAGAAGCGCTCACTAGCAAAACCTAGCATACCCTAAGAACACTTCAATTATGGCACTTAATTTTTCACATAGCTCCCATAGATATCGTCGGTGGTTGGCCGCGAAAGTTGCTATCAGACTCAGAGAATCTGCGATGAGCTTGCAAAAAAGGGTACCCAGGGCAGGGAATGTATTAGTGCTGCCATCTCCTCATGTGCTCTACTACTGTATACTGGATTCCGCGGGAACTTGGTCAGCGCTGAACTACAAATGATTTAAGCGCCTTCGCAAGATCCTTTCGATTCAAGATTGATCGCAAGTGATCCAGTGAGCTTTTTTGCCTTAGGCTTAAGGCTATCCTCTCGCCAGTTGTGGGTGTTCTAACAGACGTATCGATGTCCATGCTGTAGAATTGAAAATCTAACCGTACGCCAGCTGTAGAAGTTGTATAGAAAACGAGGTGAAAACATCTCAGCACTTTTGTTCGATAAATGAGTAGCTTCTTGAGGTGTAGGCTTAGGGATCTAGGAAATGCGTATGTTTCTGTTCGGGAATCTGTCGCAAAAGTGACAAAACGGTTACTTTTGAACATTCTTTAGGAAGCTTCTGCAGTTTAAATTAATTTTAATCTAGATTTTTTGGTTGAAACCCACTTGCAAAACATAGAACAGTACTCAAAAAAAGGTCTCTGGGACATCTTTGTCGCATTTTAGTTTAAAATACCCATATATGTGACAATCAAGGCTCTGTGCCATGCTAAGATAACCAATAAGAGTTCTACTGACATTATCCAGCGACACTGCTGACGTTCTAGCTATTATGCCGTTCATTGACATCCAGGGAGACGCATTCGCGTGATTGGATCAGCTATCAGAGCCGTGTAGGTGTAAAAAAAGTTGAGAAAACCAAAGTCATCACAATCTGATGGGGCAAACCTCAACCAAAAGACGTTGGACCTACAGACTAATCCCGAACATCTATTCGTGCACAGATAGACAACATAGAGGCTTAGACTCCCACTTAACCCAAATATTAAGTGGACAGTATGCTTTTGAAACTATCTCTTCAGGTTCCATCACGATCTTAGTCCGCACTATCCGACGAGTACAGATTGCATAGAGAGTTTCAAGCGCGTATTTTTTCTATGCCCTCGTTTTTTAAATTTATGGGAAAAGTTAAATACTTCACTTGGCGGCAGTTTTTCGGTGGATAATATGACATCACTCATGTGTCAGTCCTCTGGTAAATGGAAAGCTGTCAGCGATGCGTCTGCTCTAATTATGACAACACTAAGGCATGCACATAAAGTTAGACGTCAGTCAGTCCGTATAATAGATGAAACTTAAAGTCTCTCTCGCCCTTGAAGTAATACCTAATCCGGTGGTTCCGTGGGAGAGATATGAGTTGGGAATTGGTTAGGTTATGTTTAGCGGATTAAAGTTCCGCACTCCGGCTTTCGATGCTTCCTCCTACTAAGAACAAATACAGCATAGGTTAACATGACGTGGACGTAGTAGATTGGTATATGACTAAGTTTAGTAGCACTTTTTTTATATTGGATGTTTTCCTGGTTTCGAAGTCGTTCTATTCTATTTTCATAATTTGGTCAATTCTTTAATCCATAGACTTTTACAAAACTACTTACAACTTAGAACAAATTAGGGTCTAGTCCTGCGTCGATCTTAATATTTGAGACCAAATTAAACTATAGCTCAAAACAACCTAAAAAATCGTTAGCTCAATTTCTCTTCTTATAAAAAAAATGTACCACCCTAATGTATGGTAAAATAGCATATATGCATATGTAAATAGAGTTTAGTTATGTAAAAGAAATAATATGTATTTGAGTATGTGTTAGCAATGAAACTCTTAGCAATATATCAAATCTACATACAGAAAACAGTGTGTCACAAAACAACGTACACACACACGCGCGCAAACATGAACATCACTACAAAAAATGCAAAACAAATGGCATGCAAGGCTCACACTCACCGGCAATTTTCGAATTCAAAAAATATGGATCCGGTTGCCAGAGATTATCGAAGAATTCTGGAAGTAGTGTCACATAATCATCGCCTTCCTCGAATATATCATCGGAGACCTCGAGCCTCGATTCGTTCCAACGTTGGTGTATAAACATGTCTACCCTGCAAATGTTAAGCAAAATAGGGTTATTGTTATTGTTGCCGTAAATGTGGTTGCATTAGTGCTTTTTAGTGTCTACTTACCTAAAGTCCATATCCTCTACATTGATTGAGTTAATATCTACAACAAATATGCTAAAGTCTACTATCACTGGAGAGCCTTTCTTGGAAGGTGGTCTCATTTCTGTTGAATGCAAATATTCGTAAATAGAAAAGGTTGGTTAAAAACTTTGTTGTATTCAAGTGCTCACCCTTGACATAATTAGGTGGAAGGACTACGCGAGGTTTGGCCGTGTAGTTCATTAAGGCATCCGTTGAATCAGTCAGCCTGTGGAAATACATATACATATTTATATACTATACTGTAATGGATTTCTGTATTCTGTTGTATTAGTGGCGACACCAAAAGATTTATTGCTTTTTATGGATGTTTTATGTGTATGACGGGTGCAAGTTTCCGGTTCGAATTCACTTTGAATCTATAAAGACCGAATAAACCCTACTTAGTTTCTTTTAACAATTCTGCTTTCTTCAGACCTTCAATAAATATGATCGAATTTCGACACTGCGCGAATTTATAAGCTTCAAAGTCTATTCTGAAGAATTAGCGATCTTGTCTTAGTATCATCAGGTACTCAGAAGGGACTGGGAACAAGTCGGAATTTAGTTATCTTAATACGGTAGAATGCCGGACGACTAGGCTCTCTGTTAACTTGACGTATAAGAGTTTCTGAGAAACTCTTTCTTTCAGGAAGGAATCGTTAGCGAAGAAGACCTTTAAAATAACTTGAGCAGGGTCTGTGGGTTTCTAAAAAATAATAGATTCCAAATGCAGAGTATATTCAATATCTTTCCTGAAGTGTGAGCTATCAGCCTCAATCGAAAATTCGCTATCTGCTTACGGTATACTGCCAGATGGCTGCGCCTTTCGTTGACTTGGGAGAAGAGCTTCTGTAAGCTCCTGTCTTTCAGCAAGATAAAAACATACACGATGACAAATCAAGACGAGCAAGAACTTGGAGCATTCGGGAGAACTGTTCTCCGAGAGGTCTTTGAAACTACCCGAGTGGGTGATGAGTACCGAAAAAGACCTCAAACTTTATAATCTCTAGGTTACATGGTTAAGCTCTTAAGTCTCTAAAGAATGCGCTGGTTAGGCCATGTCTCACTCATGGAAGACGATAATTCAATGAAAAGCTGCTTCGTTTCGTGACCCAAGGGTGGACTATGGAGCAAGAGCGCCCTCGCTTCTTTTAATATGCAACCGGCATGACTACGCAAAGAATAAAGAAAGTCGGCTAAGTTTCGTGTTCTCGGCGCACACTGACCCTTGCTTAAAGTGCTAAAAAAGAATCGAAGAGCCTGCAGAGCCCTAAAACAGTCAGTATTTCTATTGTAAGCGGTTCGTTTATCAAATAGTCAGCGACCGATCTTTTCTGACGCATTTCATAATTAAGACTGGGCAGTTTACTAGGCCATAGTCCAAGGTTTTATAAATTTTAACATAGATCATGCATAAAACACTACTTCAGTTGCTAAGGCCTCAGAGGTAAACACGTTTTCCCTGAATATATCAGATCAGCAGCAGATTAGTGCACGTCTTTCCTTAGAACCAGCGCCGCTATCATATAGCTCATAAAGTAAATATAAGCGTTATCGGTCTCAATTAAACTCGCATTAGTTTAACGACTATTTTTCATCATAATATTTACACACATTCATATTTTTCGCCACGACTGTTATCCGGTCACCTTATGCAGTGTGTTGTCAACTGTATGAATGGAATATGTAAACAAAATATAATGCATGAGCTCACTTACCAAATCCATATCAATCCCAGACTGCATGGCAATAGTAGATTTATGTATTTATCCAGCATTATGATAATCACAGTGGATAATAAAAAAAATGTTTCAACTCATCTCACTTGGTATCGCTGTGAGATTGTCATAGTTCGCTGGCGTATGCACTGCAAGGCAAATTAACGGTAAATGAAAGCAATTATTCTATTATTTTAGCAGCGTTCCACAACTAGGCGCTAATGAGCGTTAAATTAGTCCATTCAAAGGAGCACAGATATTTCGTAATTTTTTTTTTGCTAGTTTTATTATTTCTAAATTAATATTAATTAAATATAAATAATTGAAAACGAGTTTTAAACATTTTGTAATATTTTGTTTTTTGGAAAATAAAATATTTATTTTTTTTACTAATTTTAATTTTATAAATTTATTTTAATTTTTTTGAATTTTTTGATTTGAAAATAAACCTTAACTTTTTATTATTTTTAAGCTATAACATTTATTTTTTTATCTAGGTTTTTCCACTTTTTTAGAATTTTTATGGGAAAAAATATTTAAAATTTTATATGTATATACATACATATTATTTTATTATTTAAATATTTTAATCGACCATGTTTGCATATTTTTCTTATTATTTTATACTTGCTTTTTATTAATGTTAATTAATTACTTATTAAATATAAATTAAACAATTATTATATTGTATTATGTATTTTTTTATTATTATACTTTGCTACATAAGTTTTTTGTGATATTTATAACATTTTATTTCATTTATTTTTTTTATTTTTATCTTAAATTTTAAATTTTATTTTTTTTTAATTTTTTTCACATTTTATTTTTTTTTTTAATTTTATAATTCCGATTTGTTAATGATTTTTTCAAACTCATATTTTTATTATTTTATTACACCAAAATATTTAATAAAATTTTTTTATTTACTAAAAAACGAAAATATTTATTTATTTTTTAATGTTTAAAATTTTAGTATTTATTTTGTTTTATTTTATTAAATTTTTTATTATTAATTTATATTTTTTTAGATTTTTAGATTTTTTGATGTTTTTATTAGTTTTTTATATATTATATTTGTAATTTTTTTATATAACTTTTTACAGTTTCATCTGATTTTAATATTTATAATTTCTATTTTTTCTTTTATTTATGTTTTTTATAACTTTTATATGTTTTATATGAAAAAGAGTCATTTAGATATATCCATTTTCGAAATTTCGATATTTCTTTATATTTTTTTAAACTTTGTATTTAAATAAATTTTTTCATAAACACCAGCACTTTTTTTATATATTTGTTATTTTTTAATTAAAACATTACAATACTGCCTTTTTATATTTTTTTTAAATTGTTTATAATTTTCTTTTAATAATTTTTAATGTTTTTTATTATTTTTTTTTTTGATATTCTTTCACTTTATTGTATGAGACAAAAGCAATTTAAAGAATTCAATTTCTCTAAATTTCTATGTAATTTATTATAATATTTTAAACTTAAAAAAATTACGTTTAATCATAAATTAATTTTAAATAATATTAAAATTTTTAGTCTATATTTTTTCTATATTTTTTTTAATTATTTTTTATGATTCCATAGAATTTTTATGATGTTTTTTAATAATTTCTTTTAATTTTTTTTTAATTTTTTTTTTTTTATTTTTTTTTAAATTTTTTTTTACTCCATTTTAAAAGAAATAAGCAATTTAAAGACTTCAATTTCTCAAAAGTCCGTTATGTTTTATTATAATATTTTAAATTTTATTTTTGTGTTTATTTAAAAAAAAACATGATTTTTCATATTTAAAATGGGAGAAAAGTTTATAAATGCTTGTAAAAATTTATTCGTAAAAACTTGTTAAAAATTTTAAATTTTTTTTAATATTTTTATATAATTGTTTATTTTAAGTAATATATATTTTTTTATTCTCATTAAGAAGAAGCTCATAAAATACGTTTAAATTTAAGATCAAGGGCTTCATAAGGACTTTTGTATTTAATATGAATATTTTTATAATTTATTTTTTATTAATCTTTGTACATAATATTGATTATTATTTTTTTTTTTTAACGCGATAATTTTTTTTTTCAAATATCTGTATAATAAATTTATGTATTTTTTTAATAATAATTACAATTTCTTAAAAACTTTAACATGTTAAAATATTTTTTTTTTTATTTTCTTAATTATATTTTTTATTCCCCCACAAATTGCACCCTTTATCACAATTGTAAGGATAACAGACACATATCTACACACACACACTCACATATGTATTTACCGACACACTGTAAAAAATAAACGGTTTATTGCCTGATGACGCTACGTCCTTTTCATAGTTCGTATTAGCGACACAAACCGATTTGTCAACCAGCTAGGCCTGCGATCAATTACAGAATAAACGCGATTCACTGACTTTAAGATAAACGAGCGAGCTGCCAAGTCGCTGATCATTAGCTATGCGCTAAAACTAAGTGAGCGCTTCAGACTTTACTAAATAGAAGCATGTACATACATATACATATGTATATAAAAAGGTACATTAGTACGTATATATATGTATGTATATGTACATGAGTTTGCATGTATGTGTGTTTGTTTATGAATAAATTCCAATTGCCATCAACGCCTTAGCAGCACACACGGACACTCTGCCCATCGGCTATCTACCTGCTCATCTCCATATTTTCGCATATACGCTAATAAAACGGCGAATAATCAAGGAATGAGGAGGCTGTGCGCTTACACTGGTCAACAAAAGTATTTAACTTTTAATGGAAGAATAAAATTTTCACAAAAAATGTCACAACAACAATGCGGAGCAAAAATTTTATGTTAACCAGTGTTATGAGCATAGCGTGTCGCGTGCCATTTTCGTTTAAGCCTATCACTGGTATTTATTTCCTATGGATCTAGTAAAATGCTATCACACACATATACACATTAAAACATTTTTATGGATATACATATGTGAACATATATACTATATATTTCATAAAATGAATGACTAACCTTCAGTTTGTCCTAAAGTGGTTATGTTTGTGTGTGTATACGCTACCTTAAAACAATTCGCCGGCAAAGACAACAACAATTGCAATACTTAGTGGGCAATTTTCCATAGTTAAAATCAGAGATTCACACCTTTTTTGACACAAATGCATATATATATATATATAACGGTTCAATTTTGTAAATATATAATTTCTTATTGCATTTACATACAAAATCGTTTGTTATTATAATCTAATTTTATTTGTTTTCTCTCTTTTTTCGTCGCTATATATATACATGTGCCTTTTTATCGACTTTTTCCGCCGCTCATTTCGTCAGTTGGTCATTTTGCCCATAGAAAAATGCTATAAATAAAGCTTTACATACAAATAAATTTATTGGCAAGGTAAATGAGCACCCTCAAGGTAATTAGCGGTATTCCATTGTTATATTAGACATTTCCCGGAATGATTATGCGATCTAAATGTGACAAAGTACTTAGCTCATATATTATATAAACATATATATCTACTTATATATATTATATATCTACTACAAAGAAAGTCTTCTTATAAACAAAAAAACTTTGAAAATTTGTAAAAAGTCTTATTAATCCCTGATACGCTTTTATAAGTAAAATAACGGTATATAGAAGTAGGTTTGACTATCCCTTTTCCGCGTTTCTTGTTATTTTGGTTTTCAGCTTCCTCTACTAAGAACAAAGTTTTAAAATTGTGAAACATATTATGGAAATTTAGGAGCTCACCCTAAATTATATTACTCACAACATGTTTTTTCTCCAAGCGCCAGCTAGTCTCGATTTTTTTTTATCGATTTCTCAATAATGATATATAATTCCTTGATATCTCCGTTTTCGTTATATAGGAGCTGATATTTTCAGCTGTACAACAAGTTAGACACTCAGGAGTGTTAGTGATAAGAGGAGAGTGTGAGATCGAGAGGGAGAGGAAGAGGCATAGACCGGAATGAAGACACGGTTATGAAATAGGGAAAATGAGCATGCTTTTCTGATAGAACTGCACTATAATGAACCTCTTGAGCCCATACTTGGATATATTAATAGATATTATTCTCTGAAGTTATACAACTGAGGTGCTTCTTCTTTTTATTTGGCGTAGACACCGCTTACGCGATTATAGCCGAGTTTACAGCAGCGCGCCAATACTTCCACCTTTTCCTACAATTGAGGTTGCTTAACCGGAATATCCAGAAAACAATAAAAACTAACATATCAAAATACCTCCACTGCGTATGAGTAACCTCGAATTTTCTCAATAAAACAGTGATATAAAAATTATTTTCCCACATAGATACCTAGTTAAAAATATTAAGTGCAGATGGATAACAAAATAGAAAATAACAACAAAAAAGTAACTTCAGTTGACCTAAGCTACAATACGCTTCACAAATATAAGGTATTTCTTACAAGAACTTTGTTCGATCGTTCAGTTTGTATGGCAGCTATAAGCTGTAGTGTCCCGATCTGAACAATTTCTTGGGAGATTGTACCGTTATTTTTGATAAGAACCCTTGTCAAATTTGATTAAGATATCTCCTCAAATGAAAAATTTTTCCCTACAAGCACTTGATTCCGACCGCTCAGTTTGTATGGCAGCTATATGCTATAGTGATCCGAAATCGTCTGTTCTTACAAATGAGCAGCTTCTTACTGAGAAAAAGACGTGTACAAAGTTTCAGATCTTATAGACGCACAGGCCGACGAACAAACAGAACTGTCTTGATGCTAGCTGACGAACAAACAGACATGGCTAAATTAACTTAACTTGTCATGTTGATATTATACATATATACTTTATAGAGTCTCTAACGTTTCCCTTTGAGTGTTACAAACAACGTGGCACATTTTATATCACCTTGTCAGGCTATACCATAATTTAAAGCGCAACATGGCGTATGAGTAACCTTGAATGTATGCAATAAAAATGAGAAATAACATTCAAGTTCCAGCCTAAAGTTATTTGTAATGCGAAAGTTAAGCAAAATTTTAAAAAATGTACATACAAAATTATTAAAAATTATTAATATAACATTTAAAATTTTATTGTTGATAATTTTTAATTTTTTTTTTTTATTATTCTGTTGCCTAAGTTCCACCCTAATGCACTCCCGCTACCGTCTGTATGTATATAGAGCACATATAGTGTTACGTAAATGCATTCTCATAAATTGAATTGAAATACTCAATTGATTTTCAAACATCCGATATCGATTCCGCATATAACCACAATTTGTAACCAACTAAGTGGCTAGAGAAAATTATATGAAGATATATAGTTTTATGTAAGTATGTACATATGTATATATGTATATATTGACAGCTGGATGTGCGCGCAAATATTCAAGTGCAATTATGCGCTCGTTTCGGTTTTCTATAAGACACTAACACGCTAAGATACACATCAGTCATATAAGTGATAAGTGACTTTCATAAAGCATTGTGGCTGGATGAAACTGCTTTGTGGTGGAAATTACTAGTTGAATGCCTTGAAAGAGTTGTTTATTATTATTTATCTGATATTTATTTTTTTCGATTTTTATACTTTTTTGAATAAAATTTTAAAATAATTATAATATATTAAAAAAAAACAATTCAAAAAATTTTAAAATCATTTTTTTTTTTAATTTTGTTATACATATATTTAAGAATATTTTTTTATAATTTAATTTTTTTTTTTAATTATAAAATTTGTTTCAAAAAATTAATTAAATTTTTTTTTTAAATTATAAAGTTTTGTTTTTTAAATTAATTTAAAAAAATGTAATATCTGTTTAGATTTTTTTAAATTTAATTTAAATTTTTTTATATTTTTTTATTTTTGTTGTATTTTTTTATAATTTTTACAATTTTTTTAATTATAAAATTAAAAAAAAAATAAATTTAATTTAATTAAAAAAAAATAAATTTAATTTAATTAATAAATAAATTTAATTTAATTTTTTTTAATTATAAATTTTTTTTTTCAAAAATTATTTTAAAAAATTTGATATCTTTTTAGAGTTTTTAACTTAATTTAAATTTTTTTATATTTATTTACTTTTGTTATATTTTTTATAACTTTCTTAATTTTTTTTTTAATTATAAAACTTTTTTCAAAAAATTATTTAAATTTTTTTTAATTATAGATTTTTTTTCAAAAATTAATTTAAAAAAATTTTATATTTTTTTAGATCTTTTAACTTAATTTAAATTTTTTTATATTTATTTATTTTTGTTATATTTTTTTATAATTTTTTAAATTTTTTTTAATTATAAAACTTTTTTCAAAAAATTAATTAAATTTTTTTAAATTATAGAATTTTTTTCAAAAATTAATTTAAAAAAATTTTATATCTTTTTAGATCTTTTAACTTAATTTAAATTTTTTTATATTTTTATATTTTTTTATTTTAGTTATATTTTTAGGTTTACTTTTTCTTTTTTACATTAACAAATATAATTTATAGGAAATTAGGTCAATCAGGAAGTAATTTAAGCGCACATACATACATACATACTTACATTTATGCATATAATTGTGTGATCTTATTGTAGCAATAAATGCATCGATTTTTTGTTGTTGCACTGTGAGAGTATTGAAATTCTTATACAAAAAAATTCGTACAGTCATCATGCAATACAAATAATAACCTTTAATCATTAACAAGTCAATCAAATTTGTTGCTGAATTTGCTACCATCAACACAGGTCACACCAACAAAACTCACACCAACAAAGCACACACCCAGCCACTAACACCTATATACGCTCACCCCCAATTTGTTTATACTAAATATTGACTAAAAGCATTTCATGGCCATGACATTGACCATAGGCTGTGCCAAAAGCATTAGTCTAGGCATTAAAGTTGTTACATAACCTAACTAATGGCTTTGAAGCAAGCACAAAAATTCAGTAAAAACGGTTAACTCCAAAATGTGAAGTTCAATACGCAAACGCTCGTTTTACTCGTATGTGTTCTGTCTAACGTCGAGCGTGTGAATGAGTCATTTACGTAAGTTTACATACATATGTACATACAAACACACACATACTTTTGCATGGTTGTTGTTTTGTCAGGATATTATTTCTTGTTGTGCTGACAGTTTTACGATTTGATTATGATTACAATGAATAATTATTAACGAACACACAGGGGAAATAGATGTAATGAAACAAAAATCAAAATTGTTTATTCAAAGAGCAAATTGCAGTAGGTCCCTAAAGCAGTGCACCTCAGCCTGAAAATTTTTATTTACCTTCACCAATATTTCAACTATTTTTACATCACTTTCTAACCCTCTCCACTCTCTCTCTCTCTCTCTCTCTCTCTCTATCCCTACATACTCCGAATCACATAGCCTCCGATTACGGCAGCGCATTGATTTATCTCAAGTCAAATATGCGTCAGTTTTCAATATTCGATCTGAAGAAATTCGATGAAATTATCGGTCGATCGAAATTATATGTTCTTCAAAAATGATGACGGCGAGAACGTAACCGTCAACGGCGACCGATATCGTGCCATGATCACCGACTACTTGATGCCTGAAATTGAAGCTCGTGATCTCGGCGACATTTGGTTTCCAAAAGACGGCGCCACTTTCTAGACATCTCATGAATCTATGGATTTATTGATAGAGCACTTCGCTGAGCAGATATTTTAACATTTTGGGCAAGTTGATTGGCCATCAAGATCCTGTGATGTCACACCGCTAGACTTTTTTCCTGTGGGGATATTTAAAGTCTAAAGTCTATGTATACAATCTCGCTTCGATCTCGATTCAGGTCTTGGAGCAAAACATCACGCGTGTCATTTGTCAGTTACCAATCGAAATGCTCGAACAGGTCATCGCAAATTGAACTCAACGAATGGACCATCTAAGACATAGTCGCTATCAACATTTGAAAGAGATAACCTTCAAAAAAGAAATGGCAAAGAATGATCTTTCGCATGATATCAAATATTCCCCATTAAATTTGTTTTTTCTTTAAAGAAAAAGTACAGAACCTCGAAATGGATCACCCTTTAGTTGTCTATGAATCAATATCGTTGGAGCTTTACAAAACAACCCCAGAAACTATTGAGAATACTGCCAACGCGACTCGAACGACGAACCGCCAAGAATCACACATAGGCTTACCTGGTTCTGGTTACCGCTTGTTGCCATTGTAAAAGAATGGATTATGAGAAAAATATATCAGATTCATCATTTGTTTGGGCTTTGAAATAACTTTTCTTTGTCGATTTGAGTTCTAAGATCTTTAGCTGTCAAGTTAGGGGAGAAAAAATAATCGACTTTCTGTGCTCTGGAGATCGAATCGGAAAAAGAGTTTTTGAATATGATTTGTATGTGTTGTTAGTCAGTAAGAGAGTGAGAGAGGGGTGGTAATGGCGAGAGAGAGCACAAGTTATTTTCTCTGAGAGGAGCTGCTCATTTGTTGAAACCGCCGCTATCGGACCGCTAGATCATATAGCTGTCATACAAACTGACTGATTGGAATCAAGTGCTTGTATGGAAAACTTTTTCATTTGTTGAGATATCTTCACGAAATTTGATACAAATCACTGTCAAAGACAATAACGGAATCTGCGAAGAACTTGTTCAGATCGGGTCACTATAGCATATGGCTGTCATACAAACTGACTGATCGGAATAAAGTGCTTGTATGCAAAACTTTTTCATTTGTCGAGATATCTTCACGAAATTTGAAATGAATCACTGTCAAAGACAATAACGGAATCTGCGAAGAACTTGTTCAGATCGGATCACTATAGCTTATGGCTGCCATACAAACTGACTGATCGGAATCAAGTGCTTGTATGCAAAACTTTTTCATTTGTCGAGATATCTTCACGAAATTTGATATGAATCACTGTTAAAGATAATAACGGAATCTGCGAAAAACATGTTCAGATCGGGTCACTATAGCATATGGCTGTCATACAAACTGACCCATAAAAATCAAGGTTTCGGTGTAAAGGTTTTTCTAGTTTTTGTTTTTTTGTTTTCATTTAAGGTGAATATAAAGGAAAAATGTATTCCGAATAAAAAACATTAAAAAAATCCAATTTCTACAAATTTTACTTTCGTTGTAGCTAGGTATGCTCATACTATCAAGCCTCTAAACTATAACTATTGATTAAATTTTTTTAAAAATATTTAAACAACAGCGATTAAATGGGTTAATATCAGCGCCCGGTTGCTAATGTAAATAAAGGTTATGACTATCTGTATACATACTTATATTTACCATTAAAGCCAAACACTTTCATTATGAATTTGCATGAAAACTCACTAACACACACACACACGTATTCAAAGTGCTGAAATCGCGCAATCTCAGCACAACAATAATGAGCGGGAAAATGCAGGCTTACATTGCAAAAATATGTCCTTTACTTATACACTACAATACATACTTGTATGTATATAATATACAAAATGACATACATACATATATAATACACAAGAATAAATAACGAAGATTTGCTAAAATGTTTTGCGTTGGGATTTTCCATTGTTATTCGACTCCAGCGGATAGCATGAAATACGCTTGCAATAACTCCGCCCGCTAAATTGGCCTTTCACTCTTTGATGTGTGCATATATGTACATATGTATGTCGAATTATGCCGCACGCCTCGTATTACACCTCTCTATGGAATGCCACGGCATGACACCGCATGATATTCGATATAATGCAATCTAATACACACACAAACGCACACATCCAGACAACCCACATTTGCATTCGCATAATTATTAAAAGGCACAGCGCGGAAGAATTAATGTGGCGCAGAAAAAAAGCAAGAAGCAGCGAAAAACTACCACAAAGTAAAATACTGTAATTAGACAAATATGAATTACTGGTGTGGAGCGGATCTGTGGCATAGACTGTGTGGCGGATATGTTGATAGCACATTGATGTGTTTATTGTTGTTGGGTTTTTCGCGCTCTCGCTCTTTTTTAAATAACTGATTACGTCATTTTTAATTTTTTCACACATTTTTAATTTTTTAATTTTTTTTTTAATTTTTATTTTTTTTTTAATTTTTAATTTTATTTTTTTATTTTTTAATTTTTTTACTTTTAATTTTTCTACTTTTAATTTTTTTTACTTTTTTCAATTATTTTTATTTTTTCACATTTTATATTTTGTGATACATTTTTTTTATATTTTTCCTTTTATTAAAAAAATTGTCTTTTTTTCCCACACATTCAAGTCCAAGCTCAACATGTGGCCACATACAAATAAATTGCCATAGATCAACACTCATCACCGCTGCTAGTGTTGTTATTATTGTTATGCGACAGCCGGCGTACGACACTGACAATGACACTTCGGCTATCGCATACTCACATCAAAAACGTTTTATCAATTCCAATTTACATAAGGAATTGAGCGAAGAACGAGAAGCAGAAGTAGAAGAAGAAGCAGATAAAATACTAAAATACCGTTGGCATCGCGCATATTTAACAGCATCCGGCTCAAGCGTGCGCCGTAAGCACTTTGATATAGTATAAACATTGTATGTACATACGTGTTTATTTGAGATAGCTGGGGCTTGTTGTTGTAGCAGATCAACAGTTTTAATAAATAAAAGCGGGACCGCCAAAATGTTGTCGTATATATCTCAGACAGTGGCGGCTTAAGAGGGGTGGCGGTAGGGGAAGTGAGAAAGGAGCGGGTCGAACATTTTAGATCCAGACGGTTTATATACGAGGAATGAATTTGTGCGAATCCGCGGTCCAGCTGTCCTAGCTCCACAAAGTTAAGAATGTGTTAGAAACCTCGGATTATATGAGTTTGAAAACTCAAAGAATACAAGCAATTACTCGAACTCCAACCAAGTACTCCAACATTTTTTTGATTGGATATTTGTCAGCTCTTCTGAGTTACAAGACATAGCTTAGATCTTTCAAGCAAAAAGCGAGACAAAGCAACCTTTTTGTAAAGAGATCGCAATGAATTATGTAGGTCTACATGAAATTTTATTTACAATGCATTGCTTGGTACTACCATATTGAACCTTCTGGATTACACAAAGGAAGCTTGATGCTGTGAAACTACTAATCTTGAGCGAAGAATATATGATGAGTCATAATGTTGGAAAAGAAGAAGTTCCATTGTTAAATAACTCCCAGAAACATATGTTTTTTTCGACTTATTTAGAAATCTGCAAAAGTTTGCTGGAATGAATAAAGGATTGGATTGAATCTCTTATGATCAGGTTCTTGGAAGAATTTTTTATCCAGTTTGAGGCAGCTCTGAGTTAGAGCAATACCTGTATCTCTACTCTCTTTACTTAAGCTATCCTCATCTTACCGAAAAGAAAGCTCTAGCTTTTGAGATTCATTTCAAGACCGATTCCTTTTTGCTGACTTGATTGAAAAAATTATTTGACAATTTTTTGTGACCCTACTGAGAACCCTGAGGTTCATTAAGATTCTTCAACTTCAAATTCTCAATACTTTATCCACAGTAATCACAGCACCAAGTGATCGCCTTGATATTGAAACCTTTCGGTAATTATTGTTTCATAGAAATATATTTTTCATTGTATAAATCCGTGTTCCGTGTTGTCAAAAAGGCAAGATACATCTCTGCAAATATAGTTTTCGCTATTTTAAGGCCGCTTGAGATCTCCAACAAAAATAGTAAACTCGTGCTGTTTATCAGCAGCTTTTCACTGATAGTTCTGAGTCCATTATTCATATTAGATCTAGTCAATTATGAAATAGTTTCCCTCAGAGAAGAAGGTAGAAGAAGAGCGATCGGTTCTATGTTTTAGTCTGAACCCAACTTTTTGAATTTCTTCACGTTTAGCTTTAATGGGTCTACACCATAAATCCCCTCGGCCTAAAAAGCTCTATCTATAAACTTTAAGGTTAAAACTCCTTTTTGGTACTTCCAGAGGTACAATATCGCTGTGTCCGATGTGTAGATAGGTCTTCATCCAAAGCTGTATTACTTAATTACTATTATTTGAATCTTTCATCCCTCATGTATTTATACAACTATTGTCAGTACGACAGCGCTCCGTATGTTAAGTTAAAACGAAACAAATCGATGTACAAGTGTTATCAAAGTGTTCGGCCAGCGAAGAAATGCGCTCGTGAATTAATATAAATATGCATATACATATGTAGTTATGTTGAAGGTGTTTAGAATTCATTGACCCAGCGTGGTGGCAGAAGGGGAATCTTTAATTATTAAAATATTTATACAATGCAATTACTCAACTCCAAGGTCATTGAGATTTACCGCTGAGCATATACTCATACTCAGTAAATCGTGCGCATGCATTAATATTATTTACGGTTGACAAATCTTTGTTTTAATTCTGACAAATTATAGTTTTTCGTTTACTTAATCTCTTGAGAATTCAATTTAGAAACGATTAAGCGAGGACTGCCGTAGCAACTAAGTAAAATCATTGAGTGTCGTAGAGCTAAAGCGCACAGTGTATTATTTCTTGACTGACAGGTCACAAAAATAATAAGAGAATTTCTTAATAATCTATAGAAACGGAGTACAGTTACTACAGATAACTCTATCTAGCAAAGTATGAAAAACAATCTGGAACTGCGATTGAGACTGGTTGAGAAAAACTTTATCGTCTTTAATGAGCATCCGACTGGAAAGCCATCGCTAAGTCCGTGAAAGACTTCACAGTTTACAACCGTGTTTCCAAAGTTAGATGGTTCGGAAGAATTCTCTGCAAAACTAATGTTCGAGGGCGTTAGATAGAGAATAGATAGGAGTAGATAAAGTTTGTACGCAGCTAGGAGCGCGGGATCCACAAAAAAACTTGACGCTAGTGTTGCGTAAGCAGACAAGTCATTACTGAGTCTATCCCAAATCGTTTCGGTTAAATATGTTCGATTATGGTGAGGACTGCGGGAAAAGACTCCCGTTCGGACCATAAAATTAATGAGCTTTGTGTTGAAAAATGTGGTTAAGCGCACAGACCTGAACTGAATGGTAGTCCACAAACGCTTCGGTTGCGTATATTCGATTTGTCGTGATGACGTCGTCAGAAAACTCCCAGCCAGAGACCGGTTAAGTGGACAGACTTTAGCTGAATGTAAATCTGAGCCTGTTTGTAAAAGCTCTATTGTCGTGAGATCGGTTGCTGTTTTTGTTTTACCGGAAAGGATGTAAGGAGATGGTGGTTGCATGGAATCGATCATCGTGAGGATGGCGTCAGATACTCTTAGCCAGACCTAGTTAAGCGAAGAGACCTTGGCTAAATATAAATATGAGCCTGACTACAAAAATCCAATTGTTGTGAGATCGGCCGCTGTCTTTCAATCGGAAAGGATGTAAGGAGATGGGGGTTACATAGGTTCGATCGCCGTGAGAATGGCATCAGAATACTCCCATCCAGAGACTGGTTAAGTAAACAGATCTTATCTGAATGTAAATCTCGGCCGCTTTATAAAAGTTCGATTGTCGAGAGATGGACTGCTGATTTTTTAATCGAAAAGGATGTGAAGATGGCGTCAGAATACTCCCAGCCGATACTGGTTAAGCGAATAGACCTTGGCTGATTGTAAATCTTATCCCGCTTATAAAAGGTCGATTGTCAACAGTTTGGCCTTTGGTTTTCTTATCGAAAAGGATGTAAGGAGATGGCGGTTGCATAGGTTCTCTCAGCCAGAGACCAGTTAAGTAGACAGATTTTGGCTGAAAATAAATCTGAGCCTGTTTACAAAAGCTCGATTGCCATGAGATCGGCTGGTGTTTTTTATCGAAAAGGATGTAAGGAGTTGGCTCCAAATTCACTATTTGAGTGTTCCACCAGCTCTGTAGTCCACACAATTTGCCGTTTAGCAGCTTGTAACACAAAATGTCACTGAAATCGCCATGAACTGCCTTGTTGACGTCAGTAGATTCTTCAACTCACTTATTAACCTACTTAATAGACACATATTTCTTCCTTTTCCTGCACTAAAACTGCCTTCTCTGAATCGTCTTTCTTTGATTAGCATTTTTAATACATACAACCAAAAAGACAGTCACAAACGCTCCAAAGCGCCTTCAAGCACTCACAAAATCACGACATTTCTGCAATATTTCGCCTCTAGCCAGTCATATTAGCATAGATATTTATCGTTGGCATGCCAAAATTAACTAGTATCTCACACATTATCCTTGATAAACAAAAAAAAACTCTCCTTGGTACTACTTAGCCTTACTTCGCCGTTATTATTACTTTCTCAACCAACTGGCAGAGTCGTCATTCCGATAGTTCCGCTGCAACCTTCCACACAGTATACAAAATCAATAGCACACTGCTATATTTAAAATTTTGCATCACGGTATGGCACTGTCGGGGGCCCTTCAACTTCTCGCGCGCTACCGCTCACTTTCACTTACTCTCTCTCCCTTTTTACCTCTCGCTCTCTCGCTCGCTTATTAGACATTCAATTTACGCCGTTGCGCTACTTAAATGCCGCCTATTGCAGCGCTGCATCAACAAGGTCTAAGGTAGGCTGTATTTGCAAACCTTGCTAGCCTTTAAATTGCTAACTGTAAGCAATGAAGCAGTGAATATCAAGCAAGGATTTGTGTGGCAACCGCTTTGAGAAGGCCGGTTCGCAACTCCGCGACTTAATTAGCATTGCAAAGTGCCGAAGCGGCACGTGATGAGGCCGAACGCACAAATCAATGCAATGCGGCAGTGAATGCGTCAAGTGACGTTGATTTATTGCAAGTCACTATCGTCTTCAAATACGTCACATGCGTGTAGAAAGTGTGGAAATCAGTGGCGTGAAACTATTAAGCGCGATAGTGGCCGAGACTTCAATACTTAAATGTTCATTGTTTCTTGCTTTTGTCTTCGTTTATACTGTCGCGAAAGTGAGTGCTTCTATACTTGGTTTTTTCAAAACCAAAGGAAAGCAACTCGTTCGCCACTTTCAGAACAATGGAGTGTATATTCTTTCCGAAGGCTTTGACTGGGCTTGGCATATGGAACCATATTACTACGACCATTGTTTGACTGTCAAGACGTTACAATAACTGTTAACAACAGAATATAGTCTAAAAATCATTACGTGACTATTCTGGTCAAGATCGGGAAGGACCTCTCCGAGCCGTTCGATACCAAACGAGGTTTCAGACAAGGCGACTCCCTATCGTGTGACTTCTTCAATCTGCTGCTGGAGAAAATTATTCGAACTGCAGAACTTAATCGAGCAGTGTACAACTGCTGGCGTATGCTGATGATATTAATATCATCGGCCACAACACCCGCGCCGTTAGTTCTGCTTTCTCCAGATTGAACAAGGAAGCAACGCAAATGGGCCTGGCGGTGAACGAGGGCAAGACGAAATATCTCCTGTCATCAAACAAACAGTCGTCGCACTCGCGACTTGGCTCTCACGTCACTGTTGACAGTCATAACTTTGAAGTTATAGATAATTTCATCTATTTAGGAACTAGCATTAACCCCACCAACAATTTCAGCCTGGAAATCCAACGCAGGATTACTCTTGCAAACAGGTGCTACTTAGGACTGAGTAGGCAATTGAAAAGTAAAGTCCTCTCTCGACGAACAAAAGCCAAACTCTATAAGTCGCTCATAATTCCCGTCCTGCTATATGGTGCAGAGGCTTGGACGATGACACGGCGAATATCGCATTCGATGGAACGATGAGCTGTACGAGATATACGACGACATTGACATAGTTCAGCGAATTAAAAGACAGCGGCTGCGCTGGCTAGGTCATGTTGTCCGGATGGACAAAAACACTCCAGCTCTGAAAGTATTCGACGCAGTACCCGCCGCGGGAAGGAGAGCAAGAGGAAGATCTCCACTCCGTTGGAAGGACCAAGTGGAAATCCAATTGGCGCCACGCAGCGAAGAGAAGAAACGACTGGCGCGCTGTTGTTGACTCGGCTATAATTGCGTAAGCGGTGTCTACGCCAGTAGAGAAGAATAAGACTATTCTGGTGAATTCCCAGCTTTATCCTTATTAAAGCTCTCAAATTCATAGGAGGATGGAGTCATATTTAGAAGTTCACGCAAGTAAAGTAAGTTCTCTGAGCACCATTCACTTGGAAAAACTATTATCTTACATAAGGCACATGCAGCCAAAAAACATCCGTTTGAAGGCGAAGATGAAGTTCATCAAGCTAAGATTACTTTGGGAATTGTTCCATTCCTAATCTCGAGTCTCGATATTACCTCTTCAAATAAAGAGTAGTTAAAGTAAGATTACGGGTTGTTTATTCGAAGTTATATTCCCGATAACTTGCCCTTAAAACCCATCTACTGTGTGAAGGGTATATAATTTAGTTTATAAAGACTAATGGAAATATTTGGAGAGGAAGCTCATGAAATGTTTAAGTTCCGACGCACATTATTCACACTTTTATTTCAATTTGGTCCATTAACTTAAACCTCTGCATATGTTTTGTATTTTGACTGACACAATATTTCCAACCGGCACTGTATGTAACTAGCTGTGGCGCAATGCAAACACGGCCACAATCAAACAACCAATACAACTACTTGGTTGATTGCGCATACGCAAAGATTGAATTTCACACACACACACACATACATACACATTGATAATAATAATAACGGTCATGATAACTGTTTTATTTTCTTTTCTCACAGTTTTTTAAGGCGACATATGTTTCGTAACAAGAATGCATGTGAACACTAAAGCACTTATTTAATTAATTATTTGTTTTGCATTTGGATTTTTTTATTTAAATTTGCGAGGTATTTAATCTTATTTTCAATATCAGTATTTTATTTCATTTCTTAAAAAAAATATATTTTTTAATTTTTTTATGTCATAATGTTTTTAAGAATGAAAAAATCATTTGGATGGGCATAAATAAATATATGCCTTTTTTCTGTATATAAATAATATTAATTAATTTTTATTTCTGTTTTTAATTTTTTTAATTCATTGTTTAAATTTTTTTTTTTATTTTATTATATTTTTTGTAATTTCAACCAAATCACTCAAAACAATAGACGAATCCTAGTAATAACTACTAAAAACTGAAATTAAGCTATGCACAACTTTTATTAATTTTTCTTTTAATTAATTTAATTAATTGGATTTAATTTTTGTGGATTTATTTTATTAATTTTGTCAATAATTTTATTAATTTTGAACTCAATTATTTAATTAATTTTTAATTAATTTAATTTTTTTTAATTACTTCTATTAAAATTTTATTTTATTTAATTATATTAACTACTTTTTTCACTTTTTATTTTTATTATAGAAAAATTATTAACTAATGATTAAACTTTTATTAATTTTTTTTAATTAATTTAATTTTTGTGGACTTATTTTACTAAGATTTGTAAATAACTCTATTAATTATTTACCTTTAATTTAATTTTGAACTCAATTCTGTTCATCATTAATACTTTATTTAATTTTTTTTATTAATTAAAACTTTATTTTAGATTAACCATTAATTTAATAATATTTATTATTTTTTTTCTGTTATTTTTATTAGAAAGAAATTAAATTAAATTATGTACCGCTTGCATTAATTTTTTTTAATTCATTTAATTTTTCTTAATTTATTTTAGTAATTTTGTAAATAATTTTATTAATTATTTACCGTTAATTTAATTTTGAACTTAATTATGTTAATTATATATTGATTTTTTAATTAATTCGATAAACATTTTTTAGATTAACTACTTTTTTAGTTATATAAATTAATTTTTCCATGTTTTATTTTCATTAGAAAAAAATTAAATAAGATTTATTAATTTTGTAAATAATATTATTAATTATTTACCTTTCATTTAATTTTGAGCTTAATTATGTTAAATATATACGAGTATTGATTTTTTCAATAAATTTGATAAATACTTTTTTATATTTTTTTTACTATTAATTTAATTATATAAATAATTTTTTTATATTTCATTTTTATTTTTTACTATAAAAAAATACCGAAATTAAATCATTAATTAATTAATTTAATTGTTTTAATTTTACTTATTCATTTTCATTTCATTAATAAATAACCGTTAATTTAATTTTGCACTTAATTTCTTTAATAATTTATAATTAATTTAATTTTTGTAATTAATTTTATTAATATTTTATTTAAGATTAATTAAAAATTTAATCATATTATTTAATTTTGTAATGAATGCGTGTTTTTAATTTTTTAATTAATATTATATATAATACTGTTGTTTTACATGTGTTTATTTCAATCAATTTAATGGAAGTGAGTTATGTTGGTTACAGATATTATATGACAGCTTAACTTAAGTTACAGTGCTATGGATTCTTCGCAGGGTTGCAATTAAATTGCTTCGTTCTCTCCAACACCTCCCCTCGAAGAATTTTGATTGCATTATAATTTATGAACATTTATTCGTCATGCCCATATTTTCGATGCATTTGTAGTGTTTTTCCACAGGCAATCCTTTGGTAAGGACATCAGCTGGCATATCTTCTGTAGGCATATAATTCAAGTTGATATCGCCGCTTTGATGCTTCTCGCGTATGAAGTGATGACGTACGTCTATGTGCTTAGTACGTGAATGGAATGCCATGCTCTGCACTAACTTCTGTGCACTTTGGCTGTCGTTGTAAATCGTTATACTTTCGTGCTTAAAACCGATCTCATTCACCATTTCTCGTAAGTACATAGCCTCTTTTGTAGCTTCACTCAAAGCCATGTATTCGGATTCGGTGCTTGAAAGTGATACTGTCTTCTGCTTACGGGCTTCCCAGGATATTGCGGCTCCAGCCAATATAAAAGCGTAACCGGAATATGAACGTCTATCGGTTAGATTACCACCCCAATCAGCATCGACGACTGCATACATATCTTCATCTGTCTGCTCATATAGTAAGCCATAATTTAAAGTTCCTTTTAAATACCTCAGTACTCTTTTGGCCGCTTTCCAATGCTCGAAACTATAATTAGAATTGAATTGGCTTAGAAAATTAACTGCGAATGCTAAATCAGGTCGTGTTGTTACAGCCAAATACAATAGAGCACCAATTAAACTCTGATATGGAATATTCTGTATTTCTTTGTTGTCTGACATAACTGGTTTTTCAAGTTTGCAATTGTATTCGAGGGGTGTCTTGACTGGTTTACAGTCTTCCATTTTAAAACGTTTTAAAACATTAATAGCGTAATCTCGTTGATTTAAAAATAGTGTATGATTCTTCAAATCTTGTTTAAATTCAATACCCAGACATATTTTAACTGGTCCTAAATCTTTCATTTCAAAACTTTCCGAAAGAGATTTCTTGACTTCTTTTAACCATTCATGATCATTCGTAGCAATGAGCAAATCATCTACATACACTGTAATTAACATTATCTTAGATTTTTGTTTCAATATAAATAAACATGGATCGCATTTAGATGCATTAAATCCTATTTGTCTTAGTTTATTCGTTAATTTTTGATACCATTGAAAACCAGACTGTCGTAACCCATATAACGATTTGTGTAGTCTACATACCGGATCTTTGATTTTCGATATTGACTTCTGCCAATTTTCTGCTGTACGTCGTATTTCTTCAGCTTTAGCCTTTTTTATGTGTGTCGGATATCCTGCTGCTACCTTTTTAAGGATTACATCTAAATATTCAGGTATTTCCATATATACTGCTTCGTCTAGGTCACCGTTCAAGTAAGCAGTCATAACATCCATTTGATGTATTTGAAGATTCTTTTGGGTTGCAATTGCAGCCATCATTCTGATCGATGTCAATCTTGTAACTGGGGAATAAGTGATATTGAAATCCTCCCCTGGACGTTGCGAGCACCCTTTTGCTACTAGGCGTGCTTTTTTAACATTGCCTTCTTTTGTACGAAACACAAAACGATTCCCAATAACTTTTCGTCCTACAGGTCGATCTACTATGTCCCATGTTTTGTTTGAAATTTGAGCCATATATTCATTTTCAACGGCACGCAGCCACATATTACATTCTTCACTGTTTATAGCTTCTTGAAAACTAGTTGGATCATTTTCTACTGATATATTTGCATATTCGCATTCTTCAAAATCTACACTAGATTCAGATTCAGTATCGTTTTTCTTAGTTTTGACTTCTTGAAATGACTTCTTGGGCCGTCCGCGCGTTCCAGTTCGAATTAGCTTTGGTCTACCTTTGCCCCTTTTCGGAACGATTAATTCAGTATTTATGTCTTCATTTTCACTTTCGCTTGAAGACCCCTCAATTATTTTCTCAGATTCAACTATGCTTTCATCTTTTCGTGTATCGAAATCTATCTCCACAGATCCATCTTCACAGTACTTATAATCATTTCTATCAAATGTTTCATCTAAAAATTTCACATCTCGACTGACTAGAATCCTCTTCTTTTCAGGAGACCACAATCGATACGCTTTAGCTTCATTCGAATAACCTACTAGTATACACTCTTCAGACCTGGAATCAAATTTTCCATTTGACTTATCTTTTATTAAAACGTAACATTTTAAACCAAATGGTCTGAAGTGAATGACTGTGGGAGTTTTACCTGACCACATCTTGATAGGCACTTCATCTTCTAGGACTTTTGTGGGACACCTATTTCGAATATAGTTCGCTGTGTTTACAGCCTCTGCCCAAAATATTGTTTTTAATCTTGCTTGTGTTAACATGCATCTAGACATTTCTAAAAGAGTTCTATTTTTTCTTTCAGCTATGCCATTCTGCTGTGGTGTATAAGGAGCGGTCAAACGCCGCTTAATTCCACATTCATTTAAATAGTTTTGAAATTCGTTACTCATATACTCCAACCCGTTGTCTGTCTGTAGTATTTTAACTTTCTTCCCTGTATACGTTTCCGCCATATTCTTAAATATTTTAAATTTTTCTAAGACTTCTGACTTATTTTTCATGAAATAAACCTCGGAAAATCTCGAAAAATCGTCAGTGAATGTCACAAAGTACTTTGCACCCGAATGTGAGCAAACCTTCATTGGACCGCAAACGTCGCTGTGTACAATCTCCAGTAACTCGGTTGTACGTTGGTCCCTCTGCTTTGAAAATCTTTCTCGTGTTTGTTTTTCGCTTAAACAAATTTCGCAAGTTTGCAGTTTTTCATTTGTATTAAAATTTATACCGTGTACCATACCAATTGCGCGTTTTAAGTCTTTTTCGTTTAGATGGCCCATTCGTACGTGCCATGTGTTTATGCTATTTGACTTCATTTGCGAAAATCTCGCAGATTGATCAAAACCTTTAACGTAGTACAAGTCACCGATTCTTATCGCTGTCAGAATAGTTTCCCCATTCTTTGAAATGACAGCTTCATTTCGCCGAAAAATTACTTCATACCCCTTATTCGCAATTTTTGAAACAGATAGCAAATTCGTTCTTAAATCTTTAACATACAATACATTTTCGAAATTAATTCGCTCTTCGCTCTTATTTTCGTTGATAATAACTTTAACGTTGCCTATACCCGTGATTTCAGCTGTGTTGTTGTTTGCTAGGCTGAGAGTCTTGCTAATCTCTCTAAAGTTATTGAATTCGCTCTTTTTTGCACTCATATGTGATGAACAGCCGCTGTCTAAGCACCAATATTCGCCGGAATTGGTTATTGTACGTGCTGATTCGAAAAACATGGATTTTTCGAAGTTCTCCTTTTTCGTTCCAGTAGTTGCGTTGTAGTTTTTTACCCTTTGTCTTGATGGACAATTTGGCGATATGTGACCAACTTCGCCGCACTTGTAGCAAGTTCGTTTATCTTGCTTTTCTTTTGTTGACTTTTTGTTGTGATTGTTAGAAGACTTACCATCACTTGTATTTCTGACGTTTGTTCTTCGTTGAGCAATTAACACATTATGCTCTGCTGCTGCTTCTTTTGCTTGTCTGGATTGTTCTTCTTCCAGTATCTTTACTCTTAAAATGTCTGGCTTAGGGAGTTCATCTCGAGTTTCCAGCGCACATCGGAACGTCTCAAACGAATCGGGTAAACTATAAAGAAGCAATATAGTTAATAAATCATCCCCAACAGTAACATTTATTTCCTTCAATTTGTTGACAGCATGGAAAAATTCGTTTAAATGTTCGCGAACGTTATCACCCTCCTTCATGCGGGCGAGTGCAATACGTTTCAGTAGGGTAGCTTTTCGCGCAGGACCCTTTGACTGGAACGTAGACTCCAACTTTTTCCACATTTCGTGTGATGTTTCGCATTCAGTTATCAGACCCAATTCTGATGGTGTAATTGAAAGCATTATATCAGCACAGGTCTTCTGATCGAAATGTATCCACTTCGCTGCGTTGTTGTCGTTTGGACAAGGTATAGCTCCAGATGCGTAGCTCCATAAATCAGCTTTCACAAGAATTGCACGCATGTGCAACTTCCACGTATCGTAGTTATCCGCGTTTAGCGGATCAATCCTCACTGTTGAGCTCGCCATTTATACCACTATCACCATATATGATGCAATTGATGATGTACGAATCTTTTTATTTAATACAGATGATAAAATATGACTTTAATTTAAAAATGTATGCCCTGGGCCCATAACCTGTTGTTTTACATGTGTTTATTTCAATCAATTTAATGGAAGTGAGTTATGTTGGTTACAGATATTATATGACAGCTTAACTTAAGTTACAGTGCTATGGATTCTTCGCAGGGTTGCAATTAAATTGCTTCGTTCTCTCCAACAAATACCTAATTAAATTTCTTTAATTTATTTGAAAATTTTGTATGCTTAATTTTTATTAATTTTTCTAATTAAAACAATTTAAGTTTAAGTTTTTTTTTTATTAAAATGTTTAATTTAGATTATTTTTTTTAATTTTGATTACATTAATTAATTTTTTAATATAAATATTTTATTTTTTTTTTATAATTTATATATGTTTTTTTAATTATAATTTATATATGTTTTAATTTAGATTATTTTTTTTATTTTGATTACATTAATTAATTTTTTAATATAAATATTTTATTATTTTTTATAATTTATATGTATATGTTTTATAATTATAATTTATATATGTTTTATATAATACTAAATTCAATTTCTTTGATTTATTTTAACATTTTTTGTACTTAATTTTTACTAATTTTTCTAATTAAAATTAATTAAATAATTTTTATAGTTATTTTTTTTTGTAACTTTTGTAGTTAATTCTGTACATTTTTTTAAAGTAATTTAATTTATTCCTTTTTTCAATTTTTGTAATTAATTTTTGGAAATAATTTTTATTATATGTACATATATTAATTTTTTTCTTTTGTTTATTTTAATTTTATTATAGTTAGTTTTTTATTATTATGTTTCTTTCAACCCGGAAGCCATAGTTCTGATTTTAGTCCCATAAGGATTAATTTTAGTAATTAATTTATTATTTTTGTACAGTTAAATTTATTTATGTAATAAATTTTATTAATTTTGATAATAATTTCTTTTTTATTTTTATGGTTAATTATACATATGTTTGTAACTATTATTAGTTGAAATATATTTTTTTATTATTTGTAATTAAGCTTCTTAAAATATTTAATTTAATTAAATACATTTTGTAATTAGTTCTATTATGATTAAAGTTAATTAAATGTTTGTAATCAATTTTATTTATTTAAATATTTTTTTTAATATTTGTAAATAAGTTACTTAAAATTTTTAATTAAAATTAATGATTTCTTTAATTAATATTATTATTTTTTTAGTTAATTAAATGTTGGTAATTTTCATTAGTAATTTAAAAGTTTTTTAAATATTTGTAATTAAGTTTTTAATTAAATTTATTAATTTTTGTAATTAATTTTATTAATTTTTTTTGTTTATTCATTCTAATTTTTTATATTTTTATTTTTTAATCTCTTTGTTGTTAGAACAGCTTTCAAATCCGTTCAACTTGCACATATGCGGAAACAATAATAACAATTTTAGTGCCATAAAGTTTAAGACTCACTGAATCCGTCACAAAACACGCAAGAAACGCGTTGCCAATTTATTTTTTACGTTATATGTAAAAATACATACATTTTTTGTATATATTCTACAATATACACACTTTTGTTTATACTTTTATTTTTTCTTTAATTATTTTATTACTTTTTAAGGACTTTTTTCCGATTTTAATTACTTTTTAAGTGCTTTTTCCGATTTTTACTACTTTTTTCCAAATATGATTACTTTTTACTGCCGAAACAAACTTACGTATTTCCTCCCTCACGTTATGGTTAACACTTTTTCAAATAAACACAACTTTTTCCATTTATATTTCACATATTATTCTTATTTTTGCCAATTTTCGCGACAATTCTATTTTATTTTTCTTGCGCTAATACTAATTACGTCAATTCAGCACCGTTAGCATTACTTCGAGCTCAACGTAAGTGCAGCAGTACTTTGACCGACGTCACTAACAAACACCAACGACCGCTGGCAAACACGCTGCTCTGCGCCACTATACACTATGCAACACTGTGCTAGTATTCTAGCCAACTATACACTAAGCTTAAGCGCCTTGCTGACTTTAGCCAACTTTAGCCGACTTTGCGACGCTGCGTTTCGCTAGCGACCGCACAACCAACTGCGCATCGATGACTCGTGCTCGCGCTCGTACTACAATGCACGACGTGTTTGCTCGGCCTTTTTGTCGTTGTTGTTGTTGTTTTTTTTTTATTGCGTTCGCTTGTCTCTAATTTGTGCTGTGTGTGTTGTTAAAGTCGTGAAAGGACTTTGCGCGCGTCAAAGTCCTTTCGCCGCCATCAAAGGACTGAATGAAGCGGCGAGTGAGCGATTGTTTTTTCCCCAACCGACGAGCATCAAACAAAATCAACCAGAAGCGTTGTCACGACGGCTGAACTTCATAAGCGTCTAAATTTGTGTGTGTATGCGTCTATATGTATATGTAAATAGTTGCTTGAGTTGTTTTTTATGAGTGTGTTGATATTGTATGTAGCGGAATTATGCCGGCGCGACCGGCGGAGTCGCCCATCGCTCCAGCTGTCTGGTGGCATGGTGTCCATTACTCCATAGACCTAAGTATTGCTAACAAACCTCTACTTAGTATATATCGCATGCGGAATACTATTGTTATTGCAAACGCGCGTGTGTGTGTGTGTATGTGTGAAGTGTATGCAATTCCTTGGAGTATGAGTGCAGGAGCGTGGACCTTCCTGTTAACCTTCTGTGCCGTTCCAGCAGCTGTTACAAATAATATATGTATATATGAATGTACATACATATATAGTATATACAATATATATGTACATATGTATATATATGCATATATGCATATATGCATGTAAATATATATTTGCTTTCACTTTTTGTTGTGAACTAGAATATGATTATAGCTGCTTGCCGCCTATATCGCGTGCCAGTCTGCATATGCTGAAGGTTTTACTAGTCCCCTGCAACAACAATAACAATATGGAGAATTTATGGAACTCACATGCCATGATTTAATTCCGATCGAAATGACGAAAATGACGACTTGGAAACCTCTAAAAAATAATAAAAAAAAACTTCTACTTTCCATTGTTGCTTGTTTTGTTTGTTGTTGGTTAGGTGGGTAAATGATGCCATTTGGATTTGTCATTGCTGTTGAAGGTAGAGTCATTGAGGAGTTTTCGCTAAATTACGGAAGTATGTTAATGCCATAAATGTCGTGTACTTATTTCAAAAATGTGTTAAGGTTTGAGGTTCCGTTAAATTTTGTCAATTATTTGGTGATATTTTCGTTGAGGCTACAGTGTGCCCTCGATGTAGCGAATCAACTTTTTTAAGCGCTCCACCTGCAAGTCAACGGGTTTTTTTCTGTGAACTTGTACTTACTGAATTTGGTTGAAACCGATCGGACGGGTCCCAAGATATGTGATTTCACTTAAATATGAGCGCTGCCAAAACCCTGATATGAAGAATTGGCGAAGTTATAATCCTAATTTACCCACTTCCACACTCTCGGTAGATGTCTTTATAGGATTTGTCCCAACCGAATTTGATTATTATAGTTTTAGTGGATTAGAGATCGTCATCGAAAGGGGAGTCTCTCAACCGAGGTTTTTTACGTGGGTCGCAAACCCAATGCACAACTCTAAGTAGGGATACTTCGCCTTCTCACTTTGTGTCGCCTTCAAACGGAGGTTCTTTGGCTACCGAGAGGCTTCTTGGTCTAATGCCGGAAGTCGTAAGCTGCTTGAGCAATATGTAAAATAATCGTTTGTGGCCACTACCAAGTGTATGGCGATCAGACTTTCCTCACTTGCGTGAACTTCTACACGACTCTAACGAGGGCATGACGAAATATCTCCTGTCATCAAACAAACAGTCGTCACACTCGCTTTAAGGCACCGACGTTACTGTTGACAGTCATAACTTCGAAATCGTTGATAATTTCGTCTGTCTTGGAACCAGCATTGACACCAACAACAGCGACTGAGTAGGCAATTGAGAAGTAAAGTCCTCTTTCGACGAACAAAGACCAAACTCTAGAAGTCACTTATTATCCCCGTCCTGCTACACGGTACAGAGGCATGGACGATGACAACAGCTGATGAATCAGTGTTCTGAGTTTTCTAGAGAAGGGTTCTGAGGAAGATTTATGATCCTTTGCGCATTAGCAACGGTGCTGACCGAGATATATGACGGCATTGACACAGTACAGCAAATTAGAAGACAGCGGCTATACTGGCTAGGTCATGTTGTCCGAATAGATGGAAACACTCCAGCTCTGAAAGTAGTGAATGCAGTACCCGCCGGAAGAAACAAAGAAAGAGGAAGACCTCCGCTCTGTTGAAAAGACTAGGTGGAGAAGAACCTGACTACACTTGGAATCTCGGATTGGCACCAAGCAGCGAGAAGGAAGAACGGCTGTTACGCTGTTGGAAACTCGGCTATAATCCCGTTAACTGTGTCTACGTCAATAAAGAAGATACAGAACAAGAGGAATTTGATTATAGCAGTTTTTTGACATACAATATTTGTATGGAAAGTAATAGGACTGAGTCGATTTTAAAAAAATATTGAACTAATTGTTATAATTCTTTAAAAACTTTCAAAATAGACTCCTCCTGTGTCGATGCAGCCAGGCCTTCTACGGAATAGCTTTGAGAGCCGAGGTGCATGATGCTTGGATCCCCTATCATCGGCCTTTTCAGGCAAGGAAACAAAAAAGTCCGGTGGGCCACATATCGGTTGTAGAGCGGCTGTGGAAGCTTTGGAATACTTAGGTAGCTGTTCACAAGAAAGGCGGTTTAAGCCGGGGCGTTGTCGTGGTGCAACTTCAAATCGGCTGCAATGTCTTGTCGGACGCGATTGATCCTTCGTTTGAGTGCGCCTTCTTCCACTTAAAACTTGGCGTTGGCGGTTCGTCCATAAGGAACATATGCGTGGTGGACGATGCCTTTGATATTTTTGTCGAAGTCGCAGTTCTCTCAGCACGGTCTTCATCAGCGACCTCTTCCCGGCCCGACAAAAAGCCCTGATGTCACCGAAACACACCACTTCTTGCTAAAGCAATATCTGGGTAAGCCTACTTAATCATATCAAACGTCACTGTCGCAGATTTACCGAGTTTCATACAGAATTTAAACACGCACCTCTGCTCTAACGAACGCTGCTTTTTTCGGCTTACACAGAAAAAGAAATACGTCGCGCGAAGGAGTTTGTCCGGACTCTCCAGGTGCTCGGCGACAACTGACCAGCCACTCGATCGTTAGCTAGGAACGCACTCTATCGAATCCAGTCGATGTGCGCATGCTTCGAAGTACAGTCGCAGCGAAACAAAATCGGTCTTATTACTTTCCGGACAAACCCGGATCACGATTTGATCACGATCTTCTTAAAGTCTTTACGGATTTGTTAAAATTTTCAGAAGTATTTATCTTGATAAAAAAAAACTTCAGCGAAACAAGAGCTTGAAACTTAATTTTGCTAAGAACTCCATAAGTTTCCGATTTACTGAGCTGAAGTGACATATGCCCCACAATATTTGAATATGACAGACACACTAACCGAAACTTTAACTACTTCAATCCAACATAGCATAACTTTGGTTCACAATTTTTTGACCGTGTACTGTATACAATAACAATAATGTTTTTTTTTTTTCAAGTTAAATTAGCTGTCAGTTGTATGAGTGACTCTTCTCTCTATTTGCTTAACTTACCTTGTCATACTCGCAGATTATAACATTTGTACACATATAGATCTACAAAACCCACGAAAACTACCGTTAAACATAATGGGACTCACAGGTTGCTATGACAGTTATAAGTAATATCTAGGTACAAGTTTACTGAGCTTGCTTACATAGGTGGAACCATGGAGGGCGATGACACTTATAGAATGATACCATATGTTCGTGCAACATACCGAAACGGACGCGTACACGGTTAATTAATAATGGCGTAATGAAGCCAAAATAAAAATAATTTCGATAATTGACATATTTATATATTTAGTAAATTATAACTGAAGTTTAGGGCTTCATTTACATCCTCAGATTTTGCTGACCAAAGCAGCCATTTGTGATTTTATCTATGAGCGTGTGAGTAATTTACAGCAGCGTGCAGAAAATTGCAAGCCTTAAAGCGCTTCTCATGTCCAAATAAAAAACCAAATGTCTTTTCCGAGGCTTTTGATTAATCCCACGACAGTAGTTGTTTTCATAAAAAGAATGTAACCTGAGGTTAAGCCCCCGATATGTAGTTTTTATGAGTATTTTTTAAACCATGCTTAAGCCTAGACCATTTCTTAGCTTTCCCGTTGCTTTTTACAATACCACGGTAGATACAATCCATTTTGTACTCGTCGAATTGAGTTAATACTCCCTTGTCGTGAAACAATATCGGTTAACTGGAAAATCGCCAAAATCTTCATGAAGCTATGAAGGCATTTAGCACAAAATATTTCACGCAGTTAAAAATCATCGATAAAAACCATTTTACTTTAGACAAGGTCCGATTGCATGGGGTTAACTTGAGAATAATACAATTACCACCAGGTTATACAATATTTCATGAAGCACTTCGAGCTTGAAAAGACATTTGCACGGTTATTCGGATCTGCAGTCGTATTTATTTTATGAATGGCTCCAACCTAACCACTCCGAAACAAGCAAATCCCAACCCACGAAAACTACACGATTTTTAGGCATAAGCCTGAATTTAATATACTACCGATGCTACTTTTACAACAAGTAGTAAATCACACTCATCCAACATTGCCGCTAGATTTAACTCAGTTTCAACATCTTCTATCACCGGAGACTTCAAAAATTATAAAGGCTTTGTCAAAGGAAGTCCCCATTATGTCAAAGTTGCAATGAGGCGGAAGTATCTAGATACTTTCTTCTCTACTATCCAGTCAGACTAAAGTTGAAGCATCTCGGTTGCTATGCTTTTTACGAACCCAGCGAATTGGCTGGAATTGATATTTTCAGGCTTTAGAGGTTTTGTCGATATACCATACGACGGCCTTTTTCAAGCATACCTAAAAGTTCTGTGCATAATAATGGACAAGCGTCGCTAGCAGTTCAAGTGAGATTCGTAACCTCACGACTAATCAGCCAATTTACCTAACCTAAACTAACCTAAGGGACAGTCATAAAAACAAGGGAAACTCCTTCGATATAAAGAAGATATGAGATGGATTAGATTGTTGTAAAAACTCGCTGGGTTTTGCCTGATTTTCTATCCTACAACGCTAAAGATTTGAATCTATGATAGCAGAATTGAAATGAGGCAATGAACCGTCATATATGAAACTACTACTCCATTGGTAAGAAAAAAGCGATGAGAACTTGTCCGAGTTTTTGGTAAGAACTCCCAGTGAGTCTAGCCTAATTTGTTGTCATACAATCCTAAAGAACTGGATCTATACAAAGTAGATAGTCTATTCAGATTTTCTGTTCTGCTGTATAAGATTTGAACCGAGGAAACGGACCTTCATGAAAATGAGTGCAACTCTGACGTTAAGAAAAGAGGTATGAAGACTTGTCTAAGTTTTTTTAAAAAATCAGACAAGAAACGAAGATTCGAACAACACCAACACTAACATCAGCTGTTCAAAAGTAAGAACTTCGCAAAGGCGTTTACGAATTAGCAAAGAAAAATTGTACAATGAGCTTCAGAGAGCCAACGCGGCCAAGCCAGTTAAAAAATACATATATTTTCTTCTGACTGATTGCTGGCGAAATAATATTCTATATGTACATATGTATATACATTCAATGTCTATCTGTCTATTTATAAACATATATAGATATATACAAACCTTCAGCGAAGCATGTAGGCATTTAATGAATGTCCTGACACTCGGAGTGTGACCGCCCGGTCAACTCAAATTGTATGCAATAATCAGACAAGCTATTTATTATTAACCACTTCATGTTGTATTCACATACAGCTACTTACTTACATACATATTTATACGTATATGTATGTGAGATTGTGTGTAGGCATTATTTACTATAAAAGTTAGACTTCAGTGTCAGCATTGAATAAATATAATGGCGTACGCCTTTTATGGCGCCGTGTGGCATTTGTATGTATGTAGATATGTGTGTTTGTTGGCAACAACAAGCCGTGTTAAATACAAAAACCAAAAGAAACCAAAAATCAGCAAATCAAATGAAATATTTGAAAAAGAAAAGGGTTAACATTGCGCTGGCCACTATATTTAAGCGCAAATGTTTGTATGTATAGTATGTACGTATGTATGTAAAACAAAAGAATATGTTAACTTTGGCGGCACCGTAGCTTTGATACCCTTCACAGCTGCATTTCTTATAGCATAAAATGGTATAAAATGATATTTAACTTGATTTGTTTCGCTCAGTTTGTATGGCAGCTATATGCTATAGTGGTTCGATCTGAACAATATCTTTAGAGATTGTAGGTTTACCTTGAAAAATAGCCTTTGCCAAATTTCGTGAACATATCTCTTCAAATGAAAAAGTTTTTCATACTAGAACTTGATTTTTTTCGCACTGTTTGTATGACAGCTATATGCTATAGTGGTCCGATCTAGATTATTTGTTCAGATATTGTAGTCCTATATTGAAAAATAATCCGTGTCAAATTAAAGGGTGATATCTTGCCAAATAAAAAAGTTTGCTATACCAGAACTTCATTTTGTGCGCTCAGTTTATATGACAGCTATATGCTATAGTGGTTCGATCTGAACAATATGTTTAGAGATTTTAGGTTTATCTTGAAAAATAGTCTATGCCAAATTTTGTGAACATATCTCTTCAAATGAAAAAGTTTTTCATACTAGAACTTGATTTTGATTGGTCAGTTTGTATGGCAGCTATATGCTATAGTGGTCCGATTTGAAACATTTCTTCGGAGATTATAGAGATGCCTTGAATATTAACTCGCAGCGAATTTCGTGTGGACATCTTTTCAAATAAAAAAGTTGTTTTTACAAGTACTTAATTTTGATTGGCCAGTTTGTATGACAGCTATATGCTATAGTAGGCCAATATCGCTGATGCCGACAGATGAGCTCTTTTTTAGGGAGAAAATGACGTGTGCGAAATTTCAGATTGATACATCAAAAAATGAGGGACTACTAGTTCCCGTATATATGTATAGCCAGACAGGCAGAGGCACATGGCTAAATCAACTCACTCATCCAACTTTTCTTTCTGGGTATTACAAACTTCGTGGCAAGCTTAATATACCCTGTTCAGGGTATAAAACTCACATATGTATATTTATCAGCAGCAGTGTTGAGCAGCAGCAGACATGTCTGTAATTTGACGGTATTCAACTATTATAAAAATGGCAGACATGCACGCGAATGGCGAAACGCATAACTGCACAGATATGCTGACATACATATGTACATCTACACATACATAAGTAACGATGTATATGTGTTAATTTATGTGTTTAATTCACTTTCACTATGGCACATAAGGAATTTCCGCCACGTGGTCGCGATGATACGGATATACTTATATACGTCAACAAACATATGTGTGGTTAAAATAACTTATTTTTACTACATACATATATACACATGTGTATGTGTTTGTCAGACAATAATAAAATAAAACTAAACTATTATACTATTTGTTTGACTGTTTGATAGTTACTCGATCGACATCGAGAAGGCATAAGAGTGTAGGAGAAAATATTTTGTGTGACGTCACATTAGCAATTTAATGAGTGTGAGATAGAAAAGAAGAGAAAAAAAGAAAAAAAGAGAGTGAAAGTGAGTAGAGAAGTAGATCATTGGGAATCCTGTATTACCAGGACCGTATCATATGTTTCTCTCGTATACAATTTTCTTTAAAAGTTTAAGCAATATTTTTATTAGCTATATTTGAATTTCGAAAATGAAAATGTCAACAATTTGGCTGCGTAGACTTCAGTACTTTGTATGCCGCTGCGAATCAAGCAGCATGTGCCAAAATCAGAAAAAATTTGACAGAATGACAGAACTCTGAGTGTATGTTTATTGACTTCGACAACAGCCCAAGGGCCGTAAGGTCACTTTGTGACTTCCAAATCACATGACAACAGAGCGTAAGAGTCACTTTGGAACTGACCAGGCCCGATAACTACTTCACTTATATGGAGCCAGCAAGCAGCCAGCTTCCCTTAAAGTCACCTTGCGATTTTTCAATCACATCATATCACGGCGTGAGAGTTACCTTACCATTGGTCAGGCCCGATGACTACTTTACTTATATAGAGCCAACTTGCCCTGTAGTCACCTTGAGACTTCCAAATCACATCGAAACATGATGTGAGAGTCACCTTAGCACTGGCCAGGCCCGATAACTGCTTCACTTATTTAGAGCCAGCAGGCAGCCAGCTTTCCTTAAAGTCAACTTGTGACTTCCCAATCACATCATATCACAGCGAGAGAGTCATTTTTGCATTGGTCAGGTCCGATGGCTATTTCACTTATATTGAGCCAGCTTGCCCTGTAGTCACCTCGTGACTTCCAAATCACATCGGAACTTGACGTGAGAGTCACCTTAGCACTGACCAGGCCCGATAACTGCTTTACTTATTTAGACCCAGCAGGCAACCAGCTTTCCTTAAAGTCAACTTGTGACTGCCCAATCACATCATATCACGGCGTAAGAGTAACCTTATTATTGGTCAGGCCCGATGGCTGCTTTACTTATATAGAGCCAGCAGGCAGCTTCCCTTAAAGTCAACTTGTGACTTCCCAATCACATCATATCACAGCGAGAGAGTCATTTTTGCATTGGTCAGGTCCGATGGCTATTTCACTTATATTGAGCCAGCTTGCCCTGTAGTCACCTCGTGACTTCCAAATCACATCGGAACTTGATGTGAGAGTCACCTTAGCACTGGCCAGGCCCGATAACTGCTTCACTTATTTAGAGCCAGCAGGCAGCCAGCTTTCCTTAAAGTCAACTTGTGACTTCCCAATCACATCATATCACAGCGAGAGAGTCATTTTTGCATTGGTCAGGTCCGATGGCTATTTCACTTATATAGAGCCAGCTTGCCCTGTAGTCACCTTGAGACTTCCAAATCACATCGAAACATGATGTGAGAGTCACCTTAGCACTGGCCAGGCCCGATAACTGCTTCACTTATTTAGAGCCAGCAGGCAGCCAGCTTTCCTTAAAGTCAACTTGTGACTTCCCAATCACATCATATCACAGCGAGAGAGTCATTTTTGCATTGGTCAGGTCCGATGGCTATTTCACTTATATTGAGCCAGCTTGCCCTGTAGTCACCTCGTGACTTCCAAATCACATCGGAACTTGATGTGAGAGTCACCTTAGCACTGGCCAGGCCCGATAACTGCTTCACTTATTTAGAGCCAGCAGGCAGCCAGCTTTCCTTAAAGTCAACTTATGACTTCCCAATCACATCATATCACAGCGAGAGAGTCATTTTTGCATTGGTCAGGTCCGATGGCTATTTCACTTATATTGAGCCAGCTTGCCCTGTAGTCACCTCGTGACTTCCAAATCACATCGGAACTTGATGTGAGAGTCACCTTAGCACTGGCCAGGCCCGATAACTGCTTCACTTATTTAGAGCCAGCAGGCAGCCAGCTTTCCTTAAAGTCAACTTGTGACTTCCCAATCACATCATATCACAGCGAGAGAGTCATTTTTGCATTGGTCAGGTCCGATGGCTATTTCACTTATATAGAGCCAGCTTGCCCTGTAGTCACCTTGAGACTTCCAAATCACATCGAAACATGATGTGAGAGTCACCTTAGCACTGGCCAGGCCCGATAACTGCTTCACTTATTTAGAGCCAGCAGGCAGCCAGCTTTCCTTAAAGTCAACTTGTGACTTCCCAATCACATCATATCACAGCGAGAGAGTCATTTTTGCATTGGTCAGGTCCGATGGCTATTTCACTTATATTGAGCCAGCTTGCCCTGTAGTCACCTCGTGACTTCCAAATCACATCGGAACTTGACGTGAGAGTCACCTTAGCACTGACCAGGCCCGATAACTGCTTTACTTATTTAGACCCAGCAGGCAACCAGCTTTCCTTAAAGTCAACTTGTGACTGCCCAATCACATCATATCACGGCGTGAGAGTAACCTTATTATTGGACAGACCCGATGGCTGCTTTACTTATATAGAGCCAGCTTGCACTGAACGCACCTTATGACTTCCAAATCACATCACAACAGGGCTTAAGAGTCACTTTGACACTGGCCAGGCTCGACGGCTGCTTCAATTATTTAGAGCCAGCAGGCAGCCAGCTTCCCTTCAAGCCGTCTTGTGACTTCTAAATCACATCATATCACAGCGAGAGAGTCATTTTTGCATTGGCCAGGCCCAATGGTTTCTTTACTTTTTAAACTTAAGTGACAGAGGACTGCTAACCAGAAATTGAAAAACAGGCTCTAACCTTCTCGTACTAATTTGAACCTAAAAGTCCTTTAATGAGCATATTTTAAATCATATATAGGGTATATTAGTAATGCTTTAGAGAAATCATAGAACCTCAAATAAATCAAATTTTAGGAACGGGTAGGTATCACTACCGAACACCAACGACAGTTGGGTTTACGTAACTGGGACTATCCAATATTTTTACCCGGTCAAGGACTGTCACCCGCCAACCTTTCTCAAAATTATTTCGGAAATTATTCTGCCGTTATAACAGCAACAATAAAACCCCTCATTTAGAAAGAAAAAATTCTGAGTCAACCTTTAATCTACAGTCTTTCAAGGCATTGTCCCACTGCTGACTTCAAAAATTCGATTTTCACTTGCTTGTGTGCAACAACAATTTAAGAAAATCCTTAAACTTGATATGGAAAAACATAAGAGCTTATGGTTAAATACTCGTACATTCGTAAGTACTTCGGTATATGTATAAATTCTAGTCAAAGTCCCCTGGCTAGTTTATAGCTTCTGGCGCTGTGTGTGCGCTAACTGTGGCCTTCTCTGCTTACCACTTCCGTTGTTAACTTTTTTACACATTTTTTTGCTGGAGTCGTGAGGGTGTTCGTTTTGCTGCTTGCTTTTGTTGTGTTTAATATGCGAAGGTGTTGCATGTGAAGCGGTGAGTAAATTTTTCAATGTCACGCATATTGGTAGACATCGCAGCGATATAAATTGGAGTATATACGAGTATGTATGTATAAGTATATAGAATTGCCTTACTGAGCAGCTGACCGACCGCCAAAGGAAATAGACTGATTGTACGATTAGAAGCCGGTGACATGACCTTTAGAAAAACCCAAATTATACGAGGGAAAGTTTCTCCGGAAAGCAGAAGTCACGCCTCGGTAGATAAGGTCAAGTTTTCAATTATGTAAGTAACGGTAAACAAAAAAATTGGTTAAACATTTTCAGTCAGCTGTTGCCAGTATAAAGCTAAGTCTCTCAAAGAAGTGAACAGGAATCATTTTCACCGACGGGATGAAGAAGTATAGACCCTATCAGGTGACATTCCTTAGCTATAAGTATATGTATGTATGTATGTAAGTATGTATATAGGGTCGATTGACATAAAGTCCTGAAACTGAGAGGTGAAATAACAAGAATTTAGCTGTCGGTTCACGATTCAGTTCCAATTTACACAACACCGGTTTGGTCGCTTGGGATGCAGATAAAGCAGCTAACCGTTCTGGGTCCACGTAACCGGAACAGACGCGGATTTTTATCCTACTAAGGACCATTAACTCGGCAACATTCCTCGAAATTTCTTCATGGATGATTTCTGCAGCTACAACAACAACATAAATCAGCTTCAAGTCTTTCTGAACACTGCACATAATTTTCCATTTAAGGAACACAGCCGAATACTCACCAAAAATATACATGTGCATGTATCGAAGAAAAATCCTCTGAAGACACATTATTGTCTCAGAAGCGCACACCAGCAATATTAATAACTATTGCTGAGGGAGTCGGGTCTAAGTAGGACCAAAATTTGTCTTTGCTCAAGGACTTTTAATTCAAACTCATTTACAAAGAGACAACTGGAGACAGGCCACAAAACTCCCTTTTGCAACTGCTGCAGCAAGTCACGGCCAAACACCAATATTTTGAAGGCATTATGCCCGAACCTAACTCATAGGCACTATGCAACCCATAAGGCCTTTGCTTGACAAATAGAGGAGCGATAACGAACATAAAGGTCTCGGTTAAAATTGCCAATTGGACCTAAAGGAACTCATAAAAACTCACAAAAATCTCGTATAGCGATGTGGGGAAACTAACCGATTACTTAACCGTTAGTATGGCGGAAACTCTTGTGGAGTCTAATATTTTTATTATTTTTTATTCGACAAACCGTTGTTTGCACATACACAAAAGCTAAAATTTTATTCACAATAACACACACCAACCTGTGCTCGCAATTTATCATTGTAAATGAGAAGTACGCTAGCTGAAGAAGAAGCATACATCAGAATCAGCTGTAAGTAATTTATAATTTGTTCGACAACAAAACATTTTTTTTAGACGCGTATTCAATTTTTACTTTTTTCTGTAATGGCTGCTGTGGAACAAGATTTCAATGATTTGCTGGACAACATATTTTTAGCAGAAGACAATATAGTGAAAGAGAGTTACCAGGAAGGCTTAGAAGTGGGTCGTGCACGTGGGGAGAAAGAAGGTTATGAGCTGGGCTACAAGAAAGGATTACGACTTGGCAAGGAATTAGGTGAAATTTACAGCAGTGTTGTGGCACAACAAAAACACACTGAAAACGTTCAACATGCGTTACAACAATTACGTACGAGTATAGATCAGTTTCCACGTGATAATAATGCCGAAGCTGATATAATTGGCATGGTGGAGGATATACGCAATCAATACAAACGTGTGCGTGTGTTGACGGCAGGCAAGGTTGGAAAGACAACTAAAAAAGTAGAAAACAACAGCAGTAGTAGTGGTGCGACAGAGAAAGCCAAAGATTTTTCCTTTTAAAAATTATAAAAACTAATGGACACGATTCCGATTACTTGGGCGGAGGGGTAAAAGTCCATATGCATGGAAAGATTGCTGATAGCGAATTGCTCATATTTGCTTATTATAATATGGCAGCGCTCCATTTCCTCATAATTGTTAGCGCATAAATGATGCTCACTACGAGTGTAAAAAGTAATTTTTAAAATAAAGATTTCTTAGGTAAAAACCCCACAAAAAGTGAAAAATGTGGATGTATTTAAAGCTTAGTACGCAGCTCTCAAGAAACGTAAAAACTTCATATAAAAAAACGCTTAAGAAACGGTCAAGAAACTTTCCTGCGATAAATTTACTTGTGCTAGTACGCAGCTCTCAAGAAATCTAGTACTAATTTTTAATATTTTTTTTCAATAAAATGCGAATATGGCAAACCTGGTTTTGTGAAGAAACATGAAATCAACAATTATTTCTTGAAGGAAATTCAAAGTAAAGCTTAGTACGCAGCTCTCAAGAAACGTAAAAACTTCATATAAAAAAACGCTTAAGAAACGGTCCAGAAACATTCCTGCGATAGAGTTACTTGTGCTAGTACGCAGCTCTTAAGAAAGCTAGTACTAATTTTTAATACTTTGTTTCAATAAAATGTGAATATGGCAAACCTGGTTTTGCGAAGAAACATCAAATCAACAATTGTTTCTTGCAGGAAATTCGAAGTAATCGTCAAAATCATCCTAAATTAGTTGAAATCATTATTATAAAGTATGTTCCATTTTGAAATGTTGTATAAAACCAACCAATCGTCAACAACATTCCTTAAATCTAAATGAAAATATTTGTGTTACCATACACATGCATACATACATACATACGCACAAAGTTTGTTTACTTTGTTTATTCTCTCTTGCTCTTCTAATGTGGATCATTCACGATGCGTAACCAGCTGTCAAAATTACTTCAGAAATAATGTATTTTTGTTCTTGAGCAATTACTTGAGAGCTGCGTACCAACCTTAAACCGTTAAAATCATCATAAATTAGTTAAAATCAATATTATGAAGTATATTTCATTTTGAAATGTTGTATAAAACTTACCAATCATCAACAACATTCCTCAAATCTCAATGAAAATATTTATGTTACTAAACACATACATACATATGTAAATAATATGCACAAAGTTTATTTTCTTTGTTTATCCTCTCTTGCTCTTCTGATGTAGACCATTCATAATGTGTAACCAGCTGTCAAATTTACTTGCGAAATAATGTATTTTTTTTTTTCTTGAGCAATTACTTGAGAGCTGGATGCTAACCTTAAGGAACACAGCCGAATACTCACGAAAAATATACATACATGCGCATGTATCGAAGAAAAATCCTCTGAAGACACTTTATTATCTCAGAAGCGCATCCCAGCAATATTAATAACTATTGCTGAGGGAGTCGGGTCTAAGTAACAGAACGGACCAAAATTTGTCTTTGCTCAAAGACTTTTAACTCAAAAACATTTGCAGAGAGACAACTGGACACAGGCCACAAACTCCCTTTGAAGGTTATAAACTCGTTATGCCTTTTAAACATAGTAAATATATGTCTTGTATGACTCTAAAGCTTAATAATCTGACATCTATGCTCATCTCATCGATACAACTGATTAACTAGTGTCAACTGCCCCAGCTACCAAAATACCAATATATTGAAGGCCTTATGCCCGAACCTAACCCATTGACACTTTGCAACTCATATGGCCTTTGCTTGACAAAGAGAGGAACGGTAATGATTATAAAGGTTTCGGTTAAAGTTGACAATAGGCCCAAAGAAACTTTAACATATGTAAATCTCTGACAGCGTTTTTGGGAAACAAACCTCTCTCTTCCGTTTTCAACTTTTTTTTTTTTTTTTTTTATTCGACAAACCGGTGTTTGCACATACTCAAAAGCTAGAATGTTATTCACAATAACACACACCAACCTGTGCTCGCATTTTATCATTGTGAATGAGCAGTACGCTAGCTGAAGAAGCAGCACACATCAAAATCAGCTGTAAGTAATTTATAATTTGTTCGCCAACAAATCATTTTTATTTTAGACGCGTTTTCAATTTTTACTTTTTTTGTAATGGCTGCTGCGGAACAGGATTTCAATGATTTGCTGGACAATATACTTTTAACAGAAGAGAATATAGTGCAAGAGGGTTACCAGGAAGGCTTAGAAGTGGGTCGTGCACGTGGGGAGAAAGAAGGTTATGAGCTGGGCTACGAGCAAGGGCTACAGCTTGGCAAGGAATTAGGTGAAATTTACAGCATTGTTGTGGCACAACAACAACACAAACACACTGAAAAGGTGCAACGAGCATTACAACAATTACGTACGAGCATAGATCAGTTTCCACGTGATAATAATGCCGAAGCTGATATAATTGGCATGGTTGAGGATATACGCAATCAATACAGACGAGTGCGTGTGTTGACGGCAGGCAAGGTTGGAAACACAACTAAAAAAGTAGAAAACAACAGCAGTAGTGGTGGTGCGACAGAGGGAGCCAAAGATTTTTCTTTTTAAAAATTGGAAAATCTAATGAAATGAGTAGCAGTCAAATACGCTTGTGCTTGGAGGAGATTTTACACTTCATGCAACCACATTGGGAGTTTGTCAACTGTCATATGGTTAGCTATTTGACAGATCAACATTGGCAGACTTATGTGCCCGCAGAGATAAAGCATGAAGTACCAGATGTGGAGAGCGTACAAAACTGCATTGAAACAGTATTTTGGCAAAATAATGATAAAGACAACAAATTCAGTGGTGTTAAGCAGTTTGTGGCTAATTGTAGAAAATATTATTTAGATAAATGCGTTAATATACTAACACCAATGGAGCAGTTGAACAAAGCGTTAGGTTTGGTTGACGATGAGACGGAAAATTTGACAATTAAAGAGTTTATGAGCGAGAAGAAACGGCACGAGGTTTGTTGGCTTAACAAATTTGTAAAAACAATAATATATTTTATATTTATATTAAAGGTAGAGATAACAGCCGCGCTAGTTGATCGCTTAATACATTATGCATCGAGCTGCACAAGCAACAACGAAGTATACATTGTGGATGCGGGGGATGGCAAGGGCTACTTATCATCACGTCTTGCCTTACAATATAAGCATCGTGTGCTAGGTATTGACTTTCAAGAATTGAACACCGAAAATGCTTTGGAACGCAATCGCAAGTTAGAGGCAAGGAGAGGTTTTTTGTTTTTAAAACGCAAGTGTTCAAAATTATTATTTTTATTTTCATAACAGCGCGTTTGGAATGGCTTAGTGAAGCGCGCAGAGTTACAACAACAAGGCATAACGCCTAAACGACGCGGCAAAAATGTGCAAAAAACAGCTACGCCAACGCCTGAAACAATTTCAAATGCGAACGAAAAGGAGATGCGCTATAAAACCACAGCTGCATTTATCACACCGGACTTAAATGTAGTACAACTCTTGCAACAGCAATTTCCGCAAGCCACCGATACATGCGCCATCTGTTTAACCGGCCTGCACACCTGTGGCAATTTAGCCACCACCTGTCTGCGTCTCTTTCACGAACAACCACAATGCAAACTTATTTGTAATATCGGCTGCTGCTACCACCTGCTGCAAGAGGAATTCGCTCTACCGGAGTATTTTGAAAACGCAACGATTAACGCACGTCAAACAACGTCGGGTTTCCCAATGAGTCAGTTTTTGCGCGACAAACGTTTAACGCTCGGCCGCAATGCACGCATGTTGGCCACACAATCGTTCGAACGCGTCACCAGCGAACGCACCGCCATGAACATTACACTCTACTATCGTGCGCTACTCGAAGTCTTGATTTGCGATAGCGCGAAAGAAATGCGTCAGAAATTGCAAGTCGGCAAAGTGCGAAAATTTGCCAATTTTAATGAGTATGTGGCGCTTTGTTGTAAAAAGTTCGCGTCACAAAATTGTAACTTACACTGGGACGCAACTGTGTTGGATAGTGTACAAAAACAATACGCAGACGATGCTCATTACATGCATTTATACTATTTGTTACGTATGTGTTTTGCTCAGGTGATAGAAAGCCTCATATTGCTGGATCGTTTGTTGTACTTGAAAGAGTTAGGTTATGCAGAGAGCTATTTGGTGGCAGTGTTCGATGCAGTAATATCGCCAAGACGTTTTGGCATTATCGCTTTGAAAAATGCAACTAGCTGACGACCTTGATTTACTCTATGTTTACATTTGTTTATATAATTATTTTATTATCTTTTATTGATAGTTAACCGTATGTGACATCATATTTTATTGCGTTGTTTTATAAGTATGTACATATATGCACATGCAAATAAATTCTTATTACATCTACGACAATTTGATTGATAGTGGAAGTGTTCAAGTAGCGTATATGTAAATTATTTGTTTAACAACTTGCACCCACACACGCAACCATGCACGCTTATAGGCGCCTAGTGGTGTAGTCATTACGGGAGAATGTTTTTTCGATTGCGCGCCGGTGAAATTAGAACCGCAGTCGCGTATTTACAGCAAAATGCTAATTAATAAGTATTCACATCTCAATAAATAAATAAACTATGTATGTATATAAGCATGTGCTATGAAAATGTGTGTATATGGATGCACTATGCACATATGTTTGTATATCTATGCCTATTTTGTTTTGTTTGCACATTTGATAACACATACATACACATGCTTACATACTTCCTTATGAGTATTTAACACTAACTTAGTACGTATATTTTAAAATCATTATTACAATTTTGCCGGCACAGAATAAAAGCGCAAATCTGTGCGACTCGTAAACTTAGTAATGCGGTGGAAGCACGTTACAAAACGTCGTCAGAAATTTAAAACGCATTTGTAAAAATTATTTTACTAAAGGTACTTGTCTACCAATAACATTAGTATTTTTAATTCTAAATAAGAAAGCAAGTGTTGTGTGAAATAGTGAAGTGGGAACGCTAATTTATTATAAAAATTTAAGACATGATTTATTAAAAAATATAAAATATGATTTATTAAAAAATATAAAATATGATTTTTTAAAAAATTTAAAAAAAAAAATAATATTTTTTGTTAAAATCTGTGAATAACTATTAACTAATTTTTTGTACAAAAATAAAAATTAAAAATAAATAATTAAATTAAGTTTTTGCAATAAAAAAATAAATAATAATGTTAAATTGAATTTTAAAAACTTTAGAAAAAACTGTAAATTGCGCCTTGTGTAAAAACAATAAATTTGTATACCTTGTGCAAGTTTTTAGAGTGAAAAAAATTATTATATCTACATTCATACATAAGTACATTGTTAGAAAATTAAGCAACAATACAAATTTTCGGTTAAAAATAACTAATATAAAAATATTTTAAAACGTTTTAAACAATTTTTTTAAACATTCACTTTCAAGTCTTTCGACCCAAATTTTTTTAATTCTTGGGAGAAATTTTTAGTGCAAGAAGTTTAAAAAGAAAAATTAATTTTCATAACTTTGCAAAATTTGTGTAATGAAAAAAATTTATTATAAAATTTTTCTTTCGAAAAATCTTTCTGCAACAAACGTGAAATATAATATGCATTGATTTGATAAAAAAAAAAATTTTTAAAAAGAAACTTAATTTCCATAACTTTGAAGCATGTTTGTACTAATTAGATTTTAAAAATGAAAATTAATTGCCATGTCTCTGAAACATTTTTATTGTTAAAAAAAATTATTTAAAACTCGATCTTCAACTTTTTGAAAAGAAAAAAAAATATTTTTGTTCTTTGGACAAAATTTTAGTGCAAAAAAAAGTAAAATATATTTCGTACTGATTGCGTTCTAAAAGGAAAAATTAAAATCCATACCCTTGAAACATTTTTGTAGTGCAAAAAATAATTTGAACCTAAACGTTCAACTTTTTGAAAACAAAAAATATTATTTTTTTCGTTTGAAAAATTTTAAGTGCAAAAAACAGAAATATATTTCGTACTAATTGGATTTGTGTAATGAAAAGAATTCTTTAAACTTCGACCTTCTACTTTTTGTAAACAAAAAATATACTTTTATTCTTTGAAAAAAATTTTTAGTGCTAAGAATGTATTGATTGGATATTAAAAAGAAATTTATTTCTATAATTTGAAACATTTTTGTAACACCAAAAAATATATCTCTTCCTTCGAAAAATTTCTGTTAAACAAAAACAATAATTTAACGTGCTTCAAAAGAAAAGTTGCGCTTCTATATTAATTAATTACAAAAAAAATAATTTTTATGCCTTGCAAAAATATTTATGACAACCAAAAAATGAATATTATAAAAAAATGAGGAGAAAATATTTTCTTCTCTTTTTTCTTGCTTTGAAAAACCTTTTTAACATAAAAGCAAATAAATAACATTACTATTGTTTAATAAATTAAAAAGCACTATTGTATTTTATTGAAAAATCTTAGGGATTATTTATCATATATACAAATTCGACTTAGCTCGACACTCCGATCATTAGTTAAATTACAATATGGGTATTGAAAACTTCGTGGCATTTGTTCAGGGAGTATATACATACATACATACATGTGTAATGAAAATCAACGAGTCTTCATATAAAATTAAAAAAAAAAAAATAGAATATATAAAAATGTAACCACAAACAACCTAAAAAATACTATAATAATTATGCCCAATAAATTTTTTCTATTATATTGAAAATTAATAAGAAAATAAACTTACAGTGCAACACAATTAACTTTTACGGCGTTTGCCAACTAATTTTATTAGCTATAATATTGTTAAACAAGGTTTTAGTAAAATTCAATGATAAATATTTTTGTTTGAGGTTAGAATATATACTTTTCATGTGCAATTTTCGCACCTTTTTTACAAAAAAAAAAACGCAAAAATGTTTTTCTGTAAATAAAAACATGTAAAATGTACAAGGTTTCTAAATGACGATCGTAAACTCTCAAAATGCCGCTGTCTTACTCTCATTTGTATACATGTATTTTTAAGCTTTTATTTTACCTCTCTTTGTATACATATTTTACATAATGCGAGTAACTATCATTTGTTGAACGCATTTAGCTTATCATTGTTTATAAAACAAAACAGTTCTGGCTAAATAAAGTCTAACTACTCCAACTTACAGTTTATCAGTCAGACCGTGGAGCAAACACGACATGTGGGGCTAACGGCACTTGACCGTACTTAATATAAGTATTTAATTTTCAACTTCTTATCATTAGCCGGTAAAGATCTTAAAGATTGCACTTTATAGTCAAGCATGCTTAAAGGCACGTAAATAAATCTGTAAATATGTTTATGTTGTACTCGTTCCTCTATTATCGACGAGTGTCTTGCGCAAATGATAACTAAATTAATTAAATTTTTTTCAAACGAGTTTAGTATGTACATATGTATCTTGCATTCTAATTACGAAGCAATTATCGATTTTCAATGCAATTTTTATGGCAGCTATATGCTATAGTGGTCCGATATCGGCGGTTTCGACAAATGAGCAGCTTCTTGAGGAGCAAAGCACACTCCTTGACCAACGCTGAAGCACTGTTAATGAGTTCAAGACTAGTATCGCCATCCTGCTATCTGAGTGGATGACACTTCTCTGAAGGAGGCAACACTCCGTGGCAGTAAATCTACTGCTACCTTAATGGCTGCAACCTCGCTCTGAAAAACACTGTAATAGTCAGTAAGTCTGAAGCTGGAGTCAATAGAGAGCTCCTGACAGTAAGCCCCTCCACCCCCCTCCCCCCAAGTATTGATCCATATATAACCCATCCTCACTGCTCCTCTCTTCCAACGGATTCTTCCCAACCATAACTTCCTTGCCGGTATATGGGCAGCAAAGGAGACGCTAGAGTTCGGTTTAGCGACTCCATCATCCAATTGATCCGGTATGCAGTCAAAGTGTGAAAGGCATTCGTTAGAAAATAGTTTTTTTTTCCTGGCAACGCCGTGAGGATTTTTCGAAATTTCAAATTTTTATTTGAAACCCTCATTTTTCATTATGAAACACTTCGAAAAAAATGCAATTTTTGCGAAAAAATGCAGCTAATTTGTTAATATAAATATTAGATTAAGAGATAACTTTAGCTAGGGGTCGACAAGTGAAAGTCGTAGATTAATAGAAGCATAGATATATTATGTAGATCTTACAGTTAGAGATATTTTCGCTGCAGATAGTAACAATTCCCATAAGAACCTCCCAGAGAATGCTTATACTGAACTTTATGTTATTTTGTGGAGCACAGGTTTTAAGGCTCAACGGAGAGGTCAAGTCTGGAGCGCACTGCCCAAATTAATCCCAAAAATTCCATGCAGAGTTTTTATGATTGTAGACTGTTTTTTTTAACTAACGGTGACCAAAGTCGCTTCTATTTTAGGTCTATTTATAGAGAAGGCGGCAAGTAGTACTTCTTATCTATCAAAAGATAGTGACCAAATGCTACTTGGCTTATTTGTTTTCATACCTATGTATACTTTTACTTGAAGCTTATCGAACAACAACAATAATTTTTAATTATTAAGTACTTATGGAAAAAAACAACAAAAATATCTTTACTTTTTTAAACACAAAATATTATCAAAATTACAATTATAATTTAAGTTGGCTTCAGTGTTGCCAACTTACCTTCGTACGAGTCGGTGAACTGCTTATAAAGAGTGATTTTTTAAGAGCTTGATAACTTTTTTTAAAAAAAAAACGCATAAAATTTGCAAAATCTCATCGGTTCTTTATTTGAAACGTTAGATTGGTTCATGACATTTACTTTTTGAAGATAATTTCATTTAAATGTTGACCGCGGCTGCGTCTTAGGTGGTCCATTCGGAAAGTCCAATTTTGGGCAACTTTTTCGAGCATTTCGGCCGGAATAGCCCGAATTTCTTCGGAAATGTTGTCTTCCATTTCTGTAACCACATGTCAACCAAGTTCAGTTCTTCCATTTTTGGCAACAAAAAGTTTGTTAGCATCGAACGATAGCGATCGCCATTCACCGTAACGTTGCGTCCAACAGCATCTTTGAAAAAATACGGTCCAATGATTCCACCAGCGTACAAACCACACCAAACAGTGCATTTTTCGGGATGCATGGGCAGTTCTTGAACGGCTTCTGGTTGCTCTTCACCCCAAATGCGGCAATTTTGCTTATTTACGTAGCCATTCAACCAGAAATGAGCCTCATCGCTGAACAAAACACGCGCGCGAAACACATTTCGAACCGAACACTGATTTTGGTAATAAAATTCAATGATTTGCAAGCGTTGCTCGTTAGTAAGTCTATTCATGATGAAATGTCAAAGCATACTGAGCATCTTTCTCTTTGACACCATGTCTGAAATCCCACGTGATCTGTCAAATACTAATGCATGAAAATCCTAACCTCAAAAAAATCACCCGTTATAATTTACTGTTTATATTAATAATCACTCTCTCTCTCTTTTCCTCTATCTTCTCAATCTTTTCCCTATTTTCTGCGAATGTAGAGCGTATAATGCTGTCGGTAAATACTGCTTGCCTCTTGGCGGCTCTCTTGGGGTTGGTCTACATTTGGTGTCGCTATACATATGGCTACTGGAAACGCAATAAGATTCCCTATATGACGCCATTCCCATTGATTGGCAATATGCAAGTTTTGTTTACAATGAGCAATAGTTTCTATCTATATCTATCGGAAATTTATAAAGACGCTAGAATGTCAAAGGCTGCGGCAGTCGGCATTTACATACTTAATCGGCCAGCGTTAGTGCTACGTGAACCGGAACTTATTAAAAATGTGCTAATCAAGGAGTTTCCGAAGTTCGTCAATCGGTCAGGTGGCTGTGATCCACACGATGATCCCTTGGGCTCGAATAATCTATTTTTCATACAAGATCAACCATGGAAGGATTTGAGATCAAAAATAACGCCGGTTTTCACAACGGGAAAGATCAAACAAATGTATCCACTAATGACTGAGGTTAGTATAAGTACCTAACTCTTGTATTAATATATATTTTTACTATACTTGTATGTATCCCTCGTTTCGCCCTAATAGATCGGTACGGAGTTGGAAGCCCATTTGAATTCGTATGCGAAAACGGACGACGCTTTCGTAACTGAAGTTAAAGAGGTTTGTGCTAGCTTCACCACCGATATGATTGCCACCATCGCTTATGGTGTGAAAGCCAACAGTCTTGTAAATCCCAATGCCGAGTTTCGTGTGATAGGACGAAAAATGTTCATCTTTACACTCAGCCGCGCTAAGGACTTCTTTGTCAATTTTTTCTTTCCAAAGTGGGCCGCTACATTTCGTGCTAAATTTTTTCCAGCGGAGTTCAGCGCATTTATACGTGGCACCATCGGTCAAGTGATGGCGTTAAGAGAGGAGAGCAAAGCAACGCGTAACGATCTGATCGATGTGTTGGTGAGCCTCAAAGAAGAGGCTGTTGCGAAAGGTGAATATAATGCCCATCTACAGGATGTTTTGACAGCACAAGCTGCTGTGTTTTTCTCAGCTGGTTTTGAGACGTCATCTTCGACGATGACATTTGCGCTCTACGAATTATCTAAACGACTCGACTTACAAGAACGTCTGCGCAATGAGATCTGTGAAGCTTTCGTAGCTGAACAGGGTACAATGTCATATGAGACTATCAATAATCTCCCATATCTGAGTATGGTAGTGGACGAAGTGTTGCGTTTATATCCTGTACTACCTTTTCTCGATCGACAACATTCGCCGAAGGAAGGAGAAAAGCAATCCGATCTTAAACCGTATTACGATTACACAATACCCGACGGTATGGCTGTCTATATACCAATATTCGGCATACAACGTGACCCCGAGGTGAGTTAGTTTAGCTACGGATAAACTCAGTATTTACTGTGTCGATTGAAGTTTAAAGCAATTTTTATGGTTATCACAATTTTTTAATTCTAGTTTTGGCCCAACCCGAACACTTTCGATCCTGAGCGCTTCAGCACAGAGAATAAGAAAACCCATAAGCCTATGACCTACCTTCCCTTCGGTAGTGGACCACGTAACTGTATTGGTGGTCGCATCGGTTTGCTGCAGTCTAAGCTGGGTTTGGTGCATATTTTGAAGAATCATTATGTCACTACATGTGAGAAGACACCGTCTGAAATCACTTTCGACCCACTGTCCATTGTTTTAAGTTACAAAGAAGGCATTTACTTGAAATTTGTCAATGACAAACGATATGAGCGCATTGCGAGGCAATGAATGTGCGAAATAATTTCAAAATATATCGATGCAATTAAATTAATGTTTTAAAATATTTTTTTTTAATAAAAAAGTAAACACAAAAGTGTTGCAATTAAAAATAAAGTGCAAATTTGTTGCTCTATCCCTCTAACCCCCTAGGTTTGAAATCCTAGTTTAAAGCAGAAGCAATAGTGAGATCCTTAGACCACCAGTCGTTTCTTCTTTTCGCAAGGTGGCGCCAATTGCAGATTCAAAGCGAAGCGAGGTCCTTCTCCACTTGGTCCTTCCAATGAAGTGGAGGTCTTCCTCTGTTTCCCACGGCGGGTACTGCGTCGAATACTTTCAGAACTGGAGTGTTTCCGTCCATTCGGACGACATGACCTAGCCAGCGTTGAACTATGTCAATGTCGACGTGTAACTCATACAGCTCATCTTTTCATCGAATGCGATATTCGCCGCGGACAACGCGTAAACAACCATAAATGGAACGTCTGCTCCATCGCCATCGATTGGGGAATCGGGTTCGCCTTCTCCTGGCGTTGTACAATTTTCATCTTCGTTTAACAATAATAACAAAAGTAAAGTATCTTCCATTATCACAACAAGATGCACAATCAGATATTTAATTCATAACGAGCACTGTCCAGAGCATTTGACATCTTAACAACTTATAAAGAGAAGAGCTTTTTATTTCAGACACAGAATACGAAATGCTTAATAAATTTCAAATTTTGACAATTAAGTAATGAGACTGATTCCATAAAAACCGTATATTTGAAAATTATTCCACAACTCTGCCATCCCCTTCGAAGTAGTCCCTTTGGGCAGCTATACAGCGATTCCAGCGCGTTTTCCACGCTCCGTAACATTTCTGGAACGCTTCGGCTGGGATGTCCGCGAGTACACTCGTCACGGCCGCCTGGATGTCCGTAATCGACTCAAAATGGAATCCTTTGACCACCGATTTTGTTTTAGGAAACAAAAAAAGTCACAGAGTGACATGTCGGGCTAATAAGGCGGCAGTTGCAACACGGCGATCTCTTTAGAGGCCAAATACTGGGACACGCTGAGGGCAGTGTGGCACGGCGCGTGTCGTGATGAAGGATCCAGTTACGAGCGATGTCTGGGCGCACGCTGTTGACTCGTTTTCGCAATCTTTCGAGTACTTGGCAATCGGCGCCCAATCTGGCACAAAATTTTATCGCGACTCTTGATTTCGTTTTTCTATTTTCGTGACGAGCTCTACAAACACACGTCTACACAACTTGACGCAGCAGGCGAACTAAACAAGCTAAAGCGATGGTACATATATCAGTAGAGAGGGGAGAGATGCCGAAAAAAGATAAAGGTAATTTCAAGGTCACAGGTTTACCACAAGCGCGGCAATAAAATCAGTCTCATTACTTAATTGTCAAACCTCGTAAAATAAGACAATTCTTGCTTTTCCGGAAAAAAAATTGTGAAAATATTTTGTTTTCCATTTCATATTTATTAATTTTCTAAGTCATTTTGACGAAATATTTCGAGGAGCTTTTGTGTAAAAGCTTTTAGCAAAGTTTGTTACCTTTTTTTTGTTTATGGAAATACCACAATGAAACAATGAAACATTATAGTATTGTTACCAGCAAAATACTACAATGCTCATATGGTATTTTGATAGTATTTGGTGACACACATATGGAATTTGTACCAAATATGATATAGTTACTACATGTCTGTCACGGATATTACTTGATAAATATTTGAATTAATTTTCAATATTTTATTAATTTGTCAAATGCACAGAATAGGGGAGTTAGTATGTATATATTAAAATTATTGTAATTTTGCCGGCACAGAATAAAAGCGCAAATCTGTGAGACTCGTAAACTTAGTAATGTGGTAGAAGCGCGTTACAAAAGGTCGCCAGAAATTTAAATCGCATTTATAAATAATATTAATAATAAAGGTATCTTCTAACAACATTAGTGTGTTTAATTCTAAATTAGCAAGCAAGTGTTCTGGGAAATAATAAAATGGAAACGCCGATATACATGACTTATAAAAAAAATATAAGATATAATTTTCTTAAAAAATAAAAAGTTTAAAATTGTGAATAACTATTACCTAAATTTGTTTTTACAAACGGAAGGCAATTAAATTAAACTTTTACAATAAAAAAATAAATAATTTATAATTTTAAATTTAAATTTAAAAACTTAAAAAAAAACGTAAACAACACCTCAAAAAAATAAGTGCATTGTTCGAAAATTAAGGAAAAATTATAATTTTCGATTAAAAATTATATACATAAAATTTTTTTTTGAACATTAAAAAAATGTAAACTTCGACTTTCAAGCTTTTCGCCGCAAAAAAATTGTATGTCCTTTAAAAAAACGTGTGTGCAACAAACGTGAAATATATTATGTACTGTTTGGATTTTAAAAAGCAAAATTAATTTCCAGAACTTTAAAACATTTTTGTGGTGAAAAATAAATATTTAAACCTCAATCTTCAACTTTTTAACTTAAAAAAAAAACAAAAAAAAAAATGTTTTTAATCTTTCGAAAAATTTTTAGTGCAAAAAAATTAAATATATTTCGTACTGATTGGATTTGTGTAAAGAAAAGAATTCTTTAACCCTCGACCTTCAAGTTTTTGGAAACAAACAAATATATTTATTCTTTGGAAAAAAATTTAGAGCAAAAAATGTATTGATTGGATTTTAAAAAGAAGAATATATTTTTAAAATTTGAAATATTTTTGTAACACCAAAAAAATATATCTTTTTCTTATTTCTTATTTTAATTTTATTAAAAACTTAAAATATATTTCGTACTGATTGGATTCTAAAACAAAAAATTAATTTTTATTGCTTAAAGATTTGTATAGTAAAAAAATTAATTAAACCTCAACTTTTTGAAAACAAAAAAAATATTTTTTGGAAAAATTTTTAGTGTAAAAACCTTAAATTTCATACCTTTAAAACTTTTTTTAGTAAAAAAAATCATAATTTATAGCGTATTGTATACAAAATAGTGTAAATATCAATTTTCTCTTTGACTCTATAACGTTGCACTTAGAGTTATGTGAAAAATAATAAGGACAGGGATGCATAAAAAATAAAATAAGAATAAAATTGTACTAAGTCATGAAAATGTACGCTAGTTAACGGCATTTTTTTTATCACTTCTTATTTATAAAAACAGATACCGTTTGACAAATGCAAAGTTTGCACACATTTCGTAAAAAGCCATTTTGTTCTTAACAAAGTCCGCAAGCAGTTGTGCGATTTAATGAGGACAGCGTGCTATTTAAAAGCAATCACGAAAATTTTTACTAAAACGTGGTTTTTTGCATAGATAAGGCAAAAATAATACTTTTGGTTTTAATATCAATCAATTTAAGCCTGGTTTTTCTTTTTATTGTATCGATATGGGAAAGGAGGACTACTGCGATCCGAAAACTCCAGAACATATTAAATATTTCGTGAAACAAGGAAATTCGTACAGAAAAGTAGCGACTATACTGACTGCTTCCAAAACACTATTTGAACAAGCACTAAAATTGGTTTCCCAGGTTGAAACAAGCGCCAAGAAGTCAAAAATAGCGTTGTTTGTCAAGAAAATATAGTTTGCCATGTTAAGAAAAACCAATTAATTTCGTCAAAACTTATAAAATGTGATTTGAATATTGATGTTGATCCATCAACTAACCGCAAAGTATTCATGAAGGAAAATCTGAAGAGCTGAAGCTGGGCCTATGTTGTCAAAAAAGAACGTGCAACAAAAGCTTAAGTTTGCCGAAGGACATGTTCTTTGGCCTAAAGAAAAATGACGTAACCTTTTCTGGTTTGACGAAACAAAAGTCAACTTATTTAATTCTGATCGAGGTATTCATTATGCAAAAAGACCGTATATAACGGGTGATTTTTTTGAGGTTAGGATTTTCATGCATTAGTATTTGACAGATCACGTGGGATTTCAGACATGGTGTCAAAGAGAAAGATGCTCAGTATGCTTTGACATTTCATCATGAATAGACTTACTAACGAGCAACGCTTGCAAATCATTGAATTTTATTACCAAAATCAGTGTTCGGTTCGAAATGTGTTTCGCGCGCGTGTTTTGTTCAGCGATGAGGCTCATTTCTGGTTGAATGGCTACGTAAATAAGCAAAATTGCCGCATTTGGGGTGAAGAGCAACCAGAAGCCGTTCAAGAACTGCCCATGCATCCCGAAAAATGCACTGTTTGGTGTGGTTTGTACGCTGGTGGAATCATTGGACCGTATTTTTTCAAAGATGCTGTTGGACGCAACGTTACGGTGAATGGCGATCGCTATCGTTCGATGCTAACAAACTTTTTGTTGCCAAAAATGGAAGAACTGAACTTGGTTGACATGTGGTTTCAACAAGATGGCGCTACATGCCACACAGCTCGCGATTCTATGGCCATTTTGAGGGAAAACTTCGGACAACAATTCATCTCAAGAAATGGACCCGTAAGTTGGCCACCAAGATCATGCGATTTAACGCCTTTAGACTATTTTTTGTGGGGCTACGTCAAGTCTAAAGTCTACAGAAATAAGCCAGCAACTATTCCAGCTTTGGAAGACAACATTTCCGAAGAAATTCGGGCTATTCCGGCCGAAATGCTCGAAAAAGTTGCCCAAAATTGGACTTTCCGAATGGACCACCTAAGACGCAGCCGCGGTCAACATTTAAATGAAATTATCTTCAAAAAGTAAATGTCATGAACCAATCAAACGTTTCAAATAAAGAACCGATGAGATTTTGCAAATTTTATGCGTTTTTTTTTTTTAAAAAGTTATCAAGCTCTTAAAAAATCACCCTATATGTTGCCTATAACCCTAAGTATACGATAAAGACCGTTAAACATGTTGGCGAAAACATTATGATTTGGGGATCGTTTTCATACAATGGTCTGGGGTCGCTGCATAGGATACGGCGGACTATAAAGACAACCGATTATGTGGCAATACTACGAGGGCTGCAATATATATATTTCTGGCCTAATAATCAAAATAGGAATATTTATCAACGAAAATGGTTTTATTGTTTTTCAAAATATTCTCCATCAAGATTTATACACTTTTGCATGCGCTCAAACCAATTTTCGAAGCACTTTTTCCACTCCGATTGAGCCACCTCCAAAACATGGTTTTTGAATGCTTCAACAGCATCTTCAGGCGACGAAAATCGTTGACCACGCATTATTTTCTTGATGTGTGGGAATAAAAAGAAATCATTGGGTGCCAAGTCAGGGCTGTACGGCGGATGATCAATTCGACGTTTTGGCCGGTCAAAAAGGCGTTGGTTTGAGCCGATGTGTGAGAGCTCGCATTGTCATGGTGCACAATGATTCGTCTTCTCTTGTTCGTTTTTCGAATTTCTCCGAAGACTTCAGGCAAACAAATGGTGGTGTAAGACTCAGAATTGACCGTCCTACGTTGCTCAAGCGGAACAGTCGCCGTATGACCAGTTTTCCGAAGAAACAGGCGACCATTTGCTTCAAAGTGCTTCTTCCACGAACAACTTTCGTTAGACTTGGCTCGTCTTGGAAGACCCACACGGTCGATTGCTGTTTTGTTTCGGGCTCATACGCATAGATCCATGATTCGTCACCTGTGACGATCTTATAAACGTCTTTTGAAGCACCGCGATCGTATTTTTTCAGCATTTCTTTACACCAATCCACACAAACCTTTTTTACGGCCAGGTGTTCATGCAATATCGAATGTATGCTGGTGGGAGAAATTCATAGGCATGCCTCTATCTGAAGGTATGTTACATGACGATCTTGCATATCAGTTCACGTACGGCATCGATGTTTTCTGGCACAACGGCTGTTTTTGGACGACCTTCACGGAATTCGTCTTTGAGCGAGCGTCGGCCACGATTGAATTCGTTGTACCAGTTTTTCACAGTGCTATAGGATGGTGTTTCATAGCCATACAAGGATTTTAGTTCATCGATGCACTCTTGTCGTGATAATCCACGTTGAAAGTTGTGAAAAATGATCGCACGGAAATGTTCACGAGTTAATTCCATTTTTTGGCCGAGATGAATTTTTTAATTCCCTGTAAATAAAACAATTCACGATTAAATGACAAAACGTTCTGAGTGATGCTATGCTAAAAAATGTCAAACTTTCCAATGGAAATGTCAGATTGTACCTGGCAACACTTAGTGTTGCCTAGGCCAGAAATATATATAGCAGCCCTCGTATTGAAGCACAAGGAGCCTATTTTTAATAAAATAAGTTGATTTTGCCGAAAAACCCACATGTTCTGTTTTCGTTTTCAAAGTCCTATTTACTTTGGAATAACCTTGCATTGTTTGTCGAACGTTTTACAGCATTTAGCTTATCATTGTTTATTTAACAAAACAGTTCTAGCCAAATAAAGTCTAACTACTCCGACTTGCAGTTTATCAGTCAACCAGTGGAGCAAACGCGACATCATGTGGGGCTAACGGCACTTGACCTTACTTAATACAAATATTTAATTTTCAATTTCTTATCAATAGCCGGTAAAGATCTTAGATGTTGGGCTTTGTAGTCAGGCGTACCTAGGTTAGGTTAGGTTAGGTTAGATGGCACATAAATTAAAATGTACATTTGTTTTTATTGTACTCGTATACCTGTATTACCGACGCGTGCCTTAGGCAATTAATAACTAAATTAAATTAATTTATTTGAAACGCGTTTGATGTGTACATATGTCTGTATGTATCTTACATTTTAATTGCGAGCCAATTATAGGCTGTTTGTCTTATAAAGTTCATTCTGTCGCTGCGTTTTTGCTTCGGTTTTATGATTATACGCCTTTGGTCTGACGTTTCTCACAAAAAGCAGTCTAACGCAAATAAATCACATGACCACAATTGACAGTTCCAATTCTTGATATGACAGAGCTACCCAAGTTAAACTTTATAACTAAAAATCACCTCTTAATTTTCTAAAAATACCCTTATATAGTATAGTATAGTATTTTGTTTCGATTAGAAAGTTAATAGTCGCTTCCTCTATTGGAGAGGGCTTTGGGAACCCGGTATGGCAAATCTGGTATCACAAATACAAAGGATTCCATACAAGAACTTGATTTTGAATGATCGTTTTGTATGACAGCTGTATACTATAGTGGCCCGATTTGAACAATTTCTTCGGAGAATATACCGTTGCTTTGAGCAATAAACTATGCCAAATTTCGTGGCGATATCTTGTCAAATAAAAAGGTTTTCTATATAAAAGCATGATTTGGATCCTTCAATTTGTATGACAGTGTACTATAGTGATCTGATATCTGCGATTCCGACCAATGAACAGCTTCTTGGGGAGAAAAGGACGTCTGCGAAATTTCAGAATGATATCTCTAAAACTGAATTACAAATTCACGTATATTCAGACAAATGAACGGACGGAATGTTAGTCCTGCTAGGTTAGCTGGCTGAACCAGAGAGATCGCACGTGAACTGTTATATGTAGTGCTTTGTGAAGCCATAGAAAATAATACTTCTGTGTTCGAACTTATAAATTAGCAAAACACTTAGTACCCATTAAAAATTTGCACAGGCGTTTAATTTCCATCCCCACCAGTTCGGTGGGATGTCTGAAAGTGTGGCCTTCCAAGTGTTTGACCTCCCAAAAGCTGGAACAGTCAAGAAGGGAGTGTTGAGTTGTTTTCACCTCATCTTCTTCCATACAGCTTCAGCAGATGTTGTCTGTTAAGATTCCAAGATTCCTTACCGCATGGACGCCAATAGGGTAATGGTCTGTTAAAAGCCCCACAACTAGGGAGATGTTAGCCTTACTGAGGGCAAAGGGATCCCTAGTTCTTTTGCGATCGATTTTGGGCCAAAAGTCATTTGCCACAGTGCCTGTACTGATTGTAGCCCAGCGCGGACCAAGCTCTGGTGAAGCCTAGCTTTCTGGTGGTGGAACACAAGAGGATACAGGAGCACCAAACCTCTCCCATTCTACACATGTCGGTTCTAAGGTGCCTTTCCTTGCCAGCCATCAGTTATACAATTTAATGCGACTCCGCTATAGCCTGGCACTTATACCACTCTTAACCCAAAGACACACAACGCATAGATAGCGACGTTAAGTACTTCTTGCCCAACCCTTAACGCACTGTTAATGGGTTCAAGGCTAGTATCGCCGCCTTGCTATCTGAGTGGATGGTCTTTCTCTGAAGCATTTATTTTTTATGATTGTGGACTGTTTTTTATCTAACGGTAATTAAAATCGCTTCTATTTAAAGCCTATTTATAGAAAGGGCGGCAAGTAGTACTTCTTATCTATCAAAAGATAGTGACCAAATGCTACTTTCCTTATTTGTTTTCATACCTATGTATACTTTTACTTGAAGATTATCGAACAACAACAATAATTTTTAATTATTAAGTACTTATGGAAAAAACAACAAAATTTGCTTTACTTTGCTAAACACAAAATATTATCAAAATTACAATTGTAATTTAAGTTGGCTTTAGCGTTGCAGGATTTACAGGATGTTTTGACAGCACAAGCTGCTGTGTTTTTCTCAGCTGATTTTGAGACGTCATCTTCGACGATGACATTTGCGCTCTACGAATTATCTAAACGACTCGACTTACAAGAACGTCTGCGCAATGAGATCTGTGAAGCTTTCGTAGCTGGACAGGGTACAATGTCATATGAGACTATCAATAATCTACCATATCTGAGTATGGTAGTCGACGAAGTGTTGCGTTTATATCCTGTACTACCTTTTCTCGATCGACAACATTCGCCGAAGGAAGGAGAAAAGCAATCCGATCTTAAATATTACGATTACACACGCCAGTAGGTATGGCACTTTATGTACCAGTCTTCGCCATACAACGTGACCCCGAGGTGAGTTAGTTTAGCTACGAATAAACTCAGTACTTACTGCGTCGATTGAAGTTTCAAGCAATTTTTATGGTTATCATAATCCTTTAATTCTAGTTTTGGCCCAACCCGAACACCTTCGATCCTGAACGCTTCAGCATCGAGAATAAGAAAACCCATAAGCCTATGACCTACCTTCCCTTCGGTAGTGGACCACGTAACTGTATTGGTGGTCGCATCGGTATGCTGCAGTCTAAGCTGGGTTTGGTGCATATTTTGAAGAATCATTATGTCACTACATGTGAGAAGACACCGTCTGAAATCACATTCGATCCTCTGTCCATTGTTTTAAGTTATAAAGGCATTTACTTGAAATTTGTCAATGACAAACGTTATGAGCGCATTGCGGAGCAGTGAATGTGCGAAATAATTTAAAAAAAAATAGATACAATTAAAATAATATTTTAAAATAATTTGGCTTTTTTAATAAAAAAAAAATTAAGAGAAAAGTGTTTAAACTAAAAATAAAAGAGAAATCGGTTACTCTGTTCCTCCAAACCTGTATGTCCGGAATCCAAGTTTAAAGCGGAAGCAATAGTGAGATTGAGCGGAGCCGATGTCTGAATGAGGAATTTCCCAATACCCCCCAGGAAAGTCTAGACGTGGTGAAATGAGCACCGAAGACGCTGAATGCAGTGGTTGCCCGTAAGAATTTGTTACCGAAGAAAACATCAAAAAAAAAGTCCACAAAATAATTTTGTATGATCGTAATGTGAAGTTGTTCGAGAGAGCAGGCGTTCTCAAGATGTCAACTGAACGTCTACATTATATCATTCACGAATATTTGGGGATGGGAAGCCTCTGTACAAAGTGGATGTGCTCACTTTCCACTAAAAACAATAACAAGTTGATGATTCGAAGCAGTGTTTGGAGCTGTTGAAGCGTAATAAAGCCGATTTTTTGCGTCGGCATGTGACAATAGATGAAACAGGGCTCCATCCAGGCACGTAGCCAGGGGGGGGGGGGGGGCTTGAGGGCTGAAGCCCCCCCCAAAATAAGGAAATTTTTTAAATAAATCGCAAATAAAAAAGATTTATCACTGACTGAATCTTTTGAAACTCTTATACACAACTCAGCTCAAACCTATAACAGTCGTACGCAACTACACTAGACGGTGACTGAAAACTTATCAAAAGTCATACTTAAGCGTTGTACAGATCTCCATCTTGATATGGCGAAGTTGGTTGGACAGGGATATGACGGAGCAGCAAACATGTCAGGGCATTTAAGTGGAGTGCAAACCAGGATAAGACAACTGTATCCAAAAGCACGATATGTTCATTGCGCTAGTCACCGATTGAACCTTGCGCTTTCTAATACTATGTCATTACCTTTAATACGGAACTGCCTTGGTATTGTCAATGAAATAGAAAATTTATTTAGAAACCTTTCAAATGCAAACACAACTTTCCAGGACGTTATACAGAAGCACGCACCAGAAAGCAAAAAAATACGACTTGTTCGCCTTTGTGAAACAAGGTTTATAGAAAGGCATGAAAGCATTATAAGCTTTGTGGAGCTTTTCAAATTCATTGTACTAAGTTTGGAAATAATTTCGAGTAAGACATGGCCCATTTCGTCTAAAGCATCAGCCTTCTTAGCAGCGGTAGAGAAAAGCGATTTTTTGCTTAGTCTATTCGTCTGTGAGCAATTGTTCAGCTTAACGCTGCCACTGTCTGTGCAACTCCACGAAAAATCTATGGATTTTGTATCAGCAATGAACCGAGCCAAAGAATTAATAAGAACTCTGCACCAGATAAGAGAAACAGCGGATGATTTTTTCAACGATATTTTCCAAACTGCATCACAAATGTCTAAAGATCTTTTTGACACTTCGCGTCAAACTACTCGTGCTAATCCACCTTGCACAACCCCTGAAAGCCACTTCAGAGTTACAATATTTATTCCATGCGTTGATGCTCTGATTCAAAACATGACAGAACGTTTATTAGTGAATGAGCATATACTCTCGTCATTTCAAATTCTACTCCCAGGTTTTGCTGCAATTGATAATGCCGAAGAATTAAAAAATTTAACTATTTACTTCGAGGAGCAAATATCAATGACAGCATTAAAATCATAGTATCGATTGTGATGTGCCAGCTTATCAATAATAGATCCAACCATAGAAGTGTTGAAATTACTGCAACATTGAGATGCAACGTATTTTAAAAATATTCACTACCTGCTTACAATTTTAGCAACTCTTCCAGTGACGACCGCTTCCGTTGAAAGAACTTTTTCAACCTTAAAAAGAATAAAAACTTTACCACGCAGTGTGATGGGCAATAAGCGGCTGAGTGCACTTGCTGTTATTGCAGTGCACTGGGATATTAAAATAGATCCAGATGAAGTAATTAATGATATGGTAAACAGGAAGAAAAGAAAAATATTACTTATTTAAGTTACAACTACCAAATCATTTAAGTAATATGTATATGAATTTATATTGTTTTTTTTAATAAACAGAAAATTTAAAGTTTATATATGTTTTTACTTCAGCCCCCCCCCGAAATGAAAAGCTGGCTACGGGCCTGGCTCCATCATTTCAATGCGAAGTTCAATCGACAATCATCCGAGTGGACGGCACACGACGAACCCGCTCCAAAGCATGGAAAAACGCAAAAATCCATTGGCAAGGTTATGGCTTCTAAATTTTGGGATACGCATGAAATTACTTTTATTGACTACCTTGAAAAACGAAGGACCATTAACAGCGACTATTAAATAACGTTATTGGACCGTTTAAAGAACGGAATCGCTAAAAACGGTCGCATTTGAAGAAAAAGTAGGTGTTGTAGGGCATCCAACGATTATTTTCTGTTCTCAAATATCAAAAGTATGCTCACTGGGAAGAAATTTTCATCGAGTGAACAGGTGATCGCCGAAACTGAGGTCTATTTTGAAGTAGTCGTACAACAAAAATGATTTCGAAAAGTTGGAGAGCTGCTATAATCAGTGTACCACCCTTGAGGGAAACTTATTTATTAGATTTGGCGCAATTAAAGCCGCCTTGTCGTTTTAGTCGTTTTTTATGTGGCGGGTCCCAAACCCAGTGCACAACCCTGGTTAGGTATAGTTCGCCTTTTCACTTTAGCTCGCACTCAAACGAATGTTCTTTGGCTACCCAGAGGATACTTGGTCTAAGATCCGAAGTCGTGAGCTGCTTAAGCCGTATGCATGATTGTTTCTGGGTACTCCCAAGTGAATGGCGCTCAGAGCACTTTCATTCAACTCACTTGCGTGAACCTCCACACATGGCTCCATTTTCCACGAATTTTGTCAAAAAATGTGTTTTTATAAAGGGTGATTTTTTAAGAGCTTGATAACTTTTTTAAAAAAAAAAACGCATAAAATTTGCAAAATCTCATCGGTTCTTTATTTGAAACGTTAGATTGGTTCATGACATTTACTTTTTGAAGATAATTTCATTTAAATGTTGACCGCGGCTGCGTCTTAGGTGGTCCATTCGGAAAGTCCAATTTTGGGCAACTTTTTCGAGCATTTCGGCCGGAATAGCCCGAATTTCTTCGGAAATGTTGTCTTCCAAAGCTGGAATAGTTGCTGGCTTATTTCTGTAGACTTTAGACTTGACGTAGCCCCACAAAAAATAGTCTAAAGGCGTTAAATCGCATGATCTTGGTGGCCAACTTACGGGTCCATTTCTTGAGATGAATTGTTGTCCGAAGTTTTCCCTCAAAATGGCCATAGAATCGCGAGCTGTGTGGCATGTAGCGCCATCTTGTTGAAACCACATGTCAACCAAGTTCAGTTCTTCCATTTTTGGCAACAAAAAGTTTGTTAGCATCGAACGATAGCGATCGCCATTCACCGTAACGTTGCGTCCAACAGCATCTTTGAAAAAATACGGTCCAATGATTCCACCAGCGTACAAACCACACCAAACAGTGCATTTTTCGGGATGCATGGGCAGTTCTTGAACGGCTTCTGGTTGCTCTTCACCCCAAATGCGGCAATTTTGCTTATTTACGTAGCCATTCAACCAGAAATGAGCCTCATCGCTGAACAAAATTTGTCGATAAAAAAGCGGATTTTCACATTTCGAACCGAACACTGATTTTGGTAATAAAATTCAATGATTTGCAAGCGTTGCTCGTTAGTAAGTCTATTCATGATGAAATGTCAAAGCATACTGAGCATCTTTCTCTTTGACACCATGTCTGAAATCCCACGTGATCTGCCAAATACTAATGCATGAAAATCCTAACCTCAAAAAAATCACCCGTTATTATTGGCTGGGGACTTTTAAATGACCTGTTACATCGATGTGGCACACTGAAGGTGAGAGGAGCTCAAGCGAAATTTCTTTAGTCAGAACTCTCAAATTACCCTCGTACCAATCTACGTTCCTAAACTCTTTTTTTTAAGAAAGTACATGACAAATTATTAATTTTTTTTTTAATGCCACTAGCATGCGATCTCTCGTGATCGCGTGTGTCAAGTGGAATGTCATTATAAACAGCAAATTGCAAAATTGCAGTGGGCAGACTTATTTATTAGTATAGTACTACAACTAGAAGTCACGCCTCACAAGAAATTAATGAGAATGAACATTAACACGCGAAAAATGTTATTGACCCAATTCTAGAGATACAGAAAAATATATTTTTCTTAGAATAAAATGCATGTATTTAACTGATTCGTGTTTGAGCTTGTGCAATGGACCTTGAAGGGCCCTTAAAATCATATGCCAACAAATACTTTTCACTCATTCGCGCGTTTCGTACGGTCAGTGCTGCTCTTAGCAGATCTGTAGACGGCAACTAACAACACACTACATACGCTCAGATAGCGGACTGCGCACAACATTCAGATAAATACCGCCTTCGGCCTGTATCACTACCGCCTTGCGATCCAGCTGCATGGGAATCTTGGTGCGAGCACAAGTCGTCACTTTGTGGTTAAGTAGAAAATAGGTGAGTCCGATTTTGGTTTGTAGCATAGCGAAGCGTTCGCCAATGCAAGCGTGCGGACCCAGTCCAAATGGCATATAAGTGTAAGGTGTCAACTGTTTCTTGTTGTGTGGTGCAAAACGCTCTGGATCGAATTTCGACGGTTCAGGGTAGTACTGTAAGTAGAGTTAGCAAAAGTGAGTGTATCATAATTGTAACAATAAAATAAATATTTACCTGCGGATCCATATGCAGGCCATAAACTGGTATGTAAACTGGCATGCCGTGTGGCAAACGATATTTGTGAAATGGTTCCAACGAGTAACCGTCTTCCGCCACCGGCGCGGTGCATTGTCGATCTAGAAACGGTAGCGGTGGATAGAGGCGCAATACCTCATCGATTACCATTTGCATATACGCTAATGATTCTATAAATTCGTATGTCACTTTGCCGCCAGTGAGTTCTAGACCCGCGGCAATTTCATCACGTACACGCTGCTGCAAATCGGGACGTTTCGCAAGCTCATACAGTGCAAAGGACATTGTCGCCGAGGATGACTCAAAGCCGGCTGTAAAGAAAAGCGCCGCTTGTGCCACCAAAATGTCACCCTCATAGATGAGTCCACTGGCGGATTTTTTATTTTTGGTCGAATTTTTAAATTCAATAAGTATATCAATTAGATCGTTACGTTTTTTGCCCGACAACTCACGTTGTTCCATCACATAGTTGATTGTGGCACGCAGGAACTCGGTAGAAGTCGGTGGCACAACTTTGAAACCTAGATAGGGTACTAAGTGTGGCATGAAGAAGACAACCATAAATTCTAGTGAACGCCGCACACTGAACTTGAACACAGCGCGACCATGTCGCCGAAATTCGCCATTCGGTTGTTTGAAACAGTTTGCTTGAACGCCGTAAGCGACAGTCGCTATCACGTCTGTTGTGTAGAGAGCGCACAGCTCTTTCATTTCCATCATGAAAGTTTGAGTTTCGTTGCAGTCAACGGTTTGAGAGAGCAAATATTTGTCGAGCTCGCGACCGACCTGCGGAGAAAAGTTAAAATTTTAATATAGAGCTGATGTAGAGTAAAGATTAGCAGGCTGAAGGGAACCAAAATCGTGCACTTTATCACATTATGGTCATCAGCGGTTTGTTTGCATTCGTAAATCGATTTTATTGACTTGCTTTCCAAGATTTATATATATTCCGTATAAAGTTAAAGAGGAAGAAGACATAAAGATTCCTTAACGCACTTAATTCCGAGAATTCAAGTTTATCCGTGAAACCTAATAGTGAGAGTAAAATGTTTTGCAAAACCTACTGACAACCTACCTCTTCCACCAAAGGAAACATATGCTTCAGCTTTCCACTGGAAAAAAACGGTGATAACTTGAAGCGTACCTCCTTCCAGGCGGGATTACGCAGAAAAAATATATTTAAAGAACCCAACGGATCGCCTTTGTAATCAGAATTGGAAAATCTATAAACGCAGAAAATGAGCACTAAGTTTTGTATGCAAACGCATGCTGTTTCCAGCCATTCACCTATCGCAAAACTTGGAAAAGTCCTTCACCAAAATGCGTTTCACAAGTTCAGGATCACGTAATAAAATGGCCGGTTGTGTGAAGACATGTACGCCAACGAACGGTTCGCTCCGACCTTCTGGATGCTCGTAAAGACTCTGCACAAACTCTGCTGGACTGCGTTGCATTGAAAAGAGGCCACCCAAATTGCCCACGCCGTAAGTGGGCGTCAAATATGGCACCTGATGGCGCTTCCAATAATCATACCGATAACACAACCAAGCGTAAGCCAATCCAATAAGGAGTAGTAAGAGCAATAAACTTTCAAACCACATTGCGTCTTGGTGTCAGCAGCACCAAACGAAGACTGTAGTTTTAAGTGCGCTGAGTGCCTCATTTTATGACATTGAAAAGTAGCGGCCGGATATGTAATCAGTGAACTATTTGACCTGACCTTGACTGGTTGAGTTGTATTTTGGGAAATGTCTACTAATTTCGTCAAGTATTGAATTTATAATGAGGAAACGCTCGGATTCAAACTGCACTTGGCTCTTTACGTTGCGGCTGTGTTCTCTAAAAATTATGTATGCATCTGAGATGAATGGGAAGACTCTGCATTAATTATGTTTATTTGCTGAAGGGAAGATAGTAAGAAAACAAAATATATACCCCTCACAACAGAAGAGCTAGAGAAACTCATCAGAGGCTGAATACCTCGAGAGGTATTTTTTAAGCGATTCAATACTTTAAGCCACTAAGAAGTGTCCGAAGTAAAGGCGAAAATATGAGGTTTCTACAAAAAGTATCGACTTAAGGTTGGACGATCCAGATTTGTTTCAGAGGATTATAACTGTTGACGAATCATGGGTTTATGCTTATAACTTGAATACGTGAGCTCGACAATCCCAAGCTGCCGCATTGGTCGCGACTGAAAAAAGCGCGTCAAGTTTAGTCGAATGTGAAGGTTTTGTTAACAGTCTTTGATTGCAGGGGCGAAATGCATCATGAGTTGTTGCTAAGAGTCCGTACGGTCAATAAAGAATATTGCCTGCAAGTTATGCGCAATTGGCGCAAAGAAATCCGCCAGAAAAGCCCGGATTTTTGGAGGAACAAAAATTGACTTTTGCACCATGACACCGCTCACGCAAGAATGGTGCCGCTGTCACCACATTTCCCAGACCTACTCTACTGTGATCACCACCAGCGCAGCATTTCTTTGGACTCTTAACTATTCTCTCTAAGCACTCAACACTCAACACTCTGGGAATCACAGAAGTTGTATTTATCGTCAATTTGATACCACCGCTTATAGAATTTGCTGATGCACACAGTGATACCATGGTTATTCACGAAACTGTTGACTAGTTTTCCCAACCGCTATGAAACTACTAAGATACATAGGGATCCGAAGATCTCTGTAACGCTACCTTTGACCAGATATGCGATATGGCGTAAGCGTGGACGAGAGATTTCAAAAAATATATCTAAAGCGTAATGAAAGGGTATATAACACGTAAGATAAAACCAAATGTGTCCCAACAAAGTGTCGGCGTTGCTGCGATCACTAAGGTCAAAGAAATGTGTTCGCAGTACACAATAGACGTCACAGCTGCGCTATTGTTTAGCATCGATGCGGCAGGTCTGAGCAATGATGGCTGCGAGACGCGCACACAGTGTGAATATCTCTGCCAACCCAGTTGAATTATTGATTTCTTTGCAATATTATTTCTCACAAAATGGGTGCGTTCGTTTAAATTAAAAGTTTTCACACGCAAATACGCCAGCTACTTAAGGCGTTTGGTGGAGGAATGCTTGAAAGTGAGCGAGCGTATATCTGCTGGCGGCGATCTTATCGACTTGTTGTTGAACATGCATTTGAGCGACTCAGAACCTTACAGCGCTTGGCTGCGTCATCCGAACTTTATTTCCGCACAGGTGGGCATTTTTCTATAACCAGCAAAGCTACTTGTTTTTGAGAGCCACCCAATGGCAGTGTAAGTTACAACCACTTTTTGCATATGTCTTACATGTACTTGATGATCCTCGAAGGACTGCGGCTCTGTCCGACAACGCCCGTCATCTATTGTGAGTGTTGCCGAATGACGAGCAGCACACATTGTGGTATGATAACGGAAAGAAGTATTTAAGCTTACCCTGAGATGTGCCGACATATGCATATCTTCATTTTGGGCTTACATAGTGATTCAAAGGTAAGATTTGTATAAATACATCTTTAAAAGTTCTCCGAAACTCAAAATACATATGTCAAAGAAACGTTTTCTTTGCCATTTCTACTCGAAAGACAAAAAGAAAATCAGACCTTCTACCCGTAGTGGTGTAACTTTTGAGCTTCTTAAAGCTGAAATAAACGCTTTTTTCCTATTTACTAACTTCATCGCCTAAGAAGAAATTCGAATAGCAATTACCCGTCCGATATTCAAACACGGCGGCGAAGAACTGATAAGGAGCATGCATTTGCTTCTTTGTAGAACATTATCGGAAGAAAGTATGCCCAACGATTGCAGTTTAAATGTGCTCTGCCTAATCCACAAAAGTAGAGACCCCACAATCTGCGCCAACTAACGTAGTATAAGCCTCCTCAACATCGCATTTAAGGTTGAACCTTCTTCTGGAGAAAATAATTCGAGCTGCAGAACTAATCCGAAAAGGTACAATAAGAGTGTACAGCTGCTGGCTTATGCTGATGATATTCACATCATTGGCCTCAACAACCGCGACGTTAGTTCTGCTTTCACCAGACTGAACAAGGAAGCAACGCAAATGGGTCTGGCAGTGAACGAGGGCAAGACGAAATATCTCCTGTCATCAAACAAACAGTCGTCGCACTCGCGACTTGGCTCCCACGTCACTGTTGACAGTCATAACTTTGAAGTTGTAGATAATTTCGTCTATTTAGGAACCAGCATTAACACCAGCAACAATGTCAGCCTGGAAATCCAACGCAGGATTACTCTTGCCAACAGGTGCTACTTCGGACTGAGTAGGCTATTGAGAAGCAAAGTCCACTTTCGACGAACAAATACCAAACTCATTACTTCCGTCTTGCTGTATGGTGCAGAGATAGGACGAAGTAAACATCTGATGAGTTGACGTTACAAGTTTTTGAGAGAAAGTTTCTGTGGAAAATTTATGGTCCTCTTCGCATTGGCAACGTCGAATACCGCAGTCGATGGAACGATGAGCTGGATTAGATATACGACGACATAGACGTAGTTCAGCGAATTAAGAGATAGCGGCTACGCTGGTTAGGTCATGTCTTCCGAATGAAGACGCTCCAGCTCTGAGCATTCAACACAGGCCAGGTGGAGAAGGACCTGACTTCACTTGGAATCTCCAATAGGCGCCAAACAGCGAAAATGAAAATCGACTGGCGCGCTGTTGTAAAAACGGCTCTAAGCGCGTAAGCGGTGTCTACGCCAATAAAGAAGAAGGAGATACCTGTACTCTCAGAACTCTGCAGTTTATGTCACCATCGCTCTGAAAATCGCGGCCAGCTGACGACCTTGATTTATTACAACATACTTACCAGCATGCGTTTACAGTAATCACGTAATTATTATAATCCCCATGTTAAACCGCTTATTGACAATTAGTCGTATATTATATCACATTTTATGACGTTGTTGTGTTATATACATACATATGTATATTTATACAGTGCAAATACGTATTTTACTTCTACGGCAGTATTAATAATGCAAATAAATGGCAATGTTTTATTTATTACGAGTGTAAGCGGAATGGCATTTTAATTATTTGTTTAATTTCACGCACACACACACACATTCAATAATGCATATGCGGGTAATACTAGTCATTATTCCGTACAGATAATGAACAATTGTCAGTTCAGTTTTTAATGACATGCAAACATCCTTTTATACATACAGTACGTTTTAGTCAGAAAATAAAAGCTCAAGCCGTTAGGACTGGCATACTTAGAGTTATTGTGGAAGCGCGTTACAACAGGTCGACAAAAATTAAAAACACTTCATTTATAAATAAAATTTTTCTTAAGGTATATACAAAGTTAAAAATAATAAACATAGTTCTAAGCACGAAACTGATTCTGATTGTTCAGTTTGTACAACAGCTATATGCTATAGTGGTTTGACAGAATATATATCAACGATGAGCAGCTTCTTAGAGAGAAAATGACGTCTGGGAAATTTCAGATTGTTATCTCAAAACCCGACAGACTAGTTCGCGTATATACAGATGGATATGTATAAATCGACGCAGTATACGAGAAAACTGCCAACATTGCAACTATGATCTGAAGTTTCAGAGCTGCTAACCTTGCTCAATGCACAAATCGGATTAACGTTTAATTAATTAACGGCTTTTATAATAACTTCTTATTTTAAAAATATTTATATTATCACGCTCTCTCACTTCTCCTCCAAATATTCTCTCTGCTCTCCCCACAATACTCGAATGCAGTGCGTATAATGTTGCCGATAGCTGCTACTTACCTCTTGGCGGCTCTCTTGGTACTAATCTACATTTGGTGTCGCTACACATATGGCTACTGGAAACGCAATAAGATACCCTATATGACGCCACTGCCACTAATTGGCAATATGGGTGTAATGTTTACAATGAAGAATAGCTTTTATCTATATCTATCTGACGTTTATAAGGACGTTAAAATGTCAAAGGCTGCGGCAGTCGGCATCTATATACTTAATCGGCCAGCGTTAGTGTTACGTGAACCAGAACTTATAAAATCCGTGCTAATAAAGGAGTTCCTGAAGTTCGCCAATCGGTCAGCCGGCTGTGATCCACACAATGATCCCATGGGTTGGAATAATCTATTTTTTATACGCAATCCACAATGGAAGGATTTGAGAACGAAAATAACGCCGGTTTTCACAACGGGAAAGATCAAACAAATGTATCCACTAATGTCTGAGGTTAGTAAAATACCTAACTTTTCCGTGAATATATGTTTTTACTATGTATATCCCTCGTTTCGCTCCAATAGATCGGCACGGAATTGGAAGCCCATTTAAATTCGTATGCAAAGACTAACGACGCTTTCGTAACTGAAGTTAAAGAGGTGTGTGCACTCTTCACCACCGATATGATTGCCACCATCGCTTTTGGTGTGAAAGCCAACAGTCTTGTAAATCCAAACGGCGAATTTCGCACTCAAGGACGAAAATTGCTCACCTTTACACTCCGTCGTGCCATTGACTTCTTCATCGCCTTTTTCGTTCCCAAGTGGGTCTCTACGCTGCGTATTAAAATTTTTACAACAGAGTTCAGTTCCTTTTTACGTGGCACCATCAGTCATGTTATGGAGTTAAGAGAAAAGAGCAAAGCGACGCGCAACGACCTCATCGATGTGTTGGTGAGCCTTAAGGAAGAGGCAGTTGCGAAAGGCGAGTATAATGCTCAGTTACAGGATATGTTGACAGCACAAGCTGCCGTATTTCTGTCAGCTGGTTTTGAGACGTCATCTTCGACGATGACATTTACGCTATACGAATTATCGAAACGACCTGATTTACAAGAACGTCTACGCAATGAGATCTGTGAAGCTTTCGTAGCTGAACAGGGTAAAATGTCATATGAGACTATCAATAATCTACCATATCTGGGTATGGTAGTGGACGAAGTATTGCGTTTATACCCAGTACTACCTTATCTCGATCGCGAGCATCTGCCGAAAGAGGGGGAAAGGCAATTCGATCTTAAACCGTTTTACGATTACACAGTGCCAGTAGGTATGCCTGTTTACATACCAATCTTCGGCATACAGCGTGACCCCGAGGTGAGTTAATTTACTCGTAAGATTTAAGCAAATTTAATCGCCCTTACAATCTCTTAACTCTAGTTTTGGCCCAACCCGAACACCTTCGATCCTGAACGCTTCAACGCTGAAAATAAGAAAACCCATAAGCCTATGTCCTACCTTCCCTTCGGTACTGGACCACGTAACTGTATTGGTAGTCGCATCGGTTTGTTGCAGTCTAAGCTGGGTTTGGTGCATATTTTGAAGAATCATTATGTGACCACATGTGAGAAGACACCGTCCGAAATCACTTTCGATCCACTGTCCATAGTTTTAAGTTATAAAGAAGGCATTTACTTGAAATTTATCAACGACAAACGCTATGCACGCAATGTTAAGCAGTGAATGTTCGAAATTCGAACTAATTTCGAAAAATAATCGGTACAATTAAAAATGGTTTAACATTTTTGCTTTAATAAAAATTATTTAAAATAACTTTAAAATGGAAATTTGTTACTGAAACCTTAAAGTAATGCGAAAGAATGCCTTCGTAGTGATGGCTGTGAGATGCGCTCACAGTGTGAATATCCGTCATCTGAACTTGCCTACCGTCCAAGTGGGTATTTTTCTATTTGGCGGACTTTGCGGCGTGCTCCGCAGGAAGAGGAAGAAGTAATTGAGCATAACCAGAGATGTGGCGTCATATATCTGCATTTCGTGCTTACGTGGGTGTCCAAAGGTAAAATTTAAATATATAAACTTAAACTCGAATAGTTTTTCAAAACTCGAAACACATTAAACAAATATATTCTCTGACGAAAGCCATCCTTTTTGGTAAATTCCTAAGGACTGTTATTACAATTTTAGAACTATCTCCCGCCATATAGTAAGGTTATGCGAAATGTCAAGACCTATTGAGAACTTCATTCAGTGCATGTATGTACGAGTATATGCCTTACTTTGTAGTTTAATCTATCTAGTATTGCAAATGAACAAAACTGGTCTAAGCGGACTGGTTCATTGTTCCACCAGACGAACCTATTCTAATCTCAGACGTAGCAGTCGGTGTTCACAAAAATTGCATTTAACAAGAACATGAAGTCAAGTGATCTAAATGAAATTGTAGAAATTCTCATATAGCTGGTTCATTTGTTGTACTTTAAGAAGTTAGATCATGGAGAGAGCTTTTAGTGAAAGTGTTCGCTGCGTAATGTCGCCAAGACGTTTTGCCATTATCGCTGAAATAGAGAAGAGAGAGCCGGCTAGACGATAACTTTTATCAAGCACATACACGCTTTTGCTTACATATTTAATTAACACCAAGCCGGCAGTGAAACCGCTTATTAACAGTATTATTTCAAATTCTATTGCATCACAGTGCATATTTATAGAATGCAAATAACTGATTGTTTAAGAAACAACCATACACTCACGAGTATAATTCGACGTTCGGTAAAATTAGGCGCTCACTTTATTTATAAATAATATATGTAAATATATAGCGGTTTATTTAACTATGTTTGTATAAATGCGTATGTTTATACATAAAAGATAAATAATTGCAATTTGACTTATAATTTCGGAATGACCAAGTTTTTGATAACGTACGAGTAATTCTTCATATATACATATGTCTGCTACATGCATAAACACACATAGAAACATGCTGAAGTACTTTTAACAAACTCTTAAGAGTTCTGCAACATGCAGTTAGAAAATAAAAGCTCCAGCTTGTAGGACTAGCATACTCAGTGTTATTTTGGAAGCGCGTTGCAGAAGTTCGGCAGAAATTAAAACTTCTTGTATAAATAATATTTTTCTTAAGGTATACTATGTGAGTTACAAAAATTTTATTATTTGTTTTTTATATAAATTTTTTTTTTTTATAATATATTGTATACAAAATTTTTTCGCGTGCTATGCGGCTTTATTGAATTCCGAATTAGAAAGAAAAGTTACAATTAATTATGAGATTGTGAGTTATTATTATGGGTTGAGATTCGCTAACCTCTTGCGCTGCCCACAGTTTTGTACTGCACGTGTCGCAGCTTCAGCGATTTGTTTGTCATATTTTAGTGTCATATTGTATTACTTTGTATCGTGTGATCATATCGTAACTTATGTGGGTACTCTCATGTGAACGCATACATTTTACCAATTTTTAGGAAATTTTTTTTATGCGACAACAAAATTCAATCATTTTAAATGTTTAATATATTTTTTCTTGTATTTTGAAATGTACAAAATTTTTTTTTTTTTTGTTTTTTACTTTTTTAATATTTTTTTTTTTTTTAATCAAAGTAGTCTCCAACAAAAAAAGTAGTTCACTGGTCATGCTGATAGCGGCTGTTCATGTTGTCTGAAATAAAAAACTCGAATGGATTATTATTCAGTAAATCTGCGGCTATTGTCCTTGCGAAATATAATCGATTTCATTTAAAAAAAATGTCGAACTTCAAAAAAAAGTTACGAAAATCTTGTTTTTTCGTTAAAAATCGTTTAAAAAAAAATATGAAAATATTTTCGAAAATAAACAATTCTGTTAGGCACGATAACTATAAATGAGATGAAGAACATACATATGTAAAAAACATATGTTTTAAAACAATCGGTTGAATACTTTTTTTTAGGACCATGACAGTTTCAGAAAATAATGATTCGCGAAAAAAGCGTTTAAAGTTTCAAGAGAGGTAGACAGTCGCTTACGACACGTCGGCGACTAAGAGCTGTAACTTGTCAAATACTATGAATTTCGGTCTGAAATTTTCACAGCATGTTTTCAATAGGTTTTACTGTCAAAATATAAAACAAAAAAGAATCGATTTTTCGAAGTGATTACATGAGAATACCCCCTTATAACTATCAACCAAGACCATGATTAAGCTTAATTCTTAAAAATAAAATTTAAAGTGTTAAAAATAAAATTAATTAAGAAATTAAAAAAAAAAATAATCTAAAATAAAGTGGACACTTTTTTTAATTATATAATAATTTTATCGAAGTATTTAAAGTTGATGTGTTACATAAAATATATATTTTTTGCGTTTTATTTAAACATTTGCAACAAAAAAATAAACAATTTAATTTATTTTGTTTAAAAAGTTAGAAGAACAATAAATTTTTATGTCTTACGGAAAATGTTGGTGTAAAATTTATTAATATATAAAGTGCATTTTTTTGAAATAATAGAAGGAATGTCGATTTCTGTGAAAAAATAACAAAAAAAAGTATTTCAATATGCTTAAAAATCGTATAGATCTCAAGCTTAAATCCTTTAAAGCAAAAAAAAAAATTAAAAAACAAAAGAAAGATAAAAAAAAAACAAAAAGAAATATAAAAAAATATTTTTTAGCAAAATTATTATGGCAAAGACCATAAAATAAATTTGAAACTACTTGAAAATTTACAAAACAAAATAAGTTCTATGCTTTTTAAATATTTTTTTAGTGAAAACAGATAAAAAAAAATTATTATAATGTTTTGCCGAAAAATTAAAAAAAAAAATTAATAAGTTCTATGCTTTTAGCATATTTTTAGTTATAACAAATATAATGCTTTTTTATTATTATATCATATTTATTTTCACTAAAAAATCTTAAAAGCTCAAAATTTTTTTTTTTTAATTTTTTGGTTAAACATAAAAAATAATAATTTAAAGCGCTTCATAAAACAATTTGAGCTTACAAGTTCGTTTAATATACTTTGAATAAATTACTGAAATAAAAAAATTATAAAATAAAATAAAAATTTAGAAGAAAATAGTTTTTTGTTTTAAATTATAAAATTTAGTATCTGAAAATTTATTGAAACTTTTGGTTAAAATATATAAAACTATAAAAAAAAATGTAATACTATTTGAAAATTTAGAAAAAGATAAGTTTTATACTTTACAAATATAATTTAGTGCAAACAAAAATAAAAAAATATAGCAGTATTTTTAATTTATAGCGCAACGTTTGAAAAAAATTTATATATTTATTTTCCGTTAAACATAAAAAATTAATTAATAATTTGAGCTTATAAGTTCAATTATTATGCTTTGAATAAATTATTTAAAAAAAAAATAAATTAAATAAAAAAAATAAAAATTAAAATAAAATTAAATTAAAGTATTGAAAAATAAATATTTTTTTATTTTAAATTATATATATTAGTGTAAGAAAATTTATTGCAACTGCTGCTGAAAATAAAAAATACTTCGAAATTTATTCGCTTCAAAAAAAAAACTTTTTCTGATACAAGAAAAATTAAAAAAAAAAAACCTGAAAAATTTAGCATTTCGAAACGCAAAATCAATAGAAACTCAAAAATAAAAAAAAACTCAAAACAAATTTTAAAAATATTTTTAGTGATAACATATAATTTAAATTGTTCGAAAATTTCCAAAAAAATAAATTATCAACTATTCAATGCGGTTGCGAAAATAATTTGCGCTTATACGTTAATTTATTTGATTAATAATAGCTTTTTTGCTTTTCAAAAAATTTTCAAATAAAATTTTAAAATTAAAAAAACATTAAAAAATTTAAAATATTATACAAAGCAATATTTACAAATTAAAAAACTTTTTTTTTTGTAAAAATAAATTTAAAAATAAAAACGCCCTGGAACTCTTAACAAATTTTGATGCTTTCAAGTGTCCAGCTTATGAGCACATTATTGCAAATATTGTTTTAAGGGCGTCAATTGTTTTTTCTTTGCACTGCTTGGCGTCAAGTGTAGCCCGGTCCTGGTTATGCTTTCACTGTCTTCAACATGCAAGAGCACGCGTCGGTCTTGAAACCTGTTGTTAGTCGCCGCATTCTTTCGCACAATTTTCAAATCATACTCCTGTCTGCCAACTTATCCAGCTCTTCATACTCAAGCATGCTTATTAGCGGTACTTCTTTCTTTTCGGTACCTATCCCATCCTGCACGTGCAGTGGTCGATTCTAACGTTGCGAGGTAAGCAGTCTGTTTTCCCTCCACTGCGGCAGGGCACTTCTCATCGTACCAGCTGTTCTTTTTCCTTTTTTACAGATAATTGCATATTTAATATTTTGATAGTTAACGACTTGTTAGTACCACAAATTTAGTTTTCCAGTCATTAACAGGGCTTCGTTTTACCGAAAATGTACGAAAAATTAGCAGGAACATTTTACTAAGCAAAAAGCGTTGGAAGAAAGCTATCAGTTTATAGTGACAAGAGAGTACCCGGAAATTGAAAATAAAACGCAAAAAATTTAATTATTCATCAATTTGTATTTATTTTGTCGCCTTTTAAGTTATCCCCACTAGATGTAACACAGTCCTCGAAACACTTTTCATAAGCTCTTTTTGGGATGGAAACATGGAAACCTGTTTACAGTACTCTTTTTGAAAAAAAAAGAAAAACAATCGACTTTATCGGGACGAGTCAAGCAAGAACGCGTTTCATATCTAAAAAACCCACTAAAATCATTCGAACGAATTCGCGAGAGATGTCGAACTCTCTTGCAATCTTTCTAACACTTACCGGACGATTTTCCAGCACCAAACTCTTCCAGTTTATAAATAAAAACAAAGATTTTGTAATAAACGAAAGCAAATCTTACAAAATCATTGATAGTGTTATGAATGGTGAGCACAAAAGTGTCCAAAACCGATATTATAGCTATGGCAACTAAATCACTATTGACTATAAAATTTTAAAGTACAAAGTTCCTGATATAAAAACATAAATACATACGTGTATACATAAATATACATATCTATGTGTATGTATCTTTTGCATGTTTGTTTTGTCTCTACCAAATTAAATATTTGAAGCCGTGTTATCTTGGCTTTTTTTATTTTATAGAATATACTAATACATATATTAGGACAGTAGTCACTGTTGTTTATTGAATGGCTTGCAGAAATCAGTTAATAATTACTAATTAATGAACCGGCACCTAGGCAAACAAAGCATAGTTATCAGCACACTTGAAGAGCTTGCGCTACACCATACTCGTACTAACACACCCTTATAAACATAGCATTATGCGATAATTGCTTATCACTAAGCTGAAACGATTTTAGGGAGATCACTTGCACATTTTAATCAAACATACATGAAGGCTTTTAAATAAGTCTATAAAAAAGTTTATATAAATATTATCGGCGAGCGCCTTAGGCAATTAAATATTTAATGAAAATTATTTATGTATTTTAAACGGTTGCAATCCGGCACAGTCGCATTTATATCGGATATCGCTCTCGAACTGGTGAGCTTTAACATTTTTCACGAACAGCGAAAAGGGTTACCTTAAAGATTTTAGGGTTAACAATGGTACTTATAGGCTTTAGAGGTCGTTCTAGCTGCGGTTCAATCAGTGAAAGCTGCTGGGAAGATACTATAGCCCTCATAAGAATGCTCTTACTAAGCTTATATATAAATTTATTGATTTTAAAATAATAAAGAAAGTACAGCACATACAATTTGGTTCTATAAATAAACGGTAGTGAAATTAATCAAAATACATATTATATATTCCATCAAAATAACTTATAAATAATATTTTTCTTTACTCATCTTACCATCTACGCTCTTCGAAAGCAGTGCGCATAATGCTGTCGATAAATACTGCTTGCCTCTTGGCGGCTCTCTTGGCGCTCGCCTACGTTTGGTGTCGCTACACATATGGCTACTGGAAACGCAATAAGATTCCCTATATGACGCCATTCCCACTGATTGGCAATATGCAAGTTTTGTTTACAATGAGCAATAGTTTCTATCTATATCTAACGGATATTTATAAAGACGCTAGAATGTCAAAAGCTGCGGCAGTCGGCATCTATATACTCAATCGGCCAGCGTTAGTGTTACGTGAACCGGAACTTATAAAATCCGTGCTAGTAAAGGAGTTCCTGAAGTTCGCCAATCGGTCAGCCGGCTGTGATCCACACAATGATCCCTTGGGTTCGAATAATCTATTTTTTGTAAACAATCCACAATGGAAGGATTTGAGAACGAAAATAACGCCGGTTTTCACAACGGGAAAGATCAAACAAATGTATCCACTAATGACTGAGGTTAGTACACGCATCAAGGTACCTAACTTTTGTATTAATATATATTTTTTACTATTTGTATACCTCGTAACGTAGATCGGCATGGAGTTGGAAGACCATTTGAAATCGTATGCGAAGAATGGTGATGCTTTCGTAACTGAAATTAAAGAGGTTTGTGCACTCTTCACCACCGACATGATTGCCACCATCGCTTTTGGTGTGAAAGCCAATAGTCTTGTAAATCCAAACGGCGAATTTCGCACGCAAGGACGAAAACTGTTAACATTTACACTCAGCCGCGCTAAGGACTTCTTCGTAGCCTTTTTCGTTCCCAAGTGGGTCACTACACTGCGTGTTAAAATTTTTACAACCGAGTTCAGTTCCTTTTTACGTGACACCATCGAACATGTTATGGCTTTAAGAGAGCAGAGCAAAGCGACGCGTAACGATCTAATCGATGTGTTGGTGAGCCTTAAAGAAGAGGCAGTTGCGAAGGGCGAATATAATGCGCAGTTGCAGGATATGTTGACAGCACAAGCTGCCGTATTTCTATCAGCTGGTTTTGAGGGGCCTTCTTCGACGATGACATTTACGCTATATGAATTATCCAAACGTCCTGATTTACAAGAACGTCTGCGCAATGAGATCTGTGAGGCTTTCGTAGCTGAACAGGGTAAAATGTCATATGAGACTATCAATAATCTACCATATCTGAGTATGGTAATGGACGAAGTGTTGCGTTTATACCCAGTACTACCCTATCTCGATCGCGAGCATCTGCCGAAAGAGGGGGAAAAGCAATTCGATCTTAAACCGTTTTACGATTACACAATGCCAGTAGGTATGCCTGTTTACATACCAATCTTTGGCATACAACGTGACCCCGAGGTGAGTGAATATAAGATTTAAACAATTTCAAACGCTATCACAATCTCTCATTTCTAGTTTTGGCCCAACCCGAACACCTTCGATCCTGAACGCTTCAACGCTGAAAATAAGAAAACCCATAAGCCTATGTCATACCTTCCCTTCGGTACTGGACCACGTAACTGTATTGGTGGCCGCATCGGTTTGCTGCAGTCGAAAGTCGGTTTGGTGCATATTTTGAAGAATCATTATGTGACCACATGTGAGAAGACACCGTCCGAAATCACTTTCGATCCATTGTCCATATTTTTACATTATAAAGGAGGCATTTACTTGAAATTTATCAATGACAAACGCTATGAACGCAATATTAATTAGTGATGTTCGAAATTCGAACTAATTTCGAAAAATAATCCGTACAGTGAAAATTGGCTTAACATTTTTTTTAATAAAAAATACATATGTTCAAATATCATTATCTATTTATATATTATTATACATGCATACATACATATGTACATAAACATATGCATCACATGTAATGCGCATCAAATAATAGTAAAAATGCATGGGTAAAGACAAGTCATAAAGTTTCAGATCAGATAACATTAAAGACACACACACACACACATGTATTAAATTGCATAGTTAAAAAAACCCCATGTGGTGTGCAATACATACAAACATATACACATACTCATATATTTAATTTTTTAAGTTAGCTTTAACAATTATATATAAGCAAGGCAAATATCAAAATAAAGTTAGAATGAAAAAGTTCTCACTCAAACAAAGACGTTTCATTTCCCCCCACCAGTGGTCAGGAATTGCAAATTCTTTTTTGAGGTCAATACTCGATGATACAAATCAAACAAAGTATTTAAAATAACTTAAAATGGAAATTTGGTACTGAAACCTTAAAGTAATGCGAAAGAATGCCTACATAGTGATGGCTGTGAGATGCGCTCACACTGTGAAGATCCGTCATCTGAACTTGACTACCGTCCAAGTGTGTAGTCTTCTATTGGCGGGCTTTACTATGACCTCTACACTGATCGCGCTCATCTTATTGTGGTATACGAATATAAAAAAGTTATTAAGCATACCCGGAGATAAGATGCCATATATCTTCATTTTGAGGGATCCAAAGGTAAGACTTCTGACTCGAATAGTTTTTCAAAATTCGAAACACATTTAACAGACACTTTCTCTGAAGAAAGGAATCCATTTTGGCAAATTCCTAAGAACTGTTATTAGAATTTTAGAATTTTCTCTCTCCATATAATAAGGTTATGCGAAATATCATGACCTATCGAGAACTTCATTCGATAAATGTATGTACTAGTACACGCCTTACCTTGGAGTTTAACCATACAGCTCCAAGTACCATTCAAGGTCTTAATCTCGTTTTGCATATCGGCAAGAAGTGTGCTGGAAAGTAGGGCAGCATTTGATTCAGGCGACACTCCTCTACTGAGTGCCAAATCACAAAGGCAACGAGGGCAATGAGATAGTGGACTTGATTGCCATAAGTAGTGTACAGCTGCCATCCGAAATTGTGATCAACATTGAAAAACTCATGCACGAACAGGACAGGAGCATGACAAGAAAAATCGGAACGCAATGGATCCTTACTGGTGCTCGTTAGAAGGGATTGTTTGAACGAGATTAAAGTATTCACTGTCCTCAGTCTGGTGGCGGCACACGCCTGCAGAATGAAGCAGACTACAAGAAATGACTAGAGCAAGTCACCAAGGAAACAATGGAGCACTTATTGTTTTTTTTTTTAAGTAGGGGGAAGCATGAAAAGCCGTTAAGCGGAACTTCAATCCGCAACACCCAACCTACTCCAAACTCTGCCACGGAGCCACCTGATTACGTATTACTTTGTGGTTGTGATAACACATTTAAGTCTCTGAACTGATGGACGATTACTCTGCTCTATATGTATCAGTTTTGTCATGACTGTGGCTGCCGCTTCGCTGACAGCTTTCCAGTTCTCAGTGGCCTAGGACATAGATGTCGTCAAGTTTTCCTCTCAAAACCACCAACGAGGGTAGAAACAATGGAGAAATGGTTCATATCGGCTTACTATAGCATATAGCTGCCATACAAACCAAACGATCGGAATCAAGGGCTTGTGTTGAAAACTTTCGCGTTTGAAAAGATATATTCACGAAATTTGGAATGGATTATTTTCTAAGGCAACATTGTAATCTCCGAAGAAATTGTTCAGATCGAATTACTATAGCTCCCTATAAACTGAATACATAGTTACTAAAAGAAATGCATTTGTGAAGGGTATATCAGCTTCGATGAAGCCGAAGTTAACGTTTTTTCTTGTTTTATGATAAAAAGGCAAACCTTACTGAAGAGATATGTCAAAAAGGTGGAGAAAATAATGGCGTCGTTTGCTGCCCCTATCGGCCTACCTATGTAACGTCCCCATTGAAAAACCCGTTATTTGTAAAGGTAAGTGGAAATTTTAAGTTGGCTGACGTCGTCTGTCGGTAACGCTTAACCGCAATGCATTTATCAAGAACATGAAGGTAGGTAATCTAAATTAATTTGCAGAAATTCCCATATAGCTGGATCGTTTGTTGTGCAGGAGTTAGGTTATGGAGAGAGCTATTTGGGGAAAGTATTCGCTGAGTCATGTGAGTGAGACGTTTTGGCATTATCGCTGAGATAGAGAAGAGGAACGGAGCTTGACGACGACTTTTATTAGAGGCACACACACACATACACGCATGTGTTTATGTAATTAACACCAAGCCGGCAGTAAATCCGCTTATTAACAGTTATTATTTAAAAATTTATTGCATTACTGTGCACAATTATAGAATGCAAATAATTGTTATTATTTATTTCTACGTCTAATTTGATTGATAGTTAAAAAACTTTGCAATGTTTTATTCATTACGACTTTAAGTAGCATGCAAGTGGCAAAGCATTTAAATAAGTTGTTTAAGAAACACCCATACACTCACGCCCGCACACGCTTATGCGCGTCTTAGCAGTCATTACCGGCGCATGACTTGACGTTTTCGCAATTGCGCACCGGTAAAATTAGGCGCTCACTCGTGTTTTTGTAACAACACGCTTATACTTGATTATTTATAAATAATATATATAGCGGCTTATTTATGTATGTATATATGTGTGCGTAGATAAAGAATTTGGCAATTCTGAATTATATTTTCGGAATGTCCAAGTTTTTGATAACACAATTATACATATGTATGGCTGATACATATTTACATAAACATACATACACATATAAACATCTTCATGTACATTTAACAATCTTTTAAGAAGTACTTATGTATGTATGTATGTTTTAGATAGAAAATAAAAGATCCAGCTTGTAGGACTAGCATACTTAGTGTTATTTTGGAAGTGCGTTACAGAAGTTCGGCACAAACTAAGACTTCTTTTATAAATAATATTTTTCTTGAGGTATACTATATAAGTTAAGCAACTTATATTCAGTTTAAAAAAGTTGATGTGTTATATAAATTATATAAACTTTTGCAACAAGAAAAGAAACAATTATAATTTATTGTATTTAAAATTTTAGAAAAATAAAAAATTTTTAAATCTTGACAAAAATTAGAACAAAATATTTATATTAAATTATAACAACATTTTTTTTGAAATAATAGAAGGAATGTCGATGTACTATTAAAAATAAAATGAAGAAATTATTTTAACGTGCTTAAAAATGGTATAAATCTCAAACTGAGATATTTTAAAGCAAAAAATAATATAAATAAAAAAAAAAAAATAAAAAAAAAAATAAATAAAAAAACAAAAATAATAATAAAAATACATAAAAATAATAATATTTTTATTTTATCAAAATTATTAGTGCAAAAACCATATAATAAATTGAAAATTATTGAAAAATTAAAAAAAAAAAGAAATTTTAAAACTTTAAAATATTTTTTTTAGTAAAAACAAATAAAAAAACAAGAGAAAATGTTAACTTCGGTTGCATCGAAGCTAAATACCCTTCACAAGTGCATTTCTCTTAGTAACTATGTTCAGTTTGTATGGCAGCTATATGCTATAGTTAGCCGATCTGAACAATTTCTTCGGATATTACATTGTTGCCTTAAAAAATAATCTATACCAAATTTCGTGAATATATCTTGTCAAATATGAAAGTTTTCCATACAAGCACTTGATTCCGATCGTTCGGTTTGTATGGCAGCTATATGTTTTAGTGGTCTGATATCGGCAGTTCCGACAAATGAGCAGCTTCTTGAAGATAAAATGACGTTTGCAAAATTTCAAAACGATATCCTAAAAACTGAGGAACTAGTTCGTATATATACAGACAGACGGACAGAGAGACAAACGGACATGGCTAAATCAACTCAGCTCGTCGTACTGATCATTTATATAAATACTTTATAGGTAAAAAAAACGGTTTGGGATATCAATGAAATTCTTTATTCATGTGAAACTACATTGCAATGTATGGAATTCAATTTCTTTTGTATGGCCATCACGGGCACACTTGCAGACGTACGCACGCTGAACTCAGTTTTCGACAGTTTTCGAGCAAAAGTCGGCCAATACTTCAGCAATTTCACGTTTGATATTCGTACAAAGCTCATCAATCGTCGCGGGCTTGTTGGCATAGACCATAGAGTTGACGTAGTCCCACAGAAAATAGTCCAATTGACTGGGCCATTTCCTGAGATAACACATTCATCAAACGTGGTTTTCAATAAATCGATTATGACATTTGCTTGTGGCGCCATTCTGTTAGAACCACATATTATCCAAGTCCGTATCATCCAATTTGGGTCAAAAATATTCGATTATCATTGAGCGGTAACGATTCCCATTCAGAGTCCTCGAAACACTTTTTATAAGCACTTTTTGTGATGGCCTTCACCCCTACAGCGAATTTTGTTTTATCTCTTCGATCGATTGAAAATGGGTTCTACGAAGAGACAATTTCAATTTGGGGAACAAGAAAAAAACACAAGGAGCCACATCTGGTGAATACGGTGGTTTAACGATGATATTCATTGCGTTTTTCGCATGAAATTTGGTCACATTCGTGTCTCAATGTGATGGTTCATTATCATCGTGTAAAATCCATGAATTGTTCGAATTGTTCATCCACAATTCCGGCCGCTTTCGACGGATGTTCTCACGCAAACGCCTCAGTACGGCCAAATAGAACTCCTTATTGAAAGTCTGTCCCTCCTAACACTTGTTCAAGCACCATTCAATACAGTAAAATTTAAAAATAAAGGCGAAAACCTTTTTTCTGTCCAGTTAATTTAATTTAATAGAGCTTACACTGTATTTTATATTTTTGAATTATTTTTACTATCCTATCTTCTAAGTTGGTTCAAACTGGACACAGTGTGCTAAATTTTACTAAAATCGGTTCAGTAGTTGAGGAGTCCATCGCGGACAAACAACGTGACAAGTACTTTTTATATGTAAATTTTTCATTTTTGTTTTGCCTCTACCAAAATAAATATTTGAAAGCGTGTTATCTTGCCTGTTTTTGTTTTATAGTGTGTATAATAGGACAATAGTAACTGTTGTTTATTGAATGACTTGCAGAAATTAGTTAATAATTACTAATTAAACTAGCGAAACCTAGGCAAACAAAGCATAGTTATCAGCACACTTGAAGAGCTTGCGCTACACCATACTCGTACTAACATACCCTAACGAGCTTTGCATTGGTCGACAACTGCTTATCATGAAGATGAAACGATTTTAGAGAGATGACTTGCACTTTTTAATCAAACTTACATAAAGGCTTATAAATAATAGAAAAGTTTATATAAATATTATCGGCGAGTGCCTTATGCAATAAAATACTTAATGAAGATTATTTATGACCCTAATTTATAAACCTTAATGCTATATAGAAAATCCTAGAGTGAAATGTAGATGGTTTTCTTAACTTACTTTAAGTACTTTTGTTTTAAGTACTTCTGGATACAACAAAAAAATTTGCTTCACTTTTCTATACTCTATCAACTCATATTTCTTACCACCGATATGATATTACATTCTGAAACCAACATCGAAATACTCCTTTGATGAAAGTGAAATGCCTTAGACCCACTGAACCAGCCCAAAAAAATCCAATAAATCCCTCCTTTAGCTTCAAGAACTCTCTAAAGGACTAGTTAAAATGAAATAAGAGCAGGTGGAACTCTATGTCCCTATAATACACATTTGAAGCCTGATACAAATTCTTCAGAATTACTTTGAAAAAAAAAAACTAGCGTGCAAATTGTGTTTCGGCTAATATTTTTAAACGGCTCTTGTTTTTATTTTTTTATATTTTTTGTATAATTTTAAGTGGCTTTCAGGGCCACCACACAAATCGGCAAAACAACTTATAATTAATATTTTTCTTTACTCTTCTTATCATCTACGCTCTTCGAAAGCAGTGCGCATAATGCTGTCGGTAAATACTGCTTGCCTCTTGGCGGCTCTCTTGGGGTTGGTCTATGTTTGGTGTCGCTACACATATGGCTACTGGAAACGCAATAAGATTCCCTATATGACGCCGCTGCCACTAATTGGCAATATGGAAGTTTTGTTTAAAATGAGCAATAGTTTTTATCTGTATCTATCTGACGTCTATAAGGATGCTAAAATGTCAAAGGCTGCAGCAGTCGGCATCTATATACTCAACAAGCCAGCGTTAGTGTTACGTGAACCGGAACTTATAAAATCTGTGCTCATCAAGGAATTCTCAAAATTCGCCAATCGGTCAGCCACCTGTGATCCACATAATGATGCTTTGGGTTGGAATAATCTATTTTTCATACGAAATCCACAATGGAAGGATTTGAGATCGAAAATAACGCCGGTTTTCACAACGGGAAAGATCAAACAAATGTATCCACTAATGACTGAGGTTAGTACACGCATAAAAGTACCTAACTTTTGTATAAATACATATATATGTTTTACTATGTGTATCCCTCGTTTCGCGCCAATAGATCGGCACGGAGTTGGAAGCCCATTTGAATTCGTATGCGAAGACTAACGACGCTTTCGTAACTGAAGTTAAAGAGGTTTGTGCCAGCTTCACCACCGACATGATTGCCACCATCGCTTTTGGTGTAAAAGCCAACAGTCTTGTAAATCCAAACGGCGAATTTCGCACTCAAGGACGAAAATTGTTCACCTTTACACTCCGTCGTGCCATTGACTTCTTCATCGCCTTTTTCGTCCCCAAGTGGGTCTCTACATTCCGTATTAAACTTTTTACAACAGAGTTCAGTTCCTTTTTACGCGGCACCATCGAACATGTTATGACGTCAAGAGAGGAGAGCAAAGCAACGCGTAACGATCTGATCGATGTATTGGTGAGCCTTAAACAAGAGGCAGTTGCGAAAGGCGAGTATAATCCTCAGTTACAGGATATGTTGACAGCACAAGCTGCCGTATTTCTGTCAGCTGGTTTTGAGACGTCATCATCGACGATGACATTTGCTCTATACGAATTATCGAAACGGCCCGATTTACAAGAACGTCTGCGCAATGAGATTTGTGAAGCTCTTGTAGCTGAACGGGGTAAAATGTCATATGAGACTATCAATAATCTACCATATCTGAGTATGGTAGTGGACGAAGTGTTGCGTTTATATCCAGTACTACCTTATCTCGATCGCGAGTATCAGCCGAAAGAGGGTGAAAAGCAATTCGATCTTAAACCGTTTTACGATTACAAAGTGCCAGTAGGTATGCCTGTTTTTGTACCAATCTTCGGCATACAACGTGACCCCGAGGTGAGTTAGTTTAGCTACGATTAACTCAGTAATTACTGAATCAATTGAAGTTTCAAGCAATTTTAATCACCATCACAATATTTTAATTCTAGTTTTGGCCCAACCCGGACACTTTCGATCCAGAACGCTTCAACGCCGAGAATAAGAAGACCCATAAACCTATGTCCTACCTTCCTTTCGGCAATGGACCACGTAACTGTATTGGTTCTCGCATCGGTTTGCTGCAGTCTAAAACCGGTTTGGTGCATATATTGAAGAATCATTATGTCACTACATGTGAGAAGACACCGTCCGAAATCACTTTCGATCCACTGTCCATAGTGCTAAGTTATAAGGATGGAATTTACTTGAACTTTGTCAATGACAAACGCTATGAACGCAATGCCAGGCAGTCAGGCCCGTAGCCAGCTTTTCATTTCGGAGGGGGCTGAAGTAAAAACATATATAAACTTCGAATTTTCTGTTTATTAAAAAAAAAAACAATATAAATTCATATACGTATTACTTAAATTATTTGGTAGTTGTAACTTAAATAAGTAATATTTTTCTTTTCTTCTTGTTTGCCATATCATTAATTACTTCATCTGGATCTATTTTAATATCCCAGTGCACTGCAATAACAGCAAGTGCACTCAGCCGCTCATTGCCCATCACACTGCGTGGTAAAGTTTTTATTCTTTTTAAGGTTGAAGAAGTTCTTTCGAAGGAAGCGGTCCTCACTGGAAGAGTTGGTAAAATTGTAAGCAGGTAGTGAATATTTTTAAAATACGTTGCATCGCAATGTTGCAGTAATTTCAACACTTCTATGGTTGGATCTATTGTTGATAAGCTGGCACACCACAATCGATACTCTGATTTTAATGCTGTCATTGATATTTGCTCCTCGAAGTAAATAGTTAAATTTTTTAATCGGCATTATCAATTGCAGCAAAACCTGGGAGTAGAATTTGAAATGACGAGAGTATATCCTCATTCACTAATAAACGTTCTGTCATGTTTTGAATCAGAGCATCAACGCATGGAATAAATATTGTAACTCTGAAGTGGCTTTCAGGGGTTGTGCAAGGTGGATTAGCACTAGTAGTTTGACGCGAAGTCACTCTAGGCACTACAAGATCTATGTCATAAAGATCTTTAGACATTTGTGATGCTGTTTGGAAAATATCGTTGAAAAAACCATCCGCTGTTTCTCTTATCTGGTGCAGAGTTCTTATTAATTCTTTGGCTCGGTTCATTGCTGATACAAAATCCATAGATTTTTCTTGGAGTTACACAGACAGTGGCAGCGTTAAGCTGAACAATTGCTCACAGACGAATAGACTAAGCAAAAAATCGCTTTTCTCTACCGCTGCTAAGAAGGCTGATGCTTTAGACGAAATGGACCATGTCTTACTCGAAATTATTTCCAAACTTAGTACAATGAATTTGAAAAGCTCCACAAAGCTTATAATGCTTTCATGCCTTTCTATAAACCTTGTTTCACAAAGGCGAACAAGTCGTATTTTTTTGCTTTCTGGTGCGTGCTTCTGTATAACGTCCTGGAAAGTTGTGTTTGCATTTGAAAGGTTTCTAAATAAATTTTCTATTTCATTGACAATACCAAGGCAGTTCCGTATTAAAGGTAATGACATAGTATTAGAAAGCGCAAGGTTCAATCGGTGACTAGCGCAATGAACATATCGTGCTTTTGGATACAGTTGTCTTATCCTGGTTTGCACTCCACTTAAATGCCCTGACATGTTTGCTGCTCCGTCATATCCCTGTCCAACCAACTTCGCCATATCAAGATGGAGATCTGTACAACGCTTAAGTATGACTTTTGATAAGTTTTCAGTCACCGTCTAGTGTAGTTGCGTACGACTGTTATAGGTTTGAGCTGAGTTGTGTATAAGGGTTTCAAAAGATTCAGTCAGTGATAAATCTTTTTTATTTGCGATTTATTTAAAAAATTTCCTTATTTCGGGGGGGGCTTCAGCCCTCTAGCCCTCCCCCTGGCTACGTGCCTGCAGGCAGTGAATGTTCGAAATACGAAGATTATTTTTAATTAATTTGGAATAAAAAGCAAACTTATTGTAAATTTGGAAACTCTAAAATTACTACACTACTACAGTATACATACGAGGTATGTTAAAAATAACGGGAATTTTCGTTTTTTGAGTAAAAGTATTTACTCAGTTGTCTACTTTAATGTTGTCGCCTTAAAATGTGCACAATTCGATATTATGCAATTATTTCAGCGTTTCTTCAAATCGACAAAACGCTTCTCAAACTCGATTTTGTCAATAGATGTCGTGGCAACGGGGTGGGCAAATGCATTTTTAGCAAAGTAATTGGGTGTCGAGGTAGATATCAAACTGTCTTGGAAAGCAAATATTGAAAAACGCATTACGCGTGCAAACCGTTAGTCAGCAAAAACGGTGTAAAACCGAATATAGTTCTGTGGATGTATACGGCCGTCGTTAGACGAATCCTTACGGAGCCAGTCATAATTAACTGATGTGCTAAATAAGCTGCTGCACCTACTGTCCACAGACATTTTTATACGTAAAGTGGCAACAATTTATGCCATAAGAATTAAGAAGACTTCCCGGTGAGAATTCCCTATAGATGAGAATGGAGAAGAGTTTTAGTAGAAGAGGACAATATTATCTCATTATATACCATAATCCATAATCAAAGAGTATACTTCGAAGAGCTTGATATCTCTTTATCTTAACGTCTACCTTACTCAGCTAACTTCTTCCAAGCGGAAGTGCTGGTCATAAAGAAGTCTTGTGAAGTTCGATTGTGCAACTGTGGGAGGGTATAGAAGGCAACTATTTTTACACAAGCAGCCAGGGGATACTACTAGCCTTGTCGGCGTCAAAAATCAACTCAAGCGTAGTAAACAAAGTTCACTGGTCGGTCAACACGGGAAAGTCCTTTATGACAAATCAAACATCGAACATTTGGCATCCATCAGATAATAAACCATGAATGTACATATATCTACAAAAAGCATAACGGAGATAAGTAGTTGCATTGAGGGTACCAAATGGGGTTTACACACCCCAATGAAACGTGATATCAAGATAAGGGCTCACGTTTGTATATATACAGAATTTAAATGTCGCTACCAGCGCGAAAGGCAGCCCTCTTACCTACCTAAGTGAACATGACTTGTTTATATTTTCAGTTTTGCGTAATATTAAGCCCTTGATCGTTTTGTGTAACAATTGTTAACAACACCTTTATTTATAGTTGTTATATATGTTTATTTATTAATTATATGCCTTCGTCAACTGACATTAGAATTGAAGTATACAAGGTGTCTCAAAATTAACGCAAGATTTAAATTTGTCGTCATTTCAATTAATCCTCACAGTTGAGGAAGTTAAAAAGTAAAACTGCTCCGACCATATTTTGTATGAAATTTCGGAACTGCGTCCGCCAAGCTTTCATTATTTTTGAACATACATATAGTTCAATAATGAAGACACGTTGTTCTATCGTGTAACGCGGCTCTTTTACTACAAGTAAGCCAAGCCTAAATTGTCAGCTATCGATTTTTTTGGGAATTATCAACACTTACTACATAAATGGCGCCAAATTAAGATCTTGCATTAATTTTGTTACACCCTATATTTAATTCAAATCTTGCATATTTGCATACCCTTTATATTGATAAGACAATTGTGTAAGTGACACATTTACCTACACTCACATACACGTGCATGCATCCTTAAGTTTTGGATTGAAAATAAAAGCTCAAGCCGCTAGGGCTAGCGTACTTAGTGTTATTGTGAAAGCGCGTTACAAAAGGTCGACAGAATTTAATACCTTTCATACTAGATTTTTTCTTAAGGTACATACAAGTATATCAACTAAAAGCCTGAGACCTCTTAATCCTTTATAAAAAGTTTTTTTTTTATTTTTTAATAAAATTGTATCGAAATAACGGAAAGTGATGTGAAGGATGTGCACGGAATGTGATTAACTTCTACCTTCCTTTATTGTGAAAAAATAAATTTGTGTGTTTTAATTAAAAAGTTTGAACTGAAATGGCAAAACGTTGGAACTGAAAGGAATTCGTAGAATCAACTATTTTGCCCCTTTGTATTCCATAGTTCCATCACAATCAGTCGGATTCTATTACATGGATATTCATCATTTCCAGTTTGTGTTTCCGAAAGAGTATTCGTTCATGTGCCTTGGGCTGCCATACGTTGATGGCAAAAAGAACACCGAACGATATTAGCGCAACCTCCCGAACCTGGTTTCGTAACAAATTTCAATCCGTAATTGATCACTTTGTGAAACACACATAAAGTTTTCACTGAATAATATTCAATAATTTTTATTCTGAATAGCCGGAATAAAAAAGCAAGCGATCGAAATTAATAAAAATTATTAAAAAAAAAAACAAAACAAATTAAAAAAAATGTGTGCGGAAAAAAGTTAATTTTCGGAATTGTCCAATTTTCCGACTTTTCCTTATGAAAAGTAAAAGGTTTTTTTATTTCTAAACCTTTCCCGAACCACAACGAACAACCTCTGAAAATTTCATCAAGATTAGTGCAGCCGTTCTCTAGCCTTAGCGTTACTATGAAACAAACATTCACGAAAAGGGCTGTTTTTATGATTTCTCCGGCAATTATTCGATGGTATCGCCGTAAAAACAATCTCCGAACTTCAACGAACATTTAAATTTGGCTAAAAAAGGTCTCCGTGAACATCTAGGGAAATATTGAAATAGAAAAAAACAAAGCATAAACTCAGTTTATCAGCACGAATGAAGAACTTGGGCTACACCACATTAGAGCATAAACGGGTTTAGTATTACTCGATAATTGCTTATCTTTAAGCCGAAACGATATTAGAGAGATGACTTGCATAATTTAGTCAAACGTACATACAAGCTTATCAATAAGTCAGTAAATATGTATATTGATATATTAGCGGAGAGAGCCTTAGGTCTTTAAATACTTAATTAATAAAATTTATGTATTTCAAATGGTACAGGCGAACTTATCTAGTTCTACAATTGTTCAGGAGTAGAAAATGTTCACGAAAAGCGAAAGCGGTTACCGTACAATCGTCGTTTCCGATATGAGGGAGCTTTTTGAATATCGCGTGGCTTAAAGAATTTAGGGCGAAACTTGGTACCCTATAAGTACGGTTCGATTAGTGAAAGTTACTGGATGGATAATACGGCCCTCATAATAATGCTCTTACTGAACTTACACATAAATTTATTGATTTTAGATTAATAAAGAAACCAGTATGTACAGCACAGACACTTTGCTTCTCCAAATAGGACTCGAGTTCAATCCAGAAATTAACCTAAATATTATGTTATCCATCAAAATAATTTATAAATAATATTTTTCTTTACTCTCTTTACCATCTAAGCGCTTCGAAAGCAGTGCGCATAATGCTGTCGATAAATACTACATTCCTCTTGGCGGCTCTCTTGGGGCTTGTCTATGTTTGGTGTCGCTACAGTTTTGGTTATTGGAAACGAACTAATATTCCCTATATGTCGCCACTGATTGGCAATACGGAAGTTTTTATTAAAAGGACCAATAGTTTCTTCCTATATCTAGCTGATGTTTATAAGGATGCTAAAATGTCAACAGCTGCGGCAGTTGGTATTTACATACTCAACAAGCCAGCGTTAGTGTTACGTGAACCGGAACTTATTAAAACTGTGCTAGTCAAGGAATTCGCAAAGTTCGAAAATCGATCAGCCGCCTGTGATCCACACAATGATCCCTTGGGTTCGAATAATCTATTTTTCGTAAACAATCCACTATGGAAGGATTTGAGAACGAAAATAACGCCGATTTTCACATCAGGAAAGTTCAAACAAATGTATCCACTAATGACTGAGGTTAGTAAAATACCTACTTTTGCATGAATATATATTTTTACTATGTGTATCCCTCGTTTCGCCCCAATAGATCGGTACGGATTTGGAAGCCCATTTGAATTCGTTTGCGAAGACTAACGACGCTTTCGTAACTGAAGTTAAAGAGATTTGTGCTAGCTTCACCACCGACATGATTGCCTCCATCGCTTTTGGTGTGAAAGCCAACAGTCTTAGTAATCCAAACGGCGAATTTCGCACTCAAGGACGAAAATTGTTCACCGCTACATTCCGTCGTGCCATTGACTTCTTCGTCGGTTTTTTCTTTTCCAAGTGGGCCTCTACATTGCGTATTACACTTTTTACACCAGAGTTCAGTACCTTTTTACGTGGCACCATCAATCATGTGATGGCGTCAAGAGAGGAGAGCAAAGCAACGCGTAACGATCTGATCGATGTGTTGGTGAGCCTCAAAGGAGAGGCTGTTGCGAAAGGCGAGTATAATGCCCATCTACAGGATGTTTTGACAGCACAAGCTGCTGTGTTTTTCTCAGCTGGTTTTGAGTCGTCATCTTCGTTGATGACATTTACGCTATATGAATTATCCAAACGACCCGATTTACAAGAGCGTCTGCGCAATGAGATCTGTGAAGCTTTCGTAGCTGAACAGGGTACAATGTCATATGAGACTATCAATAATCTACCATATCTGGGTATGGTAGTGGACGAAGCATTGCGTTTATACCCATTAATACCTTTCCTTGATCGCGAACATCGGCCGAAAGAGGGGGAAAAGCCATTCGACCTTAAACCATATTACGATTACACACTGCCAGTAGGTATGACTCTTTTAGTATCAGTCCTAGGCGTACATCGTGACCCTAAGGTGAGTTAGTTTAGCTACGGCTAGCTCTGTACTTAGACAATTAATTGAAGTTTCAAGCAATTTTAATCACCATCACAATATTTTAATTCTAGTTTTGGCCCAACCCGTACACTTTCGATCCTGAACGCTTCAACGCCGAGAATAAGAAAACCCATAAGCCTATGACCTACTTTCCTTTCGGCAGCGGACCACGTAACTGCATTGGTTCTCGCATCGGTTTGTTGCAGGCGAAGGTCGGTTTGGTGCATATTTTTAAGAATCATTATGTGACCACATGTGATAAGACACCGTCCGAAATTATTTTCGATACACTGGGCGTAGCGCTAAATTATAAGAGTGGAATGTACTTGAACTTTGTCAATGACAAACGCTATGAACGCAATGCCAAGCAGTGAATGTTCGAAATTCGAATGAATTTTGAAATATCAATTTTAATTTTTTTGAAATAAAAACCAAACTTCTTGTCATAACCATTGTTTCACTTTTTTTTTGAAATAAAAACCAAACTTCTTGTCATAACCATTGTTTCACTTTTTGCACGCTTTCGTTGGTTGGTGATGTGCAGGAAAGGAAAAGTGAATTCAATCGAAGTCATACATCACTCCAAAACGAATTTCGGGAAGACCGTCCAAAGCCAGTTGATGTTCCAGAAGCTATTTATGTTGTGCACAAACTGATATTGCAAGATCATCATGTGGCCTATAGTGGGATTGAGTCAACTACATGGGCATTAGTGAGACTGAAATATGTTAACCAAATACGAAAAGGGTGCTCTGAAACACGTCTATGACATAGTGACAAGTGATAATTTGTGAATTTACGAGTATAAGTCCGTAAGTTAACATCAGTCTAGTTGCCTGATTTTTTGGAATAACTGGACATATCGCAATCATACCACTGTAACATTGCAGAACAGTAAATTCTGAGAAGTCAGGAAAACCAACCGCCGAAGCGTTTTTGGACCGTTTTAAGAATGAAATCACCGAAAAACAGTCGCATTTGCAAAAAAATTGTGTGCTGTTTCTTCAAGACAAAGCACCGTGCCACAAGTCAATGAAACCGATAGAAAAAATCCATGCAATGGGCTTCGAATTGCTTCCGCATCCACTGTATTCTCCAGATCTGACCCTCAGTGACTATTTTCTGCTTATTTCGAAGCAAAGGACAAATCGTATTACAACAAGTAAGGAAGAGCTAAGTTCGGGTGCAACCGAAAATTTTATACTCTTGCAACTTGCAAGAATCAAAGCCAGGGAAATACTTTAAGGTGTAAACCAATCATATACAGTAAAGTCAGGCGGATGTTCGAAAATCCTGTTCCTAGTTATATTGAAGGTAAATTAAGTTTTCGCTCAAATTTATCTATTTTAGGCACAAAGATAACTCAAATATTGGCCATAATATGCGGCACAAAGTCACCAGGATTTTCGAAAATCTTTATGTTTGGTATATGGCGACTCGAAGAAGTATTTGCCCGATTTAAACTCTTTTTGACATATAGACATGCCATTATCAGAGAAAGACTATCCCTGAATTTCAATTATATATCTCACTTATAGACCGATATATTCGATCAAAAGTCCACTGTAGATACTTTGGTCCAAGGAAACAAAAAAAGTACGAGGGGTCACATCTGGGCTTATACCCGCGGCTGCGGAAGCGTTGGCATGTCGGTCTTGGTTTGGTAGCTGTTCACAAGAAAGGCGGTGTGAGCCGGTAGACGATTCGTTTGAGTCTCTTGAGGTCTTCCATGTAAAACTTGGCGTTGAGGGTTTGTCCAGGAGTTGGAAATTCATGGTGGACGATGCCTTCGATCTTAAAAAGTTAATCGCGTACCACTGCTCTATCGAACGCTGCATTTGCACCGGCTTGCACCACTGACAGAAACACGACGCTCGAAAATGTTTATCTTGACTCCCCAGGTGCTTGGAAAAAACTGACCAGCGGCTCGTTCGTTAGCTAGGAACGCACTCTATCGAATCCAGTCGGTGCGCTTACGCTCCGAAGTACAGACGCGGTGAAAGAAAATCAGTCCTATTACTTTCCGCACAAACCCTGTACAAATATTGTATAAAGTCAAGATCACACGGTTTGAAAATACCTTATTTGGTAGAGACAATGTATGTACCTTTGGACTTTTGTTTTGTCTCTACCAAATAAGGTATTTCCAGCTACGTTATCTTGACTTTATACAATATAAAAAATGACTAGAAGAGACCAGGTCGAACTTTATTGAATGACTTGCAGAAATTAGCTTTCTTTGGTTTATTAAACTTCGCAGTCCTACACAAACAAAACATTAGCAACTAAACTTAGACTTTATCACATCATTCTAACATCATTCTAACATAGCCGGTGGGACTGTCAGCGCCTAGTATCTCTTGATAATTTCTTACCATTAAGAGGAAACGATTGTAAAAATAAAATAATATAAGTTTACTATTATATATATTCATATTACCGGCGATTGCCTTAAGCAATTAAGTAATTAATCTCATGAACAAGAGATAAGTGAGATAAGTACGATTGTATCGAATTACAACCGTTTGAAATATATAAATTATTTTAATTAATTATTTAATTGCTTAAGGCTTATCGCTGTAACAGTTTTTCACGTACAGTGATAAGGATTACGGAACAATCGTCGTTTCCGATATGAGAGAGCTTTTTGAAGATAAATATAATATTTAGACTCTAAATTTTCGAAGACGTTCTAGCTACGATTCGATCAGTGAAAGCTACTGGAGGGCTACTACAGCCTTCGTAGGAATGCACTTACTGAACTTGTATATAATTTTATTGATTTAAGAATAATAAAAAAGTTATAGTTTTATACAGCACAAATATTTTGTTTCCACAAATAGACAGTACCACACATATACTCGTACATATGTAGGTTTCAAGGCCAATTAGGTAATTAAAAATACAGTGAAAGCTCTATTAAATGGACACTCTATTAAGCGCACATCTCCATTAACCATGAACATTGGCCGGTCCCACAATTTGTTGATGTTTATTAAGTGCAATCTCTATTAACTGGACAGGACGGCTGGCAAACACACTTTGAGAAAGCAGCTTTAAATTCGTTATTTTTTCAATGAAATTTATTTATATGAACATATTCAAAACAAGTAAGGAAGGGCTAAGTTCGGGTGTTACCGAACATTTTATACTCTCGCATGATAAAGTGATAATCGAGATTTCCGTATCCGCCATTTACATATTTTTTTTATTTTGCTGTAAAATTAACTAGATTAGTAGTTCCTGAGATATGGTTTTTGGTCTATAAGTGGGCGACGCCACGCCCATTTTCAATTTTTAAAAACAGCCTGGGTGCAGCTTCCTTCTGCCATTTCTTCCGTAAAATTTAGTTTTTCTGACGTTTTTTGTTAGTCGGTTAACGCACTTTTAGTGATTTTCAACATGACCTTTGTATGGGAGGTGGGCGTGGTTATTATCCGATTTCTTCCATTTTTGAACTGTATATGGAAATGCCTGAAGGAAACGACTCTATAGAGTTTGGTTGACATAGCTATAGTAGTTTCCGGTATATGTACAAAAAACTTAGTAGGGGCGGGGCCACGCCCACTTTTCCAAAAAAATTACGTCCAAATATTCCCCTCCCTAATGCGATCCTTTTTGTCAAATTTCACTTTAATATCTTTATATATGGCTTAGTTATGACACTTTATAGGTTTTCAGTTTTCGCAATTTTGTGGGCGTTCTTCGAACTTAACCTTCTTATGGAGCCAAGAAATACGTGTACCAAGTTTCATCATGATATCTCAATTTTTACTCAAGTTACAGCTTGCACGGACGGACGGTCAGACGGACAGACAGACATCCGGATTTCAACTCTACTTGTCACCCTGCTCACTTTGGTATATATGTATAACCCTATATCTGACTCTTTTAGTTTTAGGACATACAAACAACCGTTATGTGAACAAAACTATAATACTCTCCTTAGGGGCCATCCATCAATTACGTCACACGATTTTAAGGACTTTTTAGCCCCTCCCCCCGTCTTTGTCACAAGTTGTCACTTCATTTTCGTTCTGAATTCGGATGTCAGGAACATCTTTCGTATCAACATCGTCTTCTTCCATCCATGAAGCATCGTCATCATTCATTAAATAGAGAATCTCTCGGGCACGTCTAGCTGCAATTCTTTGAGAACGAATTTTCGCGATAGGTAATAGCTCTGGTTTTTTATGTGATTGTTTGTGTTGATTGGTAGCTTTATATGAAGAAAAATATAGGCCACATATGCTACACGATCTTTTAAATAAGTATGACGCGACACTAGGGCAATAACTATCATATGGAACTTGTTTCAGATGGGATGATGCTTGGAGATTTAATAATATCTATAGGAATAATGGAGCAAACTTAGCGTCGTTGTCTTTTGAAATTTGATGTCACAAAGCTTTTGACCTCCCCTGCCCCTTGTCACATAATGTCACTTCCGAATGATACCCTCCCCCCCTTCAAGGTGTGACGTAATTTATGGATGGCCCCTTAGCAACTTTGTTGCGAGAGTATAATGACACCTCAAGTACAATCCTTTAGATTCATATACCGATAAAAACGTTTTCGCTTTACGAGGTTTGACAATTAAGTAATGAGACTGATTTTAAAATTCCCTTTCCCTTTTTCCAGGCCAGGCCAGGCCTACAGCTAACATAAGAAGTCCATTCTGGCCATTTAGAGAACATGTGTTAAAAATGAGAAAGTCCTTTATGACAAATCAAACATCGAACTTTCGGAATCCATCGGATACCAAAGCATGAATGTATGTATATGTGGAGATCACCACTCTACACTAGTTATAATAATTACTCCTAATTTTGATTTGTACTGTACATAATATTTATTCGTACTATACTTCTTAAGTATGCCATTTTATGTAATTTATCCTTAAACTTAACGAATGTACGAATGTGAGATCAAAAGCACTAAATTGAAATATAGTTCGTCAGCGACCATCAAAATGTGAGCAACAATTCCTCCTAGTACCACATCACCACCAAATTGGTGTCAGAAGAAAAAAATTTTAATTTTTTTTCTAAGCCCCGCGCTTACTCAAAATTGACGAACACCTTCAACCTGTGGAAGGCGAAACCATATCTGGCAGCCTGTGGTCCCAGAAGCATTTGGACACTACCGAAGCAGTTGGACATTCAACCTGAAAATCAAAGTCATACGGTCATACATTTAGAGGCAGCGAGTGAAGCTGCGCGTGAGACAAAGCCAGCGCAGACAGAGGGCAGCGAAGTACCGTTCAGGAATTTACATCAGCCGAACATAGTACCGTTTTCACAGCAACGAAAAAATAATGCGATCCCGTTTCCAGATCATCAATGTGTACAGTTTGCACCGCTTCAACGGTATACTGCACCTGAAGCACATGCACGTATTCCGATGCCTCGCATAACACCAAACGATATGGATGCATGGTTTACATCGGTGGACTATTGGTTTAAGGCATGCAACATGAACAGCGACGCTCAACGTTATTATCATGTGATGGCTACTTTAGATCCTCTTACGCTACCAACCATTAGCCAAATCAGTAAAAACGCTGAAAATACGCAACGTGTTACCAACTTAGGCATTGGCATGTATGAGTTTCTCAAGACTGAGCTTCTCAAATATTTTGGTGAAAGTTATCAACGCAAAATACAGCGATTATTGGAAGAGATGGTACTAGGTGATCAACGTCCGAGTCAACTATTTAATGCCATGAGACGAGTGGCAGGAAATTCCTTTTCGGAAGAAACTTTTAGAGCCATGTGGATCCAACGCTTACCGGAATTAATAAGAGCATCTGTAATCGCACGCGAAGGTACGATAGATGTCCAAATTGCAGTTGCCGACGCTATTATGGAAACGTTAACCCAGCGTCAAATTTGTTCATCATCGGATCACGCCGCCAGTACATCGTCTCAGACTCAACAAGACACGATTTTTCAACTATCAAATACGATTAACGAATTGCAACGCAAATTTTATAATATGCGCACACGAGAACGCAGTCGCTCACGCACTAGTCGCAGATTTCTTCGACGACATAGTCAATCGATTGAGCGAAGATCTTCCTCACGCAATACGAAAGAATGTTGGTACCATCAAACTTTCGGAGACTCCGCCAACCGATGCCGTAGTCCATGTCTACACCCAGCATGAATGACATCAATCATTGGCAGTGATTTTATTCGTCACTACGACTTGATCATCGATCTAAAACGCAACAAATTAATCGACAACAAGACAAACCTCGAAGCGCCATGCATTATTCACAAAGAGTTGAATATGCAGATAAAAGCTTTCGACGTACAGCGTCCATTCGCAAAGCTACTCAAGGAATTTAAGGACCTCACAGAAATGTATCTTGATCGAAAACCTGTAAAGACTGAGGTATGTCATGTAATTGAAACTCAAGGTCAACCCGTTACAGCTCATGCTCGAAAGCTCGACCACAAAAAACTTAAAGCCGCACGCACTGAATTCGAATATCTGATGCAAATAGGCTTGTGTCGCCCTTCGAAGAGCAATTGGGCTAGTCCGCTTCACATGGTCCGCAAAGCAGACGGCAATTGGCGGCCATTTGGAGATTACCGTGCGCTCAATAAAATCGCCGTTCCAGACCGTTATCCTATTCCGTTTATACATGACTGCTTAACAATCCTACGAGGAAAAACAGTTTTTGGCAAGATCGATCTACAAAGAGCATTCCATCAAATACCCGTTCGACCGGAAGACATAAAGAAAACAGCCATAATAACACCATTCGGTCTATATAAGTTTACTCATATGACGTTTGGTCTACGAAATGCAGCACAAACTTTTCAACGCCTCATGCATGAAGCCTTACGAGGACTTGACTTCGCCTTTCCTTATGTTGATGACATATGCATAGCTTCAGCAAACATGCGAAACATATACGCATGATATTCCAACGACTCCGCGCAACTGGTCTAACAATTAATCCATCGAAATGTGAATGTTCACCTCGTCAGATTAGACAACTTGACTATATTAGTCAGTTTACAACAGACATCCGTCACATTCCGGGTTCAAAAAACCAAACCGCAGATATATTGTCGCGTATCAACACAATAACATCAATCAACTACACTGATATGGCCAACGAACAAAAATCTGACTCAAACATTCAAGCACTTGTTAATGGTAAGATAAAACAGTCCTTACAACTTAAACATTTCAGATTGGAAGGCAGCAACGCTACATTACTTTGCGATGTCTCAATGAGCCAAGTTAGACCCATCGTACCGCAAACGATTTGTAAGCAGATTCTACACAATGTTCACGACCTCGCTTACGTTGGAGCCAACGCAACTCTAAAGATGATTTCTCAACATTTTGTTTGGGTAAATATGCGAAAGGACTGCAAAGCATTTGTTCGTGCCTGCATCCGTTGCAGTCGCAGCAAAGTTTTACGCCACATCAAGTCTCCATTACAACGTTTAGAAATGCCAGACCAACGCTTTCAAGTTGTTCACGTTGATATAATTGGACCATTACCTCTTAATCATGGATTCAAATATTGTCTTACACTCATCGATCGCTTTACGAGATGGCCTGTAGCGATACCTCTTGTCGACGTTCAAGCAGAAACAGTATGTAGAGCCTACTTGAACGAGTGGGTTGGACGATACGGCTCAACTCAGAAGATAATCACAGACCAAGGAACTCAATTTGAATCCAAAATGTTTCAATAGATGTTACTAACATTAGGTACTCAGCGTGAACGTACATCACCGTATCATCCACAAACGAATGGATTGATAGAAAGGTGGCACCGTTCATTCAAAAACGCCATACTAGCCACCGGAAAAGAATCTTGGGTAGATAATTTAGGACTTACTCTTTTAGGACTACGAAATGCCATTAAGGGAGACTTAAAGGCTTCCGCAGCCGAAATGTTATTCGGAACCGCAACACGATTACCTGGCGAGTTTTTCACTACAAAACCAAATATGCAGCCGAACTCAATTTTTGTTGAAAAATTACGACATCATCTTCAAAAAATTCGTCCCGTCGAAACTTCATGGCATTCTCCAAGTACACCATTCGTAAATAAGAATTTATTTCAATCACCACACGTATATGTACGCAACGATCGAGTAACTCCTTCTATGGACCCTACAAAGTTATTTCAAAAAACGACAAAAATTTTACAATCGAAACAAAAGGCAAAAACATCGTTATTTCAATCGACCGCCTCAAGCCAAGTTACAATATAGCAGATGAAGAACCAGCTGTTAATTCTAACCAAACATCAGACCCTCTAGATGTATTGCAAGTCAATTCACAAAAATCTAGAAGGGGGGTAATGTGGAGATCACCACTCTACACTAGTTATAATAATTACTCCTAATTTTGATTTGTACTGTACATAATATTTATTCGTACTATACTTCTTAAGTTTGCCATTTTATGTAATTTATCCTTAAACTTAACGAATGTAAGAATGTGAGATCAAAAGCACTAAATTGAAATATAGTTCGTCAGCGACCATCAAAGCAGGGATCAGGGATAATGGGATGCCCAACTTATTCCAGTGTGAGAGCGCCTCAAAATAAGCGTTTTTTATAACAATTTCCATTATGGCCAGATTGAACGAAATAAGAATTTTTGGGCATTTTAAATTAAAATACCCAACATTATTTACGATTGCAAATTATTATATATTGGACTTTTAATATATGGCGAAACTACTTAATTCCTTTTTTATGATTTTATGGTATTTTAAAACAATTGACTTTCGATCTTTCAATACTTAATAAGGTTAATTAAGCCTGTTAGTTCCTAATTAATAAATGTTTTTAATCAATTGTAATAGAAAATTAATTCTATTATGCATGAAATTACAAAACGTTTCATGAAATATATTTAAACTAGCTGACCCCGCAGCCGTTGTCCTGCGCGAAATTATGTGTTTTGAAATGAAGAGAATGCTAAATTTATCATTTCTTTTTTTTCAATGTAACGCAGCTTAATAAACAAAATTTTTTGGTTTTTGTTCCGGTGCGTAAATATACAGAGAAGATAGTTTTCCAACTCCTGAGCACGCCACGTATTTTTGGCCATGTGAAAAACATAGCCGTTCCAAATTTATGCCACACATTTCTAGCGACTATCCTTGTGTCCTGATGATTGGCATCTCAAATGCAATTTTTACTGGAAACGGAATTCGTTTGAACTGAAATGCAAATCGATAGAACTCAAAGGAATTCGTAGAATCAAGCATTCTTCCCCCTTGTATTCGATAGGTGCGTCACAATCAATCGGGTTCCATTACACAGTTTCGGCGCTTGCAGATTGCGAAACATAATAAGGACAGTTCCAACTTTGAAACGCAAATGATGCGGTGGCATACCAAGCCTCTCCAAATAATTTAGAAATTCCTCTGGATAATTCACGGCATCGTCTTCATTGTCAAGACGATCGATCGATTTGTATGAGCGCAAGTCTCCCGGAATTTGACTTTGAATCTTCCAGTTTAAGTCAACAATATCGGTATTTTTAGCAGCTAAAATTGCGCGTGCACTCAAGGAGTCGTAGTTACGATAATTTGGCTAATGTTCGGATAAACATTCGAGATGAGTTCATCTTTTGTGAATCGATAAACGGCAGATGGAATTGATATCAAACCAACGGAAGTATGAACCAGAGTTGACACATTTAAAATGTCTTCGACGATGCATTCCATGTATAATCGTCAAAGTCAATTTTGTTGCTGGCTGTGTTTCCGCTGGCTGTAATGTGTTCTCTGGGTTGAAATACACTCTTTTCAAATAATTGAAAATAATGGTGATAATTACAAATAATTGAAAAACAAACAAAAAAATTGAAAAAAAAATTTGTATAAAAAAAATTCACTTTTTGGAATTGTCCAATGACTTTTCCTCACAAAAAGCATACAGGTTTTTTTTATTTCTAAACCTTCCCCGACCTCCCCACAGAACATTCTCTGAAAATTTCATCAAGATTGGTTCAGTCATTCTCTCAGCGTTACTAATAAACAAACATTTTTACTTATACATATAGATTTCGCATTTTCTTTGATTTTCATTGTTTTAAATTTTTATTAGCGATCTTGAATGGCGGCAACAAATTCCTCCGTTCACATATATTTTTGGTATAATTTCAATCTGGCCGTTCCAGTCATTCCAATTACAAAACGTCAACACCTACCCAATCCAGTCAACTGTCAAAGTTCGGTAGGTGAGCGGCTCTCACATTTCCAGTGACAGGAGAGTTGGGGATCACTTTATCTCTGATCAAAGTGTGAACAACAATTCCTCCTAGTACCGCATCACCACCAAATATATCTACAAAGAGCATAACGGAGATAAGTAGTTGCATTGAGGGCACCAAATGCGGTTTACACACCCCAATGAAACGTGATATCAAGATAAGGGCTCACGTTTGTATATAAAAATGTCGCTACCAGCGCTAATTGACCTCGAAAGGCAGCCCTCTTACCTACCTAAGTGAACATGACTTGTTGTTATTTTCAGTTTTGCGCAATAATTACATAAGCCCTTGATCGTTTTGTGTAACAATTATCAACAACACGTTTATTTATAGTTGTTATAGATATATGTTATATATGTACTTGTATACAAGTTTATTTATTAATTATATGCCGTCATCAACTGACAATTAGAATTGAAGTATACAAGGTGTCTCAAAATTAACGCAAGATTTAAATTTGTCGTCATTTCAATTAATCCTCACAGTTGAGGAAGTTAAAAAGTAAAACTACTCCGACCATATTTTGTATGAAATTTCGGAACTGCGTCCGCCAAGCTTTCATTACTTTTGAACATATAGTTCAATAATGAAGACACGTTGTTCTATCGTGTAACGCGGCACTTTTACTATAAGTAAGCCAAGCCTAAATTGTCAGCTATCGATTTTTTTGGGAATTATCAACACTTTACTAAATAAATGGCGTCAAATTAAGAGCTTGCATTAATTTTGTTTCACCCTATATTTAATTCAAATCTTGCATATTTGCATACTCTTTATATTGATAAGACAATTGTGTAAGTGACATATTTACCTACACTCACATGCACATACATGCATCCTTAAGTTTTGGTTTGAAAATAAAAGCTCAAGCCGCTAGGGCTAGTGTACTTAGTGTTATTGTGAAAGCGCGTTACAAAAGGTCGACAGAATTTAATACCTTTCATACTAGATTTTTTCTTAAGGTACATATATCAACTAAAAGCCTGAGACCTCTTAATCCTTTATAAAAAGTGTTTTTTTATTTTTTTATAAAATTGTATGGAAATAATGGAAAGTGATGTGAAGGATGTGCACGGAATGTGAATAACTTCTACCTTCCTTTATTGTGGAAAAATAAATTTGTGTGTATTAATTAAAAAGTTTGAACTGAAATGGCAAAACGTTGGAACTGAAAGGAATTCGTAGAATCAACTATTCTGCAAGTTTATATTCGATAGTTCGGTCACAATCACTCGGGTTCGATTACACAGTTTCGGCGCATGAAGATTGCGAAACATAATAGTGTCAAAACCAACTTTGAGACGCAAATGATACTGCGGCATATTAAGGCTTTCCAAAGAATTTAGAAATTTCACTGGATAATTCACGGCTTCGTCTTCTTTGTCAAGGCGATCGATCGATTTGTATGCGCGCAAATCACCCCGAATTTAGCTTTGAATCTTCCAGTTTAAGTCATTAAGATCGGTATTTTTGGCAGCTAAAATTGCGCGTGAACTCAAGCAATCGTAGTTACCATAATTTGGCCAATGTTCGGATAAGCATTCGTGATGAGTTCATCTTTCGTTGAATTGAATTGATATCAAACGACTGGAAGCATCAAGCGAATTTTGCCCATTTCCAATTCTTAGCGAATACGATGTAAAACGTCTTCGGACAGTTGAATGTTAAATGCTCTGCCATTGTCGTCTGGTTTAGGTGACAACATACGTTGATGGCGCGAAATAATTTACAAAAAAAAAATATTCAACAAAACAAAACAAATTAAAAAAAAATGTGTGCGGAAAAAAGTTAATTTTTGAAATTGTCCAATTTTCCGACTTTTCCTTATGAAAAGTAAAAGGTTTTTTTATTTCTAAACCTTTCCCGAACCACAACGAACAACCTCTGAAAATTTCATCAAGATTGGTGCAGCCGTTCTCTAGCCTAAGCGTTACTATGAAACAAACATTCAAGAAAAGCTTTGTTTTTATGGTTTTTCCGGCAATTATTCGTTGGTATCGCCGTAAAAACAATCTCTGAACTTCAACGAACATTGAAATTTGGCTAAAAAAGGTCTTAAACATTTAGAAAAATATTGATGTTATGATTTAAAAGAAATATACTTATTTATTGTGGAATCTCCCAATCTTTCATAGAAAAATAAAACAAGTTTAGTAAATTAAGTAACTGAAACCGTGTTATCTAGACTTTATAGCGAATCATGGCTTATTAAACTACTGAGAAATAGACAAGCAAAGCATAAACACAGTTTATCAGCCCACTTGAAGACCTTACGCTACCACATTAGGGCATAGACGAGTTTAGTATTACTCGACAATTGTTTATCTTTAAGCTGAAACGATATTAGAGAGATGACTTGCATATTTTAGTCAAACATACATACAAGCTTATAAACAAGTCAGTAAATATATTTATATATTATCGGAGAGAGCCCTAGGCAATTAAATACTTAATTAGTAAAATTTATGTATTTCAAACGGTACAGGCGAACTTTTCTAGTTCTACAACTGTTCAGCCGTAGAAAATGTTCACGAAAAGCGAAAACCGTTACCGTACAATCGTCGTTTCCGATATGAGGGAGCTTTTTGAATATCGCGTGGCTTAAAGAATTTAGGGCGAAACTTGGTACCCTATAAGTACGGTTCGATCAGTGAAAGCTACTGGATGGATAATACGGCCCTCATAAGAATGCTCTTACCGAACTTACATATAAATTTATTGATTTTAGATTAATAAAGAAACCAGTATGTACAGCACAGACACTTTGCTTCTACTAATAGACAGTAGCGCATACTATATACATAGGACTCGAGTTCAATCCAGAAATTAACCTAAATATTATGTTATTCATCAAATTAACTTATAAATAATATATATTTTTCTTTACTCCACTTATCATCTACGCTCTTCGAAAGCAGCGCGCATAATGCTGTCGATAAATACTACATTCCTCTTGGCGGCTCTCTTGGGGCTTGTCTATGTTTGGTGTCGCTACAGTTTTGGTTATTGGAAACGAAATAATATTCCCTATATGTCGCCACTGATTGGCAATATGGAAGTTTTTATTAAAAGGACCAATAGTTTCTTCCTATATCTAGCTGATGTTTATAAGGATGCTAAAATGTCAACAGCTGCGGCAGTTGGTATTTACATACTCAACAAGCCAGCGTTAGTGTTGCGTGATCCGGAACTTATTAAAACTGTGCTAGTCAAGGAATTCGCAAAGTTCGAAAATCGGTCAGCCGCCTGTGATCCACACAATGATCCCTTGGGTTCGAATAATCTATTTTTCGTAAACAATCCACTATGGAAGGATTTGAGAACGAAAATATCGCCGGTTTTCACATCAGGAAAGATCAAACAAATGTATCCACTAATGACTGAGGTTAGTAAAATACCTACTTTTGCATGAATATATATTTTTACTATGTGTATCCATCGTTTCGACCCAACAGATCGGTACGGAGTTGGAAGCCCATTTGAATTCGTTTGCGAAGACTAACGACGCTTTCGTAACTGAAGTTAAAGAGCTTTCTGGACTCTTCGCCACCGACATGATTGCCACCATCGCTTTTGGTGTGAAAGCCAACAGTCTTAGTAATCCAAACGGCGAATTTCGCACTCAAGGACGAAAATTGTTCACCTCTACACTCCATCGTGCCTATGACTTCTTCATCGGTTTTTTCTTTTCCAAGTGGGTCTCTACATTGCGTGTTAAACTTTTTACACCAGAGTTCAGTTCCTTTTTACGTGGCACCATCAGTCATGTTATGGCGTCAAGAGAGGAGAGCAAAGCAACGCGTAACGATCTGATCGATATGTTGGTGAGCCTCAAAGGAGAGGCTGTTGCGAAAGGCGAGTATAATGCCCATCTACAGGATGTTTTGACAGCACAAGCTGCTGTGTTTTTCTCAGCTGGTTTTGAGTCGTCATCTTCGTTGATGCAATTTGCGCTATACGAATTATCCAAACGACCCGATTTACAAGAACGTCTGCGCAATGAGATTTGTGAAGCTCTTGTAGCTGAACAGGGTACATTGTCATATGAGACTATCAATAATCTACCATATCTGAGTATAGTACTTGACGAAGTATTGCGTTTATACCCATTACTACCTTATCTTGATCGCGAACATCTGCCGAAAGAGGGGGAAAAGCCATTCGACCTTAAACCATATTACGATTACACAGTGCCAGTAGGTATGCCTGTTTTTATATCAATCCTAGGCGTACATCGTGACCCCAAGGTGAGTTAGTTTAGCTACGGCTAGCTCAGTACTTGGACAATTAATTGAAGTTTCAAGCAATTTTAATAATCATCACAATATTTTAATTCTAGTTTTGGCCCAACCCGGAAACTTTCGATCCTGAACGCTTCAACGCCGAGAATAAGAAAACCCATAAGCCTATGACCTATTTTCCTTTCGGCAGTGGACCACGTAGCTGTATTGGTTCTCGCATCGGTTTGTTGCAGGCGAAGGTCGGTTTGGTGCATATTTTTAAGAATCATTATGTGACCACATGTGAGAAGACACCGAAGGAAATTACTTTTGATCCATTTTTAATGTCGCTAGGTTATAAGAATGGAATTTACTTGAGCCTTGTCAATGACAAACGCTATGAACGCAATGCCAAGCAGTGAATGTTCGAAATTCGAATGAATTTTGAAATATCAATTTTAATTTTTTTGAAATAAAAACCAAACTTCTTGTCATAACCATTGTTTCACTTTTTGCACGCTTTCGTTGATTGGTGATGTGCAGGAACAACCAAAAATGGAATTTTTTCGAGCGATTACGTTTTACAATTTTTGACGTATTAACTCATCAAGAGTGCATAGATGACCTTAATTAAATTTTTGACGATGAAGCTCGATCAAGTACCAGTGTTTAGTGATGGCAAAGTTAATTCAATCGAAGTCATACATCACTCCAAAACGAATTTCGGGAAGGCCGTCCAAAGCCAGTTGATGTTCCGGAAACTATTGACAGGTGATAATTTGTGGATTTAGGAGTTTAAGTCCTAAAGTTAACATCAGTCTGGTTGCTTGATTTTTTGGAATAACTGGACATATCGCAATCATACCACTGTAACATTGCAGAACAGTAAATTCTGAGAAGTCAGGAAAACCAACCGCCGAAGCGTTTTTGGACCGTTTTAAGAATGAAAAAGAATCAAAGCCAGGGAAATACTTTAAGGTGTAAACCAATCATATACAGTAAAGTCAGGCGGATGTTCGAAAATCCTGTTCCTAGTTATATTGAAGGTAAATTAAGTTTTCGCTCAAATTTATCTATTTTAGACGCAAAGATAACTCAAATATTGGCCATAATATGCGGCACAAAGTCACCAGGAAGTTCGAAAATCTTTATGTTTGGTATATGGCGACTCGGAGAAGTATTTGCCCGATTTAAACCTTTTTTGACATATAGACATACCATTATCAGAGAAAGACTATCCCTGAATTTCAATTATATAACTCACGTATAGACCGATATATTCGATCAAAAGTCAACTGTAGATACTTTGGTCCAAGGAAACGAAAAAAAGTACGTGGGGTCACATCTGGGCTGTAGGGCGGCTGCGGAAGCGTTGGGATGCCGGTCTTGATTAGGTAACTGTTCACAAGAAAGACGGGACGTTGTCGTGGTGCAACTTCCAATCGGCTGCCATGTCTTGTCGGACCCGATTGACGCTTCGTTTGAGTATCTTAAGGTCTTCCATGTAATACTTGGCGTTGAGGGTTTGTCCAGGAGTTGGAAATTCATGGTGGACGATGCCTTCGATCTTAAAAGTTAAGCACCGGCTTGCATATATAAAATATATACCACTGCAAGTCGTGCCAAAAGGGATACCTCATAATTTACTCAATGTGAGAAATGGCTGAACGCTCAACGGGCGGAAATTGAATAGCTGATCGCGAATGTTCCCCAGGAACTTAAATTGAGTTCAAAGAGCAGCTTGTGTGGTGTTACCGGCGCGTCTAAGTCATGCACGAATGACTGCTAAATAAGCTCCTATACCAAATGCCTTTAGGCATTTTCATACGTAAAGTGGCAACACTTTCTGCTATAAGTATTGAGGTGATTGGTCCAAAATGAAATGCAGTATAAGGACAGGGAAATACTCCGAAGGGCTTGATATCTCTTTATCTTACTGGGCATAGAGAAGTCCTGTAAAGTTCGATTGTTCAACAATCAACAGAAGGCACTACAAGCATTGTCATCGCCAAAGATCAACTCAAGCGTAGTAAACAAAGCTCACTGGTAGGTCAACGCGGGAAAGTCCTTTATGACAAATCAAACATCGAACTTTCAGAATCCATCGGATACAAAACCTTGAATGTACTATATATATACAAAAAGCATAACGGAGATAAGTAGTTGCATTGAGGGTACCAAATGGGGTTTACACACCCCAATGAAACGTGATATCAAGATAAGGGGTCACGTTTGTATATAAAAATGTCGCTACCAGCGCTAATTGACCTCGAAAGGCAGCCCTCTTACCTACCTAAGTGAACATGACTTGTTGTTATTTTCAGTTTTGCGCAATATTAAGCCCTTGATCGTTTTTTGTAACAATTGTTAACAACACGATTATTTATAGTTGTTATATATGTACTTGTATACAAGTTTATTTATTAATTATATGCCTTTGTCAACTGACATTAGAATTGAAGTATACAAGGTGTCTCAAAATTAACGCAAGATTTAAATTTGTCGTCATTTCAATTACGCCGACCATATTTTGTATGAAATTTCGGAACTGCGTCCGCCAAGCTTTCATTATTTTTGAACATACATATACTTCAATAATGAAGACACGTTGTTCTATCGGGTAACGCGCCACTTTTACTACAAGTAAGCCAAGCCTAAATTCTCAGCTATCGGTTTTTTGGGGATTATCAACACTTTACTACATAAATGGCGCCAAATTAAGATCATGCGTTGATTTTGAGTCATCCTGTATTTAATTCGAATTCATTGATAACACAATTCTATAAATGTTACTACATCTACGTGCTCACACATACACACACACATGCATCCTTATGTTTGTTGGAATTGAAAATAAAAGCTCAAATCGCTAGGACTAACAGATTTAGTGTGTGGAAGGTGATGTGAAGGATGTGAATATATTGAATTCTAGCTTTATTTTTTCCGAAAAAAATTTGTGCGTTTCAATTAAACTTTTGCTACAAAAAAACTGAAATAAAGAAATGATAAAGTGTAATGAAAACTTAAAGGAGAGAGAATTGAATTTTAAATTAGTTAAAAATTTTCTAAATAGAATATTGAAAAAATATTTTTAAAAAATTTAAAAAATAAAAAAAATTTAAATCACAAGCGCGATAGGATTTGGACAAAATTTTGAAACAAAAAGTCATGAAAAAATCGTAAAACTAAAGTCTACACAACAAGAAAAAAAATCCTTCGTCGAAGTCTTTAAGAATTGTATCTCAAATTTGACCTTTGTAAAAATTCATGAAGATCAATTGAGTAGTTCTCGAGAACTCTTGCCAACCGACCTCAAAAACATAATTTCGATAAAAATGAATCGAAAGATGGCCCGCTTAGCCTCGAGCGCACAATTTCGCAAGGCTGTATCTCCGAAACTATTCTCGGATCAACTTGAAAATTTAGAACAATATTTTAGAGATGTTATGGTTTTAATGAGACAATAAACCCATGAAATCCTGATTATTTTCTGCGAAAACTTTTAAATTTATTGATGTAAATATTTGTACACAAATTGCGGTATTTTTTAACTGTATTTTGTAACTTAGTTTTTGTAAAAACATTTATTTGGAAAGGAACTACAGCTGATCTTCGGAAGCTTCTCTCAGAAAAGCTGTTTTACGGCGACAATATATCGACAATAATATATCGCTGAATTGGATCCTGTGAAATTAAAAACAGATTTCGTTAAGTAATGTTAAGTCTATTAATTAATCGAAGGAATAAGTAAAATGAAATTGTTTGACATAATGGCGGTATCTCAAAAAAATCAATTTTTGACCAAAATTTCGGCCTTAAATTATTTAAAAAAAAAGTTTTATCGGTGAGGAAAAATATTCGATTTATTACTAAAACAAAATATATTTAAGACGCTGGTGTTAAAATTTGAGACGTTTTAGCATTTTTAGATTGATGTTGGTCACCGACTTTGAAATCATCATAATTTATAATGAAAATAAATATAATTAAATATGTCAATTATATTAAAATCAAAATTTATTGAAATGAAATTATGTTTACAAAGACCTTAGTGAACTTTTATGCGGAATTTCCCTTTCTTGCAAAAACAAGCAAGTTCTTCAAAAACCAGTTAGATTTCGGCTTTATTGAATAACTTGTTTTGTATCTACTAAATTAAATATTTCGAGCTGTGTTATCTTGGCTTTTTTTATAGTATAGTATATCTATTAGAACAGTTAGAACCTGTTGTTTATTGCATGACTTGCAGAAACTAATAACGACTTACTAAACTACTGGAAATAGAGAAACAAAGCATAAACACAGTTTATCAGCACACTTGAAAAACTTGCGCTACCACATTAGGGCATAGACGAGTTTAGTATTACTCGACAATTGCTTATCTTTAAGCTGAAACGATATTAGAGAGATGACTTGCTTATTTTAGTCAAACATACATACAAGCTTATAAATAAGTCAGTAAATATGTATATTGATATATTAGCGGAGAGAGCCTTAGGTCTTTAAATACTTAATTAATAAAATTTATGTATTGCAAATGGTACAGGCGAACTTATCTAGTTCTACAATTGTTCAGCCGTAGAAAATGTTCACGAAAAGCGAAAACCGTTACCGTACAATCGTCGTTTCCGTTATGAGGGCGCTTTTTGAATATCGCGTGGCTTAAAGAATTTAGGGCGAAACTTGGTACCCTATAAGTAGAGGTCGTTCTAGCTACGGTTCGATCAGTGAAAGCTACTGGATGGATAATACGGCCCTGATAAGAATGCTCTTACTAAACTTATATATAAATTTATTGATTTTAGATTAATAAAGAAACTGCAGTAATGTACAGCACAGATACTTTGCTTCTACTAATAGACGGTAGCGCATACTATATATGTACATAGGACTCGAGTTCAATCCAGAAATTAACCTAAATATTATGTTATCCATCAAAATATCTTATAAATAATATTTTTCTTTACTCTCTTTACCATCTACGCTCTTCGAAAGCAGTGCGCATAATGCTGTCGATAAATACTACTTTCCTCCTGGCGGCTCTCTTGGGGCTTGTCTATGTCTTATAAATTCAAACGGCGAATTTCGCACGCAAGGACGAAAATTGTTCACCTTTACATTCCGACGCGCCATTGACTTCTTCATCGCCTTTTTCGTCCCCAAGTGGGCCTCTACATTCCGCATCTAACATGTAATGGCTTTAACAGAGGAGAGCAAAGCAACGCGTAACGATCTGATCGATGTGTTGGTGAGCCTTAAGGAAGAGGCTGTTGCGAAAGGCGAGTATAATGCTCAGTTACAGGATATGTTGCAGCACAAGCTGCCGTATTTCTGTCAGCTGGTTTTGAGACGTCATCGTCGACAATGGCATTGACTGGCTTAACTGACTGGTAGGTCAACTCGACTTTGGATTCCGGGTTATACGAGTAGAAACATTTTCGGCAACAAAAAAGTAGACGAGAGATAACGCTAAGTCACGAACCTCTCTAGACGAATCCGAGGCAGAGACAATACTGCGTACGTCAGGAGTGATCAAAATGAAGCTCAAAGCGCAATTTTGAACAAACAGCGCAGAATAAATGGCGATCTACAACCAAACTCAGGATAATTAGACAGATATGAGCCAAACTATGACAAAACAAAAACCAAGGGCTTACTACATATGATCAGGAAAACAGTACATTTGGAAGTACATTTGGAGCCATTTGGAAAACATGCGTTTAAAATGGGAAAGCCTGACAATAGTGAACTGAAAGGAAGCAAGTAAACAGTTTTTCACTTTCTCTGTAATTACTTACGCAGCTTTATAATAAATCAAACATCGCACATTTGGAATCCATCAGATACCAAACCTTTAATGTATATCTACAAAAAGCATAACGGAGGTAAGCAGTTGCATTGAAGACACCAAATTACTTAAACACCTCAGTAGAACGTGATATCAAGATAAAGTCTTAAGTTAGTGTACAAAGACAGCGCTACCAGCGTTAATTTAGCCCGCAAGCATGACTTGGCGTTTTCAGTTTTGCGCAATATGTATTAGGCCCTCGCTCTTACTTGACAGACTGTGTGTATACAAGTTTATTTCTTTTTATATGTCTTCGTCAATTGACAATTTGAATTTTACAGGGTGTGCCAAAATTAACCCCAGATTTAAATTTGCTGCCACTTCAGTTATTCCACACAGTTGGGGAAGTTAGAACACTACTCCGACCATATTCTGTATGGAATTTTCGTACAGCGCCCGCCAAGCTTACATATTTCTTGAAATATAGTTCAATAAAAAAGACATGTTGTTGTATCATGTAACGCGCCATTTTTAGTAAGCCAAGCCGAAACTGTCAGCTGTCGATTTTTTAGGGGTTACTAGATAAATGACGGAAAATTTAAATCTTGGTCTCTTGTTGTATCATGTAACGCGCCATTTTTAGTAAGCCAAGCCGAAACTGTCAGCTGTCGATTTTTTAGGGGTTACTAGATAAATGACGGAAAATTTAAATCTTGGATTAATTTTGAAACATCCTGTTGTTAATTTAAATCTTACATATTGGCTCACCCTTTATATTGATAACAAAATTCCATAAATGATACATCTACGCACACTTACATACATCCATAAGTTTTGGATTGAAAATAAAAGCCCAAATCGCTAAGACTAGCATACTTAGTGTTATTTTGGAGGCGCGTTACAAAACGTCGACTGAAATTAAAAACTTCTTTATAAGTGAAATTTGTCGAAGGTACATTTATCAACCAAAAGCAGGCGTGTGTTTTCTCCTCTATAAAAAGTTTAAAATGTTAAACATAATAAATTGGAAACTGTGTCTTTTTTTCTTAATAAAAATGTATAAAAATAATGGAAGGTGATGTGAAGTATGTGAATGGTTTCTGCTTTCATTTTTGGGAATAAATTAATTTGTGCAAATTAAGTAGACCTTTGCAACAGAAAGAAAAACCTAAACAAAAAATGATAAATAATTATGTAATTAACTAAAATTTTTCTAAATAAAATATAAAAAAAATTTAAATAATAAACTTGATAATAAAGCACTTATGATTCGGATAAATTTTTGAAACAAAAAGTCATGAAAAATCGTAAAATTAAGATCTATAGAACAATCTTCGAAATTTTATATGGAAATCTATAGAACAATCTTTGAAGTTTTAAATGAAATATCCATTTTTGGTTGGAAATAGATCAAATATTTGATGTGATTAACAAAATTATGTGAGATAATTCGCAATTTTTTTTTAACAAATAATAAACTTTTATGCATTGCATAAATATTCGAAACAGAATATAAAAAAATTATAAAAATTAAAAAAAAATGTTAATAAAAATATATATTTGAAACAAAATATAAAAAAACTAGAGGACCCGTTCACGTTTTACTGTGGCTGTTACATAGGCAGTACTACTAATATCATTTATATGATTTCTATTATTTAGATTATAACCATTAGTTAAGGAGATATAGCATTTTTGGTGAACTTGTGTTAGTTTACAAAAAAAATTAATCAAAAAGCATTTCGTGTGTTAATAAAGCATTGGTTTTTGAGAGAAAAATACTGTTGAATTTGGGCTGAGCCCAGTGAAATCAACCGAGTTCAATCGATAGTCAGCCTAGTGGAATTGCATATTATGAGACGGTTCTCATATTAAGCATTTTATTTGTACGCATATACTTCATCGTTCCCGTTTAAATATTGCACTACTAACTAACACAACTTTCTTTTATACATACTGGTATGTATAGATTTATGTATAATACAGTCGTGCATGAATATAGTGATTTTATTATTGTAAAACTTGTGCACTATATTCATATTGTTAAAATGTAAAAACTTGGGTATTCGTTATATCGAGGTGTTTACTATTTAGAGCGTGCACAGTTGTACAGACGACTGACGTCCGGAACACATAGAACGCGACAGACTGCGTGTCTGTAGTTGTGCAGCTGCCTCAATAACTGTGCCCTTAACAACTTGTGTATTTTAATAGTTGACAGATGTCACTTACAGTCAACCAATGTTTTTTGCTCTTCCACGAAGATGTGGTATTTTTTTGTAGAAATAATATTTACAATGAATCTATAAATAAAAAAAAATATTTGTAGGTTAGGAAAACTTTATGAAGGATTACGTAAATATGTACTTCCTAACAGTAACAAATTCCAAAATAAATAGTTTTGAGAAGAAAGTAAAAAAGTAACAAATGTGTCCAGCCGAACTGTCCGTTATGAATCTTCACCCAGGTATGAATCATATAGAGCATATAAGAGTATGAATGTTTAGAAACTATACACCATATACATGGTCTATAGTCTTCATGGCTTAGACTATACTTATGAGTAACGCCATCTACCAGGTGCAACTGAAACTCCAATATCTGACACGGCTATAGCGCAGCCTGCCGGAATTATGTGTAAAATGTTCTAACATCAGCAACAATTTATAAATAAATAAATTCATTGTTAAAATATTGTTAAAACAAATCCAATTGTGAATCTAAACCATCCTCAAACCCCCTTGAATACACACAAAACATTTCATCAAAATCGGTCCAGCCGTTTAGGAGCAGTTCAATTACAAACACAACTACTGAAGATTTATATATACATATAAATATGTAAAAATTAAGAAAAAATTAATAACATTTATTGTTAAAAAAAAAAGCAAAATGTATTCCTTAGAAAAATGTTTATTACATAAAATAAAAATAACAAACAAAAAAAAAAAATTGTTAGTATTTAATAAAATTAATAATAATTTACCTATTTAAAGTTAAAACTTATTTCGCTAAAATTGTGTTTACAAAATACTTAGTGAACTTCTAAGGAAATATTTATGTACTGCGTTAAAATAAACGCTCAATTGTTGATCTGACAGGACGATTATGACGACCATAAATTGGACGTAGCGCTATTAAATATGTCAGTAAATATATTTATATATTATTAAATACTTAATGGCTAACAGATTTTTAGGCTAATCTTTATAGATATATGATTTGAAGGGGTTTTTCGCTATGGTTCGATCATTAGAAGCTACAAGAAGGATAATACAGTATCTTTGAGTTTAGTTAAGCTATGCAAAGAAACGAAACAAAAGTCCAGCTGATACATATGTAATTTCAAACGACTTTTAGGGTTACTAACTAGCCACCCCACAAATCGATGAACTGACTAACATAATAAAGCGACTTTTGTAAAACCTCTTGCTTTTAAAATCACTTATCACTCTTTCTTTTCCACAGTCTTGAATACAGTGTTTATACTCGTAATGCTGACGGCAGGTACTGTCTGCCTCTTGGCGGCTCTTTTGGCGCTCGCCTACGTTTGGTGTCGCTACACATATGGCTACTGGAAACGCCATAAGATTCCCTTTATGACGCCATTGCCACTAATTGGCAATATGGAAGTTTTGTTTAAAAGGACCAATAGTTTCTTTCTATATCTATCTGACATATATAAGGATGCTAGAATGTCAAATGCTGCTGCAGTCGGCATTTACATACTCAACAAACCAGCGTTAGTGCTACGTGAACCGGAACTTATAAAATCTGTGCTCATCAAGGAGTTTCCGAAATTCGCCAATCGGTCAGGCGGCTCTGATCCACACAATGATCCTTTGGGCGCGTACAATCTATTTTTTATACGCAATCCACAATGGAAGGATTTGAGAACGAAAATAACGCCGATTTTCACATCAGGAAAGATCAAACAAATGTATTCATTAATGACTGAGGTTAGTACACGAATAATTGTACCTAACTTTTGTATTAATATATATTTTTTACCATGTGTATCCCTCGTTTCACGCAAATAGATCGGCACGGAGTTGGAAGCCCATTTGAATTCGTTTGCGAAAACAGACGACGCTTTCGTAACTGAAGTTAAAGAGATTTGTGCAAACTTCACCACCGATGTGATTGCCACCACCGCCTTTGGCATTAAAGCCAATAGTCTTATAGATCCGAATGCCGAGTTTCGTGCGCTAGGCCGAAAACAGCTAGACTTTACATTAGGTCGCGCTATTCAATTCCTTATCGCATTCTTCTATCCGAAATGGACCACAGCATTGCGTGTGAAAATTTTGGTACCGGAGTACGATACTTTTATACGTGGCACCATCGAACATGTTATGGCGTTAAGAGAAGAGAGCAAAGCGACACGTAACGATCTGATCGATGTGTTGGTGAGCCTTAAACAAGAGGCAGTTGCGAAGGGCGAGTATAATGCTCAGTTACAGGATATCTTAGCAGCACAAGCAGCGGTATTTATGGTAGCTGGTTTTGAGACGTCATCTTCGACAATGACATTTGCGCTATACGAATTATCCAAAAGGCTCGATTTACAAGAACGTCTGCGCAATGAGATCTGTGAAGCTTTCGTAGCTGAGCAAGGTAGATTGTCTTATGAGACTATCAATAATCTACCATATTTAGGTATGGTAGTTGACGAAGTATTGCGTTTATACCCATCACTACCTTTTCTCGGTCGGGAGCATCTGCCGAAAGAGGGGGAAAAGCCATTCGACCTTAAACCATATTACGATTACACAGTGCCAGTAGATATGCCTGTTTATATACCAATCTTCGGCATACAACGTGACCCAGAGGTGAGTTAGTTTAGCTTCGGTTAACTGAGTACTTACTGAATCAACTGAAGTTTCAAGCAATTTTAATGACAATCACAATTTTTTTATTCTAGTTTTGGCCCAACCCGAACACCTTCGATCCTGAACGCTTCAACGCCGAGAATAAGAAAACCCATAAGCCTATGTCCTACCTTCCCTTCGGTACTGGACCACGTAACTGTATTGGTTCTCGCATCGGTTTGCTGCAGTCTAAACTTGGTTTGGTGCATATATTGAAGAATCATTATGTCACTACATGTGAGAAGACACCGTCGGAAATGACTTTTGATCCACTGTCCCTAGTGTTAAGCCATAAGGAAGGCATTTACTTGAACTTTGTCAATGACAAACGCTATGAGCGCAATGCAAGGCTGTGAATGTTCAAAATCCAAACTAATTTCGAAAGGTATCGCTACAATTAAATATTTATAGAACTCCTTTTTTTAATAAAAATTATTAAGAAAATTAAAAAGAAATTTGTTAATGATCCTTTAAAGGTAGGTTTATGACAAAGATGTCTTTTAAGTATGTCATCTGGATGTTCAAAAACAAAAGAAAATTATTATTAAAATGGATATCACTTCAAAGTTGTAGACACTAAAATTACTCTTCTTTATTGGCGTTGACATCGCCTTCGCGGTTATAGCCGAGTTTACAACAGCGCCAGTTATTCTTCTATTTCTCTGCTTGGCGCCAATTGGAGATTCCAAGCGAAGCCAGAGACCTTCTCTACTTGGATTTTCCAACGAAGTGAAGGTCTTCCTATTCCTCTATTTCCACCGACGGGTATTGCGTTGAATATTTTCAGAGCTGGATCGTTTTTTTTCCATTCGGACGACATTACCTAGCCTTCATGCTATACTTCGCTGTTCTCCACAAACAAAGCAGTAACAGTGGAACTTAGAGTTTATCAGCAGACTTGAACTACTTGTGACACACCATAGCATACTCACATTATCGGCGAGTGCCTTAAGCAATTAAATAATTAATTAAAATAATTTATGTATTTCAAACATATAGCTCTTGAACTGATCAGCTGTAACACTTTTTTCAAGAGCTGCGATAAGGGTTACGGAACAATTGTCGTTTTCGATATGTGAGAGCTTTTTGAAGATTGCTGTCAATCAGTTTGCTTACAGAAATGCTTAAGTCGGTACACATCCGTAATATGTTGCGGGTTTTCTTCTTCTTAATTGGCGTAGACACCGCTTGCGGGTTTTACAATGGGTAAAAATATCCCCCAAAAAATTTGTCTCAAATTTTGTATTTCTTACCAAATTTCGTGTGCGGAATCATTGCGAATGTTGGAAAGGGTTTTTCGGTGATTCTAAAACATAATACTACGAGTTGTACAAAGTCTTCAAAGACAGTCGAGAGATGGTTGGAGCATTGCCTCATTCTGGACGACATTCGACCTCTTCAACTGAAGAAAATATTATAAAAGTGAGGGATATGGAGCTGAAACATCTTCAAGCTAATTTTACAGAGATGGCAAGAGAGCTCGACATCTCTCTCATTATTTTGGTGGATATTTTGGGTATGAAACGCGTTCTTGCTCGACTCGCCCCGATAAAACTGATTATTTTTCAATAGAGTGATAGCAAAGCGTCGTGCACAACGTCATCGATGTGTTGGTGAGTCTTAAAGAAGAGACTGTTGCGAAAGGCGTATTTAATGAACAGTTGCAAAATATGTTGACAGCACAAGATGCAGCTGTCAGCTGGTTTTGAGACGTCATCTACGACAATGGCAAATGACTGGTAGGTCAACTCGACTTAACCATAATTTGAATTCCGGGTTATAGAAACATTTTCGGTAACGACGAGAGACAACGCTAAGTCTGAAGTTTATCTAGACCAGTGTTTCCCAAAGTGGGCGATAACGCCCCCTTGTGGGCGCTGCAGGTGTCAAGGGGGCGGTAAGAGACCCAGAAAGAAAATATGGGCGTTGTGTAGAGGCCTGGAGGGTTGTTTGTAATTTTATTTAGGTAGGAGGCCTCTTAGACAACGACTACATGAGCTCTCGACTCTCAACAACAACTTGTGAACATCAACTAATATGAATTAAAAGATTGCTCAAACTCGGTTCTATATTTCTCTCCGCGTAGCTCATACATATACCACATCCTCGCCTTTGTGTTTTCTATGTCTAAAAATATTTTGGAATGAAGCAATGAAGCCTTCAAGACTGCAAGATCATTTGAATAAAATGCATCCAGATAAGAGAGACAAGAATGTTGCATATTTTCAAGACCTAGAGAAGAAGCATAATACTCAGCCAAGTGTAGCAAAACATTTAGTTGCTAGAAACTTAAGTGAAAAACTATTTCAATCACTGCAATATGTCATCAAAGCAGTCAATAAAATCCGCAACAGCTCTCTGAATGATAGTTTATTTCATCAGCTTTGTATTACTAATGACGAGGATTTCAGTCGTTTGTTGTTTCATACTGAAGTTCGTTGGCTATCAAGAGGCAATTGTCTGACTCGATTCTACAACCTGTTTGACTCTGTTCTAGAGCTCTTGGAAACTAAAGATACAGAATATCAAGACAAGCTCATAACATCAAAGAATGATATAGCTTACATGACAGACCTGTATAGATTGTTCAACGACATGAAGCTCCAGCTGCAAGGCGATAAACTAAATTTAATTAAAACAAAAAACGTCGTTGCTGCTTTCGCAGCCAAACTGCTTATACACAAAAAGAATCTGGGCAGGTGTGAGTTACACAATTTTCCGAATTTATCAGTATCATGTAGTAACGACGAATTGTTTTCCTACTGCCAACATTTGGAAAACCTCCACATTGACTTCACCGAACGATACCAGGACATTTTGAACTTGGAAATACCAGACTGGGTATTGGATCCGTTTTCAAATGTCAACACAGCAACGTCACCTTAGCTGGAAGAAGAACTTATAGAATTGACAACAAATGAGAAAATAAAAATCAAGTTCAAAAATGGTTACCAAGAATTTTGGCTACAAAAACCGATCTCGCAATTGTACCCTGGATTGTGGTCAATCGTTCAACGATTCTTGATAGCATTCCCATCGTCATATTTGTGTGAACGCGGATTTAGTGCTGTGACAACACTGCTTACTAAAAATAGAAATCGTTTGCTTGTTACCGAACGTGGCGACTTGCGACTGTTCTTGAGTAAATTGGAACCTGATATTAACGAACTTATTAAACAGCATCAGATTCATCCTTCACATTAGTTTTTATATATGGATCGATTATTTTAGTTTTATTTTTAATAAAAGATTCTCTGTTTTAATACTATAAAGTTGTGTTTCAATAATCAATCTTATTGACAGGTGGAGCCCGTAAGAGTTAACTTGAGACCCAAGCGCCGTTGTATGTTACCTACTGCGCCCAGGTTTCAAGTTGCTGGTTATAGTAAAAGTTTCGTTTAGAATTCTATGTTAATATATGTACATACATATATAGGTCACAATAATTAATTTGAAGTTATAGTGGTTTTTAAATAGGTGAAAAAATGGGGGCGCTAAAAAAATATTTATTCTCAAAGTGGGCGGTAGACAAAATAAGTTTGGGAACCACTGATCTAGACCAAACCGAGGCAGAGACAATAGCGTGTCCGCTAGGAGCGAAGAAGAGGGAGCTCAATACGCAATTTGTACAAACAACGCAGAACAAATGGCGATCTAAAACCAAGGATATAATAACGAAACAGATATGACCAAACTACGACAAAACAAAAACCAAGGACTTACTACATAGGATCAGGAAAGCAGTACATTTGGAAGTATATTTGGAGCCATTTGGAAAACATGCATTTAAAATGGGAACCCTCACAATAGCACGTACCGCAGCTGTGAACTCAAAGGAAGCAAGTAAACAGTTTTTCACTTTCTCTGTAATTACTTACGCAGCTTTATAACAAATCAAACATCGCACATTTGGAATCCATCAGATACCAAACCTTAAATGTATATCTACAAAAAGCATAACGGAGGTAAGCAGTTGCATTGAAGACAGCAAATTATTTAAACACCTCAGTAAAACGTGACATCAAGATAAGGTCTTAAGTTAGTGTACAAAGACAGCGCTACCAGCGTAAATTTAGCTCGCAAGCATGACTTGGTGTTTTCAATTTTGCGCAATATGTATTAGGCCCTCGCTCTTACTTGACAGACTTTGTGTATACAAGTTTATTTCTTTTTATATGTCTTCGTCAATGGACAATTTGAATTTTACAGGGTGTGCCAAAATTAACCCCAGATTTAAATTTGCTGCCACTTCAGTTATTCCTCACAGTTGGGGAAGTTAAAACACTACTCCGACCATATTCTGTATGGAATTTTCGAACAGCGCCCGCCAAGCTTACATTTTTCTTGAAATATAGTTCAATAAGAAAGACATGTTGTTGTATCATGTAACGCGTAATTTTTAGTAAGCCAAGCCAAAACTGTCAGCTATCGATTTTTTTAGGGGTTACAAGATAAAAATGACGGAAAATTGAAATCTTGGATTAACTTTGAAACAGCCTGGTTGTTAATTTAAATCTTGCATATTGGCACACCCTTTATATTGATAACAAAATTCTATAAATGATACATCCACGCACACATACATACATGCATAAGTTTTGGATTGAAAATAAAAGCCAAAATCGCTAAGACTAGCATACTTAGTGTTATTTTGGAGGCGCGTTACAAAACGTCGACTGAAATTAAAAACTTGTTTATAAGTGAAATTTGTCGTAAGGTACATTTATCAACCAAAAGCAGGAGTGTGTTTTCTCCTTTATAAAAAGTTTAAAATGTTAAACATCATAAATTGGAAACTGTGTTTTTTCTTAATAAAAATGTATAAAAATAATGGAAGGTGATGTGAAGTATGTGAATAGTTTCTGCTTTCCTTTTTGGGAATAAATTAATTTGTGCAAATTAAGTAGACCTTTGCAACAGAAAAAAAAACCTAACAAAAAATGATAAATAATTATGTAATTAACTAAATTTTTCTAAATAAAATATAAAAAAATGTAAATAATAAACTTGATAATAAATGACTTATGATTCGGATAAATTTTTGAAACAAAAATCATGAAAAATCGTAAAATTAAGATCTATAGAACAATCTTCGAAATTTTATATGAAAATCTATAGGACAATCTTTGAAGTTTTAAATGAAATATCAATTTTTGGTTGGAAATAGATCAAATATTTGATGTGATTCACAAAATTATGTGAGATAATTCGCAAATTTTTTTTTAACAAATAATAAACTTTTATGCATTGCATAAATTATAAAACGGAGACAACCATTGTGAGCTTTTTATCGCGACGCGTTGCTCTTGATTTCGTTTTTCCATTTTCGTGACGAGCCCTACAAACACACGTCTACTCAACTTGACGCAGCAAGCGAACTAAACAACCTAGAGCGATAGTACATATATCAATGAAGAAGGGAGAGATGCCGGAAAAAGACAAAGGGAATTTCAAAGTCACAAGTTTACCACAAGCGCGGCAATAAAATCAGTCTCATTACTTAATTGTCAAACCTCGTATTGTGGAATTTCCCAATCTTTCCTAAAAAAACAAAAAGGTCTTCCAAAATCAGTTAGAACTGGAGTTTATTGAATGACTTGCAGAAATTAGCTAATAACTTATTAAACTCCCGGGAAATAGAGAAACAAAGCATAAACACAGTTTATCAGCACACTTAAATAACTTGGACTACACCATACAAACATGCCGGTTTGGCATTACTCAACAATTTCTTATGTTAAAGCTGAAACTTTTTAAGAGAGATGACTTGCACAGTTGGAGATATCACTGAAATTCTTTATTCCTGTGAAAGTACTTTCGATGCCTTTATGTATGGATCTCGATTTCTTTTGTGTGGTGGCCATGCTTGCAGTAGTCCAGACGCTGAACCCAATTTTCGACGGTTTTCAAGCATAAACCGGCCGATGCTGCTACAATATCACGTTCAATAATCGTACGAAATTCATCAATCGGTTGCTGGCTTATTGGCATAGACCATAGACCTGTCGTAGCCCCACAGGGAATAGTCTAACGGCGTCCAATCGCATGACCGAGGTGACCTTGGTTTTCAATAAATCGATTGTGACATTCGCTGTGTGATCTGTGGCACCGTCCTCCCGCATCAAACTGCTATTTTTTCAGCATACAATGGTAACTCATGGAGTACGTGTGGATTGCTGCCTGACCAATAACGCATATTTTGCTTATAGACGAAGCCATTCAACCAGAAATGAGCCTCATCGCTGAAGATGATTTTTCGATGAAAATCCGGATCAATTTCAAGTTGTTGCTCAGCCCAATTCACGAACATACAACGATTCTGGTGTTCAATTGCCTACGGTTCTTGTGTCAATTTGATCTTGTATGCTACAAGAAAGATTATACAGTAACTTTGAATTTAGTTAAGCTAAGCAAAGAAACGAAACAAAAGTCCAAATTATACATACAGTAGAATCCCGATTATCCGAACATCGATTATCCCAATATCCGATTATCCGGACTCATTCGTATCGGCTCTAATTGTCAATCGGATCCCATTCAGCTGTTACAACTGAAACGCATGAGGGGTTTGGCCGCAATGAAACGATGTGATTCTTTACGTCAAAGACCAATAACAAGTTATTTCTAACCAAAATTTTAAATTACATAGGCATTATGTAATACATTATTTATCGTTATAGCTCGGTTTTTATACATCGTACATATTATCTAAACTACACTTGTAAAACTTATTACAAAATAAAACTTTATTACATGTAATTTAAATATTGTTTGATTTGTTTTGAAATCAATTATCCGGAATACCCCTGGTTTTATATGATCCGGATAATCGGAATTCTACTGTATGTAATTTTAAACGAATTTTAGGGTTACTAACTAGCCACCCCAAAAATCGATGAACTTACTAACACAATTAGCGACTTTTGTAAAAACTCATGCTTTTAAAATCACTTATCACTCTTTCTTTTCCACACACTCGAATACAGTGTTTAACTCGTAATGCTGACGGCAGGTACTGTATGCCTCTTGGCGGCTCTTTTGGCGCTCGCCTACGTTTGGTGTCGCTACACATATGGCTACTGGAAACGCAATAAGATTCCCTTTATGACGCCATTGCCACTAATTGGCAATATGGAAGTTTTGTTTAAAAGGACCAATAGTTTCTCTCTATATCTATCTGACATTTATAATGATGCTAAAATGTCAAAGGCTGCTGCAGTCGGCATTTACATGCTCCTCAAACCAGCATTAGTGCTACGTGAACCGGAACTTATAAAATCTGTGCTCATCAAGGAATTCTCAAAATTCGCCAATCGGGCAGGCGGTTCTGATCCACACAATGATCCCTTGGGCGCGTACAATCTATTTTTTATACGCAATCCACAATGGAAGGATTTGAGAACGAAAATAACGCCGGTTTTCACAACAGGAAAGATCAAACAAATGTATTCACTAATGACTGAGGTAAGTGCACGAATAATTGTACCTAACTTTAATATTAATATATTATATATTTTTTGCTATGTGTATCCCTCGTTTCACGCAAATAGATCGGCACGGAGTTGGAAGCCCATTTGAATTCGTTTGCGAAAACAGACGACGCTTTCGTAACTGAAGTTAAAGAGCTTTGTGCAAACTTCACCACCGATGTGATTGCCACCACCGCCTTTGGCATTAAAGCCAATAGTCTTGTAGATCCGAATGCCGAGTTTCGTGCGCTAGGCCGAAAACAGCTAACCATTACATTCCGTCGCGCTATTCAATTCCTTATCGCATTCTTCTATCCGAAATGGACCACAACATTGCGTGTGAAAATTTTGGTACCGGAGTTCGAAACTTTTATACGTGGCACCATCGAACATGTTATGGCGTTAAGAGAAGAGAGCAAAGCGCCGCGTAACGATCTGATCGATGTGTTGGTGAGCCTTAAACAAGAGGCAGTTGCGAAGGGCGAGTATAATGCTCAGCTACAGGATATCTTAACAGCACAAGCAGTGGTATTTATGGTAGCTGGTTTTGAGACGTCATCTTCGACAATGACATTTGCGCTATACGAATTATCCAAAAGGCTTGATTTACAAGAACGTCTGCGCAAGGAGATCTGTGAAGCTTTCGTAGCTGAGCAAGGTAGATTGTCTTATGAGACTATCAATAATCTACCATATTTAGGTATGGTAGTTGACGAAGTATTGCGTTTATACCCATCACTACCTTTTCTCGGTCGGGAGCATCTGCCGAAAGAGGGGGAAAAGCCATTCGACCTTAAACCATATTACGATTACACAGTGCCAGTAGATATGCCTGTTTATATACCAATCTTCGGCATACAACGTGACCCAGAGGTGAGTTAGTTTAGCTTCGGTTAACTGAGTACTTACTGAATCAATTGAAGTTTCAAGCAATTTTAATGTCCATCACAATTTTTTTATTCTAGTTTTGGCCCAACCCGAACACCTTCGATCCTGAACGCTTCAACGCCGAGAATAAGAAAACCCATAAGCCTATGTCCTACCTTCCCTTCGGTACTGGACCACGTAACTGTATTGGTTCTCGCATCGGTTTGCTGCAGTCTAAACTTGGTTTGGTGCATATACTGAAGAATCATTATGTCACTACATGTGAGAAGACACCGTCGGAAATTTCTTTTGATCCACTGTTCCTAGGCTTAGGCCATAAGGAAGGCATTTACTTGAAATTTGTCAATGACAAACGCTATGAGCGCAATGCAAGGCTGTGAATGTTCAAAATCCAAACTAATTTCGAAAGGTATCGCTACAATTAAATATTTATAGAACTCTTTTTTTTAATAAAAATTATTAGGAAAATGAAAAAGAAATTTATTAATGATCCTTTGAAGGTAGGTTTATGACCAACACAATTCTCAGTCTTTTTGGACCTTTGGTAACTCTCGAAAATGCTTTAATTTATTTTTGGAGAACCGATATAGGCAAAGATGAGTTTCAGTATCTCATCCGAACGTCGAAAGAGGACTTTACTTCTCAAGTTCAAACTGACATCTGTTGGCAAGAGTTATTCTGCGTTGGATTTCGAGGCTCTGAAACCTCGTTTGGCTCGGAAAGGAGATACTTCGCGATCCTGACGGTGTTTTATTATTATTAGTATTAGTTTTTCGGAGATACCAAATTCAGACATCGCGGCATAAAGGCAGCTTTGAAATCGTTGAAGAGGTGGTGGTGAATATCTCGTCAGTTGTTGATTTTCCAGGCGTAAAGCCACTAGTTGGCGAAGATTGTGAGGTCTTGACATGAATCACTTGAACGAAAGCTTTATACAGCTACTTAAAAAAAATTCGGCTTTCAGTTCGAAATCCTAATAGCTTTGAAAGTTCGGGAAACTTTCTCTGCAATGTAAGCATGTTTTTTTCTGATGTGAATAAATTAGGATTAAATAAGACTCAAAACTTCTCATAACTAATCATATGTGTAATCATAGCATTGTCCCTATCAATAAGGGAGTTTGAAGTTGAGAAGAGCTCGAAAGAGATTTCCTTCGCCAGAACTCTCAAACCATACTCGTACCAATCTACATTCCCAAAATCTTTTTTGAATTAAACGTCATACGACAGATTTTGAAGTTTTTAATATTCATTGTAGCTGGCATAAGATCCCTTCGTGATCGCGTGTGGCATGCGGAGTGTCAATGTAAATTATAAATTCGTGAACATGCTTATTTAGTATGATAGTACTACAACTTGAGGTCATGCGTCACAATAAAAATGAAAATGAAAATTAGAAAATCTTATAAATTACCCAAAACACGCAAAAGTGCTGTTGACCCAAGTCTAAAATTGCAAAAAATAAAAATATTTTTTTAGAAGCAAATGTGTGTAGTTTACTAATCGATATTCGAGCTTGTGCAGTGATACGTGCCCTTAAAATCGTATGACACCAAACAACTTTCACTCATTCGTGCGTTTCGCACGGTCCGCGCTGATCTACGCAGATCACTGGACGGCAACTAACAACACACTATATCTGATTATACTGTGAACTGTGCACAATATTCAGATAAATACAGCCTTCGACCTGGATCACGTCACGAGTCCGTTCCTGCGATCCAGCTGCATGGGAATTTTGGTGCGCGCACAAGTCCTCACTTCGTGGTTAAGTAGAAAATAGGTAAGTCCGATTTTTATTTGTAGCATAGCGAAGCGTTCTGGATCGAATTTGGTCAACTCAGTGTAGTGTTGTGAGGAGAGTTAGCAAAATCAGTGTGAGCGCTTTGAAATGAGATTTCTTAATATTTAATATACAAGACTTATAACCTTTAAGTGTTGAGCTAGTCCAGCAGTCGACAGGACTTTGAACAAAATTTAAGGTTTATCTTAGTTACTCGAACATAGCATAGTTTGGCATCACCGCATGGAATATTTAACGTTCTGCTTTAATTGATTTTTCAGAGCTCAACAAAAGTCATGTCGGTCTACGGCTACCAACTGTTGATCACAATAGCGCTCATCCTTGTCACAATGACCTTAATACAACTTTGGCTTCAACGCCGTTACAGTTATTGGCATCGTCGTAAAATACCATATCTCAAGCCCACACCGCTTTTGGGAAATTTAAAATCACTACTGTTGTTACGTACTTCTTTCGGTGACTACTTTCGCAGGCTCTACGACGAGCCAAACTTCCAATCGGCGCCATTTTTTGGTTTCTTTATACTACAAACGCCCGCGCTGCTTATACGCGAACCGCAATTGATCGAACAGTTACTCACGAAACAGTTTACTAGTTTTCCCAACCGCTATGAGGCTGCTGATCTACATAGTGATCCCATGGGCGCTTTAACGCTACCTTTAGCCAAATATGCGATATGGCGCAAGAGTCGACGAGAGATTTCGAAACTTTTCACTAGTGGACATATCAAAAGTGTAATGTATCCGAAACTCATTACCTACGCCGAACTACTGGAAGAGTATATCACACGTAAGATAAAACAAGACGCGTCCGAACACAATGTTGGAGTCGCTGCCATCATTGAGGTGAAAGAAATGTGTGCGCTCTACACAACTGACGTCACTGCTGCGCTATTGTATAGCATCGATGTGGCAGGTCTACGCAATGATGGCTGCGAGATGCGCACACAATGTGAAGATCTCTTCCAACCCAGTCTGCGTAAGATTATTGATTTCTTTGCAATATTCTTTCTACCACGATGGGTGCGTAAGCTTAAATCGAAAGTTTTCACACGCAAATACGCCGACTACTTACGGCGTTTGGTGGAGGAACGCTTGAAAGGGACCGAGCGTAAGCCTGACGGCGGCGATCTTATCGACTTGTTGTTGAGCATGCAACAGCATTTGAGTGACTCAGAACCTTGCAGCGCTTGGCTGCGTCATCCGGACTTTATCGCCGCACAAGTAGGTATTTTTCTATTGGCGGGCTTTGAGACGTCCTCTTCATTGATCGCGCTCATCTTATACGAATTGGCAAAGCAACCGGAAATTCAGCGAAAATTAAAAGCCGAAATAGCTGCTAGTTTTCGAGATCCACCGAGCGCACCCAATGACGGTGTAAGTTACAAACAGTTAATGCATATGCCGTACATGCATATGGTAGTCGCCGAAGGACTGCGTCTCTATCCAACAGCACCCTTCATCAATCGTGAGTGTTTGCCGAATGGCGATCAGCAGACGTTGTGGTTTGACAAGGGAAAGAAGTATTTGAGTATACCTAGAAATGTGCCGGCGTATATCTCCATTTTGGGCTTACATAGTGATCCAAAGGTAAGAATTGTATAAATTAAACTATAAAAGTTAGCAAAAACTCAAAATACGGTAAAGAAACTTTTTCTATAACATATATAAGAATGTGTACCCGTTTCCGTACCTATATTAGAATTTGAAACTACATAGTACCGAATATTCGCATATCTTAAAGAATATGTTGCTCCAGAAACTCGATTTGCACGATGGATTCCAGTCGCAATAATTCTTCTCATGTTTTTTCCAGTTCTGGCCCAATCCACAACTTTACGATCCACAAAGATTTTCGCAAGAGAAACTGCCCACCATTAAACCGATGACTTATTTACCATTCGGCGCCGGTCCACATGGTTGTATTGGCAGTCGGCTTGGTATGCTACAAGTCAAGCTCGGTTTACTCTATATCTTAAAGCGGCATCGTGTGGAATTGTGTGAGAAAACAACGAAGAAAATTCGATTTGATTCGAAAAGATTTATGCTAGAAGCTAAAGGTGGACTGTACTTGAAATTTGTTCAAGATAAATAAATAAAATAGCAAATGATTTTTTTAATATCTTCAGACTAAGCAAATTTATAAAGGCTACTATTATTTTAATAAATCGATAAAATGTTATTGATGGTTCCACCGGTCCACAAATCACACCAAACTGTTGCTTTTTCTGTATGAAATGGTAGCTCTTGAATCTTTTCAGGTTGCTCTTCGTTCCAAATGCGGAAATGTTACTTGTTTGCATACCCATTAAGACAAAAATGAATGAACCTCATCGCTGAACAAAATTTAGCTTCAAAATATCACATCTTCTTGGAACTTTTCAAGAACCCATAGAATGAAGCTATGTCCCTTGAGCGGGTCGAGCGACTCTAGTTGCTACACAAGTTGTATTTCGTACACTTTCAATTTAAGATCTCAAGGTAAAATGTGCCAAGTCGTTCCAAACGTCAGTACGAGTTGCTGCAAACGGCGCCGAATCGATTCTCTACGGTCTTCGTGTACACTGTCAGCTACTGCTGCTATATTTTCTTCACTGCATGCTGGACGTGGTCTATTCGGTCGAATATTATCCAATAATGAATGAGTCTCAAGATGGGTGATGGTGTTGAGAATATAATGCTCAGTATGCCTATTATGTTGACCACAACGGATCAAACATAACATCAGCTTGACACAGCTATTGAAAAAAGTATCTCTACTTGGATCACCCGTTATTACTGTCAGACTTAAAGTTCAAAATTTACTTGTAAGAATCAAACCAGATCACGAGAAGTAACATACTGTAAGGTAGGCTTAAAAACTATCTACTGGAAGCTTCTTCATCGTGCTTAGAAGATGTCCATCCGTGTTTTTGGACTGAAAAAGCTGAGGCGTGATATTTTTTCCGGCTTAGTTAAGCCATGAAACTACTCTCCATTTATCAAAGAATTCAGTACTTGGTTGGCAGAAAAAGTTGAAGAAGATATCTGCTAAGTTCAGTTCTCCTCAATAAATGGAATATTTCGAAGTCTAGCACCCCACAAAAACGTTCCATCATACTCCTTGTCTTTCTGAATACCAAATCCTTACACCAAGTGATCCTTGTTATCCCGTCAATAACCCTAAGATTTTAGTTGTGACATTCGAAAGCGTGTGCTCCTTCAATCCTTACACGATCGCGATTATTGCCAAAGTCCAGAGCCGCAACGAAACCCCCAAGTCGCCAGCCGGCTGGGGAAAAGAGGAGCAACGTTGTTGGCAACATACGAGGCAATCGGCCGCAACAATATGATTGAGACAAGCACTTACCGCCATTCACAGTAGCGCATAAACACCTTCACCGACTCCCTCTCAGTGAATGTCGTACCTGAAGTCAAACCACCACCCATTACAGACGATGAGTTCAAGTTGCCGCGAGAATCGGGTGGCCCTTGCGTAGCTTCGTTCCAATACGAAATACCATATGTTCAGCTTGCAACGAGTTCCTGCTAACCCTGCACATCTGAAACCCTTCTCCCTATGGTCCGATCCCGTCGAAATAGCACGTTTCCTGGACCAACCGTTGGATGACCTCGATGACAACTTATCTGTACCTTACCACCCTAACGGTGACTGGATAACCATTACAATAACAACGTAATAATTTTTTTATTTTGATTATATATATGATCTACAAATAAAACAAGTACTTAAAAAAATAAAAACAATGCTATATTAACATTCTCATCGACCACTTAATCTCTAAAACAATGGATCACGCACGACTTTCAGTTGTATACCACCCAGAGACTGTATTATGATGGCACGAGGATTCAAATGCAGTTTCCTCGGAGTCTTTTCACATGGCGTTACATAATGATTCCGATAGAAGTAGAGTAGCCCCAACTTTGTTTGAATCATCGCGAAGCGCTCACCAATACAGTTATGAGGTCCGATGCCGAAGGGCATATAGGCATTCATATTATTTTCGTGTTTATTTTCGGGTAGAAAACGATCAGGATTAAATGTTTCGGGATCTTTGAAGTACTACAGCAATGAAAAAGGAATAATGAACACCAAAGTTAACAAAGTGTGTTGCATAAACTAACCTTAGGATCCATGTGTAAAGCCTGACTCGGTATATAGACAGGCATATTGTCTGGTACTGTAAAGTCCAAACCAAAGGCTTGCAAGGAATAACCTTTTTCATCAGGTTTCGGTGTGCATACGCGATCGAGGAATGGTAGTGGTGGATAATGACGTAACACCTCCTTCACTACATTATCCATATACTTCAGACCCATTATCAACTCATAGGTTATTTTGCCATCATTACTCTTATATGCCTCGCGTAATTCTTCACGCAAACGTCGTTGCACTTCCGGATTTTGCGCCATTTCGAACATAGCGAATGACATTGTGGCCGATGACGTTTCGAAGCCAGCCGAAAAGAAAATGGCCGCTTGCGCCGCCAAAGCGTCTCTCTCCAAAATGAACGGTTTCTTACCTTCTTTCAGTTCTTCTTCAGCCTCCTGTTTGAATTTAATCAAAATGTCGATTAGATCGTTGCGCACATTACCCCTTTTGATGCGTTCCTCCATCACATGATTGATTGTGTCGCGCAGAAAGATTGTGGCCTGCTTGGAAAATACTTTGAACCCGAAAAGCTTAACCATCATGGGTATGAAAAAGAATGCCTTGAACTCCATGGAACGCAACCAAGTAAATGTGAAGATTTTCTTGCCACTTTTACGGAAAATACCATTCGGATCGTTGAGACTATTTGCTTGTATGCCGTAGGCCGTGATCGATATCACATCGGTTGTGTAGAGCGCATTCGGTTCCTTTACTTCTAGTATTGTGGAGTTGGTTTTCGCATCCATCTTCAATGCGCAGAGATATTTGTCGTATTCACGTGCGACCTGTGGGTAGGTTTAGATAATGATGTTATTATATTTTCTTTCGAAAATGGTTTTTGGAAGAAATTTCGTAATTAATATGATTGTTTATGAAAGTAAAAAATATTAAAAAAAGGAAGATCTAAGTTCGGGTATAACCACACATTTCATACTCTTTTAACTTTAAAGTTTTGAAGACAGGAAAGTACTTAAGGTATATAAGGAATTTTAAATTTGGAACGACTTCGGCGTCGTTTTTTTAGCTTCGACTCGTTTTTACTTTGCATTCCGACGATTGTTGACTTGTTTGCATGTCAAAGTCATAGACCCATGTCTCAGCGGTAGTTATAATGCTCTCCATAAAGGTGGCATTAGAACCTTTTGAAAAAATTTCAGCTTTATCATGAAGAGTTGAGCAAGAACACGTTTCATACTCAAATATCCATCAAAATTATTCAAACAGACTCGCGGGAGTTGTCGAGCGCTCTTGCCATCTTTCTAGCACTTGACTGACGATTCTTAAGCACCACATTCTTCACTTTTTTAATATTTTATCTTTTGAAAAGGTCGAAGGTCGTCCAGAACGTGATGTTTTCAACGATCTCTCGACCGTGTTTGAAAGCTTTGGAACATCCCTTAGCCCTCATACACTTAATATAAACATTTTCTAACTTGCGGGTGACTATACCGCATAAATCGGTTAATATTTGATTTATAATTATTATATATATATTATAAATAGAAATCGTATTATATTATAAATTGAGAGAGCGTGTTTTTCTAATAAAAGAGCACCTTTGTGCTGAGATTAAATAAAATCGGCTGAAAACTAGCTCTAGACCCCTTATAACTAACAAGCTTTATGTATCTGACGGTATTACCTCGGCTTTAATCCACTAAACTAAACCATTCCTTACTTGTTAATATTAATATCACTAGCCTTTAATGAGAGGCCTTCCTTTCTATTTTTATGGGTTTACGGATTTCAAAAAATCGATTTTTTTATTATCTTATTAAATTCTACAACACCTCTAGAATATTGTCTTAAATTTTCAGTTGAACCGAGTACGAGTAATATTTTCGGAGATACAACCTAGCTAGGCTAAGTGCGCCGCCTCTTAAAAAAAAATGTTTTTTTTTTTTTTTTTTTTTTTTTTTTAAAGTGTCACACTGGTATAGCCCCTTAAAGCGTTTCTCGACACTGTGTTTTTAAAGCCGGTTGGCAAGACTTCTCGAGACCTGCTCAACCGATCTTCATGAAATTTTACGCAGGTCTTTGACATACAATTCTTAAACACTTGGACGAAGGATTTTTTTCGACCACAACTATTTAAAAAAAAAATGTAGCAAATTTTCACTGAAATTTTAATTTTTTTGTAAAAATGTTTGCCAAAAATCCAGATTTCAATTTTTTTCCTAGGTCCAACTTCTAAGTTAAGGTTTTAACTAAAACACGTATTTTTTCACTTTAGATGATACTGTAAGGAGTTATCCGCTCAACGATTTTTTTCGAGGGATCATCGGAAATAGTGTCGCAATGGTCGAGTTTAAAATATTTTTTTTTTCAAACTTTCAGAATTTCTTTGTTAATAGTATATGTTTGTAACAATAAAAAATTCTAATAAAATATTTCACTTTTTATAGGAGAAAAAAATTGTTGAAAAAAACGCTCTTTTTTACCCGAGGAAACCCATGTAACCTCTTAAGTGATAAACATTTTTTTGAACTCAAATTCGTAATCGGCACATCTCAAATACTTCACAGACCACTAAGCACATCAGTCGCAAATTTTTCCTTCAAATTTGTTGAGTAGTGTATTCTATATTTGATTTATTTTATTATAAGTTTACTTTTTTTACTCATTTATTTTTTTTTGTAAAAAATATGAATGTGATTTTTTTTTTTTAATTTTTTTTTTGTGTAAAAAATATAAATATGACTTTTTTTATAATTTTTTTTTTTTGTAGAAGAGTTGTAGTTACACTTATGGCTTTTGTTTTGATTAAATGTGTCCAGAGAAGTTGAGGACATACGGCGTCTTTTCATGCTGTTCTCACCACTTTATTAGTAAATGCTCTCTTTAAGAATGAAAATTTGTGCAATTCTTCAGTTACTTAGTCACTAATATATTTTAGAATTATTATTTCATGTTTACATAATAAGTTATCAATATTATTTTTTTTATCAAACACTTTGATGTGATGTTTAATAAAATCCATTATTAGCAGCAACGAAACGTATATGACACACCCACTTTTACGGCAAATATCCAAGTTGCGCACCACAGCATATTCTCAAACCGTATTTAAGTTCCGCTTCCGACTTAGTTACACTTTAAACAATTTTAACATTTATTTTATTGTTGCTGAGTTTTTATAATAACAGCTTTTTATAATTTTTAATTTTTTTTTTATTTTGGGTCTTTAAATATGTTAAAATAAAATTTTATTTTAAATTTTTTATTTAATATTTTTTAATTTTTCTTTGTTTTATTTTATTTTAATTTATTTTGTTTTATTTTATTTTATTTTATTTTATTTTATTTTATTTTAATTTATTTTATTTTATTTTATTTTAATTTATTTTATTTTATTTTTTTTTATTTTATTTTATTTTATTTTATTTTATTTTATTTTATTTTATTTTATTTTATTTTATTTTATTTTAATTTATTTTATTTAATTTTATTTTATTTTATTTTTATTTTATTTTATTTTATTTTATTTTATTTTATTTTATTTTTCTTTATTTTATTTTCTTTTATTTTATTTTATTTTATATATTTTAATTTTTTTTATATTTTTTTTTATTAAATCACTTTTATATTTTTTTTAATCTTCGCTTTTTCATAATATTTTCCAATTTCAATTATTTTTATTTCTGAAACATTTCTATATTTTTTTTTTTGTTTCTTACTAACCTCCTCAATGAGTGGAAACATTTGCTTCATTTTCCCACTAGTAAAAACTGGCGTCAACTTGACGCGTATCTCCTTCCAACGCGGATTCTTAGCGAAGAACAAATTATCCGAACCCAACGAATCGGAATGTGGATCCGAAGACGAATGACGATTTGAGAAATAATTAAAATCCTTAATCAAAATAGCTTTGATCAACTCCAGATCGCGTATCAGCAGTGAAGGCTTATTAAATATATAGATACCGACAGCTGCGAGATTTTTGGCTTTCTCATGATTGTACAAATGCTGAAACCAGGTGCAAGGATCAGTCTCGGAGTTGATAATACCTTTGAGATTGCCAAAAAACATAGACGGTTCAATATAAGGTATACTGTGACGACGCCAATATGTGTATTGATATTGTAACCAAATGTAGAGCGCGAAGCAGACGAAGGCCAATGTGGCCAGGATCTCGGTTAGATTGCCGATTAGCACGCTGCCAAGGCCGATTAACACATTTGTTACAAACATTTTGAAACGCACCGATTTTTTTTCTATCTATTTACAATAAATTTTTTTCAACTCAACAATTTCGTATACAAATTAATATTTGCCCGCAGCATTGGCGTATTTGTCCGACTGAGTTGTCGCGGCGCTTGCTTTAGCGCTTTTATACCATCAACTTCGCGCATATGGTAGATAACGAAACATCTATCGCTTACTTTCCATTTTGTTAGCCATGCAAATACTGCGCTTATTATATATTATATGTATTATTATAATTGTGGAAGCCATTCTAACGGGTGATTTTTTTGAGGTTAGGATTTTCATGCATTAGTATTTGACAGATCACGTGGGATTTCAGACATGGTGTCAAAGAGAAAGATGCTCAGTATGCTTTGACATTTCATCATGAATAGACTTACTAACGAGCAACGCTTGCAAATCATTGAATTTTATTACCAAAATCAGTGTTCCGTAATCCGCTTTTTTATCGACAAATTTTGTTCAGCGATGAGGCTCATTTCTGGTTGAATGGCTACGTAAATAAGCAAAATTGCCGCATTTGGGGTGAAGAGCAACCAGAAGCCGTTCAAGAACTGCCCATGCATCCCGAAAAATGCACTGTTTGGTGTGGTTTGTACGCTGGTGGAATCATTGGACCGTATTTTTTCAAAGATGCTGTTGGACGCAACGTTACGGTGAATGGCGATCGCTATCGTTCGATGCTAACAAACTTTTTGTTGCCAAAAATGGAAGAACTGAACTTGGTTGACATGTGGTTTCAACAAGATGGCGCTACATGCCACACAGCTCGCGATTCTATGGCCATTTTGAGGGAAAACTTCGGACAACAATTCATCTCAAGAAATGGACCCGTAAGTTGGCCACCAAGATCATGCGATTTAACGCCTTTAGACTATTTTTTGTGGGGCTACGTCAAGTCTAAAGTCTACAGAAATAAGCCAGCAACTATTCCAGCTTTGGAAGACAACATTTCCGAAGAAATTCGGGCTATTCCGGCCGAAATGCTCGAAAAAGTTGCCCAAAATTGGACTTTCCTAATGGACCACCTAAGACGCAGCCGCGGTCAACATTTAAATGAAATTATCTTCAAAAAGTAAATGTCATGAACCAATCTAACGTTTCAAATAAAGAACCGATGAGATTTTGCAAATTTTATGCGTTTTTTTTTAAAAAAAAGTTATCAAGCTCTTAAAAAATCACCCTTTATATAAACTGTTTTTACACCCGCCAAACTTTTTCTCTTATTTTCTTTCCAACCATGCGCATGTTCTGTATTTTCGTCTCGTTTTATTCGCCTCGTTCGTTTTTGAACCGTTCCGTACCGCTATTTTGCCGCATTGCGGTTATCGCCGTCTGCGGCTATTTCAGTGTTTTTCGCTTTATGTCGAAAACTGGTACCGGCGAGCAAATTTCATTGCGCCTCTTCTGTTGTTTTTGTACTTCACAAGGTAGTTGCTATTCATCATCAGCTAAATTAGGAGAAAAGAAAGAGGAGAGAGAGAGGGGTTTCTGAAATGTTAGCAGTTAGTGGAAGGGTGCGGTATATTGTTCGCAAAACCGTCGGCGGGCAGGGGTAGTTGATTTGTCGTTTGTTTTCACTGCTGAAATAATAGCGAAAAAACACTAAAAATGCCAGAAGCGTTCTAGCAAAGCAAGGGGGTCAACAGATATGGGCGAACGACGGTTAAGTTCAAAATGTGACGGGAAAATGTTGGGAGAAAATATATGTACATACATACATACAAAAGGTAAAGATGACGAGTTTTGATAAGTATGCTACAAAATTAGCGATAGGCAAATTGAAAGCGACAAGCCAGTAGAAAAACCCATGAACCTTTTTTTTTTATATACACACGCACATGCATATGTTTATACAAATGCCTTTATACATAAGGGGTGTACGTACAATGATAAATATTTAAAGTTTATGTTCTGTTTGCTCTTGATAATATTTTGCACTTTGGTAGCCGCTTTGAGCTGGTAATGTTATCTTAACGTTTTACGTCTGAAAATTATACAAGTACTGTAAAGAATACTTATGTATGTACATATGTGTGCATTCAGTAAATCTAGACTTTTTAATCTCCGATTAGTTTATAGAAAATGTAATCGCATATTTGCAAGCATTTGTGTGTAAATAAAATTAAATGCGCCGATATTGTGCCACATTGTTTATAAATATTTTTCTAGAATTGCCAACCACTTGAAACGCAAATTTTTGGCAAACCCAAAATTTATATTAATAAAAAAATTATAATTATTTAACACTTAATTATTAGTTAATTGTTTTCATTATATATTTAAATTAACTTGCTTAAAACATAATTTTTATTCAACTATATTTTAAATAATTCAAAATTAAGTAAGAAACAAATTTATTTGATAAGTGCTAACGCCATATTATTTTTATTGACACATTTCCAATAGAAATTCAAATTTTCCTTGAATAGATAATTTTTGTAAACATATTAATTCTACGCACACGTGTTGTTAATATTAGCCAGAATTAGAAACATTCATAAAATAGATTTCAACTAAAGGCCTGTCTATTTACCTTGCATACGATTATTTAGCTACTAATAATTAAAGAATCAGAACATTGGTTGTTTCCTCATGCTTATTTCGGGGTTTTCTTGAAATTTGTACGAAGTTGAATTATGGATAAATGTATTTACAATATTACTAGAAATTTGGTTATGTGAAATCACAAACCTGTCTAAATACCTAACCGTATTTGTGCATGCATACGAACGTGGCCAAAACACCCACAGTAAGGCGTGGGGCTTGGCTAATGTGTGTGTGCATTTCTGGTGAAAGCGCATGTAAGTCACCAGCTGATTGCCTATTTCGTTGGCGTGGCGATCTACATTTTAACTGAATAAATAGTTGTTGGTAGCTTGCGTGCGCTTTAACTTACCTGTATTTTATTCTCGCAAGCTGCAATTAGTTCTATCTGTTTGTAATTAAGCATGTAATTGCTCCTGGAAGTACTTACAATTCAATTTAATAGATGGTAGAAATGTTAGTTTAAACGAAAAATTAAAGAGAAAAATGCTTATAGCTTCTAGTTATTATTTATCAAGCACTAATTTGTAAATCCTGCCTATAATTATCTAAACACGCCATAAGCTTGGACAACAAAAAGCCCCAAATCGAAATCAGTTGATAGCTCTTTGCTGATAAGAAAGTTGGTTATTTTAATTTTACGTGCTGATAAAATAAAATAATAAAGTACGTCCCTACATGTATTAATTGGCGTAATCGAATTTGCTTTTTTTTCTCTATTTTTTGGCAGCTGTTAACTGATAATCTTTTTATCTGTTATCGAAGTATTGAACACATTTTAAAAGCATTGTGTTTTGCCATTTGTGGCAGTAAATCGTTATCAATTATAACATGAAAGTATTATGTATTACTTTATATATTCATAAATTATAATTTCGTAATATGTACTGTTGGAAGAACTAAATTCGGCCACAACAGGCAGCCGCCACAAAGTTATTGTATGCGTTGCCATGTCGTCTGCGCCTTTATTTATACTTACATGTGTGTATGTTTATCTGTATATAGTGCATACATACTTACATTAGTACATATGAATATGTAATGCATTGTGCAAGCAAGAATCAGCTGCTGCCTATGATCGGGCTGTTGTAAAAAACAACAGCTGCGTTATTTGAACCACAGAAGTATTTTAGGTAGTTTCTAAATGCATTTATGTATTTACAGACTCACATAAATGTATTTTACGCACATTACGATGGCAGTTGCTTTAAGAATTTTATAAGCAATTTTTAATTTATTTTTTTTTATTTTTTTGTTCTTAATATATATTTTTATTTTATATAGTATAATTTTTAATAATTTTTGTTTTGACTATATTCATTTTTTTATATATCAAAAAATTTAGAAAAAAAATTAATATATTTGTTTTAATATACATATATTTTTGAATATTTTTTATATACTTTTTAATACATCTAAAACAAATATTTGAAAAATACTGTAATACAATTCTTAAACACAAAATATTTACAATATATGTACATATGTAATTGATGAATAATCTTTTATCCATTTACTAAAACATACGTATGCGCATACACACATTAACGTACAATATATGCATGCTTTTGTATGTTTTATGAACTAGCAAATGCTTCTTACAAATGTAAATATATACTACATACATATTTATGAGTCATGAATGAATGTCGGCTTCCGATGTCGCGATCACTTGCGGCAGCGAAGTCAGCAGCATTTATTTTTGCCGGTTGCTTTTGTTGTTATCTAGTTTATTTTGCGCTTTTTGTAGATCTACTTGTTTGACAACATTTAAGAAACTAGCGCGTGTGTTTATATGAATACGCTTATATGCTTAAGCTTTTATAAACCAATTTTGAATGTATATTTCCAGGTAAAGCAGGAAACTATATACACGCATACATTTGCAAATTTTTCTTTAGTGCAAAATTTAGACAACGTGGTTCATGGAAAAAAAGGTTGTTAATTAAGTTTTAGGTTAGGAGGATATACTTTAGTATTTAGGTTAGAATTTCTGTATTTTAAGAGTGTGTTCACTATATTTTGACACAATTGTTACTTAGCCTTCCAATTGGCAAATACTCTTTGAAAATATGAACTCATTTAAAGTAAAGTTTTAGCGATGACAAAATCGATAACTTCTTCTCGATTAACGTCTTTTTTGATATTTTGTTTAGTAAATACAAAGTAAATTTCAAACAATTTTATTAAATAATACCAACAAATAAATATAGATACATTTTTTTTTGAATTCTTTTATTGATTAGTGCATTCGCACTTCCCACGCGATTCGGAAAGACAGTTTTTTTATTTTCAAATATGTACAAAAAAGAAGTTATTTCGTTGGCATGCAAAATCAACTCGTTACTCGCTCTGCACATCTACATACAAATATACAAATGTATATAATATAAATGTATATACATAACCATATGTATGTATGCATTTGCGCGTTCATAAATATGTATGTGTGCTTCGCATTTGTATGCACAACTCCACCGCCGTTGGCTCATCCGCTGACGTCAGTTGCCATTTCGAGTTGTTGCTTTAAAAGGCATTAAGCGGAAATCCAACACGGTTTTGCGCATATATTTAGCAAATGATACATATCTGTTTCAAATTGAATTTAAGTTTTTCGTATCCATGTTTTATTTATTCGCCCGCTGACATCTTTTACACTGTTTTGTTTTCTAATTAGTTATTTTTATTTGTTTACCTGCATTTATTTACACTTTTGACGTTCCACTTGCTTTGCTATTTGACGTTACTCGGCGCATTAAGCTGGCTGTTTTCAAATTCGATTCTGCAAATCTAATCTGCAGTGTCATAAAATATTTTTTTTTAATAAACTTAAGAATTATTTTATTGTAGAGCTTCATTTTTTGTGCGCAGCCCATTTCTGTTCATTTTTCCATGCATTCCTTTCCCATATGTAATATTAATTTTTCCCAGTAAAGTGCCAAACACAGTTCACTTTGAGCCAAACATACAATTTGACGACTTCTAAAGTTTTTCACAGTTGTCAGACGGCATTAAAAAAATCGTGAAAAGCAGCAAAAAAATATATACAAGTGCACTTTTTAAATCGAAAAAAATTGCATTATAAAAGAGAAACAAAAGCAAAGCCACCTACAACTGCGCCAGAAAGAAAGATAAAATAATAAATAAACAATTTATTGCAAAATAAAATATAGATTGTGCTTCCAAGATAACAATTTGCCCCCGCAGAGCCCTTTGAACTCTTTGCATGTGTCTTGTAGAGTGCAGCAAGTTAAGAGCAATTTACATTAACATTATCAGGCTTCGCGAAAATTTCAATTTGCCATTTGCTTAGAGCATAATTGCCTAAATATATTTATATTTAATTGCGGCATTTTTGTACCGTTTCAACCGCACTTCAGCAAAACGGAACAAATAATTATAATTTTGATTAAAATACGTATAAAAAAACAACAAAATAATAATCAACAATTCTATATTTCGAAAACATATTATTGAGTGTGGGAATACATTAATATATATTTTTTTATTTAATACAAAATGGTGAGTTTTTATTTCGTGTTTTTATTGTAATCAAATTAAACATCAAGGGTACTACATGGTACAATAAATTCACTATCAACTGGCAATAAAACGAAATAAATACAATTTAAGTGTTGCGTCAGTCATGTGGTTGTGTTTTTTAATGACTAAAGAAATTCGTCACTTCTCAAGTACGCTCCTTAATGCTTATCAGCAATGTTTTTCTGAATTTGTAGTTTATGCCATAGGAATTAAGTTGCTGACCTCTATTTTATTATGCTGCCCAGCGTTTGCTGACGTTAAAGCGCAACACGTACATCTGTTTTTTAAACAATATGCTTGTTTGGTCAGTATTCTAGGCCTGGATTAAATATACTATATATTGTATATGAAATAGGGGCTGCGCTGTGTAATCACATGTTTTAGTTTCAATCGAATTTTTGTATGTGAAAGTTGACACGTTTCCCAGTTTAGTTCTAATCTATAAGTCATGTGGTTGGAAATGTGATTTATAGGTTATTTATATTATATATGATTTATTCATATAGTATGCATCTAATCTGGGTTTACGTGTGCATCAAACTCGTTTTATTGCTATGAATGTGGTTTTAAATAGAATAGTAACTTAAATTGATGAAATAATTTGAAGAAAATTATAATCAATTGTTATATTTTATTATACATATACATATATTTTCTATTATTGGAATTTCATAATTATTTTGTTTGAATTAATCATATTTTCCGCTAATTTTAAAATGTGCATGCTTCCTTTTATATATGTATGTATATTAAAAATTATATAGTTTTTTCTGTTTTAAATACCATTTTTGGGGAAACTTCGTGTTTAATAATTTTAGTTTTCTAATGTTATTCATTTGCATTATTATTTTCATTATTTTCTTTTGCTAATCATTATTTTTCCTTTCATCTTTTCAGGCTGACCAACTTACAGAAGAACAAATCGCTGAATTCAAAGAGGCATTCTCGCTCTTCGATAAAGATGGTGATGGCACCATCACGACAAAAGAATTGGGCACAGTGATGCGATCACTGGGACAAAATCCAACAGAAGCCGAACTGCAAGACATGATAAATGAAGTCGATGCTGACGGTAAGTGATAAATGAAAATATAATGAAATGCAGACAAAATTATTAAATAAAAAGTAGTAAAAATAAAAAATGTAAATATAAGCAATAAATATAAAATAAAAAAATAAATAAAAAAAAATAAAAAAAAATAAAAAAAACAAAAAAAAAATAAAAAAAAATAAATAAAAATTAAAAAAAAAAATAAAATAAAAAATAAAAATTAAAAAAAAAATAAAATAAAAAATAAATAAAAAAAATAAAAAGTAATAAAAAAAATAAAAAAGTAATAAAAAAAAAATTAAAATCAAAAAATAAAAATAAATGCAGACAAAATTATAAAATAAAAAGTAGTAAAAACAAAAAATGCAAATATAAACAATAAATATTAAATAAAAAAATAAATAAATAAAATAAAAAATAAATATAATAAAAAATAAAAAAGTAATAAAAAAAATAAAAATAAAATCAAAAAATAAAAATAAAAAAAAATTATAAAAGAATAAAATAAAAATTAATAAAAAATTAAAATAAGAAACATAAACAAATAAAAGCAATAAAAATAAAATAAAGAAAAGTATAATAATAATAATAATACAAAAATAAAAAATAATATAAAATAATAATAATAAAAATAGTAAAAACAATAAAATTAAGCAAAACATAAGAATAACCAAAAAAGATAGATAGATAAAGAAAGTACTATATTTCAAATTTAAAATAAAAGTGAAAAAAATAATAAAACAAAATTTAAAAATAAATAAATAATTAACTAACGTGTTAACTAAAAATTAAAAGAAATAATAGTACATTTCGTATAGACTTTTAAATATTTCATATTTATATATGTATGTATATTATTTTTTATAAAATCTAGGGAAATATAAACTTCAATAAAATTAAAAAAACGTGATAATTAAAATATTACTTAAAAAATATATAAATTATTAAAAAAATAAATAAGAAAATTAATAATAATAATAAAATAATGTAAGTGAAATTGTAAAAAAGAATTAAAAAATGTAAAAAATAATACATTTCAAAAATTTTCAAAAATAGTAAAAAAATTAAATTAAGTTATTTATAAATCAACATAAAAATGAGTGCATTATAAATAAAACCGAATTCACTATTATTCACTGAAATAATACTATATGCTGAAAAAAAGGTAAAATAAAAGCAAATGAAATCAATAAAATTTTATTTAATCAACTGAGATGTATTTGAAAAAAAAACTTAAAAAAAAATAATTAAACTTTACAAATAAAGTACATACACAAAATTCTGCCTAAAAATTTAAAAATAATAAAAATTCAGAAATTACTGTTAAAAAAAATAATATGAATAAGCAATGATGAATATTAATGAACACTAATGAAAAGTAATAATAATTGAATCAAAAAAATTTGTTTTTGAATTGTATTCAATTTATTTTAAACCATTAATGCTTAAAATTAATTGAATTACCAATTTAAATCAAACGAACAAAAATAGAAAAGCGGCAAAAAAATGTGATGGAAATGTGCACATATGTTTCTATCAAACACTTGGCAACGCCAAAAAACTCATAAAATATGCAATCACATTATTAAGCCTAAATCGAATCCACATTTTCTCGATTATTGGTCCAATTTACCCGACATCCATACACACAATGTTAACGAATATTTTTCAATTTCACAAAAAACAACAACAACAATATCAATACATGCCTATGGCTTCATGGCGCATAAATAAGGATTCTAGTGAAAGATAGTGTGTGCAAATTAATTGCGGAGGAGGTAACAAACAGCACGCGCTTTTATAAATTATTCGGAACATAAAACATGAAAAGGAATATATAGGCGAACGCTAACAGAAAAAACGAAATAATCCGAAAATATATAGATATAGAAAATAAAAAGTGATAAAACTATAACAAAGAAAGCAAAAAAAAGTAGGAATTACTAAGAAACTCAAATAAAACAAATGTGTGTAGTGATGTTTATGTGTATGTTTGTAGTGTTGTAGTGAAAAACGCTAAAATTCACACTTGTCTGCCGGCTTTTGCCATACACAACACGGCAATATAGCGAGCGAGCGCTGGTAGCGGGCCTTAGAACCAGCCGTTTGCCACCACACTCACGGGGCGGCGGTGGCGGCGTCGTCGTTGTTTCGGTCCACCGGCAATTCATTACTGCGCGGCGGTGTTGTTTTGCTATTTTGCTTGCCATTGGAATTAGTGCGCCATAGCACAGCACCTTTGCTTTGCACTGATCTAGGCGCGCAGGCATGTGTGTCTATATGTTTATGTATGTATGTATGTATGTGTGTGTACGAATTTTTCGTATGGCGTACAGCCAAGATAAGAATAGCATATTAATAAGAATTTTAATCATGAAATAAAATATCACTCCATTGCTACTCTTGGCCGCATGCTTGGCATGCCTTTCGTTGCCTGGCTGCCTGTTGTTTTATCCCTTATACATATTTTGTGTTGTGTTTGTTGTTTGTCAAGTTGTCTAAATGTCTGGTAATTTAACTTAACGTTATATCTCACACGTACATACATATGTATATAATATAAAAATACACACATACGTGCAACTGAAGTGGGAGAGCAAACAAGCAAGGCGACGAGCGCATAGAACGTGGCAACAAGCGATGAATATATAGAGTGGCCCATTGAAAATGCGATAAAAACGTCGAGGAAAATCACCAGATTATTCGCAAGTTCAACCATAAAATGTTTACTTGGCGTATTACGAAGCTGTGTCGTGCCACGCAAAGAGCATGTAATGACGAATGAGCGCAGCAAACTGCTTGTAATCCAAACTGCAGCTAGTAAATCCCATACAGCTAAGCAACTTAATTTTGCCATTTTGCAATTTCTCGCCACTTTGCCGCTATCTCGGCACTTTACCGCTATCTCACCACTTTGCCGCTATCTCGCCACTTTACCGCTATCTCGCCACTTTACCGCTTTCCTCCGTTACTGCCATTCTCCCTGCACGTGCGTGTGTGTGTTTGTGTGCGTTGCGATCGATGCCGAGTGTCCTTTTGACCAAGGGAATTTCACAATTGCACTGCAGAGCCGCGCCCCTTTAGCAACACCTCACGGCCAACTAACGCTGCACTTGTGTGTATATGTGTGTGCCTGTGTTACTGTGTCGCCGCACCTGCACTGGTCATTGCGACATTGCTTTATGCTGGGCGGCGACGCATTGCAGCTTGTCGCACCAGTGCCTGTGCAGCGTTTGCTTTTCACCTGCTACGCTAGTACCCAACAGCATCCCAGTGGCTTATAAATCTTTCCACTGTCGCATTTTCTATTCCATATTCGTTTTCGTTTTTCATTGTCGTCTCTTTTAGTTAGCGCCGCGTTCTTCTTCCCACCTTGTACACATTTGTTCGTCAATTGCACTTCTTTACACTCGCTTTCATGTCGTCGGATTACCCGGGATTTTGCTGCGTTGTGCAGAAGTAGCACATGCGCAGTAGCGCTGCAGTCATATTCCATGTGCTCTGCTTGTTACATGCTCATTAAATTCGCAGCGACGTGCTCCTCCAAATTACCTTGTCGTCGGCGATGTCGCAACATCAGCATGACAAGGCGAAAATTGTGTAGAACAAGTTATAAAAGTCCTTTTGAGTCTGTGTGTTGCTGCAGTTAGTCAGTAGAAGCTGTTTGCTGCCTTCAATGTATGTGTCCTTGTGGTAGTGGCAGGTCTTGGTTGGTTTTCGCTCTAAGTGCCACAGAAAAAGATGTTATTCTTCGTGACGGTGGCAGCTTTTAGAGTTGTGGGAACTTATGTACATTTGTTTTAATAGTATGAGGAATTGAAATTTTAGGAAGTACATTTTCGATCTTAATTGTTCAATATTTTCACATTAGAACCCCAGACATGAATACGCTTTTAATAAAAAATTACTTAATTTTAAACCCAATTATTCATAAAAGCTTTGAGAGTTTATTACTAAAAGGTTAAGAGTTGACAACTTCAATCAGGGTCCAAGACTATAACCTTTTTTGCTATTCCTAATAATATTTTCGAAATTTGTCTGAAAACAAAAAAATGTATTGGTCTATATTTTAATCCTTTACTTGAATTAAGCATGTTTCTTGCATCTCTTCATCTTACTTTTTTAATTGAAATCCTAAATGTAGGCAACGTTTGAAGTTGGATATGCCAATTACCTTAAAAATGTAGCATATAATTAGGCACTTTAACAAAAATGGTTTGAAGAGAGCTCAATATCTTTACGAAATTTAGCACTTATTATTTTTCAAAGCAACGCTATAATCTCCGAAAAATTTGTTTCGATCGGACCACTATAGCATATAGCTGCCATACAAACTGAACGCTCAAAATCAAGTTCTTGTATGGAAAACTTGTTCATTTGACAAGATATCTGCACAAAATTTGGTACAGATTATTGTCCAAGGCAAAGGTACGATCTCCGAATAAATTGTTCAGATCGGACCACTATAGCATATAGCTGCCATACAAACTGTACGCTCGAAATCAAGTTCTTGTATGGAAAACTTTTTTATTTCACAAAATTTCTTCACAATATTTGGCACTTATTATTATCCAAAGCCACGCTATAATCTCCGAAAAATTTGTTTCGATCGGACCACTATAGTATATAGCTGCCATACAAACTGAACGATCAGAATAAAGTTATTGTATGAGAAACTTTTTTATTTTACAAGATATCTTCACCAAATTTGGTAAGGATAACTTTCTAAGGCAACGTTACAATCTTCGAGCAAATTTTTCAAATCGCACCACTATAGCATATAGCTGCCATACAAACTGAACGCTCAAAATCAAGTTCTTGTATGAAAAACTTGTTCATTTGACAAGATATCTGCACAAAATTTGGTACAGATTATTGTCCAAAGCAAAGGTACAATCTCTGAATAAATTGTTCAGATCTGATCACTATAGCATATAGCTATCATACAAACTGAAAGCTCAAAATCAAGTTCTTGTACGGAAAACTTGTTCATTTGACGAGATTTCTTCAGAAAATTTGGTGAGGATTATTGTTTAAGGGCTAAGCTACAATCTCTGAACATTTTCTTTTTTAGATCGGACCAATATATGGCATATAGCTGATAGACTTGAAGTTTATGCCAAACAACATAAATAGAAAAATTTACAAACTTTTTCCGTTGGTTACAATTTTAATTAATTAAATTAATTTAATTTCCCTGATATTAGCATATTTATACACTCCAAACGACGAAAAACAAAATTAATTTTTTTTTTGTTTTTATAATTATATTAATTGAACTGAACAGCCGTTTATATTTTTACCGCCACTTCTAATATTTCAACCATATGTCAATGTCTATAATATACTTAAATCAATATAAACATAAAACGCTTTCAGCTGAATTAAGCAGCGATCACAGCGCCACCAGACGTAATATCCATTGGCGTTTACTCTTAATTGGCTAATTTCGTTTTATTCGCGCATTTTATTTAATGACATTACAACACTTTTAAATATGCATGTAATTTCGCCAAGGAAATTGGCATTTTAGTCGCAGCGCGCGACCCGTTATTACACGCCCTGCGGGTGGCTATTAAATTGGCCATGACCTCATGCCGCTATCTGCCTGCTGTTCTGCTCACTTTTCTTTTTATGGCTGCTGCCGCTTTTGCTACTTTTGCTTACGTTTTTTTTTTTTTTGCTCGAAACAAAATAAATATTTGCCCAACAGCGTGGAATAGCTAAAGCAAATACAATAAAATAAAATAGGAGTACGGGAGCCGCTAGCAGCTAGCTGCGTATGTGGAGGAGAGGCTGAAGGCGTGTACGCTGGCCTTAAAGGTGATGAGACGTGCGTTAATGTGTTGTGTTGTGCTTTGTTTCGGCGAAAAGTAATTATACAGCTCTCCTACAAACATATGTAGCTATGCGTGTAAGTATATTTATAGCCTGTAAATATGTACAAGGCATGTAGCAAACTGCCTCCATATGCTGTTGTGGAATGGCAAAGCAATTGCCTCAAATTCAATAAAAGCCGGCTGAAATGCTTACAGACCACCTGTAAATGAGCGTTGTGGGAGAGTGAGTGACCGCTGCGCGGCGGATTTGGGCAAATTAGTGTAGATACAGGCACATAGCGCTCCTATATACTTGTTGGTATTCTAAGCTAACGCATTATATCTCATGTAAATGTGTATGGAGCAGCTGTTTGTTTGCACATTGCTCGCTAAAGCAGTTCATAAAACGTTTAGTACAAAAATAATGATTGTTAAATATTTTCTTTGCTGATTCAATTTAATTTTTGAATTTTTACCTGAGCGCATTTACACATTCTTTGCGCACATAAACGCACAAACGAGTAGCAGAAATGTGGAAGAAGAAAAAAATGCAAAGTTCGGCTGCACTGAAGCTATTATACCCTATATAAAAAGATTTTTTCTTGATTTTGATCGGTTAGTTTGTATGACAGCTAAATGCTACAGCGGTCCGATCTTAACAATTTTTTCGCAGATTGTAGCCTCGCTTTGGATAATAATTTATGCCAAATTTCGTAAAGCTACCTTGTGCAATAAAAAAGTTTTCCATACAAGGACTTGATTTCTATCGTTCAGTTTGTATGGCAGCTATATGCTATAGCGGTCCGATCGTAATAATTTCTTCGGAGATTGTAGCCGTGCTTTGGATAATAATTTATGCCAAATTTCGTAAATATGTTTTCTTTCCATACAAGGACTTGATTTCGAGCGTACAGTTTGTATGGCAGCTATATGCTATAGTGGTCCGATCGTAATAATTTCTTCGGAGATTGTAGCCTCGCTTTGGATAATAATTTATGCCAAATATCGTAAAGCTACCTTGTGCAATAAAAAAGTTTTCCATACAAAGACTTGATTTCGAGCGTTCAGTTTGTATGGCAGCTATATGCTATAGCGGTCCGATCTTAACAATTTCTTCGCAGATTGTAGCCTCGCTTTGGATAATGATTTATGCCAAATTTCGTAAAGCTACCTTGTGCAATAAAAAAGTTTTCCATACTAGGACTTGATTTCGAGCGTTCAGTTTGTATGGCAGCTATATGCTATAGCTGTCCGATTCCGGCGATTCCGACAAATAAGCAGTTTCTTGGTGAGAAAAAGACGTGTGCAAAATTTCAGGTCTATATCTCAAAAGCTGAGAGACTAGTGCACGTAAATACAGACGGAGAGTTAGACGGGTATGACTAAATCAATTCAGTTTATCCCACTGATCTTCAAATATACATATACCTTAAAGTTATATCGTGACAAACTTAATATACTCCCCTGATCAGGGTATAATTTTACTCTTATGCAAAAATATGTTTTTGTACATATTTATGTATTTATATAAGAATGTTCTCTAAACAAAATAGGTATATAGTGTAGCTATGTCTGTCTAACATAAATATGTACTTATATATTAAACTTATATGTAAAAAAAATCGTTATAGCACAAGAAAAGCCAGAGAAAGCTAGCTGAAATCGACAGACAGGCGGCGCAAATGAGGATTTCCCACAACAAAAAATTCGATTTTTACCATAATTATGTACAGTTATGTATACATGCTCCCGCTGTATAGACAGCAAATCGATTTTTCACTAATTTGTACACATATTTTGTCGATATGTGTATATAGTTGGCGGCTACGTGCTCATTGTGGCGCTAATGGCGGCGCCTTTTTGCACACTACATTTGTTAATGCTAAGCTTTAGCTGCCGCAACCGCTCTAGAGACGTGCATGTGTGTGTGTGTAGGCGTGCACGAGGGGTGTTGACGATTGCCAAAATTTTGCAGCACAGACGGCCGTTAGACTGTTGCTGTCGGTGGACCAATATAGCTTGACAAGCAAAGCAAAATTACTACGTGGCTGCTAAATATACGTTTAGTACTACATAGTTTTTGTATTTTTTTTTTTATTTAGAAGTAGTGTAAATTTGTATTTTTTTTATATTTTGTATTTTTTTTATATTTTGTATTTTTTTGAAATTTTTTTTTAATATTTTTAATTTTTAACTTTTTTGAATACCCTGAACAGGGTATAAGTTTGGCAGGAAGTTTGCAACACGTAGAAGGAAACATCGAAGACCCTCTAAAATATATGTGTATCCATATACATACATATATGTATGTAAGTGATCAGCATGACAAAGCTGAATCGATTTAGCCATGTCGGTTTCTTCGTCTGTATATACTCGAACTAAGTCCCTCATTTTGTGCGATATCGGCCTGAAATTTTGTACACGTTCTTTTCTTTTCAAGAAGCTTTTCATTTGTCAGAACCGCCGATTTTTTTAAATATTTTTTTTTTATTTTTTTTTTTATCTTATTTTATTTTATTTAATATTTTTTATTTTTTTTTTTTATTTTATTTTTTTTAATCTTATTTTATTTTATTTAATATTTTTTATTTTATTTTTTTTTATATTTTTTATTTTATTTTATTTTTTTAATATTTATTTTTTTATTTTTATTTTTAGTTTTTTATTTTTAATTTTTTAAATTTTTTTAGGTTTTTTTATTTTTATTTTTAATTTTTTTTTATATTTTTCAAATTTTTTTATTTTTTTTTCTATTACCAGTTTACTTTTATATGTTTTTTTTTTTACATTTTGAGATTTTAAACAATTTTTATTTTTTATTCTTGTCTTATTAAATTTCATGCTTTATTTTCCATTTGCCCGTTATTGCTTTACGAAATTTCAATTTTAATTATTTTTTATTCGCCTTTAATTTTGCCATTTCTCTTCAATATTGCTTTTATAATATTTCGCGTTTTTTACTTTTTGCATTTTTACCTAAATATTCGGCATTCGCCGTGTTGCCGTCTAATTTTAACACACATTATTCTTGTGTTATTTATAGCCGTGCGACGTACTCACTTCAAACAACTGCAATTCTCACGCCAGCGAAATTTGTGTGTGCCATTCTATGTGCTATAATACATATTTATATACACATTTATGTATGTATATACACATTTCGCTAATTCAAAAACAACGCTGGCAATTGCAGGCACAGCGTTGCGCTTCACGCTGCTTTGCCGCACAGTGGGGCAATGACCCGCGAAAATAGCATTTCACTCATAAAAGAAATTATTTTGCGCCAAAGTTGCGGAATGAACGACAAAAAGCTGCGCGCAACAAAACATTTTATTTTTCGGTAATTTGAGCAACAAATTATTTTAATAATTTTTAACAATAATTGACAACAAAATTTTGCGTCTGCATAAAGCGTGGGTGTATTACTAATTTTTCTTGTTTTTATTTCCAAAATCAAATATTTTCCACACAATTGCATTAAACATATAAATGAAACCATAGTGCAGTGTTGTTGTTTTGAAAAATTGCACTGTGTTGGAATTGCATATCTGTGCAGTGTGACCGTTTTATTGCTGTTGTTTGTTTGCTGTTTTTGGTTTTTGTTGTTTTTGTTGTTTTTTGGTTTTTTGTTATTGGTGTTGATGTGCAAATGTTGTAGTTGGCGTCGTCAAGTGGCAGGTCGCATGTCTTTTGGGGAAAGCCGCCACTATGATCACAAGACTTCCTTGTTCCCCACCGCTTCTATTAATTTTCTGTCATTCAAGCATCCAATTGTGGTATTTGTTTTGTTGTTATTTTGTAAATTAGTATGGCAGTTTTGTAAATGAAAAGGCGCTAAATTTAACATTAGCAAAAATGCGATTGAGTTTATTTATAAACAAGTGATGACTGCTGCTGCAGCAGAGACAGTTGTTTTTACCGATAAAAATAAATTAAAAAAGCGAAAATAAAAAAAAAACAAAAATTCAAAAAATGTACTTATGTTTTTTAATTATTTTTTTTAAGTAAAATATTTAGTGAGATTTATAAAAATATTTTTTTAAGAAAGAAAAAGTTTTTACAATATTTTTTCTCGGTAAATGGAGAGGAGGAGGAGAAGGATAAATAAAAAAATTAAATAAATAAAAAAAAGAAAAAATACGAAAAAAAAAAAATATAAAAAACAAAAAAGAATAAAAAAGTGAATAAAATAAGTAAACAAAAGAAATAAAATATGTAAAAAAAATAAAAACAAAAATAAATTAATAAAAATAATATAAAAACAAAAAAAGAATTAATAAAATAGCTATAAAAAAATAAATTATTAAAAAAAATAAAAATAATTAAAAACGAGTTAATAAAGTTGTAATAATATATAAGAAAAAACAATAAACTATTGAAAAATATTAAAAATATTAAAAATAATAATATTTTTAATTTTTTTTTTCTAAAAATTTTATCATTAATATTCCCATTTTTCTTTTCCTTTAATAAGGTAATGGCACCATTGACTTCCCCGAGTTCTTGACAATGATGGCACGTAAAATGAAGGATACCGATAGTGAAGAGGAGATCCGAGAAGCCTTTAGAGTATTCGACAAGGACGGCAATGGCTTCATTTCAGCGGCTGAATTGCGTCACGTCATGACAAACTTGGGTGAAAAGTTAACAGACGAAGAAGTGGATGAAATGATCCGGGAGGCTGATATCGATGGTGACGGTCAGGTCAATTATGAAGGTAAGTGTTCATTGACATATTTATTACAATATTTATTAAAAAATAAAACATTTTACTTGGTGAGCGAAGAGTCCCCAAGAGTGTAACTTATTTGTGCTGATTTTTTTAAGTAGAGCTTGTGCTGAAAAGCAGAAATAATTGGTATAAATCATTGAAATTGGTATAGAGCAACTAGTTTGTTGGAAGAGAGAGAAGTGAAATGAGAGTAAAGTAGAATGTGTGGTGAATCGTATAATCAATTGGTATAAATCATTAAAAGTTAAACTGGTATAAATTCGGTAAACTGGTATAATGCAAGTAAGTGTGGTTAATCGAGAAACCAATAGGTATAAACCATTAAAAACAAAACTGGTATAAATTAAAAAAACTGGTATAATGATAATACTGATAAATTATTACGGTTATATCCCTTTAATGCTTATCCAATTACCGGAAATGACAAGGAACGTAAGATTAAGTAAACTGGTATAATGAAAATACAGATACAGTATAGCACTATAATGGTACATACTAACCAGAACCCACAAGGAACGTTTTTCTCGCTCACACATTAAATTTGTTTGTTACAAGAGAGCGCAGATCTTGCTCATGACGCGTAGGGAAGTAGTGTATCGAGACCGTAACTCGAAACCATACACGATTTGCATTTAATAAACTTACATATAAGAAAAAAAACTAAATTTAGCCTAGTGTCAATATGAGTGAAAGGCGTAGACAAATATTTTCTCCTAAAATTACCACACAAAAGCACTTGTGCGTGTTACCACACCTGTGTAGGAGCAAGTTGCGCTCAATTCATCTTACTGCCACATTGCATAACGCACGCTTATTTATTTAGGCGCACGTGTATGTACACAGCATAAAGCCTTTGTAAACATTACCACTATTTGCCGCAACATTACAGCGTTGTAGTGGCGCTTCTTCAGTCTATTAGCCAATTTATTTGCCTCTTTCGCCAATAGGCGCACGGACATCATGCTGCCACGGACACGCAACCAGCTGCCAACAGCATGCGCACGCCATCCCTTGCTGCTAACAAAACAAAAATCACTTATAAATGGTTTGCTAAGCAAACACACCACACACACATACAACTGCGTGTGCGCCAGCTAATCATTTCGCAAACACCATCTATCAACACCCTGCCGCCCGCACTAATGGGCCGGTAGTCGCCTGCTGTTACCTACCTGCCATTTTTTTGATATATTAGTTGACCTTTTATGTGTGCTAGTTGTTTTGGCTGTTGTTGTGGGTGTGTGCACAACACTTTTATTTACATTCACCAGGTGTGTGGGCAAACAGAACACAAACCGCGCGCGGCTCCCAAGCTCTGCTGGCCGGCATTAACACACAGCGCAGTGATTAGTTTGTATTAGCACTGTCCGTCCATCAACCTTCATCTTCATTTTCTGCGTTTTTGTTTGTTTGTGTAGCAGTGTGCGCCACGAGTATTGGCAGTGCAGAATTGATGGTTGTCATTTGAAGGCACGGAAGGCAGTAGGCATATACATAACCACAAAAAAATATATATTTATATGTATATACATCTGTGTGTATGTATGTATGTGTTTGTAAATACTATCAATTTAATATAAATATGTATATAGATGTTTATTTAACGCCGTGTGCTTAGTTGTTAGTCGTAGAGCTGCCGTCGAGTGAGTGAACCGCATTGTTGGTGGGTGGTTGTGGGTAGCTTGTGGGTAGTAGGTTATTAGCTGCCATAAATTCAATTGACTTAGAAGTTAGAAGACTAAAGATTATCCCGTTTCGCATGAAAAAAACATTAATGTATACACACGCACAAACAAATGCAGAGTTTGCACTTTGTTTTCACATTTTATTAGGTCCTCAGTGTATTTTTTTTGGCTTTGCGCCAACTGTGGAAGGTTTCTGCTTTGTTCCTTCTTTCAAATACTTCTTGTTTTTTTATGTTTATCGTTTGTTTGGTTTTTCTTGTGCGTCGCTTAATTTGTGCTATTTTATTGTTGTATGTGTAGTGTGTGTTTTTTTGGCGAATTTGCGAAAAAATTCCACTTAATTTACTTATCGGCTCCCGTTGTTGGGGGGAGTTGCACAAGGAACGCAAACAAATTCAATGTTAATTGGTCACTTTCGCCAATAGTTGATTTCGCCTTTTTATTTGCCCTCTAATTTTTTGCGGTTTGTTTAGCTGATTGTTGCGGCCGGTCTCTGCTTAGTGTCTTTCACATACATACATTTGTACATTCCACATGTTTTCTTTATCTCCGCTTCTGTGCTCTTAGTCACTGCTGCATACATGCCTTTTTAGCGCGATCACACGTCATGCGGTATTAGTAGCGACTTAATCAGCTGATGGGTTTCTTGTAATTAACGAGTCATAGTGTTGAGTGAGGCATGTTGTGTGGTTGATGTGTAACTATATTGTTTTGATTTTTTCTAATAGCATTTCAATGTAAATTAGTTCAGGAAATAGCCACATAAACACTAAAAAATTACTGCGGGAAAATACAGCGGCAAAAAATATCTATCACTTTGGAATTATTAACTGCTCATAACCTTAAAATGTTGATTTGTAGCCGTTTCATTTGTATTTTCCAATAATTTTCGTTCAATGAGCGATTTTTATTGTATGATAAATGATGTATTGCACATAAATCATTTTATTTTGTTTTGAATAGAAATTCAAAGCATGTTCGAAAGTTCGAGAATAAAAGTTACTTCATATTTTGCCATAAATTGAAGCTATATTTAACAAGAATTGTTAACTTTATATAAAAGGATTTTCGAAGTAAATTCGAAAATTCGAAATTAACATTTATTCCATATCTTGCTGGAAATCAAATCCAAATTGAACAAAAATCATTTTATTTTGTTTTGAATAGAAATTCAAAGTAAGTTCGAAAATTCGAAATTAAAATTTAACTCATATTTTTTCTGCAAATCAATGCTGTGTTTGAGACATATTTTTTTTACTTAAATATAAAATCAAAGTGAGTTCGAAAATTCGAAATTCAAATTTTTTCAATATTTCAACATTATTTAAGAATTTATTAAGTATTGTACTAGATTTGATTAAAAGTTTTTCACTTCAAATTTTCTATTTCGAACCTCAATTGTAAGGGTTTCTTCCTATTTTTTTTTACTATTTCTTACTATTTCTCCCACATTTGTTATATTTTCGTAAGAGCTAAACAGCTTTGTCAATCAAATTCTAAATTCAAAAGTAAGACTCATTTCAAAATTTCTATACCACAGCTTTTCGAACTAATTAAGTCACGTTTTCGGTGCTAAAAATAGTTTATTTCTAATGCGAGAAATGCATCAGCCTTTAATAACTACTTATAATGATATCATCAATTTTCTACTCGTCATTTTCTTGTCGTTCATAACTTGGCACAGTGTTACGTAAGCACAATCGATTATTGTTTTCTCCATTTTTGCTTCAAAAAATAAACTGCAATTAACACAATATTCTCTGCCTTTCCTTTCCAATTGTTACTCGTTGTGACTCACGTGAAATGTCAGTTTATATTTTCTTCAAATTGTAAATATTATTATGAATGAGTTGCCTTTGTATATTTCAGTGTAGGTGGCACCTATTTCTCTCCATATGTTTATACCTTTTATGCCATTTATATTTTTTTACGTTTCCTTAACGTGTTTCGAGGTGGGTGCTACTTTAAATAAGCTTTAAGTAGTGTTACACAATACTGTGGTGAATATAAATTATAAGTGGGTGTGTTGTGGTAGCTTTGATTTTTATGAAAGGCAATTAAGTGTAGAGTGAAGTTATTTCGTTTATACTTAAGTATTGAGCTTCGCTTAGACTTTTACTAGGCATTTAAGTGAATTTTATGGAGTTGTCCTTCAAGGCTTTACTGCAAATTGTTTGGTTTAGTGTTAAGTTTTCAAAAAAAATGTAGTCTTCATGTTATGAGTATTCGTTTGACCTAACATTTTGTGGGATTTTTTCGTCATAAGTAAAAAAAAAATTTGTAGCAGTGATTACATTTGCACTTTCATAACTCGAACTCTTGAATTGGCCATAAATCAAATTTTATACAAATTACCTGCCATAGCCCGGAAGTCTCCAACTCGTACTTTTTTCGTAGATTATGGTGATTCGTGTCCGGGAAGTTCAACTGTATTTTGAATAATGCATTATTTTATAGTTTGAAGCTTTATTCTCTATATGAATATCAGTTGAAATTTAATACTTTTCCACAAAACCCGTTTTAACGCATTTAAAGTATATTTAAAGCAAACTTTTAGGCGTATTGTGGCTTATAATCTATATTAATAGTTAAATGTGTGTATTGTATAGTATGTAAATTTTGTTGCCTGAAACTAAAATTTGTACTAGATTTTCCTCCATAAAATTTTGTCATTTACACAAGTTTTGCCGTGTATACCAGTTTTTTTCATTTACGTCAGTTCTTAATTTCTACTTTTTTATTACGAATTTTTTCCATTTACAAGTTTTGTCATTTATGTAGTTAGACTAGTTTATCATTTCTACCAGTTTTGTATTTTATACCAGTTTTTGAATTTATACCAGTTTACATAAATTGTCGGTTTGGCATTTATGCCAGTTTTAAAATTTATACCAGTTTACAATTTATGTCGGTTTGACATTTATATCTGTTTTGTAGTTTATATCAGTTCGCAATTTATACTGGTTTGCCGTTTATACCAGTTTGGTCATAATTTATAATTTTTTATTAGTACCACTTTTTCATTTATAAGTTGTCGTTTATGCTAGCTTAAAATTTATACCAGTTTTTCATTTATACGAGTTTTTCATTTATACCAGTTTTGTCATTTTTACAAATTAGTCGTTTATAGCATTTTTGTAATTTATACCAGTTTACAATTTATTCCAGTTTGCCACTTATCGCATTTTTGTTTATACCAGTAAACAATGTATTCGAGTTTGCAATTTACATACATATGTACATATACATATCAGTTTGTTTGATTCGCTACTCCCCAAGGTTTTAAAATATTTTTTTTTTGGTATCGAAGCTTTAGTTGCCCGGCTCGCATTCGTGTATTTACTCTCGAATATTTTTTCTTCATTGAAGCGGTACCGAAACCATATTTTTTCTATAGAATTTATTGACTCACACCAAATGAAATGTGTTATTTTATGTTTTAGACAAAAATATTGTTTTTATAATAAATTTTTTGTTATCATTAAACTAATTCCCGTTCTTTCTCTTTACTCTCATGCAGAATTCGTGACTATGATGACATCGAAGTGAGCAGATAAATTACTTGTTTTTAAGCCTTTCTATGTTTTTAAGATGTTGACGAAGACTGTAGCTGGGCGCAACAACATCGCGCGACGCTGTTGCTATGGAAACCATGAAAAAGAAATATAAAAAAAATATATAAATCTTGAGCAAAAGGGAGAATTAAATATATAAATAAATATTAAAAGAAAAAGAAGAAGAAGAAAAAACAGAATACATTATAATAAATTACACTTTAATATTTAAAATAAAGATAAAAAATAAAACTTACAACTCAATGTAATAATGATGATAAAGACATACTATACACACACACACAACACATACACACAACCATAACATTTAACCATTTATTCACATTCTCTTACACAACAACAACAACAACAATCACATGCAAACATGCTAAAAGCTCTGGCAAAAGCAACAGTACATTTCCTATATATTAACAAGCATTACGAACACATAACACCAACAGCAACAACAACAACAAAACAAAACAAAAAACAACAACTTAGTACTTACCATACATATATTAGCTATATTTATTGTGTGCATCAAGCGCAAGGTCCATTTGTAACAAATGGGTCCTCCTCTTAATATGCGCGTAGAGCAATGCCGCAATCGTGTACTAATTGATGAACTTGTGTTTAGAAGAAATTCAAATAAAAAAGAATAAAGAAATAAATAAAATTTGAATGAAAAATAAACAACTTTTTGCTGATGTTTACTCTACACATACACACACCCACACACACACACCCACACACACATATTATGAAATATTTAATTAGTCAAATAATGGCAAGCATAACAACTAGCTGTGAAAACACACACACACACCCACACATAGACACACATTGAGTGATTGTAAAGCGTGTAAATCGAATGGAAAGCGTTTTGACTTGCATACATACAGACATTTATGGCGAAAACGAAAGGTATAAGTAAGTTAGAAAGCGTATGTAAGCAACAAACGCAACAAAGCGACAGTTACGTACATATTTAAATTACAAAAACAAAAAAAACTACAACAAAAAAACTAACATTCGCTATGGATGACTAGAGTAATAACAGTAAAATCGATCAATCAACCGCAACAATGACAGGCAGAACAACAAAAACAAATCAATTTACAACAACAAACAGACAAACAAAACAATAATAAACACACACACACACCTGAACAAAAGAGTCTTATTAAATTGTATTAAAAGCAGTTAAATGAAAGCGAGAAGAAACGGCAAGCCAATAAAAACGCAAAAATGAAAAAAAAACAACAAATAGGCAATGCAGTACAGTTTTGCGTGGTGTTTGTGACAGAAAAGAGGAGAGGACAGGACAGGAGGACAGTTTAGGTAACATTAAAGTATGTGAGCGCAGAGCAGATAGGCATAAATATAGGCAAACACTGTGAGCAAAAATAACAACAACAGCAATTACAAAAAAAAAAAAACAAAAGCATACCAACTTTCCAACTGCATAAAGTGTAAACAACAACAGCAAAAAACACATAAAAATTAAAAAAAAAAATAAAACATGGCAAACAAAAAAGCGGCAAAGCAGAAATAGAAGCGCCGCTTTGATGCAGAAAAAGTGCAAAAAGCGTGTTGTAAAAAAATTGAAAAGCAAGCAAATGAACACAAACACACAAATTATAGATTGTAGCTATAAAATGGCATTTCTATGCAAGTTAAAGAAGAGCGGCGGCTAGCAGAAAATTTAAAATCGAAAAAATATTAATAAAATATGTAAAAAAACGAAACAAAACAAAAAACAAAGCGTTTTAAGTATTCGAGCTGTAAGCATATGTATAGAGCGGGTGGCAGGTGGGGTGAAAGTGTGTGACGTTAGGGTGGGTAAAGAAGGATTTGAGTAGCTAGAAGTGAAACCAAAAGCAATTTGATTGGCCGTGAGCAGTGAGGCTGCGTTAAGGCGGTGTTTTGGACAGAGCAACTGCAAGGGTTGCAATAAAGTTTTAGTGATTGATTTTTTTGTAGAAAATTCTTTTAATTTCTTTTTTTTAGGAAATTTCTTTTTAATTTTTTAGAAAATTCTTTTTAATTTTTTTTAGAAAATTCTTTTTAATTTTTTTTACAAAATTCTTTTTAATTTTTTTTTAGAAAATTTTTTTAATTTTTTTAGAACATTTTTTTAATTTATTTTTTAGAAAATTCTTTTAATTCTTTTTTTAGAAAATTCTTTTATTTTTTTTTTTTTTGAAGAAAATTCTTTAAAAAAAAATGAACAACTTTTAATTGAAGTTGTTTAGAAAATTATTTTTCAAAAAATTTTATGAAATTCTTTTTTTAAGATTTTTTTTTTTACTTAAATATTTTTCTTAATTTAATTTTTGGTTAATTTTTTTTTAAATTTAAATTAAACTTTTTTAATTGAATGAAAATTAAAATAAAAGAAAAAAATAATACTATGTAATGATAAATTTTATTTTTTTAATACATAATTAATTTTTTGTTTAGTTTAAAATTATTATTATTTATTTAAAAGTGATTTTTATTTCTTAAAGTTAAATTATTTTTGTTTTTGTAATATAAAATCAAGTTTAATTTTTTAAATTCGAAATTAACTTGCTTTTTTATTTAAATTAATTTTTTAATTTAAAATTATTATTTCTTATATAAAATCAATTTATTTGTATTCATAAATATTTTTTTCATTTAAAGTTAATTTTTTTCTAAAATTAAATTATTTTGACTTTTTTATATTTTAAAATTATTATTTTTTTAATTAAAAACTAATTTTTTTGTTTAATTTAGAATTTTTCATTTAAAATTCTCTGGATTTTATGTAAAACTATTTTTTATTTGTTTCATTTGCAATTCATTTTTATTTAAAATTTTACTTTATTTTGATTTTAATTTAAAAATATTTTTTCCATAAATTAACTTTTTTATTTGAAATTTTTTTAAATTAATTATTTCTTTTTAATTCTATTAATTTTTTTATTTAAAACAAATTTTTTTCATATTTTTTAACTTTTTAATTTTTCTTTTAAATTTTCAAATATATTTTTTTTGTTTTTTTTAATTAATTTTTAATTTTTTTTTATAATTTTGTTTTTATTTTTTTCATCTTTTTATTTTTTTTATATTTTTATTTTTTTTTATTTTTTTTTATTTTTATTTTTTTATTTTTTTATATTTTTATTTTTTTTTATTTTTTTATATTTTTATTTTATTTTTATTTTTTTTTTATATTTTTTTTTTTATATTTTTTTTTTATTTTTTTTTTTTATATTTTTTTTTTATTTTTTTTTTTATATTTTTTTTTTTATTTTTTTTTTATATTTTTTTTATTTTTTTTTATTTTTTTTTTTATTATTTTTTTTTTTTTTTAAATATTTTTTGAATTTTTTTGAATTTTTTTTTAATTTTTTTTTAAATTTTTTTTTTTTAATTTTTTTTGAATTTCGATTTTTTTTATTTTTCAAATTTTTAATAAAAACATGAATTTATGCGACTGAAATATAGCAGCAACAGCAGTTTTTTTTTTGTAAGTTCACACTTACAAGCACACGTCGACGCAACACGAACTGCATTCGCAAACGACACTAGGCAGTCACGTTCATAGAAAAGCGCATGCGCATGTTTTTTTGACTGTGAATGCGTGTACCTTTAGCAATTTAGTAGAAAGTTGCTAAATCTGTTGCATAACTTAAGGCGTACTCATCGCTGCGCATGCGTGCAGCGCATTAAAATTGGTTCTGTTTCAATTATTTTGCAGGCACAAAATTTTCAGCGTCAACGAAAGCGGCACGATTGTCGGTTGTAGCGCCTAAAAGTAGACCACGCACTTAAGTATTATTTTCAAATTGAAATTGCATTAAAAAATTATAATTTTTGTTTTCATTTATAGCGAATCCGGCAAACTTTCAAAGTGAAGGCGTTGATTTTTTTGTCATTGGAACAACTGCAAAATAAGAAAAGTATTACCGCCAAGCATTCACAATCAACAAACGCGTGCGTCTGCGCAGCGCTCTGCATACAGCCTAGACGGCGTGTGTTTGTGTGCGTGTGGCATGTTTTGGACGCGGACTCGGACTTGGACGACGACGTGTGCAACAACATATTTAAAAAAAAGCAACAACTACAAAAAATATGTACATTTCCCATTGTACCTACATATATTATAAAAAGCAACAACAAATAATTACACTATATAATAAGTAATATATACATACATACAAAGAAACACTTATGCATGTATTATAAAAGCAGCAAAAAGTAAACAACAACAAAAAACCAAACAAAAAAATTAAAAGAAAATGCAAGAAAGTTTAATCAAATGTGTGCTTTAGACAGCCAGTCTCAGTACTACAGTCTTAGTCTGTCGACAGAAACGGAAACAAAAATATGGAAAAAATTATGAAAAATGAAAAGAAAAAAATATAAAAAATTATAAAAAATTACAAAAAATTAAAAGAAAAATTACCAAAAATTAAAAATAAAAAAATTATAAAAAATTAAAAATAAAAAAATTACAAAAAATTAAAAATGAAAAAATTATAAGTAAAAATTATAAATATATATACATATATAAATTAAAAAAAAAAATCAACAAAAACAAAGTCTCAAGCAACAGCTGTCTGTCTTTGCGTCTAATTGCATATATTGTCCTTAAGCGTTTTATTATTATTATTATTTATATACATACATTAATAATACTTAAAATTAAAATGCATAGTTTCTTTAGATAAACGATAAATTATTTCAAATCGATGAAAGTCAAGACTATTTGTACTTAATTGCTACATGCATACATACATACATAAAAAATTAATTAATTATGCATTTGAAGTAAAGTGTGCTATGTGATGTAAAGCTAACTTAAAGTCGTATATATATGTATATACATATACATGCATAAATAACACATATATACATATATAAAATTCAATTAAATTTATTAAGCAACTCTGTAATGCTGAGTTTTTCCTCGACAGCGAAAAAAATGGAATTTAATTTGCTAAGCAAGACAACCGAGGCACTTACACGCGTAACGGTAAGCGCTCGTATGTCGTCTAGAATGCTGATGCATAACTATAGCTTTAATAAAACAACAACAACAACTTTAAGCGCAATTTTTTGTGAGGCAGCGGCAACCGTTGTGTGTTTTTGAGCGGACTTAAACGCTTAGCAGGCAACTTAAGTCGCTTAGAGCAATTATGCTTGTGCATACGAAGTTGCAGCATACAACAAAAACACGCAGTTGTTGCTAGCGACCACAGCTACTACTTAAGCGCTGCTGACAGCTTAGTGAATCACAATGATTGCTTTGAAATAATAAACTAGAATGACATGATGGCTTGTTAGTGTCGCAGAGGTGACTAAATGTAGTCAAAGGTTTGTAGAAAAAATCATTGTAGTTGCTACTTTCAAAAATGCAGCTGTGGCAGCAGCGCTTAAGTGTGTACTGAAGTTGCAAGCAGCAAAATAATTGCCGTGCTGTGGTTTTCCGCTGGTTTTTCATGTGGAAAATAAATCTAATATGCCTAAAAGCTTTAAGAATTTCGCCAATAACGACAACCGAACACATATAAGCAGTTTTCGAAATTCGAAATTACATATTAAGTTGAAGTAGTTCGAAAATTTTGTTTGTTGTAGACTGAAACTGCAGCTAAACATTATTTCCAAGAAAAGGAATGCTAAATATTGAAATAAAATTCGAAAAATACAAATTCCAAAAAAAAAAATTAAAAAAAAAATTAAAAAAAATGGAAAAAAAATTTGTAAATTCCAAAAACAAATTCAAAAATCATCGATAATTTGATAATTGAATTTTTCGAAAAAGAATTCAAAAATTTCAAAAAAAATTCCAAACAAAAAATGTTTGAAAAAAAAAAATATTTTTGATAAAATTTCAAAATGTTCGATAATTGTATTTTTCGTAAAAGAATTCAAAAATTTCAAAAAAATCCAATCAGAAAATGTTTTGAAAAAAAAAAATTTCAAGAAAAGGAATCCTAAATATTGAAAAAAAATTCGAAAAAAATTTTAAAATTCCAAAAACAAATTCAAAAATTATCGGTAATTGGATAATTGAATTTTTCAAAAGAGAATTAAAAAATTTCAAAAAAATTCAAAACAAAAAATTTTTGAAAAAAAACTCCAAAAAATATTTTTGAAAAAATTTCAAAATGTCCGACAATTGAATTTTTGGAAAAAGAATTCAAAAATTTCAAAAAAAAAATCCAAACAGAAAAAGTTTTGAAAAAAAATTCCAAAAAATATTTTTGAAAAAATTTCAAAATGTTCGAATTGAATTTTTGGAAAAAATTCAAAAAACAATTCCAAATAAAAAAAATTAAAAAAAAATTCTAACAAAATTTCAAAAACTCACCAAAATCTTCGAAATCACGCTGCACTTTCAAAATAGCGCTGCAAAATTTTAATAAACTACACGAAATTAAACCGTAAATTATAAACTATCTCTATTTTTGTTTGGTAACAACGCACTGTTGCTATTTATTTTATTGCACAATTAAGATTGAGCTTCATTCGGCTTGCTGCTGCTTCTTAATCGATTTATGTACATAAATATAAAATTATATACATAAATGTACATATGTACCGTAAAATTTCGTTTTTGTAACTATTTTACGATGCGCTGAAGCGTAATGAAGCGTGTCTCTCTGTGACAGCGCAAAAAGCATAAGAAGAAGAAGAAGAAGCAAATAATGCAAAACCTTATATGTACTTACATACTTCAATTCCTCAATACTGGCTTCCGTTTAGCTGGATTTCTTCAACCGACTCGAGCATATTGTGTTGGCGCCTAAAGTAAAACCAAAAGAGAAAATATTTCGAGACAAAAATTTCAAGTTACACTCACAAAAACACATATTACAGTTTATATATAATTAAAAATATTGTAAAATTTGCAAAAAACAAAACTTTCTTTAAAATACACCAACAGTTATTTAAAAACTGAAAAAAAAACAACAACTATTTGTTATTATTTAGGGTTTTAAAAGGTGATGTGGAGTTTTGTGTAAAACTTTTTTTCATTATTTCTATATATAACACCTACGTTTTATAAATGAAACAATTTTTTAATTAAAAACTTGCGTTTTTGAAAATTAATTTCAAAATTTCGGAAAATTCCTTTTTTCGATACATTTTGGAATTTTTAAATAAACTTTTTTTGAACATAAATTTCAAAATTTTTGAAACCAATTCCTTTTTTCAAAAAATTTTCGATTTTTAAAATAACCTTGGCCTGAAATTTCAAAATTTTTAAACTTTTTTTTTTAGTTTTTACAAGTAATAAAATTTTTGATTTCGAAAATTCTCGTCTTTGAAAAAAATTTTGGAGTTTATAAATGAAAATTACTGTTTTCAATAAATTTTCGAACTTTTTGAAAGAATATTGAGTCTTTGATATAAAATTTCGAAATTTGTAAAAGAGATTTTGGAAACGATAAAATTTTTAAAAATAAAATTCGCATTTTTGAAAATTAATTTCGAATCAAAATGTATCTGAATAAAAATATAATTTTTGCAGCCGACATAAAATTACGAAATTAGTAAATGTTTATTCTAGTTTTTAGAAACGAAAAAGTTTTTGAAATTATAAATCGCGTTTTTGAAAATATATTTCCAAATTTTTAGTTAAAAATAGGTATTTTACAACCAATTTTCGAACTCTATAAAAGAATATTGAGTCCTCAACATGAATGTTCGAAATGTGTAAATGAGTTTTTATAAACGATATAATTTTTGAAAATAAATTTCTAAAGTTTTAAGACCTTAACAGGAAACTTCGAAATTTGTAAATGTTTATATGTACATGTTTTTAGCAACTATAAAATTTTGAAAACAGTGAGTGTTGAGTGTTTGAAACATTTTTATTTCAAGTTCAAAACTTTTGTTTTTTGCCCAAAAATTTGTTGATGCTTGAAGATGTGTAATTAACTTTTTCGTTAAAAAAATCGATGTTCGAAACTTATCTTCGAATTTTCGAACTTAACTTTTTAATTTTTATTATTGAGTTTACATCATAAAAACGATTTTCAGCTCACTAAACTGTCATATTCTATGAAATGTGGCCTTCATACCAGTAAAACAAGGATGTAACATCTACTAAGATTGTATACATATGTACATATGTACTATGTACATACGTCTTTAACCGAGTCTAAAAGCTCAACAGAAACACTCTGTAAGCAAAGGAAGAGGAAGACCTCCACTTTGTTGGAAAGATCAGGTGGAGAAGGACGTGGCTTCGCTTGGAATCTCCAATTGGCGCCACATTGCGAAAAGAAGAAACGACTGGCGCGCTGTTATTAACTCGGCTATAGCCGCTGGACCAATAAAGAAAAAGAAGGAAAGCTCAAATAAAACACTTTGTACCAAGTAGGATTTTTTCAGAATGCATTTTTGCGCCGAAATGTATGCAACGTTTTTGAAAAACATTATGTTAGCAATTGAAGATGTCATATTTCATGTTCGAAACTGATGTTCGAATTTTCGAAATTGATTTTTATATTGTTATCATTGCCTTTATAGCTCATACTTCTATATTAAGCTCACAAAACTAGCTTATTTTGGGAAATGTGACCTTCAAATTTCCACAAACAACGTTTTAATGGCCTACATGTTCGAAATTTTTAGATCTACATAATTACAGACCTGTGTATATCGTAAACAAGTACTAAAATATGAAATAAAAGTACTTTATGTAGCGCAATATTATGCAAATTTCGCTTCTGCGCTGAAATGTATGCTACAATTTTTAAAAACTGCAAAATTTCGACAATCTACTTTGCTTAACTTACAAAGTGACTGAAATGGGTGAGTTGCGACTTTATTGCACAATTTCCAAAGTCACTTAAGTCCATCCACACCACAACAGAGGCTAAGTGTACACATCGGTCTATCGAATTCAAAAATAAACTGATGACGTCGAGACCTTCAGTTCAATGCGATTCGCGTGTCAAAGAACGAGCGTACAGAAATCAAATCCAAAATAAACAAAATAAAGCAATGAAATGGTAATTTGTTTTTCTTTGCTTTATACGGTGTGAGGTACACTTAAATAGATTATTATATATACAAAATAAATATAAATATATATGTATATATGTATTACATCTGCTGCCACCCATTAGAGTATATATATCTGTATGTATGTATGTAACTCAACTACAAAACCAAATTGGCGAAACTAGAATGCAAATTATCTGGTGGGCGGGTGACCGAGGCACGTGGGTGGCGGCAGACAAATGCGCCACTAGAAACTAGTTCACATGTACGTACATATAGCTATATGTATATATGTATGCCGATACCGAGATAGCTTTGTTGGCATCGGAAAGCAATTTATGAAGCGTTCAGTCGAAAAAAATTGTATTTAATTGCTTTCGCTACAATAATCGATGATTAATGTGTGTAATCAACAATTTAAATGATGTGATGAAAGCGTCGATGGGAAGACCTACGAGTGGTTGTAAAACAACAACAACAACAGTAGCAACAATTTGTAGCAAATTGATTTCAATAAGCAATAATAGATAAACAAATATGTGAGTCGGACGTCTGCGCTTCGGAGCGGGTACTTTAGACGCGAACTAGAAAATTGAGGATGGCTAGTTGATTTTTAGGGAAATTTAAGTATGGAATGGAATGTAGAGTTAACTCCTTACTCAGTTCAACATTTTGAAGAACCCCTCTCTCTCCCTCTGTTCCATTGACTATTATGTGTGATCTCAATAAAGACGGCGCAATATCGACTGATGGTTTTGAAAAAGACTTCTGTAGTAGCTAACAAAATCACAAAGGGGGCAGTCGCATCCTACTCAGCTGTGATGAGCCAGTTCCTCGTCCAATTGCTTCCTTTGGCTGACCTTCTGCGCCGCTATGGGCTTCCAGGGCCGCATAGAATCGATAGCTCAGCCGGAACTCCTACCGGATGAATTTATAGGACTCGTTATCGACGGTGATGTTGAGCCTCCATCCGGCGTCCTCAACGCTGCTCTCGACTACCATCTAAGCCAAGATACTGATGCCTTTGTTTTAGTTTTTGATCAAACCAAGCGCGAAATCATAGGGTTTGCGTACGCTCCAGGAAAGAAATATGGTTATGCTTTGCTCTTCACCCCTCTTCGCGCATAGGACTTTGCCTTCCTGCTTCGGAGTAATCTCTGCTAGCCAGATGACCGTCTTCTCGCCCTTACAGTCGACTAGGTGCCGACGTAACCTAAAATAGACTCCTTGGAATGAGCCAGTGTATCCACACCCCCTGAAAATCTCATTCATGATGCACACTTGTTGTTGTTAGGTCTTCTGACCCCAAAATCTCCGTTGGGTAGTTGCAGGGTAGCTCCGCCATCCTAATGCCTTTTCAGATCTCCGAGTATTTGTGCTGTCTGTCACCACCGAAGACGGATTTGGACCGGAGCGTTCTCCTCCGACCGCCTGTGGCTGGTAGCCCTTTAGCTTTTTGGAACTCGTAGGTTCTTGAGGCGTTACCTGCCTGCTCTATCGCTCCGCGGTCTGCTTCGCTGCCTCTGGATGTGCAGCCAATTTCACTACCACGCCTCCCCGACGGGGTTGCGTTGAGCAGGCGCGTCTTCGATTCCCGCGTCCCGCAGCGGGCACGGATTTGCCTCTGCGCGTCTTTAAGTGGCATGAGAAGGGTTGCCTTGCTCCTACTTAGTGACAGCCTTTCTGCTGCCTCTGGCGACTCTACGTCCTGGAGGTGCCTCAAGTACCACTTGCGAGCGGCACTGCTCATGTTCGCCCTGTGAGAATCGTCAAAGACGATCGTTTTTCGTAACCAAAAATGTTCCTGTGGCCGAGAACCCAAATTATGGGCAAGTTGAGTTAACCTGCCAGTGAGCTTTAAGCCTTCGTCACCTTTGTTTACTAAGACGCAGTTGATCTTTGCGACAGAGTTAGTAGTGCCCTCTGGCTGTCTAGGTAAATGGCCGTTTTCTGTATCCTCCCGCAGTTGTTTAGCAAAATTCCATAGGTTACATAGGTGTAATCGCCGCAAGGCTCTTTCCATAATCTCACTGACTGTGGAACTGTGGACTGTGTTTTCTTGCACATTTTTCCGTTCTAGGATGACATGGACATTCAGAAAAGTGGACTTATCAATGTTTGTTCTGTCGTTAAAATACTTTGAAAAAGTTTATTTCGTTTATAACTGTTTATTGAGATGATAACTGAAATTATAACATCCGTAGTGCTTTGTCAGTTTCAAAGCTCTAAGTTTAACTGTCGAAACCACAAAAGTTACTAAAAGCTCTCCGCCAGTGTTGTTAAGTGACAAGTCAAAGTAAAGCACTTATAGCGAAAGCACCGTTAAGTTTGCCGGTATTGCGCCGAAAATAACTACAACAAAAACTAGTACTAGCACTTGTCACAATAAACCGCAATTTCTCAATGAACTTGCCGCTCGGCTGTGCAACGTGCTAGCCGCAGCCGAACGCTGTTGCTCCTGCTCGGTTTTTTTTGTTTATTTACATATGTGTATAGTATGCGCATGTGTAAGTGCACACAACTATGACTGCAGGCAACGAAAGCTCTGTGGCATGCAGCGTAGTGAGCTTTGAGTGCATCAAGCAGTTGCAGGCGGCTGTCGCGTAGACAGCCCACCTCGCAGTTCGGTGGATATAGGCGGTACGACTTAGCTGCTTTGTTCTTCCTCTTCTACGTTGACTTTAAAGCGCACTTTTTTCGCTCGTTTGGCTTTGCACGTGTACGCTACTCTGTTCGTTACCGCTTTGGCGCTCGTGTCGCCAAACGCCGAGTGCCGCTGCCGCTTCAGCGACCAGGACTCAATGCAAATTTCGCGAGGCTGCTGTCGGCAGTTGGTGACAGGACACCGAGGGCAGCTGTGTGCTTTGAGTGCTTCGTGTGTGTTCAGTTAAGTGGCTCTACGTGTTGTAACGGCGCGTTGTACGCGTGTGTTTGTTTGTTCGTACGTACGACCGGAGGATACTAGTGGCAACAACTGCAGCGTCGAGTATAAAGGGTCATATAATATTTATAGTATTTGTGTGTGTGTTGTTTTTTCACAACTCTCGCTTTCTTTCGACATTTTTTTCGGTTTTGTTTTTTTGTGTTTGCTTTGCGAGATGGCTGCATTGTGGAAGGCCAAGTGAAGTGTCGGCAGTTAATGGTGTTAGTGTATTTTAAGCTTCACGGCCAAAAGGATGCAAATCACTATGCGACTATAGGCGAGTCCTTTCATGGTGTTTTAATAAAACAATCAGACGCGTCGAATCCATTACATTGTGTTCGTGTGTAGTTTACCGTTTGAATGCCTGTTCGTACGTCGTGTCGTGCCTTGGCATTGCCAACAAATGTACGCCGCATTCGTCGGTCGTGTGAAACGTGTTTCAAATTTGCACGTGTGTCCTTGCGACGCTGACGCTGACGCTTCACTCGCATCTGTTTTCGCACCACAGACACAACGCGTGCATACGGATTTGTACCCGAGTGTGCGTGTCACAATAGAAACATTTGTAATAAAAGTATAAAAATCGTCGGGAAGTGGAAATGTGACACGTTTTGTGTAGAAAAAATATGAAACCGTTATATGGCGCAGTGGAAAAAAGTTGCACGCGATTTAATGCAGGCTTAAAGTAGTCGTCAGGCGTCAGGCAGATAAACGAAATTGACTGAGAAAAATGATAAATGAATTGCAATCAAAACTAGTCGAGTGACACAGAACTACCATTTCGCTGAAGAGTGAAGTTCAGGAGTTTTTGAAAAAAGAGCGAGATTTGAAATATGAATTAAAGAAAGATAGATTGACCCGATTATGCAGAATAGTGTAATAGTAATGATGGATTGATCTGGCTTTGCAGAATTATTTCCAAAACACCGCTGGCTCTGGCTCTGGCAGATAATTTTTAAAATTTTTGCCACCTTCCTAAGAACTATCTCATTCTGTCTCAAGGGAGACAAATTTTGGGGTTTTGACCAACTAACTTAAAATGAATACACAATATAGAAACTTTTTATTACGAATCCAACTGAAGCTTCAAATTAAAATGTCTTAGTTCCTGGTTAAGCTGAAATAAGCCAAGCCAAGTTAGCTCAGGGATTTCCAATGCAACTCACCTAGAAACAGTAGTCTCTAATGTTAACTAAACTGTCACAAAAAGCTTCATTTCAGACGATTTTTTCAGCAGCAAAATCATTCCCCATAGAAAAGAACGAGTAGTAATCACTTGGTGCCAAATCAGGACCGAATCAGATATAAGATGGATGCATAAAACTTTCAAAACCAACTTATCTTGAAGCGATTTTTCCACCAGCAAAATCATTCGCCATTGAAAGGAACAGCTAGTGATCACATGGTCCCATTTTGGACTCGAAGTTTGAAGCGCTGGAACCTCCCAGCAAGCTTCTGGCGAAACATTGTCGGGATGCTTGGCCTAACATTGTCCCAATGGCACACATTTATTCTCATATCGGCTAACCCTGGCTGCTTCTGGGGGATTGCTGCTTTCTGACAGTCTAATTGTTCACTATACTAGTGTAAATCAAGAGTTTGGCTGTTGTGGAGCAGCACATAGTGGAAAATTTCTTGGCTCCACAGCTTCTAGCGAGTCATTATCGATGTGTGTGGGCTGGAGTTGTCCCTATATAATACGCTTCCTCTCCTATTAGCCAAAGCTGGCCGCTTCTGGGCGAATGCTTCTCTCTGACTGTTATATTCTCCACAGTATAGGTCGGAAATAAGAGTTCGAATCAAGGAGAGCGGCTCACAGCAGATAATTTCCTGCCCTTGGAGCTTCTGGCGAGGCGTTATCGATGCGCATGGGCTGGTGTTGTCACGAAGAAACACATTTCCTCTAATTTTAGTAAAAACTGACCACTTTTTCGCGAATGCTTCTTTCTGTCAGTCCAGTTGTTCACCATAAAGGTCTGTATTCAGAGTTTAGTCACAGGGAAGCAGCTCATAGTTGAAAATTTCCTGCTTATCTCACTAAGGCTTTTCTGACCGTCAATCCTGCCTTGGAGATTTGGACTTTATTGAAGATAAACTATTATACAGTTTCTCAGTATTTTCTATTTACTGAAATGTGTAGAGGTGTCCATCTTTGACTCGTGCTTACAATATACTCACCAATCAATTACAAAACTGTCGGAGATGTTCATATGTCAAATTATGACATAATCTTAATATGTTCTAGTGTCGAGGCTATATATCATATCTTTCCTAGAGGGATAGCTATCAAATTCAACTGTAGTGCCATCGGCTCGAACTTATGTTCAAAAACTAGACCTCAAATATCCCTAAAACCAATACCTTTCGCGCAGTGTAGCTCAGGAGTATACTTGGCCAAAGTCGTTTAAAATTATATGCTATCTATTCGGTTTATAAAAGTTAAAACCCGATTTTCCTACACATTTCTTACTCAAAGTTTTATAAAGGACAACTACTCGTCGTGTTACCATTGATTCGCAGTGGAGCTGGGTGTAAAATTATGTGCTTTCTAGAGCTTTCGGATTATACAAGTTGGATTCTGATTTATCTATGCACTTTCTGCTTCAGAAACGCTATAATATAGAGTGCAATCCCCTCAGTTACAGTCACTGAAAGCTCCATTGAGACCCTTATTTCTTGGCACTGATAATGGACTTAATATAAATTTGGGATTCAAAGGTGTTGTATAATAAGTTTGCAGACTAATCTTGTGGCAGCACAGGCCCGCAGAATGGGACTGACAGATCGAAGAGACTGCAGGAAGTGTTTAGAGTATGACACCAGGGAAACAATATAACATCTTGTCCCGCATTGGTACACTGGAAAAGGTATCGATAATGAGGTCACAGATTCTGTTGAAATTTGCTTCAAGTGCAGTCATCCTAAAGGATAACTACTCGTCATGGACGTAGTAACTGAACTCCCTCTGGTATTGCAAATAACCAACACTGATCTATGCGTGGCTCAGACCAGACTAATCAAACTAAACTTAATCTTACGGCCAGATGCATCCCTGCTATGGTCCGCTATCTCAGAAAACTTAAGTTAGAGTACCTCAAGCAGATCTCTTACCTCTCTACTCATTTTATAGTATTTTTCTGAACAAACTTACATAAACTTAGCGTAGTTTCAGACGAGATTTATGCCAATAAGTTCGCGTTCTAATAGCCACCAAGTTATAATAGCATTCATGGCCCCCCAAAGTTTAAAGTAGTCAAAAAAAATTGACTAAGCCAATTATGCAGAGTCATTTAAAACAATTTCTTTTTGAACTTGTGCCCTCTTTTTGCTAACCAAGGAGGCGCAGAGAGACTGTAAGCCAACCGCGATAAAAACGGATATCACTTTAGCGACTCGTTGGGCAAGCAGCCAACAGGCAATCAGCCACTGCGACTTGGCTGGCATTTAACACAATCATTAAATAATAACTTGCTGGCATTTCCATTTGCATTTCATGCACCCCTCATTCCCCTCTACACATTTCATTTTTGCAATTATGCCAGCTGGACATTTGAACGCATAATGCTGCGGAGAACACTTGTTAATGAGGCCTGAGCCTAGTAATTAAAGAACGCTGTCTAACTAACTGCAAAGCTATGGGCGAATGCACCTAAAAATGTGCTGTAATATAGTGTGTATAGAAAAGTGTAAACTGCATAAGTAAATCGATGTACGCGCATGTGTTGCGATGGCTAGGGCAGCACGCAGCATCCGCGCGATTGCATACGGGACACAAATAAATTCATTCGCCACTGTGAGTCGACCAAAATAGACGCGCGTTAGGTTTTGAGCGTGTGCGTGTGTATATCGCGATGGGTGAACGCATAGCAGCAGCAGCGGCGACGGCCGTCGGTGCACGGCATTCGCGCATCAGTCCAACACCGGGCCGTGGCAGTAAGGTCGCCTATACGCTGTGCCCGCGCATGGAGCCGCCGGATGAGAAGGCAGCGTTGCAGGTGCAGCGGCGCACCTCGGCAGCGAAGGGGCCGCCAAATTGTGTGGCCATACCGATGTCATCCATACAGACTAACACAAAAGGTGAGTACCCAGGGCATCTCAAATGAAATGTTGTTGTTAATGAATATTAACTTCAAATGTGTGGACTTGTAGCAACATAGTAGATCGTAGAATAGTAAAATTTAATTGCTTTTGTGAAGAATAAACTGAACTGTGAGTTCCATATTTAACAGAACGTATTTTAGTGATCTAAAGTTCCAATGAAGTTACTGATACTATAGATGGCGCTAGGAGAGGTATTACTACATACTTTAGGTAGCTAAGGCTTCATCATCTGGTTATTGGAATTGAATTAAACTTGAATGACAGTACTTCGTATTTTGAAGTTTTCTTTCTGAGTTAATAATATTCCTTTAAATTTTATACCAAAATTTAACGATCCTTGATCCAAAACTTAACTCGCTTGCGATCATCTCTGAAATATATAAGACACTGAGACCCTTGATAAGCTACCGTGGAAAAGTTTTAGATATTAAAAATATATGTTGCTCTTTCGTAGGTTATGATACCTAAAACTTTTCTAGATCAAGGTCAAGTAGTTCTTTGGAAATCCGGCAATCTACTCAGGCCAGAAGTATTTCCCATTCGCACAGCAGCTGGTCACCTGGCTCACGCAAATTCCATACATAGGTTTATTGTTGGCATTTTAGTCGACAACAGAAATCCAACTTGTTTCCACTCCGAAGTAAGATGGGAAGGGTTCCGTCTCTTGCGAGCTATTCAGCTTTACAGTTTCCAGCGATTTCGGCCAGGCACCCAAATGAGTGAGACAATGAAGTAGAATGATGATGTTGATATATTTACTAATAATAATAATAATAAAGTAGGAGGTTCTAACTTTTCAGCCATCGTAGTCCCCTTTCGGACTTATCTGAAGGTGTGTGTGGCCCCTTTAAGTCCCGATGGAAAACATTTCCTCTCCGATTGGCCAAAGCTTCTGATCGCCTCAGAGCGATTTCTTCTTTCTGACAGTCCAATTGTTCACAATACAGGTCCGAATTAAGAGTTTGGCGGTCTCGTGTGGACTCGATGGAACACATATTCTCTTCTTGGTCAAAGCCGACTATTAAAATTCAAAAGTAATGATACAAGCACTTTAGAGAAGTGCTAACAGATCACTGTTTAATTGGCAGACATGTCATTAGACTTGGAACACCATACAATGACTACTTATTGTATAAGCTGACAAAAAATAGAAGAAGAACAGACTATTGTGTAGTAAAATAATTGCAACTTTTATTCGATGGTTGCTTCACGGTGACTCGAAGGTTGCACAATTATAATTTTTTATATTGATGACCTTCACCTTGTCAGAATTGGAATCAGATCCAGTATTTCCAGTCTACTGACGGAATAAATGCTGCCCTTCTTGGAAGAGCCTGTACTTCGAAGCAATATATTTATAGCTTTCTTAATGCCAGCAGCTTCTGCCTGAAATATAAACGGAGTTATCCGGTAGCCTAACCTAAGTTTGTAAGAAAAGGTTCTTACAGAAAACTCCGCCTCCAATCTTCCATCCGAGCTTCGATCCTTTCGAAAGTTAATTTTGAAGCAAGCCAACAATCAGAAGCCAACTTAGAAGTTACGTCGTAGCTGAGAGTGTACACGAAGACCGTGGAGAAATACAGCTTGTGTTAGAAGTGCAGCCTTCAAAAGTTCCAAGAAGATCTGATGTTTTCGAGACAATTTTTTTCAGCGATGAGGCCTATTTCTGATTGAATTGTACATTCGAGAACTCTTTGGTGAGAGATAATTTGACGTTTTGGGTCTGTCGATTGGCCACCAAGATCGTCTGATATCACAACGTTAAACTTTTTCCTGTGAGAATATGTTAAGTCTAAAGACTATGCGGACAATCCCGCTTCGATTCAGGCTTTGGAGCGAAACATCACGTGTGTCATTCGCCACTTACCAGTCGAAATGCTCGAACGAGTCATTGAAAATAGGCCTCAAGGGATTGACCATAGACGTAGCCGTGGGCAACATTTGAAAGATATAATCTTCAAAAAATAATTGTTAAGGAATAATCTTTCGAATGATAATAAACACATTCCACATTAAATTTGAAGTTTCTGTGGTTATTCTTTAAAAAAGTAGGGAACCTCGAAATGGACCACCCTCTTATAGCATCAGCTATTAATGGATTTCTAGACTTCATACAGGCATCACTTAGTATGTTGTGGTTTCAGAGTTAAGGGTATAGAATAGAAACATACTAAAGATTTGTTAACATACTTTTCTAATTCTAGACTAATTCAGTTTTCATGCTTCTTCTTATTTCGGCTTAATTAAACTTTTATTCACCAACAAAAAAATATGTTTTAAGCGGAAAACCTACCGACCTAAAGCCTTCAAATAATATTATATGTATTTTTTTCTCTATACATAAATAATGGCATTCTATATTATTTACTTTCAACGATTTCCACTCAACCTTTTCGCATTTGCCTAAACCATTGACGCCACATATTGCGGTAAAATGCTGCATTTACAGATGAATTCCAATGTCGCACAATAAAATGGTTGAAAATAAAAACAAACTAAGTGAAAGTAAAAAAAAAGTGTTCGAATAAATTGCAAGCGCCAGCAAAGAAAAAATAAACAAAAACAATTGAAATAAAAATGAAAATAAAAGAAAGCAAAACCACTAGGCATTAAGTCAAAGCTCCATGAAGTGCCCATTTACCAGCATTCTCATCGACTCGCTACCCTTCATTTGGCAACTGTGCATACATTTTCCTCAAGTAGCATGTGCTGGGCGGTGCAGAGGGGAGTGCGGCAGTGCTGCGATTTGTTTTGCCATATTTTCCATTGTTTACGACGCGGTCACAGGAAAGGTTGCATCTTGGCCAAAGACTTAAATGCGCCTTTTGTGTGTGTGTGTGGCTTTTTTTTCTTCTGTGCCTTGCCATAAGAGCCAACAGGTATTTAGCCTTGCGTTCGTGGTTAGATAGACAAAAATATAATGCTTACGATAAAATTGTGGTTACACATATACGCGTATGTGGGTTAAATGTTTACTTTTTAAGTTGTTGGTATGTATGTATTGCTGCCCAGGTTTTATAGTCTTCTGTAGTGAAGGAATTTTGAAAACATAAGCTGTAGGCTACAGAAAGTTATTAAAATCCATAAGGCAACATATGAAATTTATGTTTTATTCGTTCTAGCAGCACATAAGCCACACGAATCGAGCGTATAATGGCCATAACTTTTTCCTTCAAGTTAGGTTAGCTAGCCGCCATGCGTAGTTAAGTGTTTCAGCTGCCTTTACGAGATAAAGAAAAAAATAATGAAATATTATGGAAAGTGAAAATTACTTATTTAAGTAAAAGGTTAAACTGACATACAATCATGAGCTGTATTTCAGAGTAACATAACCTTATTCATGGATAAAACTTTCCTGGTATGTACATATACTTATTTGCTATTTCCTCTAAATCATTTAGATGTGATCGTTGAAGCTCTCATAGCTTGTAGTTATTGATATCGTACACCGTCCTTAAAACTCGTAAGTCCATGATTCTGACCAAGTTTATATCTAGGAAATAGTGCAAGTTGAATTCTGTGTTCAAATGCTTATGGTTTGTGCAACGCTAGTCTTATATAAAGTCGAATGTTAAGCCTTTTAAAGAAAGAGGAATGTAGCAAATTCAATAAATTCGATTTATGAGAGCGGGTGGCAGTTTAAAAAAAGATTTCTTAAGGTTCGATTTGTAAAGAACAAACGCTGATATTGTGATTTATGCATGGAAACGCCTAAAAAGTTTCTCAACTTAAAAATTTCAGCTCTTCCAAGTAGTACTACAATATAGTTATACAGGTATATAGTAATGGGATCTGGGCACTTTGAAAGCTGTCATAATTTTTCAAAGTGTTCATTAGTCGATTCGGTTGTACAATGACTTGATGAGAGTAAATATTTTATATTTCCAACAATTTTTTATGGCGGCGATCTAAAGAATCGGTTTGATATTTATTAAAAATTCAGCTATTTAGAAAGTTTATTGGGTAAGCTAATTGTGAGTTAGAATATAAAGTCATAAGAATGGAATTAGTGAGGTGTTTCATCACTAAACCAACAAAAAATCGTAAAAAAAGTATATATTTTGAGAGGTTTTTAAAAACTGTTTGATTTGAAAATAATTCTGTGATTATTTACTTTTTTAAACCAGGCTATATAGTTAGAATAATGAAATCAGGGAAGTGCTTTAAACTAGCCAATATATTAAAAAAAAAACAAATGAATGATAATTTTACATATTTTTATGAAAAGAAATTAAATATAATTTTATTTTTTTTTTTATTGATTTGAATGTAATTGTGTTATTTTTGATTTTGTTTTATGGAAGAAAAAAAATATTTTTGTACCACGCTAAAAGAGTAAAATTCTTACTAAAAATATATATAAAATATAAAAATAGAAGAATGGTATTGATGAATAGTTTCTTAACTAAACCAACAAAAATCCGAAAGAAACATTGATTTAAATTTTTTTTGTTAAATAACTATGTTTGAGACATTTTTAAATATCTTTTGATTTGAAAATAATTTCAAAAATATATACAAAAAATATTTTCGATATTTAAAAATTGGTTTTTGATGTAAAACTAATTATGTGATTTGTTTTTTTTTATTTTTTTAGAAAAAAAAAACTATAATTGATGAATAGTCACTTCACTAAACCATCAAAAATTCGAAAAAATATTGATTTAAATTGTTTTTTTTAAATAATTATGTTTCAGACATTTTTAAACATTTTTTGATTTGAAAATAATTTTAAAAATATATACAAAAAATATTTTCGATATTTTAAAAATTGGGTTTTGGATATAAAAATAAAAATAATTATGTGATTTGTTTTTTTTTATTTAAAAAAAAAAAATATGTTTTTAAGCCATGCTTTAAAAGAAAACTTTCATAGTATTAAAATATATGTATAGTCAAATAAATTATTATTTAAAAAAACAAACAATTTTTGCGTTTTTTCATACTTTTTCATTTGAAAAAAAATTTTAAGATTTTTATTTTTTGTTTTTTTTTTTGGAAATAATAATATTCTTGATTCTTTTTTTATTAAAATTTTTTTTTTGAAAATATAAAGTGTTTGTCATACAAATAATTATGTTTACGTGTATTTTAGAAAAATATAAAATTTAAGCACGAATTATAAAAAAAATAATTTTTGAGTTTTTTTTCCATATTTCTTGATTTGAAAATAATTCTGTCATTTTTAGTTTTTTTTTTAGAAAACATATTATTACATAATTTTAATTATTACATAATATGCATAAAAATAATAATTTAAAATATTTTTTTTTATTATATTTTTTATTAAAAAATATTTTTGAGATTTAAAAATATGTTTTTTATAAAAATTATTATTTGAATTCTTATCTTTTGTAGAAAGAAATACAATTTTTGAACCACCCTACAAAAGTAAAACTTTTATAGTACTAAAATACATATATAGTCAAAAAATAATGATTTTAAAATTCTTCGAATAAAAAAATTAGTTTTTTTATATTAGTTTTTTTTTATATTTTTTTTGATTTTAAAATAACTCTGTGGTTTTTTTTTATTTTTTTTAGAAAAAATTATTTTTTTCAATATGATTATTTATATTATTATTTTTATAATTTTAAATCTTGTTTTACTAATTTTTTTTTTTTGTTTTTTTAGAATAGGGTTTTTGATGTAAAAATAGCGATGTGATTTTTCTTTTATTTGCTTTAGAAAAAAAAATTTTTTTGAACCACCCTCCAAAATTTAAACTTTCACAATACTAAAATCTAGTATATACTGAAAACAATATAATTTTAAAATTGGTTATTTAAAAAGAAGTTTTTGATACTATTTAGTATTTAATTTTATAATATTTTTCTGCATTTTTATTAATGTTTTCTTCATGAGCAAATATGTGTAAAATATATATATTTTGTAAAAAAAAGTTATGTTTTTTGAACCACTCTATTAAACTAAATCTTACATAATACTAAAACAAAATTATTTGTTGAAGTAAAACTTTCTTAATTCATAATTCTCTATTAAAAATAATTTTAAACAAAGTCGTTTACTTTTATCCTTAATTGATTTGTTTTTTCCTTAAAACATGATTTTTAATAGAAAAACTTGATCTTTTCACCCACCCTGTAGAAGTAAAACACTCATAATTTATAACTTTTCTCAAATTTTATTTAGTTACAGTTGAAAAGAGTTTATATGTTTAGTATGTTTATATTTATCACAAATCCACATATCCAAAAACCGTCAGTATTTGCGCAATAAAGAAATTTTCGCAATTAACACTACAAATTTTGAGATAGCAAAGCAATTTAGCCACAAAATTTTAAAGTAAAAATTATTGTATGTCTTTGAAACTAACTTCTAAAGAGCTTATAAAATTGTAAAGCCAATTTTTTATTTATTTCTCAAAGCAATAAATATATTGCATAGAAATTACCATAGACGCGTTATTAAGGGTCTCACGGGGCGTATGAGTAACCTTATGAAACAACAATATGGTAGAAAATTATAGTTGTGGAAGAAATATATTACTTCCGATATACCGAAATTTGACAAGATTTATGAAATTGTACTTACACACATAGAAATATGCACATACATATGTGCGTGTATACTTATATATGTATACACTTTTATTTACTCATAATGTACATATATGTACGTACATTTATGGTCAACTGTTTAGCAGCGTTAAAAATGCAATCTTATTGCCGTAAAATACAAAAAACGAAGTGCACAGGCATAAAGATTTGTTTCAATTTGTTCAAATTTTTTTCATAGAAAAACAACAACAATTGTTTCGAAGAGTTATAAATATATGCGCTACGCATATTTACCAACAAATGCATAAACACATTATATCAACAAAAGCGTTTATTTATGTTATTTTGTATTAAACTGTTATCTGTCACAAACAAAAAATGTATTGTCAATAATTTAAGCACAATATAAACACATTTTTTTTTTTTTTTTTTTTTTTTTTTTTTTTTTTTTTTTTTTTATAGTAGGGGGAAGCATCGAAAGCCGGAGTGCGGAACTTTAATCCGCTAAACCTAACCTACTCCCAACTCAAGACTCTCCCACGGAACCACCGATTAAGTATTACTTCGTGGGAGGGACAAGACATTTAAGTCTCCTCTATTGCGCGGACTGACGGACGCCTATTCTGTTGAAAAGATCTCAGTTTGGTCATTATGAATGCTGACGCTTCGCTGACAGCTTTCCATTTATCCGTCGACTGACACATGAGTGTCGTTAAATTATCGACCGTGAAACTACCACCAAGTGTGGTTTTTAGCTTTTCCCTTGTATTCGTGAATCGAGGGCAATAAAATAATACGTGCTCAGAGTCTTCTATATACCCTGCGCATGTCGGACAATTCGGACTGATGTCGTTGTGGAATCTGAAAAGGTAGCTTCTAAAGCATCCATGTCCACTAAGCATTTGGGTCATATGAAAGTCTAGGTCCCCATGTCGTCTGTCTATCCATGAGTGGATATCTGGTATGAGTCGGTGGGTCCATCGCCCTTTGGATGAGGAATTCCACCGCTCCTGCCACATTTTAGTGCTCTTGTTTCTCTCCTCGATCCTTGCCGATTCTGTTTTGGGCGTTGATAGCTGATATAGACGCTCGAGTTCATCTCCCTGGATGTCAATGGGCGGCATGCTGGCTAACACTTCAGCAGCATCGGTTGATATAGTCCGGAAAGCACTTATTACCCGGATTGCAGAAAGTCTATGCACTGCAATTAGTTGTTTAGCATACGCTTTTACATCCATTGCCTGTATCCATACTGGTGCCGCATACAGTATTACGGAGCTCATTGCCTTCGCTATTAAGAATCGCCGGCTGGAACGCACACAGCCTCTATTGGTCATCATTCTCGATAGGGCATTATAAATTTTGTTTGCCTTGGCGGAAGAATACTCCAAGTGCTCTTTAAACTTTAATTTAGAATCTAATATTACTCCCAGATACTTCAATTGCGGCTGCGAAGTAATCTTGCATTCCCCAATGGTGAGCTCTATTCGTCTTCTATCTTCCTAGTGCTTATCAGTAAAACTTCTGTTTTTTCCTCCGCCAGTTTCAGACTCATAGCAGAGAACCATTGACGTAGACTATTTAAGCACTCGTTACATTTATTTCTCAGGTCGGCTAATTGTTTGGCGACTGCTACCACCATGAGGTCGTCCGCATAAGCTACTAGTTTCACGTCTGTTGGTTGCTGTATTCTTAGCACCCCGTCATACATAAGGTTCCATAATAGTGGGCCTAATACTGAGCCTTGTGGTACTCCACTCGAGATAGAGTAGCTCTTGGTGCCTTCGTCCGTCTCAAAAATCAGCTTTCTGTTTTTAAAATAGCTCGCTATTATGTTTATGAGGTATTCAGGGGCCCGTATTCCATCCAGGGCTTTAATTATTTCTGCCCATTTTGCTGAGTTGAACGCATTTTTGACATCCAGGGTTATCAGCGCACAATACTTTTTTGTGCCCCCTTTCCATCTTTTGCCACTTACTGCACATTTCGCAATATCGACGACTTCTCGTAGTGCGTCAATAGTGGATCTCTTTTTTATGAAGCCGTATTGTCTCTCTGATAATCCGCCGGCTTTTTGGATTGCTAGTTCCAAGCGGTTTCTTACAATGCTTTCGTACACTTTCCCAATCGTGTCGAGCATGCAAAGGGGTCGATATGATGAAGGTTCTTCTGGTGGCTTTTTTGGCTTTGGGAGTAGAACCAGGCGCTGAATCTTCCATGGATCGGGGAACACCTCTTCTAATATGCACGCATTGTACATGTTAATAAATAAACTGGGTCTAAGAGTTATGGCTTCTTTAAGGGCTCTATTTGGTATACCATCTATTCCGGGCGCTTTAGAGTTTTTGATTTTTTTCGCAATAGCCAATAGTTCGTCTTCTGTGACTAATAGGGGTGGCTCCGTAGCTTCGTTTCTTTTAATATAGGAAATGGATGCATGTGTAGGGAATAACGCTTCGACAACCTTTTTCATAAATGATGCGTTCTTAGGTTGCTGCGACTTATTTTTAAATTTCGACATACAAATTTTGTATGCCGATCCCCAGGGGTCTATGTTCGCTTCTTCACATAGCTTTTCGAAACAGGATCTCTTACTACGGATAATGGCTGACTTCAGGAGCTTTTTTTGGCATTTAAATGCTTCTCTGAGGCGGATTTCGTTTTCTCCCCCCTGGTTTCGCTGTGCGCGACGTCTAGCTGAGTGACAGAGCTTCCTCAGCTTGGCAATTTCGTCGCTCCACCAGTATACCGGCTTTCGGTTGTTATTGTATCTCGTCCTGCGCATAGTTGCGTCGCATGCTGCAACTAGTTCCTTCTGCACAGCGGATACTAAGTGGGTGGCGTCTTCGCCTGTTGCCTTTGCCGCACTCCAGACGCTCTCAAAGACGTCGGTATCGAATTCCTTTTCACGCCAACTACGTTTTCGAGAGGGATTTCTGCGAGACAGTTCCCTTTCTTGGGAGAACGACACTTCAGCGAGTATAGCCATATGGTCGCTATTTGTGTAAATATCTGATACCTCCCACTTGATATGTCTGCTAAGCGTGTCGTTAGCAAACATTAGGTCTATTATAGAACCTTTACTACCCTTTTGAAACGTATTTTTTGTGCCATTGTTTAGAATCGTGAGGTTTGTTTGACTCAAAAATTCTAGAATGAGGCGACGACGGTGATTTGTCATTCTGCTACCCCAAGCAGTAGACCATGCGTTAAAGTCACCCGCTATTATTATTGGCGATTTGTTTCTGGCCTCTAGAGACAGCTCCAGGAGAAAATCTTCAAATTCTCTAATTGTTGCGCTAGGACGAGCATAGCAGCTTACAAAATATATGCCTTGCATCTTCGCCCATGTAAAGCCGTTATGGATGTCTTTGGAGCGGGATGAGAAAGCTTGTCCTTTGCAGGCCCATATTGCTGCCTTTCCACTTCTATCTTTACACCAAGTGCTCTCCGAACGCAGTCTATATGGCTCGCTTAGTAAGGCGACATCTATATTCTCTTCTTGAACTGTTTGCTTTAGCAGATCTTGTGCTGCAGCGCAGTGATTAAGGTTTAGCTGTAGCAACCTCGCTACAAGCGCGTCAGTTGTTTTTACTTTGCACTGTTTGGCGTCAAGTGTAGCCCGGTCCAGGTTATGCTTTCACTGTCTTCAACATGCAAGAGCACGCGTCGGTCTTGAAACCTTTTGTTAGTCGCCGCATCTTTTCGCACAATTTTCAAACCATACTCCTGTCTGCCAACTTATCCAGCTCTTCGTACTCAAGCATGCTTATTATCGGTACCTCTTTCTTTTCGGTACCTATCCGATCTTGAACGTGCAGTGGTCGATTCTAACGTTGCGAGGTAGGCAGTCTGTTTTCCCTCCACTGCGACAGGGCACATCTCATCGTGCCAGCTGTTCTTTTGCCTTTTACAGATAATTGCATATTTAATATTTTGATGGTTATCGACTTCTTAGTACCACAAATTTAGTTTTCCAGTCATTAACAGGGCTTCGTTTTACCGAAAATGTACGAAAAATTAGCAGGAACATTTTACAAAGCAAAAAAGCGATGGAAGAAAGCTATCAGTTTATAGTGACAAGAAAGTCCCCGGAAATTGAAAATAAAATGCAAAATATTTAATTATTCATCAATTTGTATTTATTTTGTCGCCTTTTAAGTTATCCCCACTAGATGTAATACAGTCCACGAAACACTTTTCATAAGCTCTTTTGGGATGGAAACCTGTTTACAGTACTCTTTTTGAAAAAAAAAAAAAAACAATCGACTTTATGAGGACGAGTCGAGCAAGAACGCGTTTCATATCTAAAATACCCACTAAAATCATTCGAACGGATTCGCGAGAGATGTCGAACTCTCTTGCCATCTTTCTAACACTTACCGGACGATTTTCCAGCACCAAACCCTTCCAGTTTATGAATAAAAATAAAGATTTTGAAATAAACGAGAGCAAATCTTACAAAATTCCTGATAGTGTCATGAAAGGTGAGCACAAAAGTGTCCAAAACCGATCTTATAGCTATGGCAACCAAATCACTATTGACTATAAAATTTTAAAGTACAAAGTTCCTGATATAAATACATAAATACATACATATATACATAAATATACATCTCTATGTGTATGTATCTTTTGCATGTTTGTTTTGTCTCTACCAAATTAAATATTTGAAGCCGGGTTATCTTGGCTTTTTTTATTTTATAGAATATACATACATATATTAGGACAGTAGTCACTGTTGTTTATTGAATGGCTTGCAGAAATCAGTTAATAATTACTAATTAATGAACCGGCACCTAGGCAAACAAAGCATAAACACAGTTATCAGCACACTTGAAGAGCTTGCGCTACACCATACTCGTACTAACACACCCTTATAAACATAGCATTATGCGATAGTTGCTTATCACTAAGCTGAAACGATTTTAGGGAGATCGCTTGCACATTTTAATCAAACATACATGAAGGCTTTTAAATAAGTCATTAAAAATGTTTATATAAATATTATCGGCGAACGCCTTAGGCAATTGAATATTTAATGAAAATTATTTATGTATTTTAAACGGTTGCAATCCGATATAGTCGCACTTATCTCGGATATCGCTCTCGAACTGGTGAGCTTTAACATTTTTCACGAACAGCGAAAAGGGTTACCTTAAAGATTTTAAGGCTAAACTTGGTACTTATAAGCTTTAGAGGTCGTTCTAGCTGCGGTTCAATTAGTGAAAGCTGCTGGGAGGATACTACAGCCCACATAAGAATGCTCTCACCAAACTTATATATTATATAAATTTATTGATTTTAAAATAATAAAGGAAGTACAGCACATACATTTTGGTTCTACAAATAGACGGTAGCGCATACTATATATGTATATATCCTGAAATTAATCAAAACATTATATATTCCATCAAAATAACTTATAAATAATATTTTTCTTTACTCATCTTACCATCTACGCTCTTCGAAAGCAACGCGCATAATGCTGTCGATAAATACTGCTTGCCTCTTGGCGGCTCTTTTGGCGCTCGCCTACGTTTGGTGTCGCTACACATATGGCTACTGGAAACGCAATAAGATTCCCTATATGACGCCATTCCCACTGATTGGCAATATGCAAGTTTTGTTTACAATGAGCAATAGTTTCTATCTATATCTAACGGACATTTATAAAGACGCTAGAATGTCAAAAGCTGCGGCAGTCGGCATCTATATACTCAATCGGCCAGCGTTACTGTTACGTGAACCGGAACTTATAAAATCCGTGCTAGTAAAGGAGTTTCTGAAGTTCGCCAATCGGTCAGCCGGCTGTGATCCACACAATGATCCCTTGGGTTCGAATAATCTATTTTTTGTAAACAATCCACAATGGAAGGATTTGAGAACGAAAATAACGCCGGTTTTCACAACGGGAAAGATCAAACAAATGTATCCACTAATGACTGAGTTTAGTACACGCATCAAAGTACCTAACTTTTGCATGATATATATTTTTTACTATTTGTATACCTCGTAACGTAGATCGGCATGGAGTTGGAAGACCATTTGAAATCGTATGCGAAGAATGGTGATGCTTTCGTAACTGAAATTAAAGAGGTTTGTGCACTCTTCACCACCGACATGATTGCCACCATCGCTTTTGGTGTGAAAGCCAATAGTCTTGTAAATCCAAACGGCGAATTTCGCACGCAAGGACGAAAACTGTTAACATTTACACTCCGTCGTGCCATTGACTTCTTCATCGCCTTTTTCGTTCCCAAGTGGGTCACTACACTGCGTGTTAAAATTTTTACAACCGAGTTCAGTTCCTTTTTACGTGACACCATTGAACATGTTATGGCTTTAAGAGAGAAGAGCAAAGCAACGCGTAACGATTTGATCGATGTGTTGTTGAGCCTTAAACAAGAGGCAGTTGCGAAGGGCGAATATAATGCGCAGTTGCAGGATATGTTGACAGCACAAGCTGCCGTATTTCTATCAGCTGGTTTTGAGGGGCCTTCTTCGACGATGACATTTACGCTATATGAATTATCCAAACGTCCTGATTTACAAGAACGTCTGCGCAATGAGATCTGTGAAGCTTTCGTAGCTGAACAGGGTAAAATGTCATATGAGACTATCAATAATCTACCATATCTGAGTATGGTAATGGACGAAGTGTTGCGTTTATACCCAGTACTACCCTATCTCGATCGCGAGCATCTGCCGAAAGAGGGGGAAAAGCCATTCGATCTTAAACCGTTTTACGATTACACAATGCCAATAGGTATGCCTGTTTACATACCAATCTTTGGCATACAACGTGACCCCGAGGTGAGTGAATATAAGATTTAAACAATTTCAAACGCTATCACAATCTCTCATTTCTAGTTTTGGCCCAACCCGAACACCTTCGATCCTGAACGCTTCAACGCTGAAAATAAGAAAACCCATAAGCCTATGTCGTACCTTCCCTTCGGTACTGGACCACGTAACTGTATTGGTGGCCGTATCGGTTTGCTGCAGTCGAAAGTCGGTTTGGTGCATATTTTGAAGAATCATTATGTGACCACATGTGAGAAGACACCGTCCGAAATCACTTTCGATCCATTGTCCATATTTTTACATTATAAAGGAGGCATTTACTTGAAATTTATCAATGACAAACGCTATGAACGCAATGTTAAGTAGTGAATGTTCGAAATTCGAACTAATTTCGAAAAATAATCGGTACAGTGAAAAACGGCTTAACATTTTTTTTAATAAAAAATACATATGTTCAAATATCATTATCTATTTATATATTAATATACATATGTATGTACATATAATATATACATACATACATATATATACTCATGCATTTACATGTATTGCGCATCAAATAATCGTAAAAATGCATGGGTAAAGACAAGTCATAAAGTTATAGATCAGATAACATTAAAGACACACACACACACACATGTATTAAATTGCATAGTTAAAAAAAACCTCATGTGGTGTGCAATACATACAAACATATACACATACTCATATATTTAATTATTTAAGTTAGCTTTAACAATTATATATAAGCAAGGCAAATATCAAAATAAAGTTAGAATGAAAAAGTTCTCACTCAAACAAAGACGTTTCATTTCCCCCCACCAGTGGTCAGGAATTGCAAATTCTTTTTTGAGGTCAATATTCGATGATACAAATCAAACAAAGTATTTAAAATAACTTAAAATGGAAATTTGTTACTGAAACCTTAAAGTAATGCGAAAGAATGCCTACATAGTGATGGCTGTGAGATGCGCGCACAGTGTGAAGTTCCGTCATCTGAACTTGACTACCGTCCAAGTGTGTAGTTTTCTATTGGCGGGCTTTACTATGACCTCTACACTGATCGCGCTCATCTTATTGTGGTATAAGAAGAGAAAAAAGTTATTAAGCATACCCGGAGATGTGATGCCATATATCTTCATTTTGAGGGATCCAAAGGTTTTTCAAATTCGAAACACATTTAACAAACACTTTCTCTGAAGAAAGGAATCCGTTTTGGTAAATTCCTAAGATCTGTTATTAGAATTTTAGAATTTTTTCTCTCCATATAATAAGGTTATGCGAAATATCATGACCTATCGAGAACTTCATTCGATAAATGTATATACTAGTATATGGCTTACCTTGGAGTTTAACCATACAGCTCCAAGTACCATTCAAGGTCTTAATCTCGTTTTGCATATCGGCGAGAAAAGTCCTGGAAAGCAGCGAAGCATTTGATTCAGGCGACACCCCTCTACTGAGTGCCACATCACAAAGGCAACGAGGGCAATAAGATAGTGGACTTGATTGCTATAAGTAGTGTACGGCTGCCATCCGAAATTGTGATCAACATTGAAAAACTCATGCACGAACAGGACAGGAGCATGACAAGAAAAATCGGAACGTAATGGATCGATATATTTCGTTGCAAAGCGACAAAAGTCATGTCTGAAATGGTAGATCGAAAATATACACGGTACTTACTGGCGCTCGTTAGAAGAGATTGTTTGAACGAGATTAAAGTATTCACTGTCCGCAGTCTGGTGGCGTCACACGCCTGCAGAATGCGGCTGACAGCTCGAGCAGACTACAAGAAAATAACTAGAGCAAGTCACCAAGGAAACAATGGAGCACTTATTGTTTTTTTTTTTTTTGTTATTCAGCCAGAAATGAGCCTCTTCGCTGAAGATGATTTTTCGATGAAAATCTAGATAATCAAGTTGTTGCTCAGCCCATTCAAGTGGTCAAGCGGCTTCAGTGCTTGTGTCAATTTGATCTGGTAAGGTTGTAGGCCAAGATCTTTTCGCAAAATTCATCACAACGCCGTCAGGGAGATGCCCACCACTTGAAAACGACGTGTGAGAGTCTAATCTGTATTCTCCTTAACTGATGCGCTAACGGCAGCAATATTCTCGACACTTCGTACACTTTTTTGTCTCACTGACACGGGAACATTTTTTACTGTGCTTGTGGTTTTAATTTTTTCCACTAGACGTTCAATTGTTGATCTGACAGGACGATTATGGCGACCATAAATTGGACGTAACGCTCTTAAAGGTGAAGCCACTGACTTCGAATTTCGTAGTGGTTCGGTAGCAAAGTTTAAAAATTTCGACTTGTTGTTGGATCGTATATCTTTTTATGATAAAAAGGCAAACCTTACTGAAGAGATATGTCAAAAAGGTGGGGAAAATAATGGCGTCCTATCGGTCTACTTTTGTAACGTCCCTATTGAAAAACCCGTTGTTTGTAAAGGTAAGTGGAAAATTTAAGTTGGCTAACGTCGTCTGTCGGTAACGCTTAACCGCAATGCATTTATCAAGAACATGAAGGTAGGTAATCTAAATTAATTTGCAGAAATTCCCATATAGCTGGATCGTTTGTTGTGCAGGAGTTAGGTTATGGAGAGAGCTATTTGGGGAAAGTATTCGCTGAGTCATGTCAGTGAGACGTTTTGGCATTATCGCTGAGATAGAGAAGAGGAACGGAGCTTGACGACGACTTTTATTAGAGGCACACACACACATACACGCATGTGTTTATGTAATTAACACCAAGCCGGCAGTAAATCCGCTTATTAACAGTTATTTAAAATTTTATTGCATTACTGTGCACAATTATAGAATGCAAATAATTGTTATTATTTATTTCTACGTCTAATTTGATTGATAGTTAAAAAACTTCGCAATGTTTTATTCATTACGACTTTAAGTAGCATGCAAGTGGCAAAGCATTTAAATAAGTTGTTTAAGAAACACCCATACACTCACGCCCGCACACGCTTATGCGCGTCTTAGCAGTCATTACCGGCGCATGACTTGACGTTTTCGCAATTGCGCACCGGTAAAATTAGGCGCTCACTCGTGTTTTTGTAACAACACGCTTATACTTGATTATTTATAAATAATATATATAGCGGCTTATTTATGTATGTATATATGTGTGCGTAGATAAAGAATTTGGCAATTCTGAATTATATTTTCGGAATGTCCAAGTTTTTGATAACACAATTATACATATGTATGGCTGATACATATTTACATAAACATACATACACATATAAACATCTTCATGTACATTTAACAATCTTTTAAGAAGTACTTATGTATGTATGTTTTAGATAGAAAATAAAAGATCCAGCTTGTAGGACTAGCATACTTAGTGTTATTTTGGAAGTGCGTTACAGAAGTTCGGCACAAACTAAGACTTCTTTTATAAATAATATTTTTCTTGAGGTATACTACATATACATATAAGTTAAGCAACTTATATTCAGTTTAAAAAAGTTGATGTGTTATATAAATTATATAAACTTTTGCAACAAGAAAAGAAACAATTTTAATTTATTGTATTTAAAATTTTAGAAAAATAAAAAATTTTTAAATCTTGACAAAAATTAGAATAAAATATTTATATTAAATTATAACAACATTTTTTTGAAATAATAGAAGGAATGTCGATGTACTATTAAAAATTATATAATTATTAAATTATTTTAACGTGCTTAAAAATGGTATAAATCTCAAACTGAGATATTTTAAAGCAAAAAATAAAATAAATAAAAAAAAAATAAATAAAAAAAAAAAATAAATAAAAAAACAAAAATAATAATAAAAATACATAAAAATAATAATGTTTTTTTAATCAAAATTATTAGTGCAAAAGCCATAAAATAAATTGAAAACTATTGGAAAATTAAAAAAAAAAGAAATTTTAAAACTTTAAAAATATATTTTTAGTAAAAACAAATAAAAAAATAAGAGAAAATGTTAACTTCGGTTGCATCGAAGCTAAATACCCTTCACAGGTGCATTTCTATTAGTAACTATGTGTTCAGTTTGTATGGCAGCTATATGCTATAGTGAGCCGATCTGAACAATTTCTTCGGAGATTACATTGTTTCCTTAAAAAATAATCTGTACCAAATTTCGTGAATATATCTTGTCAAATGTGAAAGTTTTCCTTACAAGAACTTGATTCCGATCGTTCAGTTTGTATGGCAGCTATATGTTAAAGTGGTCTGATATCGGCAGTTCCGACAGATGAGCAGCTTCTTGAAGAGAAAATGACGTTTTCAAAATTTCAAAACGATATCTTAAAAACTGAGGAACTAGTTCGTATATAAACAGACAGACGGACAGAGAGACAAACGGACATGGCTAAATCAACTCAGCTCGTCGTACTGATCATTTATATAAATACTTTATAGGTAAAAAAACGGTTTAGGATATCAATGAAATTCTTTATTCATGTGAAACTACATTGCAATGTATGGAATTCAATTTCTTTGTATGGCCATCACGGGCACACTTGCAGACGTACGCAAGCTGAACTCAGTTTTCGACGGTTTTCGAGCATAAGTCGGCCGATACTTCAGCAATTTCACGTTTGATATTCGTACAAAGCTCATCAATCGTCGCGGGCTTGTTGGCATAGACCATAGAGTTGACGTAGTCCCACAGAAAATAGTCCAATTGACTGGGCCATTTTGTGAGATAACACATTCATCAAACGTGGTTTTCAATAAATCGATTGTGACATTTGCTTGTAGCGCCATCCTGTTAGAACGACATATTGTCCAAATCCGTTTCATCCAATTTAGGTCAAAAATATTCAATTATCATTGAGCGGTAGCGATTCCCATTCAGAGTCCTCGAAACACTTTTTATAAGCACTTTTTGTGATGGCCTTCACCCCTACAGCGAATTTTGTTTTATCTCTTCGATCGATTGAAAATGGGTTATACGAAGAGACAATTTCAATTTGGGGAACAAGAAAAAAACACAAGGAGCCACATCTGGTGAATATGGTGGTTGAACGATGATATTCAATGCGTTTTTCGCTTGAAATTTGGTCACAATCGTGTCTCAATGTGATGGTTCATTATCATCGTGTAAAATCCATGAATTGTTCATCCACAATTCCGGCCGCTTTCGACGGATGTTCTCACGCAAACGCCTCAGTACGGCCAAATAGAACTCCTTATTGAAAGTCTGTCCCTCCTAACACTTGTTCAAACACCATTCAATACAGTAAAATTTACAAATAAAGGTGAAACCCTTTTTTCTGTCCAGTTAATTTAATTTAATAGAGCTTTCACTGTATTTTATATTTTTGAAATATTTTTACTATCCTATCTTCTAAGTTGGTTCAAACTGGACACAGTGTGCTAAATTTTACTAAAATCGGTTCAGTAGTTGAGGAGTCCATCGCGGACAAACAACGTGACAAGTACTTTTTATATGTACATTTTTCATTTTTGTTGTGCCTCTACCAAAATAAATATTTGAAAGCGTGTTATCTTGCCTGTTTTTGTTTTATAGTGTATATAATAGGACAATAGTAACTGTTGTTTATTGAATGACTTGCAGAAATTAGTTAATAATTACTAATTAAACTAGCGACACCTAGGCAAACAAAGCATACTTATCAGCACACTTGAAGAGCTTGCGCTACCCCATACTCGTACTAACATACCCTAACGAGCTTTGCATTGGTCGACAACTGCTTATCATGAAGATGAAACGATTTTAGAGAGATGACTTGCACTTTTTAATCAAACTTACATAAAGGCTTATAAATAATAGAAAAGTTTATATAAATATTATCGGCGAGTGCCTTATGCAATAAAATACTTAATGAAGATTATTTATGACCCTAATTTATAAACCTTAATGCTATATAGAAAATCCTAGAGTGAAATGTAGATGGTTTTCTTAACTTCAATAACTTACTTCGGTTACAAGTACTATTCTATTAAAGGGTAGGGGTAATAATTTAGCAACGGAACACGAATTATTTCTCTGTTATTAAGGGGTTATGGGTTTCCTCGAATAACAAATAGCACTTTTTCAACAATTTCTCACAGAAAAAATTAAATATTTTATTAGAATTTTTATTGTTAGAAACATACATACACTATTAACAAATAAATTCTGAAATTTTTGGATCAAAATATTTTAAATGCGGTCTTTGTGGCGCCATTTCCGGAGACCCCTCGGAAAAAGTTGCCCACGCATTGACAGGATAACTCCCTACAGGATCATCTAAAGTGAAAAAATACGTCCTTTAGTTGAAACCTTAACATGGAACTTGGACGAATGAAAAGAAAACTGAAAATTGGATTTTCGGCAGACATTTTTATAAAAAAATTAAAATTTTACTGAAAATTTCTCGAATTTTTGTTTCAAATAGTTGTAATCGAAAAAAAATTCTTCGTCCAAGTCTTTAAGAATTGTATCTCAAATACCTGTGTAAAATTTCATGAAGATCAATTCGATAGCTCTCGAGAAGTCTTGCCAACAGACCTCAAAAACATAGTTTCGATAAAAATGGGCTTAAAGATGGCCTGCTTAGCCTCGAGCGCACAATTTCGCAAGGCTGTATCTCCGAAACTTTTGTCGGAACAACTTGAAAATTTACGAAAATATGCTAGAGGTGTTGTAATTAATTTAAGAAGAAAATAAAAAACTTGATTTTTTCAAACTCATGAACCCCTTTAAGTACTTCTGGATACAACAACAAAATTTGCTTCGCTTTTCTATACTCTATCAACTCATATTTCTGACCACCGATATGATATTACATTCTGAAAACAACATCGAAATACTCCGTTGATGAAAGTGAAATGCCTTAGACCCACTGAACCAGCCCAAAAAAATCCAATAAATCCCTCCTTTAGCTTCAAGAACTCTCTTAAGGACTAGTTAAAATGAAATAAGAGCAGGTAGAACTCTACGTCAATAAAACACACATTTGAAGCCTGTTACAAATTCTTCAGAATTATTTAAAAAAAAAAACAGTGTGCAAATTTTATTTCCGCTAATATTTTTAGACGGCCCTTGTTTTTATTTTTTTTATATTTTTTGTATAATTTTAAGTGGCTTTCAGGGCCACCACACAAATCGGCAAAACAACTTATAATTAATATTTTTCTTTACTCTTCTTACCATCTACGCTCTTCGAAAGCAGTGCGCATAATGCTGTCGGTAAATACTGCTTGCCTCTTGGCGGCTCTCTTGGGGTTGGTCTATGTTTGGTGTCGCTACACATATGGCTACTGGAAACGCAATAAGATTCCCTATATGACGCCGCTGCCACTAATTGGCAATATGGAAGTTTTGTTTAAAATGAGCAATAGTTTTTATCTGTATCTATCTGACGTCTATAAGGATGCTAAAATGTCAAAGGCTGCAGCAGTCGGCATCTATATACTCAACAAGCCAGCGTTAGTGTTACGTGAACCGGAACTTATAAAATCTGTGCTCATCAAGGAATTCTCAAAATTCGCCAATCGGTCAGCCACCTGTGATCCACATAATGATGCTTTGGGTTGGAATAATCTATTTTTCATACGAAATCCACAATGGAAGGATTTGAGAACGAAAATAACGCCGGTTTTCACAACAGGAAAGATCAAACAAATGTATTCACTAATGACTGAGGTAAGTGCACGAATAATTGTACCTAACTTTAATATTAATATATTATATATTTTTTGCTATGTGTATCCCTCGTTTCACGCAAATAGATCGGCACGGAGTTGGAAGCCCATTTGAATTCGTTTGCGAAAACAGACGACGCTTTCGTAACTGAAGTTAAAGAGCTTTGTGCAAACTTCACCACCGATGTGATTGCCACCACCGCCTTTGGCATTAAAGCCAATAGTCTTGTAGATCCGAATGCCGAGTTTCGTGCGCTAGGCCGAAAACAGCTAACCATTACATTCCGTCGCGCTATTCAATTCCTTATCGCATTCTTCTATCCGAAATGGACCACAACATTGCGTGTGAAAATTTTGGTACCGGAGTTCGAAACTTTTATACGTGGCACCATCGAACATGTTATGGCGTTAAGAGAAGAGAGCAAAGCGCCGCGTAACGATCTGATCGATGTGTTGGTGAGCCTTAAACAAGAGGCAGTTGCGAAGGGCGAGTATAATGCTCAGCTACAGGATATCTTAACAGCACAAGCAGTGGTATTTATGGTAGCTGGTTTTGAGACGTCATCTTCGACAATGACATTTGCGCTATACGAATTATCCAAAAGGCTTGATTTACAAGAACGTCTGCGCAAGGAGATCTGTGAAGCTTTCGTAGCTGAGCAAGGTAGATTGTCTTATGAGACTATCAATAATCTACCATATTTAGGTATGGTAGTTGACGAAGTATTGCGTTTATACCCATCACTACCTTTTCTCGGTCGGGAGCATCTGCCGAAAGAGGGGGAAAAGCCATTCGACCTTAAACCATATTACGATTACACAGTGCCAGTAGATATGCCTGTTTATATACCAATCTTCGGCATACAACGTGACCCAGAGGTGAGTTAGTTTAGCTTCGGTTAACTGAGTACTTACTGAATCAATTGAAGTTTCAAGCAATTTTAATGTCCATCACAATTTTTTTATTCTAGTTTTGGCCCAACCCGAACACCTTCGATCCTGAACGCTTCAACGCCGAGAATAAGAAAACCCATAAGCCTATGTCCTACCTTCCCTTCGGTACTGGACCACGTAACTGTATTGGTTCTCGCATCGGTTTGCTGCAGTCTAAACTTGGTTTGGTGCATATACTGAAGAATCATTATGTCACTACATGTGAGAAGACACCGTCGGAAATTTCTTTTGATCCACTGTTCCTAGGCTTAGGCCATAAGGAAGGCATTTACTTGAAATTTGTCAATGACAAACGCTATGAGCGCAATGCAAGGCTGTGAATGTTCAAAATCCAAACTAATTTCGAAAGGTATCGCTACAATTAAATATTTATAGAACTCTTTTTTTTAATAAAAATTATTAGGAAAATGAAAAAGAAATTTATTAATGATCCTTTGAAGGTAGGTTTATGACCAACACAATTCTCAGTCTTTTTGGACCTTTGGTAACTCTCGAAAATGCTTTAATTTATTTTTGGAGAACCGATATAGGCAAAGATGAGTTTCAGTATCTCATCCGAACGTCGAAAGAGGACTTTACTTCTCAAGTTCAAACTGACATCTGTTGGCAAGAGTTATTCTGCGTTGGATTTCGAGGCTCTGAAACCTCGTTTGGCTCGGAAAGGAGATACTACGCGTTCCTGACGGTGTTTTATTATTATTAGCATTAGTTTTTCGGAGATACCAAATTCAGCCATCACGGCATAAAGGCTGCTTTGAAATCGTTGAAGAGGTGGTGGTGAATATCTCGTCAGTTGTTGATTTTCCAGGCGTAAAGATACACTAGTTGGCAAAGATTGTGAGGTCTTAATATGAATCACTTGAACGAAAGCTTGATACAGCTACTTAAAAAAAATTCGGCTTTCAGTTCGAAATCCTAATAGCTTTGAAAGTTCGGGAAACTTTCTCTGCAATGTAAGCATGATTTTGTCTGATGTGAATAAATTAGGATTAAATAAGACTCAAAACTTGGCATAACTAATCCTATGTGTAATCATAGCATTGTCTCTATCGATATGGGAGTTTGAAGTTGAGAAGAGCTCGAAAGAGATTTCTTTCGCCAGAACTCTTAAACTATCCTCGTACCAATCTACATTCCCAAAATCTTTGAATTAAACGTCATACGACAGATTTTGAAGTTTTTAATATTCATTGTAGCTGGCATAAGATCCCTTCGTGATCGCGTGTGGCATGCGGAGTGTCAATGTACTAAATTACAAATTCGTGAACATGCTTATTTAGTATGACAATACTACAACTTGAGGTCATGCGTCACAATAAAAATGAAAATTAGAAAATCTTATAAATTACCCAAAACACGCAAAAGTGCTGTTGACCCAAGTCTAAAATTGCAAAAAATAAAAATATTTTCTTAGAAGCAAATGTGTGTAGTTTACTAATCGATATTCGAGCTTGTGCAGTGATACGTGCCCTTAAAATCATATGACACCAAACAACTTTCACTCATTCGTGCGTTTCGCACGGTCCGCGCTGATCTACGCAGATCACTGGACGGCAACTAACAACAAACTATATCTGATTATACTGTAAACTGTGCACAATATTCAGATAAATACAGCTTTCGACCTGGATCACTACGAGTCCGTTCCTGCGATCCAGCTGCATGGGAGTTTTGGTGCGCGCACAAGTCGTCACTTTGTGGTGTAATAGAAAATAGGTAAGTCCGATTTTTATTTGTAGCATAGCGAAGCGTTACCCAATACAAGCGTGCGGATCCAGTCCGAAGTTTAAGGTGTCAACTGTTTTTTGTCGTGTGGTGCGAAACGATCTGGATCGAATTTGGCCGACTCAGTGTAGTGCTGTGAGGAGAGTTAGCAAAGTCAGTGTGAGAGATTTGAAATGAGATTTCTTAATATTTAATATACAAGACTTATAAACTTTAAGTACTAGGCTAGTCCAGCAGTCAACAGGACTTTGAACAAGATTTAAGACTTATCGTAGTTATTTGAACATAGCTACCAACGCGTTTAGCATCACCGCATGGAATATTTAACATTCTGCTTTAATTGATTTTTCAGAGCTCAACAAAAGTCATGTCGGTCTACGGCTACCAACTGTTGATCACAATAGCGCTCATCTTTGTCACAATGACCTTAATACAACTTTGGTTTCAATGCCGTTACAGTTATTGGCATCGTCGTAAAATACCATATCTCGAGCCCACACCGCTTTTGGGAAATTTAAAATCACTACTGTTGTTACGTACTTCTTTCGGTGACTACTTTCGCAGGCTCTACCAAGAGCCAAACTTCCAATCGGCGCCATTTTTTGGTTTCTTTATACTACAAACGCCCGCGCTGCTTATACGCGAACCGCAATTGATCGAACAGTTACTCACGAAACAGTTTACTAGTTTTCCCAACCGCTATGAGGCTGCTGATCTACATAGTGATCCCATGGGCGCTTTAACGCTACCTTTAGCCAAATATGCGATATGGCGTAAGAGTCGACGAGAGATTTCGAAACTTTTCACTAGTGGACATATCAAAAGTGTAATGTATCCGAAACTCATTACCTACGCCGAACTACTGGAAGAGTATATCACACGTAAGATAAAACAAGACGCGTCCGAACACAGTGTTGGAGTCGCTGCCGTCATTGAGGTGAAAGAAATGTGTGCGCTCTACACAACTGACGTCACAGCTGCGCTATTGTATAGCATCGATGTGGCAGGTCTACGCAATGACGGCTGCGAGATGCGCACACAGTGTGAAGATCTCTTCCAACCCAGTCTGCGTAAGATTATTGATTTCTTTGCAATATTCTTTCTACCACGATGGGTGCGTAAGCTTAAATCGAAAGTTTTCACACGCAAATACGCCGACTACTTACGGCGTTTGGTGGAGGAACGCTTGAAAGGGACCGAGCGTAAGCCTGACGGCGGCGATCTTATCGACTTGTTGTTCAGCATGCAACAGCATTTGAGTGACTCAGAAACTTACGGTGCTTGGTTGCGCCATCCGGACTTTATCGCCGCACAAGTAGGTATTTTTCTATTGGCGGGCTTTGAGACGTCCTCTTCATTGATCGCGCTCATCTTATACGAATTGGCAAAGCAACCGGAAATTCAGCGAAAATTAAAAGCCGAAATAGCTGCTAGTTTTCGAGATCCACCCAATGGCAGTGTAAGTTACAAACAGTTATTGCATATGTCTTACATGCATATGGTAGTCGCCGAAGGATTGCGTCTCTATCCAACAGCACCCTTCATCAATCGTGAGTGTTTGCCGAATGGCGATCAGCAAACGTTGTGGTTTGACAAGGGAAAGAAGTATTTGAGTATACCCAGAAATGTGCCGGCGTATATCTCCATTTTGGGCTTACATAGTGATCCAAAGGTAAGAATTGTATAAATTAAACTATAAAAGTTCGCAAAAACTCAAAATACGGTAAAGAAACTTTTTCTATAACATATACATATAAGAATGTGTACCCGTTTCCGTACCCATATTAGAATTTGAAACTACATAGTACCGTACATTCGCATATCTTAAAGAATATTTTGCTCCAGAAACCCGATTTACACGATGGATTGAAGTCGCAATAATTCTTCTCATATTTTTTCCAGTTCTGGCCCAATCCACAACTTTACGATCCACAAAGATTTTCGCAAGAGAAACTGCACACCATTAAACCGATGACTTATTTACCATTCGGCGCCGGTCCACATGGTTGTATTGGCAGCCGGCTTGGTATGCTACAAGTCAAGCTCGGTTTACTCTATATCTTAAAGCGGCATCGTGTAGAATTGTGTGAGAAAACAACGAAGGAAATTCGATTTGATCCGAAAAGATTTATGCTAGAAGCTAAAGGTGGACTGTACTTGACATTTGTTCAAGATAAATAAATAAAATAGCAAATGCTTTTTTTAATATCTTAAGACTAAGCAAATTTATAAAGGCTTATTGGTGAGATTGTGTCCTATTTACTATTATTTTAATAAATCGATAAAATGTTTTTGACGGTTCCACTGGTCCTTAAATCACACCAAACCGTTGCTTTTTCTGGATGAAATGGCAGCTCTTGAATCTTTTCAGGTTGTTCTTCGTTCCAAATGCGGAAATGTTGCTTATTTACATACCCATTAAGCCAGAAATGAATGAACCTCATCGCTGAACAAAACTTAGCTTCAAAATATCACATCTTCTTGGAACTTTTCAAGAGCCCATAGAACGAAGCTATATGGCTTGGGCGGGTCGAGCGGCTCTAGTTGCTACACAAGTTGTATTTCGTACACTTTCAATTTAAGATCTCGAGGTAAAATGTGTCAAGTCGTTCCATACGTCAGTACGAGTTGTTGCAAACGGCGATTCTCTACGGTCTTCGTGTACGCTGTCAGCTACTGCTGCTATATTTTCTTCACTGCATGTTGGACGTGATCTATTCGGTCGAATATTGTCCAATAATGAATGAGTCTCAAGATAGGTAATGGTGTTGAGAATAGTATGCTCAGTAGGCCGATTATGTTGACCATAACGGAACAAACATAACAACAGCTTGGCACAGCTATTAAAAAAAGTACCTCTACTTGGATCACCCGTCATTACTGTCAGACTTAAAGTTCAAAATTTACTTGTAAGAATCAAACCAGATCACGAGAAGTAACATACTGTAAGGTAGGCTTAAAAACTATCTACTGGAAGTTTCTTCATCGTGCTCTAAATATATCCATGGTATTTAGAAGACGTCCATCCGTGTTTTAGACTGAAAAAGGTGAGCTCTAATATTTTTTCAGCTTAGTTAAGCCATGAATCTACTCTCCATTTATCAAATAATTCAGTACTTGGTTGGCAGAAAAAGTTGAAGAAGATGTCTTCAGTTCTTCTCAATAAATGGAATATTTCGAAGTCTAGCACCCCACAAAACCGTTCCATCACACACCTTGCCTTTCTAAATACCAAAACTTTACACCAAGTGATCCTTGTTATCCCGTCAATAACCCTAAGATTTTAGTTGTGACATTCGAAAGCGTGTGCTCCTTCAATCCTCACACGATCGCGATTATTGCCAAAGTCCAGAGCCGCAACGAAACCCCCAAGTCGCCAGCCGGCTGAGGAAAAGAGGAGCAACGTTGTTGGCAACATACGAGGCAATCGGCCGCAACAATATGGTTGCTTGGTATAGTGAAATGCAAACGAGGAAGCTTCAGACAATTCAGAACATAGTACTCCGGACTCCCAGTTGAGAAACTCCTCGCTAAGAAGTTTCTACTGGCATGTTTTCGTAGCAATCATCCCTGCAGTCACCTGCTTGAGCGGAGCCGCCTCCTAGGAACATCAAGAGGTCCTTTCTTAACTATGTCGACGATATAAGACAAAACGCCGACCAGACTTCGGACGCAACTAACTTGAGACAAGCACTTACCGCCATTCACAGTAGCGCATAAACACCTTCACCGACTCCCTCTCAGTGAATGTCGTACTTGAGTTAAACCACCATCCATTGCAGACGACGAGTTCAAGTTGCCGCGAGAATCGGGTGGCCCTTGCGTAGCTTCGTTCTAATACGAAATACCATATGTTCAGCTTGCAACGAGTTCCTGCTAACCCTGCACATCTGAAACCCTTCTCCCTATGGTCCGATCCCGTCGAAATAGCACGTTTCCTGGACCAACCGTTGGATGACCTCGATGACAACTTATCTGTACCTTACCACCCTAACGGTGACTAGATAACCATCACAATAACAACATAATAATTTTTTTATTTTGATTATATATATGATCTACAAATAAAACAAGTACTTAAAAAAATAAAAACAATGCTATATTAACATTCTCATCGACCACTTAATCTCTAAAACAATGGATCACGCACGACTTTCAGTTGTATACCACCCAGAGACTGTATTATGATGGCACGAGGATTCAAATGCAGTTTCCTCGGTGTCTTTTCACATGGCGTTACATAATGATTCCGATAAAAGTAGAGTAGCCCCAACTTTGTTTGGATCATCGCGAAGCGCTCACCAATACAGTTATGAGGTCCGATGCCGAAGGGCATATAGGCATTCATATTATTTTCGTGTTTATTTTCGGGTAGAAAACGATCAGGATTAAATGTTTCGGGATCTTTAAAGTACTACAGCAATGAAAAAGAAATAATGAACACCAAAGTTAACAAAGTGTGTTGCATAAACTAACCTTAGGATCCATGTGTAAAGCCTGACTCGGTATGTAGACAGGCATATTGTCTGGTACTGTAAAGTCCAAACCAAAGGCTTGCAGGGAATAACCTTTTTCATCAGCTTTCGGTGTGCATACGCGATCGAGAAATGGTAATGGTGGATAGTGACGTAACACCTCCTTCACTACATTATCCATATACTTCAGACCCATTATCAACTCATAGGTGATTTTGCCATCATTACTCTTATATGCCACGCGTAATTCTTCACGCAAACGTCGTTGCACTTCCGGATTTTGCGCCATTTCGAACATAGCGAATGACATTGTGGCCGATGACGTTTCGAAGCCAGCCGAAAAGAAAATGGCCGCTTGCGCCGCCAAAGCGTCTCTCTCCAAAATGAACGGTTTCTTACCTTCTTTCAGTTCTTCTTCGGCCTCCTGTTTGAATTTAATCAAAATATCGATTAGATCATTGCGCACATTACCCCTTTTGATGCGTTCCTCCATCACATGATTGATTGTGTCGCGCAGAAAGATTGTGGCCTGCTTGGAAAATACTTTGAAGCCGAAAAGCTTAACCATTATGGGTATGAAAAAGAATGCCTTGAACTCCATGGAACGCAACCAAGTAAATGTGAAGATTTTCTTGCCACTTTTACGGAAAATACCGTTCGGATCGTTGAGACTATTTGCTTGTATGCCATAGGCCGTGATCGATATCACATCGGTTGTGTAGAGCGCATTCGGTTCCTTTACTTCTAGTATTGTGGAGTTGGTTTTCGCATCCATCTTCAATGCGCAGAGATATTTGTCGTATTCACGTGCGACCTGTGGGTAGGTTTAGATAATTATGTTATTATATTTTCTTTCGAAAATGGTTTTTGGAAGAAATTTCGTAATTAATAAGATTGTTTATGAAAGTAAAAAATATTAAAACAAGTTAGAAAGATCTAAGTTCGGGTATAACCACACATTTCATACTCTTTTAACTTTAAAGTTTTGAAGCCAGGAAAGTACTTCAGGTGTATAAGGGATTTTAAATTTGGAACGACTTCGGCGTGTTTTTTTTTAGCTTCGACTCGTTTTTTCTTTCCATTCCGATGATTATTGACTTGTTTGCATGTCAAAGTCATAGACCCATGTCTCACCGGCAGTTATAATGCTCTCCATAAAGGCGGCATTAGAACTTTTTGAAAAAATCTCAGCTTTATCATGAAGAGTCGAGCAAGAACACACTGGTACAGCCCCTTAAAGCGTTTTTCTCGACACTGTGTTTTTGCAGTAGGTTGCCAAGATTTCTCGAGAACTACTCAACCGATCTTCATGAAATTTTACGCAGTTCTTTGACATACAATTCTTAAACACTTGGACGAAGGATTTTTTTCGACCACAACTGTTAAAAAAAATGTAGCAAATTTTCACTGAAATTTTAATTTTTTTGTAAAAATGTCTGCCAAAAATCCAATTTTAAATTTTTTTCGTAGGTCCAACTTCTAAGTTAAGGTTTTAACTAAAACACGTATTTTTTCACTTTAGATGATACTGTAAGGAGTTATCCTGCCAACGTGGGTGCATGTTTTTTTCGAGGGATCATCGGAAATGGTGTCGCAATGATCGAGTTAAAATTTTTTTTTTTTTCAAATTTTCAGAATTTCTTTGTTAATAGTATATGTTTGTAACAATAAAAAATTCTAATAAAATATTTCATTTTTTATATGAGAAAAAAATTGTTGAAAAAACGCTCTTTTTTACCCGAGGAAACCCACGTAACCTCTTAAGTGATAAACATTTTTTGAACTCAAATTCGTAATCGGCACACCTCAAATACTTCACAGACCACTAAGCACATCAGTCGCAAATTTTTCTTTCAGATTTGTTGAGTAGTGTATTCTATATTTGATTTATTTTATTATAAGTTTACTTTTTTACTCGTTTATTTTTTTTTTTTTAATATAAATATGACTTTTTTTTTAATTTTTTTTTTATTAAAAATATAAATATAATTTTTTTATAATTTTTTTTGTAGAAGAGTTGTAGTCACACTTATACTTTGTTTTGATTAAATGTGTTCAGAGAAGTTGAGGACAATCAGCGACTTTTCATTGTGTTCTCACCACTTTATTAGTAAATTCTCTCCTTAAGTGTAGTTCTTTGATCACTTAGTCACTAATATATTTTAGAATTATTATTTCATGTTTACATAATAAGTTATCAATAATATTTTTTTTATCAAACACTTTGATGTGATGTTTAATAAAATCCATTATTAGCAGCAAAGAAACGTATGTATATGACACACCCACTTTTACGGCAAATATCCAAGTTGCGCACCACATCATATTCTCAAACCGTATTTAAGTTCCAACACTGTTGACTTAGTTACACTTTAAACAATTTTAACATTTATTTTATTGTTGCTGAGTTTTTATAATAACAGCTTTTTATAATTTTTAATTTTTTTATTTTGGGTTTTTTAATATTTTAAAATAAAATTTTATTTTAAATTTTTTATTTAATATTTTTTAATTTTTCTTTATTTTATTTTATTTTATTTTGTTTTAATTTTATTTTATTTTATTTTAATTTATTTTATTTTATTTTGTTTTAATTTTATTTTTCTTTATTTTATTTTAATTTTATTTTATTTTATTTTGTTTTAATTTTATTTTTCTTTATTTTATTTTAATTTTATTTTATTTTGTTTTATTTTATTTTCCTTTATTTTATTTTATTTAATTTTATTTTATTTTATTTTATTTTATTTTATTTTATTTTATTTTATTTTATTTTATTTTATTTTATTTTATTTTATTTTATTTTATTTTATTTTATTTTATTTTATTTTATTTTATTTTATTTTATTTTATTTTATTTTATTTTATTTTATTTTATTTTATTTTATTTTGTTTTAATTTATTTTATTTTATTTTATTTTATTTTATTTTATTTTATTTTATTTTATTTTAATTTTATTTTATTTTATTTTATTTTATTTTATTTTATTTTATTTTATTTTATTTTATTTTAATTTATTTTATTTTATATATTTTAATTTTTTTTTTATTAAATCACTTTTATATTTTTTTTTAATCTTCGCTTTTTCATAATATTTTCCAATTTCAATTATTTTTATTTCTGAAACATTTCTATATTTTGTTTTTTATTTTTCTTACTAACCTCCTCAATGAGTGGAAACATTTGCTTCATTTTCCCACTAGTAAAAACTGGTGTCAACTTGACGCGTATCTCCTTCCAACGCGGATTCTTAGCGAAGAACAAATTATCCGAACCCAACGAATCGGAATGTGGATCCGAAGACGAATGGCGATTTGAGAAATAATTAAAATCCTTAATCAAAATAGCTTTGATCAACTCCAGATCGCGTATCAGCAGTGAAGGTTTATTAAATATATAGATACCGACAGCTGCGAGATTTTTGGCCTTCTCATGATTGTACAAATACTGAAACCAGGTGCAAGGATCAGTCTCGGAGTTGATAATACCTTTGAGATTGCCAAAAAACATAGACGGTTCAATATAAGGTATACTGTGACGACGCCAATATGTATATTGATATTGTAACCAAATGTAGAGCGCGAAGCAGACGAAGGCCAATGTGGCCAGGATCCCGGTTAGATTGCCGATTAGCACGCTGCCAAGGCCGATTAACACATTTGTTACAAACATTTTGAAACGCACCGATTTTTTTTCTATCTATTTACAATAAATTTTTTTCAACACAACAATTTCGTATACAAATTAATATTTGCCCGCAGCATTGGCGTATTTGTCCGACTGAGTTGTCGCGGCGCTTGCTTTAGCGCTTTTATACCATCAACTTCGCGCATATGGTAGATAACGAAACATCTATCGCTTACTTTCCATTTTGTTAGCCATGCAAATACTGCGCTTATTATATGTATTATATGTATTATTATAATTGTGGAAGCCATTCTATTTTGATGCATAGTATTTATACGTATATTATAGGTGCCTTATGTCTTCCCCCTTTGTAAAATCATTTGTTCTACTTAATGATTAACTGTAGATGGATGTTGACAAAACGCCTTTATATGTGCCTTCTGCAAATAATTTCGTACATATGTATTTAAGTTCTCAAGATAGTAAGGGTCATGGTCAAAAAATTATCGCTTGATTTCTTAGATAACTTCACATAATTATTTATGTTAGAGTTTTTCACTAGGGCACTGCAAAAGTAAACCGATAGGGACAGCAAACGACTTCATATTTTTTTAGCTTTTTTGATATTTCCCTTCCACGAGTTGAAATTATTAAAATTTACTAGCGAAATTCGGAGGCAGTGGTCACAACTTTAAGAGCTGTATATCGGTCCAGGTGTTAAATATTGGGTAGTCGAAAAAGTTTTTTCGTATTTCTAATCAGATTTTAACTTATTTTTTTTATACCAATAATGAACTTTAATGAACCGAATATGTACAATTTTGGTAGACCACTTTTTGCTATTTTCCGCTAGAGCCATTATTCCATCAATGTAAAAATTTTCTAGTTCCCAGGCTTCTATTGAAGCCAACTTCATCCCAATAGTGGAGTTCTGCATTCACCGAAACAAATAGTAGTCCGATGTTACAAGGTCAGGACTATATGGTGGTTGCACCAAAACTTCCCAGCCAAGGTCTCCCAGTTTTTGCAGAGTCATCAAAGATTTGTGAGGTCTAGCGTTGTCCTGAAGAAGGACGAAGCCGTTTCTGTTGATCAGTTCTGGCCATTTTTTTCGATTGCTTGCTTCAATCTCATCGGTTGCTGTTAGTAAAATGTAGAATCAATCGTTGGATCAGACTGGAGCAAGTCATAGTGGATGTTCCTTTCCAATCCGACCAAACACTCAGCATAACCTTTCGAGGTGTCAATCCTGCTTTGCGACCATTTGTTGAGCTTCACCAGGCTTGGACCATGATCATGATCTCGCATGTTATTCTCCTATTTGATCCACTTTTCGGCTCCTGCTTCCATTCGCTTCTAAAATGGTTCGATTTTATTTCATTTCAGCAAAGAATCGCAGTTGTGAATTCGGTCCATTAAATTTTTCACAGACAATTCATGTGGTACCCGAACATCGAGCTTCTTTTTGTAGCCAGCCTTTTTTAAATGATTCCAAGCCGTTTGATGATGTATGTTAAGTTTCTTAGCGATGTCATGGCTACTTATGTGACGATTCTGGTCAACCTTTTCCATATTTTCATCGACTTTTTCAGCAAATAGGTCGACCAGAGCGAGCTGCATCTTTCACATCGATATTTCCAGAACGGAAGTGAACGAACCATTGTTGTGCTATACGAACTGATACATCATCGTCTCCGTAAACTTCAGAAATTTCAGAAAGCCACCAAGGCTTGCATGACATTCTTCTCTCTTTTATACAAAAATTTCAAAATGTAGCGAATTTCTTCATTTTTGAACAGCTGTAACTTTTTTTCAACTTCCCTAAACTTAATTTTTTAGTTAAACGAAGTTTGAATGAATGAATGAAATTCTTTAAAAATTGCATCTCGTAGACCTGTGTAAAATTTCATGAAGATCGTTTGAGTAGTTTTCCAGAAATCTTGCCAACCGCTTTCAAAAACACTGTTGCGAGAAAAACGCCTTGAAAGACGGTGGACTTAGCCTACATACATATGTATGTAGCTAACGAACATACAAGTCCTCAAGGCTGTATCTCCGAAACTATTACTCGGTTCAATTTGAAAATTTAGGGCAATATACGATTTTTTCATTCCTGCAGAACATTCAATTCCCTACAAAATCTATAAAACGAAATATTTTTTCAAATAGTTGGAAGCTAGATATGAATTTTTCTAACTGATAGTAAGAAAAAATGACTTGCTTACAGGCGTCTTAGAATATATACGTTTTCAGAGTATCAATCGGAAAAAAAAAAATAAATAAATAACCCTAATACATATGTCTAATCCTGAGAGTTCCAAATACAGTCTGAAATGTTGGCAAAACTACCTCCGACTGATCATTTTGCTAACCGCGAGCTCGTGTTAACCTTACTTTAAGTCATTGTCGAAATGCTCATACTTCTAGATAGGTCAAGTTCGACAGCTAGATTCAAAACAACATTTCCACTATCTGTTACTATTTATTACTGATTACTGATCAGCATTAAAAAGCGATAACGATAGTGAAGCGTAACTGGCCTGTGGCTAAAGTAGTTACTACGAAAAACCTTTGAAGAACGACGTAGTAAACAGGCGCCATCAGAGCTGGTATTTGAAAATGTACGACGATTTTATATTGGATTCTGTTCTGAATGTTAACCAATAGTATTAGGCAAAAAATCTCATAAAAAATTAATAATAAAAACACAGTTATACAACGAAAACAAAAGGTCTTGACGCTGCACCACGCCCTCCATCGGCTACAAACACGAACAACGACAATGTTAGGAAAGTGTTATTTAATTTTCGAATAATGTTAGTAGACTCTTTAATAACTCACGCCAACAAATTGGAATGAAAAGTTATTTAAATTTAATGTTAATATAATTTAATATCACATGTGCGTGATCGCTAATCGTTTATGTGATGGAGCTGTATTTAATTATGCCAGCTGCTTAAAGGTCATGTAGGAAAATTCTCAAATTGCCGTTACCGTTTGCCTACTTAAGTGAGGTAAAGTTGGACTTACGATTGGAAAAGATGCTGTTTTTGGCTCAAGATGTGCTATAAACTCAAAAAGAAAGACATTTTCAGACGGCCAAAGAGTTTCAAAAACTATTTGGGGAACGTTTTTAAAAAAAACAACCAGCTAGGAATTGAGCTCAATAGTTGTATAAGATTATTTGTATGTCAATAGTATATATAAACCGATTTTTATCATAGATCTGAATTCAGGCAGTATTAAATGAGCTTCTCTCTACCCACGAAAGCCTTAGCGTCTACTGTGTTGAGTGTGAGCATGAGAAAGAAGATATTTACTCTGCTGTCTTTGAAGTTGTAATGGCGTTACGAAGTTCTGAGATCTTCTATACTTCCAATTTTACATACTTAATAGATAGATGTCTTTAGTCTTCCAATGGAAATTCACTAGATCAAGTCGCACGTTACACATTTTTTTCATAGAAATGGGAACTCAGTAAACCAAGTCGAGCGTTTCATTCCTTTTTCTTATAGACAAGGAAATCTCATTAATTTTCGAAGCTTCCACTAAAATTAACTGTAATTTTACCATCTTTATGACACACCCAGTATTCACTGTGTTTACAAAAAAATTTTAAATATTTACAATTATCTAGTCACGGAAAAAAATATATACTTACGAGTAACACACGCGAGGAAATATTTATTCATTTAAATTTTAAATCGAGTTCGGTATCGAAGCTAAGCGATTTTCAGAACCGGTTTGATATTAAGAAACTATGTATGACTGTTATCATGTTAGCCAGAAAACGGTTTCTCATTTAACCGAACTAAAGGTAGCAGGTCAGTTAAAAAGTCCCCGGCCTGACATATAGATGGACTTCTTGTTCTTCTTTATGAGTGTAGACAGCGCTTATGCGGTTATAGCCAAGTTTACAACGCCAATTAAAGATTTAAAGTGAAGCAAGGTCCTTCTCCAACTGGTTTTTCTAACGGAGTAGAGGTCTTCCTCTACTATCCCGGCGGGTACTGCATCGAATACACTCAGAGATGGAGTGTTTCGTTCTATTCGGGCGACATGGCCTAGCCATTGTCTCTTAATTCGCTGAACTATGTCAGTGTTGTCGTATATCTCATACAGTTCATCGTTCCATCGAATCGATGGACTATATAAAAATTAAATATCTATGATCTAACCTTCTAAAGGCGAGTGTATAAATTTTACAGCTGTGGGATATAGTGATTTATATATTTTTTTATTTTGAGTGAAGCAACTTTTGTTATCGTGAACAAAATGGATAAGAAGAATCGACCAGACACTTCCTCAGGAAAATCAATCATCAAGGATTGATATGCTAAGTTTTGTTGACATGAGTACCGAAAACACCGAAGGCAGTAGACTTCCCAAAGAATTTATAACAGACGAAAGCATCAAAAAAGTCAAAAGATGACTGTAAAATGAAACTGTTCAAGACAGCAGTCAATCTAAAGATATTAACTAAATAGGTATATCATATCAGTCGCGATTATTCAATTATTTGGGTATATGAAAGTTCTGTGCATAGTGGGTGCCGTGCGAGCTCACTTTTGATAAAAAACAATGATGAGCTGATGATGATGTTTGGCAATATTCAAGCGCAATACACCCGAGTTTTTCAGTCGATGTGTGACAATTAATGAAGCCTGGCTCCATCATTTCACTCCGAAGCTCAATCGACAGTCATCCGAGTGGACTGAACACAATAAACCCAGCTACAAAACGTAGAAAAAGCCAACAGTCGCCTGGCAAGGTTATGGCGTCTGTATTTTAGGATGCGCATGGAATAATTTTTATTGACTACCTTAAAAAAGGAAAGACAGTCAGTAGTGATTATTACATATTGTTATTGGACCGTTTAAGGAACGAAATCGCCGAAAAACGGTCGCATTTCGAGAAAAGGAATGTGTTGCTTCAACAAGCCAATGCACCGTGTCACAAGTCAGTGAAAACGTTGGCGAAAATCCATGATTTAGGCTTTGAATTGGTGCCGCCTCCACCGTATTCTGAAGAGAGCTGGTTCCCATTTGTTCTCAGATCTCAAAAGAATGCTCGCTGGAAAGGAATTTTCGTCGATTAAGGAGGTGCTCACCTAAACTGAGGCCTATTATTAAAAATAAGTACAAATTGTACCAGAGTAATGCTATCGAATATCGAAAAGTTGAAAGGTCGCTGTATCACACTTGTGTTCTACTCTGGTTGGTAAGACTGAGTTCAGGCTACTACCGGAGTCACAGCTGGCGGATAGTGGAAGGCCTGCGCTAAGTACGTTAGCTGCGAATAGTAAAACGCAGCACCCGAACAAGAGCGGCAGGAGAGGAGAGCTTAGCTCAAAACGCCTCATGCGCCCAATAAACCTTCCGCGAAGAGGAGAGAACATGGCACCTTTAAATAAGTGTCCACAATCCCCACCGGGGGTTAAGTGTCAAAACAAACAAGAGAACACAGCTGAGGAAAATGCATTTTTGGGCGCTGATCGACTTGTCGTATAGTTGAAAAATTTTCTTTTCATTACCTGAGTAATATCGCTCACCATTTTGAGCTCAAAAGATCGTTTGAAGTTATTTCTATAGTTACGATCGTGAAACGAACTCCAAAAATGGATCGTCATGTGTTTTTAATATCGGAGCGCCTGCTGAATATCCACAGTTGTTTTTTAGAACACTCAAACCCCTTATCATATAACTACGTATTTAAGTATAGGAAAAATTTTATTTCTCGTCGCCTGTCAATGGCTTTTAATCACGCTCATAAGTGCAATCGTACTTGCTAATTAATTTAAATTAATATGTCAGTCAGTCGATTAACACGCTAAATGGCTATCAGTGCAAAAAGGCATACAGATCTACATATGAGTTAGCGTGCAAGAAATGATTATAATTTGTGGACACATGTTTAGAATTGATTATGCATGTTTTGCATCTTTGTTTGTGCAAACTCGAATGTTTTCGTACTTTGAAATTAGCTCATAGCTTCTTAAGTCTCACGAAATTTAACAGCAATCGCACACTTATCACATTATGGGGTCATAAACAGCTTCTATGGCAAATAGCAGGTGAGCTAAATTGGAGGTGTTAGCCTAAAGAGTCTGACGCTTGTTGTTATACTAAGTAGCCGAAACATTTTGTAGAATTCCAGCGCAGCGGCAGAGCTTAACCTGATATAAGTAAATCTGGAACGCTGCCAGACACACATAGAACATCTGAATAGTAGGTGTGATAAATTGACAGTATTCGCCTAGGATGTCTTGCTCAAGTTTGAATGTAAAATTAGTTTTGTTCAAATCACATAGATCAGATCTGACGTGAGAACGCTGCTATCACCGTTTTAACCACTCAGCTTAGACTAGGTTACACTGGATGGCTGTCAGGCCATACATAGATCTATAGGTTCCTTATAATGCCAGATGAAGGTTCATTATTAACATCGTGCAATAATTTGAGACCTACTACTTTTTCGGACTCTCTGCTTAGATTACACTTATACTTAGGTTATCACTATACTGGCTGGCTGTCACGTCATACATAGACCTAAAGGTTCTTTGGAAGACCAGATGAAGATTCATTGGCAAGAACTAAAGTATAGGTCGTGCAGTAATTTGAGACCTGTGACTAGGCCAAAAACCGTCCTACCGTCCTTTCAAAACCATGTGAGTATATAGCTAAAGAATTTTCCTTCCGCTCCCTTGCAGATAATCTGGGCGATACTGCAGTTCCCTAGGGCACTCCATCTCATCTTGATCCGTCCCTCAAAGCTTTCGGAAATTTCGTTGTCTATCGTGTTTAGCACCTTGCGTATTTCCCGAACTGTTTCGATAGCCAACTCTTGGCATTCTCATCAACTATTTCGTTTGCCAGAACTGCCGCTTTCTCACAGTTACTTTAACTACTTCTTCCCTGCTTCTAAGGACATTATCTGCCTTGATCCGTCTATTAGAGCTTTCGAAGTTTTCAATGTGTGTCGCCTTGTGCCTTACGTATTTTTTGAACTGATTCGGTATCCAACTTTTGGCCGTCACATTAGCTATTGCTTTTCCCGAAACTCAGTATTACTGCCGCTTTCCGGCAGTCACTCTATCTACTTCAGAACATTCTACTTCTAAGGACATTACGGCGAGAAGTATGCTACGATCATGTGCCGTTTAAGGATTTAAACCATTGTCGTGCTCTGGGATATATAATGATGGCTTCAGCTAGTCAACCAACTCTTCTTGCTCTAAGATATATAATGACGACTTCAGCAAGTCAGTCGACTCTTCGGGTGGGGTCTACGTAACTGGCATGGACGCGGATCCGGCTAAGAAGGTTCAACTCGGCAGTATTCCTTCAATTACTTAAGGAATGTCTTCTGAGGCTACAACTACAATAACAACTCTTCGTTATCCAAGCTAGCAGCATTTAGTCTCACTACAGTTAGGTCTATGTAACGGGAACCCAAATTTATTATATACCCGGCAAAAGACTGTCGACTATTCTCAAAATTATTTGGGCATATTTTTCAGCCGCTCAAACAACAACATGCGTATATATGTATGTACATATGTATGTTATGAAAATTTCCTTCAACAAAAAAATTTCCCAAAAATTACCTAAAAGGAATTTATATTTTTTTAGCAAAAAACTACAAGAACTTCACTTAAATTACCTACATACAGCTATGGACAAAGATTTAGCGCACTTTCTTAATGTGAAATATGATACTTAATAATGTTATATTAAAAGAAAGTAGAATCGTTATAATGTAAAAAAACTATTTATTACTTCACTAAAAACTAAAATAGTTCAAAATTTCTTAGTTTTCTATAATAAAAATACAACGTTTTGTTCAGTTTACATCATTAAGTCAAACTTGGCTTGGACAAGTATTTAGCGCACTTTAAAAGATCAGTACGGAAAAATAAATATTATTTACACGTGGCGTGAAATTTCTCTGATATTATATGTAACTTGGTTAATACTTAGTGGAATAACCGTTATTCGTTATCACCGCTTCACATCTGCGTGGCAAGCTCTCTATTAACCTTTGGCATCTGTCCAAAGGAATAGAGTTCCACGCTTCCTGTACTCCTGCCCAAAGCTCGTCGCAATTTTTAAATTTTCTTTGCCCAACTTTTTCTTTGACATCATTCCACAAGTTCTCGATCGGGTTTAGATCAGGACTTTGCGCTGGCCAATCGAGAAATGGAATTTTTTCTTGCGCAAGCCAGTTTTTTACCACATTTGCTGTATGTTTGGGATCGTTGTCGTGCATAAAGATCCAGTTTACAGGCATAATATCATAGGAATGTGACTCCATTGTATTCCTCAGTATATTAAGGTATGCAAATTTATCCATATTCCCTTCAATCTTTACTAGGGGTCCAACTCCACGCCATGAAAACGATCCCCATACTTTTAAATTTCCTCCCCCATGCTTTACGGTCTTTTTGGTGTACCTTGGATTGACTTCTTGGTTTTTTTCACGATGTACAAATGTTTTCCCATCAGGACCAATCCGGTTTATCTTAGTTTCGTCCGTAAAAAGTATCCTTTTCCAAAAATTTAAATCTTTGGATCTATGGCTATGAGCGAATGACAAACGCGCTTTAATATTTTTTTTCGACAATAGCGGTTTTTTTCTGCTCACACGTCCATTCAAATTATTTTCATTTAAACGTCTTCGTACTAGTCTACTTGACACATTTAAGTCCAATTCGGCATTGACTTCGGCCATAATCGCGCGTGAGGATTTGAAAGGATCAGCTTTACACTTTCTAAGAATTATTTTATCCTCGCGGGGGGTTGTTTTGCGAGGTGGAGCCTTACGAACTTTGTTTTGTTTCAACAAATTTGGATCACTCTTAACATTTTTGATGGCAGTGTACACCATTTTTCTTGAACATTTTACTATTTGAGCAATTTTTACTTGATTTGTACCGTTTTTGTAAAGGTCCCAAATAATTTTTCTTTTTTCAATCGAACAGTATTTCCCTCTAGCCATTTTATTAAAATTTGTAATATTACTAAAACTATTGAATACAAATTCACAACTGAGATTAATTCTTTGTTGGACCAAACACGACTAATGACCGAAAACTATAAGTGCGCTAAATCATTGTCCAACGAATTTATGAGGAAATGTAACAAAAACAAATTAACGGTATCTGAGGGGAAATGATAACGGTTATTTTCCACGCATTTAAAGAGGCGACAGAAGCAGTATTGATCTACTAATAACAAATTCATGAAAATATCGCTCTCTTAAAAGTAACGGTAATATTTCTAATTATGAATGCAAGTGCGCTAAATCTCTGTCCATAGAATTAGAATTGTTAAATGAGGTAATGCACCGCGACCTAGGGTCTATTGTGCCCTCTCCTATATCACATGACCTCACAGAGCCCAAGCAGCCTGAATAGTTCCAGGAGTTTGCTGGGCTCAAGCGAGGTTATGTGATCCCTGCTGATATACACTGAATCCAGGGCCTTAAGCCTTTTCCCACAGATTGCTGTGCAATCCTGGATAAGGTGTGCTGGTGTCTCCTGTTCCAGGTCGCAGAACCGGCAGTTGGCACCGGAGACCATGCCCATGTTGGACAGGTGCTTCTTGAGTTTACAGTGGCCGGTGTATATTGCGACGAGGAGACGGAATTTCTCACGAGGTAGGTTAATTAATGCTTTAAACCTGGAGAGGTTATACCCTCCCATGAGCAGCTTAGCGTGGCGCATACCTGCTGCCTGCCGCCAGTGCCGCTCTCTATCCTCTCTTTCCTCCGTGCGGAGCAGCTCCTTAAGAGTGTGGGGTCCTACCGCTATATATGGCTCTGGTCCCAACATCTTGGATGCTGCTGCCGTGCGGGCCAGCTCGTCGGCCTTCTCATTACCTTCTACTCCCTTGTGCCCTGGTACCCAGATTAGATGTACCCGATTGCACAGGGACAGGCGGTTTAGCCTTTCTATACATTCCTCGACTAAAAGCGATGTGGTCTCGTATGATAGAATCGCTTTTAGTGCCGCTTGACTATCACTGAGAATAGCTATGCGCTGGTTGCGATAGTTGCGGCTGAGGTTGACTTCCGCGCACTGACTGATGGCAAAAACTTCAGCCTGGAAGATACTTGGGAAGCTGCCCATAGGTATGGACAGCTTAGTACGCGGTCCCGCAATACCTGCCCCAATACCTTCCGGTGTTTTTGAGCCATCAGTGTACCACTGAATGGTACTGTCTTCCAGTAGCTTCTCCAGAGTGGAATCATTCCACTCCATCTTGCTGCCTAGAGTTACTTTAAATTTCTTTATGAGATTAATTTTCTTTGTTGTGCCATCTCGTGGGAGGAGGGCCAGCGGTGTGCTTTCCGCTAGGGCGTCCATCTGTTTAGAGGACATGATCTTCCCTCTTCCATAGCCTTCTGCTGACATTAGCAGCATGGTGTGCTTTGCTGCTAGCTTGATTACCTGATGAAGCGGTGTGAGCTCTAGTAAGACTTCCAGTGCCACCGTGGGGCATGTGCGCATTGCCCCCGAAGCACAGACACATGCAAGTCTTTGCAGCTTTGACAGTCTTCCTATCACCGAGGACTGCGCCGCTTTGGTGGCCCATACAACCGCTCCATAGGTGACGATAGGTCTTACTATCATGGTATACAGCCATCTAATGATGCTTGGCTTGCATCCCCATGATCTGCCGGCGAGGCGTCTACAAATCATAAGTGCTCTTGTTGCCTTGGATAGCGTTAGGTCCAAGTGCCTGCTCCATCTTAGCTGTGAGTCTAAGGTGAGGCCAAGGAATTTGACCTCTTTAGACATTTCCACCTCTGTGCCTCCGATTGTAAGGGATCTCAGGCCCGGAAGAGATCTCCGCTTTGTGAATGGGATCACGGTGGTCTTTGCTGGGTTGATGTTTAGCCCTACCGTGGTGCACCATCCTTTCGCCAAGTTTAGGCCCCTTTGAACAATGTCACAGAGAGTGTTCACAAATCTGCCTCTCGCCACTATGACGATGTCGTCCGCATACCCTTGGCAGCGGATTCCATTGCTTGTGAGTAGCTCGAGTAGCTCGTCTACTATCAGGCTCCATAGCAGAGGGGATAGTACTCCGCCCTGTGGGCATCCCCTCGTGGTGCCAAGACGAATCTTACTTTCTCCCACTGTTGTTTCTGCTACCCTAGTGCGCAGAAGGGCTTCAATCCATCTGCGTATCGGGAGGGTTACATTCCTTCTCTCGAGTGCCTTGATCCCGCTTGTGTGAGATGCATTATCAAAGGCACCCTCAATGTCTAGGAAGGCGCAAAGCGCTACCTCGCCATTGACTAGTGAATCCTGCAGTTCAGACGTGAGTTGGTACAGAGCAGTATTTGTGGATCTTCCCGCTCTGTACGCGTGTTGTCTATCATGCAGGGGTGCGACCTTCAGCACCTTCGATCTTATGTGGTTATCAATAACCTTTTCCATCCCCTTCAGAAAGAAGGAGGTCAGACTTATGGGCCGGAATGATTTGGCTACCGAATAGTCTCTTCTTCCTATCTTGGGGATGAAAATTACTCTAGCAATTCTCCATGGCTCGGGGATATACGACATCGCCAGACTGTCTCTCATCAGCCCTAGCAGGTGCGGTAGGAGAATGTCCATACCTTGCTGCAGAAGGGCCGGGAAGACGCCGTCCACTCCCGGTGACTTGTAGCTCGAGAAGGAGGCCAGTGCCCATCTGACTGAGTCTGCAGTGAACAGACTCCTTGCAGTCAGCCAGTCTGAGCGATCTGGCCTACGCGTGACCGAAGCTGGGGTTGGGTCAACTTGAACTGTCTCTTCCTTCCTTCTCTCATTTAACAATTCTTCTCTGTCCATAGCTGTATATATAAAAATTTCATCCAACAGAAAAATTCCCCCAAAAATTTTCTAAAAGTTATTTATGTTTTTTGTTTTTTAAAAAAAACCACATGAACATCACTTAACTTAAATATATGAAAATTTCCTTCAACAGAAAAATTCCACAAAAATTACCCAAAAGTTATTTATGTTTTTTTCAGCAAGAAACTGCAAAGCTGTACTTAATTTACCTATATAAAAAAATTTCCTTCAACAGAAATATATCCCAAAAATTACTTAAAACGTATTTATGTTTTTTCAGCAAAGAAATACAAAAACTTCACTTAAATTACGTGTATATGAAAATTACTTTCAACAGAAAAATATCCCAAAAACTACCTAAAGGATATTTAAGTTTTTCTACAAAAAACTATAATAACTTCACCTTAATTACCTATATATGAAAATTTTCTTCAACAGAAAAATTCCCCAAAAATTACCTAAAAGGTATTTATGTTTTTTCAGCAAATAAATACAAGAACTGCAATTAATTTACGTATATATGAAAATTACTTTCAACAGAAAAATATCCCAAAAACTACCTAAAGGATATTTAAGTTTTTCTACAAAAAACTATAATAACTTCACCTTAATTACCTATATATGAAAATTTTCTTCAACAGAAAAATATCCCAAAAATTGCATAAAGGATATTTATGTTTTTTAGCAAAAAACTACAAAAACTTCACCTAAATTACCTATATATGAAAATTTTCTTCAACAGAAAAACGTCCCAAATATTACCTGAAAGGTATTTATGTTTTTTCAGCAAAAAAGTACAAGAACATCACTTTATGTAACAATGGTTTCCAAAATAAAATCTACAACAACAAAAAACTTGCTTTAAAGACGGCTGATTGTAATAGCTGCGGTTCGATACTAAAAACCACATGGCTTACGTCATACCTTGAATTGAGGGTTAACGGTAACTTAATCTGTCTAAAATGGCAACAACAAATTCAGCTAAAATATCCCCAACAACAACAGCAACATTCAGCTAAAATATCTCCAAAAACTATAAGCACCTCTTCCTTTTTTATTGATATAATTAGTTTTATTAACTCAAATCACGTCTGTATTTTATATATTCATATGCATTTCTGTTTGTGACGTCAACGACCACTTTTAGCAGCGTCAAACAATATTTAAAGCGAGCGCCTGCAAGGATTATCAATCGTCCTTAAAAGTGAACTTGCTGAATTTCTCCTCAATATCGTTGACACGACAACGCACTTCGGGTGTTGGATCCTTTTGGAAGTTCGCTAAATTCTCCTCGAAAGCGCTTTTTACCAGCGTCAGATTTTTTAGGTCTTTGGCATCGGTTAAGCGTTTAATGAGCACTAATACAATGTTGAGCGATTCCTTCTTGAGGCCAGTGTGTGGCAGAGCTGCACAAAATAAAGAAAATATAATTTTGAACTTTTCATTCTACTCTCTCTCTCTCTTTCGCTCACCCACCTGATGCATAAATCACCGCCGACAGCACTTGATTGCAGATTTTCTCCACAATCATATCGCGCGCCTCACAATTGTCCACCTTCACCTTCTTCTCCTGATTGCCGGCCAGCGCCGGCGGTGCACTATCGCTGGCGAACACACACAAACGCTCCACAAACTTGCAAAGCGCGCCCAACAAGCTCACCTGCACGGGACGCGTGCTGCTGCGCAAGCACAACAAGCAACGCTCGACAAATTGCAGCTGATATTTGTATTGCGTTTCGACGCCAAGCTTCGGCCATGACTTGCCCAAAGTCTCGCAAACGGTCTCCTTCAATTTATTGAAAATGGTGGCGCGTTTATTGCGCTCATCGGCGGTTAACGTTTTCTCGCCCACCACATCGCTTTCCTCTTTACGCAATTCCTTCTCCTCCAACAAATACCAGATCATATTGTAGACTTCCTCAAAACGATCCACCTCGAGCTCTTCCAGTATATCGCCTAATGCCTGCAGCGCCAAGGTGCGATATTGCGGCTCCTCCTTGCGGCATTCACGCATTGCGGCGTCCACGATGCGTGCCGTAATCTCATGATGACGATCGAGTCCCTTACACAATGCGGCCAAGGCTTGCAGCAAACGCTCTTTACCTTTGAATGTGCGTCCTTGCAGTTCGCCGAGCAGCAAATTGATTAAGCGCAGACGTTGCTCGGCCTCTATGGTGCCGCTGAGACGCATAGCGATCGTGTGTATAGCATTGCCGGCTTGTGTCTTACGCAGCCAGCTGGCCTCATCGAGGGATTTCTCCAATTTCGGTATGATCACATGCAAATTCATGCGTATGCCGGCATCACCGGGACTAATCTCGTTCCACAACTCCTTCCAAAGCTCAATATTTGATTTGTTCTCATCATTTGGTTCCTCGTGTTTGGCGAAGAATGCCAGCGGCAATACATCGTCGAGATAGTCTTTCAGTAAATCGTTGTGACGCTTATTAATCGCTTGTATAGCGAGTGGCACCGAACGATTTGCCGAATTCTCCATGTAGAGTTCATCGAGTTTAACGAAGAGATTCTTAATTGACTTTTCCTAAGTAGCGGTATAATTAATAATACAATTAGTTTAAAAAATAAAAATTTTAAATATTTTTTTGCAGTGTAAATCACCTTAGCTATGCCCACCAAGTGGCCCACGGCGTTCGCGTAGTATTTGCGCACGGTGGCATTGTGATCTTTCAGGCCCACAAAGCAGGCAGCGAGATATTTGCCGACAAGCGGCGACATGTCTTTGCCAACACGTATGCTGATCTGCATTTTTTCGTATAAAAAATATGAATGATTACAAATAATTTAAAAAAATAAAAACAATAAGAAATTTCAACACACCAAGCAGACGAAATGCGCGCAAGCAATCTTCGTGCCTAAAATAATATTCGTTTTGATCAACTCTAAAATGGCGGGCGTCATCTCCTCAAGCACTTTGTAATCTATAAAACGCATGCACTGCAGCCAGTGAGAGACAGAGAGAAAGAGAGATAGAGTGAAAGGGAGAGATTAAAAACATTATCGCTCTATGTTACATTTCTTATAACACACAAAAACTCAAGGTCACCTTCGATATCGATTCCATGGTATGATGCGATTTGGCTGCCTCAGCGCGCACTGTGTCCACAGCTTCTTGCGCCTCATTATCTGCACCCAAGCGTGTTGATAAATACGACAGCTTAGAGTTCTCCACCTCACCGGTGGCCTTCAGCAGACATGGTATCAACATGGGCAAATGTGGCGCAATTAGTGAACCCGAAGAGTCGATCATTTCCGAAATTGTACGAATACTGATTTTACGTATATCGGCGACAGTGTGTGTAACGCCAGTCTGTAGTAGTAGTGGTAAAATGGAAGAGGCGACTGCCAGACCGGATTTGCCGTGATCCGATGAAGCGGCTGAGACGCAGAGCTAAAGTAAGAAATAAAACAATGCATATTAAAACTTAAAATAAATGTGTAAAAAATTTACAAAAATAATAATTGTCAAAAGAAAATTATTAAAAAAAATAAAAAAAAATAAAATAAAATAAAAAAATAAAATAAAAAAATAAAAAAAATAAAATAAAAAAAATAAAATAAAATAAAATAAAAAAAATAAAATAAAATAAAGTAAAAAAATTATTAAAAAATTAAATAAAATTAAAAAAAAACAAAAACTGCACAAAAATGTGAAGCAAAATATTAAAAAACATAAATAATAAAAAATTATAAATAATTAGCAAATATAAAAATATAAAAATTTTTTTTTTTAAAAACTAATAGAAATCCAAAAAATGCAACTAAAAAAGCAAAAAAAAATTCAAAAAACGTTTAAAAAACGAAAAATCCATTTAAAAAATGTCAATTTAAAAACAACGAAAAGTTTCAATAAATTAAAAAACAAAAATTATCAAATAACAGTAAAAAAAAATAATAATTAAAAAATGAGTATTTAAGAAAATAAATAAAAAAATATTAAAAACGAATTTAATAAATATAGGCAATTAAAAAATAAAAAAAATTATAAGGAAATAAAAATTATAACAAAAATGTATAGTAAGAACTGAAAAAAATATAATTAACAGAAATCCAAAAAAATGTATAAAAGCAAAGAAAAAATACAAAAGCCACAAAAAATACCAAAATACAAAAAAAAATAAAATTTGAACAAAAACAATTTACGAAAAAAATAAATAAAAATCTAAAAAAATTTTAAACAAGTTTTAATAAAAATATTTTAAATAAAAAAAATTTTTTAAAAGAATAAGTAAAAAATATTAAAAACAAAATTTGAAAAAAATTTGGTTTAAAAATATTTCAAAAAAAAAAAAATTATTTAAAAGATTAAGTAAAAAATTATTTTAAAAAAATTTTAAAAATTAAATAGTTAAAAAATATTTCAAATTAAAAAAAAAAATATTTAAAAGAATAAGTAAAAAATTATTAAATACAAAATTTATAACATATGTACATATGTATTTAATTAAAAACACATTTCAAAAAATTTAAAAAGGAAAATATGTAATTAAAATATTAGTAAAAAAAATAATTAAGGAAATTAAAATTATGACAAAAAATATTTAAAAATATTAAAAAAAAAAATATTTAAATAAATTCAAAAAAAAAATATAATTAACAAATATCCAAAAAAAATTAAAAAAGCATAGAAAAAATAGAAAAAACATTTAAAAGTAAATACCAAAAATACATATGTTTTACAAATGTAAATTAAAAAATTAAATTAAAAATTAAAATAAATTTCAAAATTTTTAATCAACTAAAGTTAAAAAATATTTCAAATTAAAAAAAAAAATATTTCAAATTAAAAAAATATTTAAAAAATAAATAAAAAAAGTAATAAAAACACAATTAAACAAAATATATGTAAATAAAAACATTTAAAAAAAAATTTGAAAATATGTAATTAAAAAATATATAAAAAATAATAAGAAAATTAAAAATATGAGAAAAAAAAATAAATCGAATAAAAATAAAATAAAAATAAAATACAAAAACATTTTAAAAGCCAAATTGGAAAAAATAAAAATTAATTTAAAAAATTTTCATCAAATAAAAGTTAAAAAATTATTTCAAACTAAAAAAAGTAACAAAACATATTAAAAACAAATTTTTTTTAAATATGTAATTGAAAAAGTTTAAAAAAAAATGTTAATGTTAATTAATTGTTAATGTATATGTTAATTAAAAAACAATTATGTTATTAAAAAATTAAAAAGAAATAAAAAGTTAACAAAAAAATTAAGTAAAATAAACGTTAAAAAAATTCAAATTAAAAAATGTGATGAAAAAATATATGTAAATAAAAAAAACGTTATAAAACACCAAACTAAACAAAATAAAACAAGCAAAAAACTTAAAAAAATACAAACAAAAAACACTTTAAAAAGTAAATTAAAAAATGTAAAATAAAATAAAAATAAATGAAAGAATTGTCAAAAAATTAATAAAAAAACAATTTCAAGTTCAAAAAGTTTCAAATTAAAATATATAAATAAAGTTAAAAACAACAAAAAAATTCTAAAAAGCAAAAAAAAAACCTTTTTTAATTGTGAAAAGCAAATTTTTTTTTTAATATAAAGAAATTGTACAAAGCAAATTAAAAAATATGAAGTACAAAAATTTTTAAGATTAAATAAAAATATGCAAAAAGCATTTTAAAAAATTAAATTAAGGAAATTGTTATACAAAAAATGAAAACTAAATTAAAAAAATTAGTCTAATAAAACTTAAAAATAAATTAAATTAATAAAAAAAAAAAGAATTATTTAAAAAAAAAGGTAAAAATTAAAGGAAAAATATTAAAAGAAAGAATTAAAAAATTATTCTTTTATTAAAAAAAAATTTCAAAAAATTAAAAACTATAAATTTACAGAAATTTAAATTAATAAAAACAAATTTAAAGGAAAAATGTAGAAAATAGAAAAATATTAAAAAAAAGAAATAAAAATTTATTTTTAATTAAAAACCAATATTTCAAAAAATTAAAAATATATAAAAAATTTAAATTATAAAAAACTTGTAACACACCTTGCTCAGAAACATCACAGATCCTTGTGCTGCTAAGCGCGTGCCCTCGTGTATGTCGTCCATGACGCGAAACAGTTGCGCCCACAGCTCTTGCAGTTCTGGCTCGGGTATTTCATCTTAAAAGTCCAAAGCGAAATTATCAAAAAAAAAATTAAAGATAAGGAAAAGCGAGGTTGGAGCGGAACGAAAGTATATATGTATATATATTTCTTTTATATACAGAGAACTCTAACGAGAAGTCTGCACAAATTGATGTGGTAAACGAGTCATAATATTCCATATAACGGTACTATACGAAAAAATTAAACAGTTTTTGCAACTCTTTTTACCTAACTGTACTTATATGCTTTTATTCGGTATAACGGTGTCATGCGATGGAATAAAAACGCTTTGCCGCTTTAACACTTTTGAAAATAGAATCATTAAATGCGAGCTGGACATGTCTACTGTCGAATTTTCGTTCGTTTATAATCGTCATTTCGAGTTTTGTAACTTACCAACTTCCATAGGTGTGCTGGCGACGCTTTTATTCGCCTCATTTTCAGCCTTACTCTGCCGTATGGCATCCAGTTTCTTTTCATCACTGCGCAAGCGCAAACCATTCGGGCGTTTGAGCAAATCACGCACTGCCAAACAGCAAGCGATGCGCACACGCCACTCGGTGAACGTCAAATTGTCCAATATTTCTCGCAAAATTTCCCAATAATACTTTTCCACCGACTCTTTCGGATCGCTTACGACCGAATCCCAAATGGAAATCATTGAGTTTTGTATTTTCGGCGTTGGATCGTATTTGTAGCGATACAGACGCGGTATGATCTTGCCAAGATAGGGTTGCATTTTGGCTTTCGAGTCAGCGCTTATCGATTTCAAACCGAAAGCAGCGCCCAATTTACTGGTCCAAGCGGCATTATGATTGGCCAATTGCATGAATTGATAGACCATTTCGGGTTGATTGAGATCGGAAGCGAGTGAGCACAGTTCCTTGTAGGTGGTTATGTTGCCACTGTGTGTTAATAATAATAATAATAATATTTTTATTTGCTCATTACAGCATTCTTTCGCTAAACATATACTTACCCAGTAGGCGTTTTGCCCAGCATGCCTTCGGCGAAGAGCTCAGTTTCCTCACTAACTTTATTTACTTGTCGTTTACCGCCGATCAATTGGTCCAAAAGCGAATTGGCCAAATCATTTTGACTGTTGGAATCCGAAAGTGAATAGACAAGTCCCAAGCCACGCGAGGCCACATCCTGCACGAACTCTACAACAGAAGAAATTAAAATAGTATTTAGCAAGTTGTTTTTTTCGATGTTTTGACAACTTACCGCTGTCATCGGAGAGCAGTTCGGTGAATGCAAACTGCAAGATTTCCTTATTCTTGAGCACAGCTGGTCGGTGGCTGCAATTTTTGATCAAAGCCAGTAGCCAAACTGATGAGGCCTGCGTAAAAATGAAAAAAAAATTTATTTTTTCACCACACGTGGTGAATTAGATTTTTTACAGCTTTTTTACTACAAGTAGTGATTTATATTTCTTTTATAGTTTTTTCCACGAGTGATGAGTGAAACTTTCACCACGAATGGCGAATTACATTTTGTATAGTTTTTCACCACTGGTCATGGGTTAGCCATTTATGCCATTTTACCAGAGCTTAAAAAAGACAATTTTTGTAACTGTCTTTCAGCGCCCAGTTCCTTTAATACAAAAATATTCGGCAAGATCGTCAAACAATTTGTTCGAAAATGCAGTGTCAATTTAAAATGTACATATGTATGTAGTTTCTCAATACGATGTGTAAGTTAGATTTTCTTTTCATCACAAACTAATTTTTTTTAAAGCTTTTCACCACGCATGTGGAATTAGAATTTTTATTTTTATCCCTCGTGGCGAGTTAGCTTTTATTTATAGTTTTTTCGCCAAGTGTGGTGAATTAGATTTTTTATTTTTTCCCCCGCGGGATGAGTTAGATTTTATTTATTTATAGTTTTTTCTCGGTTTTTTAATTTTTTCACCACGCGTGGTGAGTTATACTTTTTCACCATGAGTGGTGAATTAGACTTTTTTACAGTTTTTTCACAATAAGTAGTGAGTTAGCCATTTATTTCGATTGAAACTATCTTACCGCTTATCCTAAACACAATAACATCCGAAAACCATATAACTAACTAAACAAACCATCTAACTCACCTGTCTCGAATGCACATTTGGCTCTGGCACCAAACGCACCAGCGACATCATAAATTTCTCAAACATTTCATCATTACAATACGGATTACTCTTATGTTTGTTAGCAAAATCATCGCTAGCGTTTATATCATAACCGTTCAGTGTGGCCACCATAGCTTCCGAAATGGCAATATTCAAAGCAACATCCTTTTGTGTCTTTATAATTGCCAAAAACTTATCCAAATTGCGTTGTGTAAAGAATTCACCATCACCAATGGCCAAATAGCCGAGACAACGCGCAGCATCCTCACGTACGCGTGCGCGCACCGAAACATTGCGCAACAACGTGTAAATGTCATGATAAATCAGCAGCTTCGTTGAGGCTTTCGCGGCTGTTAAACGGAAAACAGGGAAAGTTATATTAAAAAAAGTAAGACTTGAAGCTAAGTGTGAGTATCGTAACCTACTCTCGTATTCAATATTATCGTCATCGTCGTTTGTGTCTGCAGCGACGGGCACTAGTATTTCCACTTCGACATTTGGTATGATGGCCATTTTGCCGATCATCGAAATACATTTGACGGCAGCGGCAACTAGCAGCCACTGTGATTCGTGCATCATTTTAACTGTAAAAGTTTTATGGTGTTAAATGTTTATTTAAAAAATTCGCTCACAACATTTAATATAAATTTTCATATTTGTTTTTTTTTTACCTATAACTTTCACTGTATTAACGAAAACATCCCATTCATGCAGTTGTTTGGCTGATGTGCCTTTTAGCAATGCGATTTTACGACTGAAGGCGTGACCCAAAACCAGCATCCAACCATGCTTATTCTCTAGCGACTTTTGTGGCAGCTCTCTGAGGCATTCGCTGATCTAAACGCAACATAATTAATGAGAAATATTAATAAAAATATTTATCGCTTTATTTACTTGTGCATCAAACTCCTTGTCCTTGCAGCCATGAGCCAAGAGTATGCCATAGACCTGAGCCACATGCGCACGCATCGTCTCCGAGACATCCTTCAAAGAATTTGACAGTGGTGTAAGCAGATGCATGTGTGATTGGGTCAGCAGCTCGGGCGCAACATTTAGTAAATCGTAAAGGCAGAGCAAGTTCACCTCGGCTATGGAAATATATTTCAATGAATTAAAGTTTTGCGAAAAGGTAAATTCAATTTAAGTGATTTTTCCGTAATTTTGTTCAATTTTTCAACAAGGAAACGTGGCATATATTCATAAATAATCAGTGTGACGAAGTAAGTCCTTTTTGACGTGTTCGTCTGTCTTTATATACGCGAATTAGTCCCTCAGTTTATGGGATATTGATCTGAATTTTTGCACATGTCTTTTTCTCCTTAAGAAGTTACTAATTTTTCGGGATCAGCAAAATCGCAAAACTATAACATATAGCTGTCATACAAATAGACCCATGAAAATCTAGTTCTTGTATAAAAAGACTTTTTTATGTGACAAGATATCCTCACGAAATTTGGCATGAATTATAGTTGCAAACAATGCTATAATCTCCGAAGAAATTGTTCAGATCGGACCACTATGGCATATAGCTGCCATACAAATAGACCCATGAAAATCTAGTTCTTGTATAAACTTTTTTATGTTTTGCATTTTGGGCTCTATTTTTCTTTGTGTACTGTACTCAACTCAACTGTACTTGTTGTTGTTGTAACGGGAACCTAATCCCAGTTAGGATGGAAAAGATGAGATAAGTTGACGTCGAGGTCATCTAACGTTAGGCCCAAGAAACTTGCTGTTTCGACGGGTTCGGACCAAAGAAAGAAAGGTGTCAGATGAATAGGGTTAGAAGGGCATGAGAAGAGGTGTCATGCGGAGACTCAGGACACGCACAACATATATTTGATTTGTCTAGATCCTGGATCCTGGATTGCGGATAAGAGGGAGTTTAATCTGCTGCTGATCGACGTAGTTAAGAAATGACCAATCAGGTGCCTGGAGGCATGAGTTCTACGAAAGCAGGAACTGCTGGGAGAAGAGTTCATTATGCTTCTTAACTAAAAGCATATTGGTGCGGCGTAGTTAAGGACCGGCCGCCCGATTGTCAACAACGTTTCTTTGTTCTTTCTCTATGTGCTGACTGCTAGCGACCTGAGGTGCGGGAACGGCTCTGTACTTTGGCGATAATGGCGGTCGTGTGAGGAATAAAGGGGCACATGCTAAAGAAGGTTACAACTAAAATTTTAGGGTTATTGACAGACGGAATCTTAACGCTATCGACTGCAATATTAAGGTTAAGTCTGCACTCCTGTGTCCAGTTTGTGAATATGGTCGCTGAGGATTTAGTCTGATACAGTTACAAATTCCGTGCAGCGAGGAAGCGAGAAAGGTCGGACAGATAGCCGTTTACTCCACGCTACTCACTTCGTTTGGCCTCCACATAACGTTTCACGAACAGCACATATTGATGCAGTTCATTTTGTTCGCTCTCTTCATAGTTTTCGGCTATATAAGACTTCAATTTGGCTGCCGCCTTCTCATCGCCAGGTGCGGCACGTGCGCCAGACGAGTACCAGAGACAGATGCGCAAGTAATCCAATATCTATAAGCAAAACAATTATTACTCTTGATACACAAAATTTCGGCTTTTATTTACCTCCTCGTAGACAGTTTGACTGAATGCCAATTTGACATTACTAATTGTTTCGCAACCATAATTCTTCAACAAACGTCTTTCAGCCATTTGACTAACGTGTTGCATGATGCTTTTAAAGCTGGGCAACACAATCGGACGGCGTTCAGTTGATAATTGATTGAAATCGTCTTTTGGTTGCTCCACATATTCCACGGAGTAGATTAGGTTGTAGTCTACGTGATCCTTCTTTGAAACGCCATACAAGTAAGTGGTGACGGTGTCGTGCAAGTGATTACTGGACATAAAATATATAAAAATAATAAAAATATAAACAAATTTTGGAATAAAAGTGTGCAGCATACCGCTCGCCTGCAATTAGCAGCAATAAGAGACGCGCTGGCGCATAATATTCGGGATAGCAAGTGGTGAGAAATACGCTTGTGGCATTCTGCACGATCTGCTGTTTCGATTCGACATTATCCGACAGCATGGCCAATAACAAATGTTGTTGTCCACTTAATTGTACATTCTCCTCGAGATTTTCCGCCTGTTCGGCAGACTTTTGTGACTTCCAAGCAAATGCCGGTGCCATGGCGACCAAAGCATCACGTATGGACGATTGTAGATCAGCTGATGCATTGGCTAAATGATTGAAAAATGCGAGTACTACCTTCAAATCTTGATTTATGACCTCCGGACAGGTACGCGCTAATTGTGCGAGCGCGGAGAGCCCAGCATTTTGTACATCGTGTGCTTCGTTCGATTCGCGTCCACTTACTTTGATGAGACCGGTAAGCAGCACCTTTGCCACTTTGGAGACTATGGCAATTGGGCCACTGAAAAAATTCAATAAAATGTTATGAACATTAATAAAGAAAAAAATTTATAAAATTAAAAAAAAAATTAATTAAAAAAAACAATAATTAAAAAAATTAATTTAAAAAAAATTAATTTAAAAAAAATTAATTAAAAAATTAATAAAAAAAAAATTAATTGAAAAAAATTAATTAAAAAAAAACAATTAAAAAATTAATTTAAAAAAAAAACAATTAAAAAAATTAATTAAAAAAAAAACAATTAAAAAAATTAATATAAAAAAAAAACAATTAAAAAAATTAATTAAAAAAAAACAATTAAAAAAATTAATTAAAAAAAGCAATTAAAAAAATTAATTAAAAAAAACAATTAAAAAAATTAATTTAAAAAAAATTAGTTTAAAAAAAATTAATTTAAAAAAAATTAATTTAAAAAAAATTAATTCGAACTTTTTTTTTAATTTTAATTAAATGTAATAAAATATCAAAAAATTATTAAAAATAAAAAATTATTAAAAAAATTAATTTAAAAAAAATTAAAAAGAAATTAATAAAAAAATCAATAAAAGATATGATAAAAAATATGATTAAAAATTTGTATTTAATAAAGATAAAAAAATATTATTTAATAAAAAAAACTTTGTTTAATAAAAATTTTTTTAAATTTTAATTGATAAAAAAAATTTATATATGAAAAATTTAATATAAAAAAAAATAAAAAGAAAAAAATTTAAAAATTATAAAAAAAAAATAATAAAAATAATTTTAAATATAATGGAAAAGATATAGAAACAAAAACTATTACGAAATAAAAAAAAATATTACAAAATATCTCGATTTGGATACTAACTCCTTGATAAGATTCTCAGCGAATTGCAGCGCCAACACTTTGCACTTCTGATTTGTATTCTCGCCAAAGAGACCCTCGAATATGACTTGTATGCCTTTGGGCGTATTTATGCCCTTACCACGGCATTTAATCAAGTATTGTAGTAGTTTTTGACGCACACGTGCACAGCAAGGCGATGTCTTGCGTTCAGCATCCTGACTGTTGTTGCCACAGAAGAGCGTATAGAGTGGCGCGGTCATTTGTGGATCGGCAAAATCAATTGCTGTGCACACTTTGCTCAACTCCGCTATGGCAGGTGTGGCAACGCTGAAACGTGTATCTGAGGAAGCTAAAACCAAAAGGATAAACGATTCGACGTCCTTAAAGAGGCCAGCGCAAATCAGGCGGACAATGCCTTTCTTAATCTAAAGAGAAAGAAAAAAAGAAAATAATATTAATAAATGCATGTTATTTTGTACATTGGCCTGTGTCAAACCTTCTCCAGCTCTTCAGCCTTCCAGTTACTAACGGCAGCACGTTTAAACGAATAAAAACTCATGCCAGGTGGTAGCACATCTTGTTCTTGTGTAACGCCATAGGGTAGCAGTAAGACGTCTTGCAGCAATTGTAGAAAATTTTTACGAACTGTGGGCTTGTCGTCCAACTTCAAGACTTCGTTCACACGTGCTGGATCATCTGGTAGCTTTATGTCGCCCAAAATTGGCAACACGAGCATAAAGAGTCTAAGAGAATGGAAATACATTTAATGAAAAATGTAAGAAAATTAAAAAATCACCATTACTGGCAAAATAACATCCAGTGGACATATCAAATCAGTTTAAATACAACAAATACTTACTTATCACGATAATTCTCCAGCTTTTCCTCGCAGACTAGCACTTTAGGCACCAGTGCGCTCTGTTGCTCTATGCTGAGGCGTGGAAAACCCATTGTTATGAAAATTATAGCAAAATTGAGCAAAAATGGTGAATTGCCCGCATTAGAGTATTGATCTAAAAGCGCTTCAACAGGTATTTGCACCAAGGGGCGTGAGGTGACTCTGCGCTTAATATGCGTCAGCACTTCAACGACCTATGGAAAATAAGTATATATGTATGTGTTATTGTGTTTTTTAAGTAAATTTTGTAATCATGTTCAAGACCTTTGTGCGCACCGCATCATGCGGTGAGGAGATCTTCAATATGACCGGCGTCAAAAAGCGTCCCACAATAGCCTCCAACTTTTCATCACTGTCGGCACAACCCAAACGCAGCAGCACACGCTCCAATAATTCTTTAAAACAATAATTAAATGTATAAATATTTATTGTAGTTGTGTTTAATATTTGATATTGATTTTATATAATTTTAAATTAATTAAAAGGCAATTTCTTACCAATTTCTTCAGCTGGTGTTGATGACATTTTTTTTGTTTTCTGCTTTGTGTTAAATATTCGCTGTCAAATAATTTTCAGTTTGATTTTTTTGTTGTGTTTAAAATGAACATATGTGCGAACGGCTGTTTCTTATTGGAACATTTGCAAATGCTGCTTTTTGCTGCAAGCGCATTCACAATAGTGTTTATTTAAAATAAATATTTTAGAAAATTAATATAGCAATTGAAAAGAAAAAAATACTTTGTTAAAAACGAAATTATAACAACTACATATATAATAAAAATAGTACCTAATAAATAGAAATAATAATTTCATATGTAATTTTTGCACTAATTTAGGCATAACTTCCATTTACCACAGAATAACGAATTTGCTAATAAGGATAACTATTTTACTTATTACTTGTCAATAATTGTAAATTGTTTAATCATAGGTGCATCATTAAATTTTTTAAGCTCTTGGTGAATGCTTCTTAAATCAATAATCATCAGCTGGGGCATCAGCTGAGTAATTACACCTTTTATACTTGAATAAATTATGCATATTTCAACAGAAGGGTAGGTTTTATATATCACATGTATAAATTTATCTATAAATCATTATAATAAAAGTTCATTTTACGACCAGCTGTAATTAAACCTGTCTGCCACATTAGCGACGTCTTTGCCTTGAGCGTAGCGTGCAATGCGTGTCCTCATAATAAAGTTTTATCGATATTCCAGCAACAATCAACCATCATATGCGTATGGCTTGTTGAAGCAGACTTGCTGCACAAGCACAACAACAACAAGCAAAAGTTTGTCACTTCCCCGGAAAGGCGCACCCCTTAAATGCGGCGCTCGCTTTTAAAAATAGAAATTTCGGCTGTATGATTTTTGTTGTAGCTATGTATGACTGTATGTATGTACACATGTATATGTGTATAGCTGCAAATGTAAATGTGTTAGCGAGCAAAAGGTAAACAGGATACGTCAAGGAGAAGGTGTAAGTAAATAAACGCAAATGCAGTATGTGATTTTGGTATGCAAATTATTTATTTTAGAAATAAAAATTAATTGAATGAGGAGAAGTGCAGGTAATAGAGAAAATATTGAATTAACAAAAACGAGTAATTAAAAAAAACTGAGAGATGAGGAAGGCAACGTGTACATACATATATACATATAGTAAATATGTATGTATGTATAAACAAAAATAAGTATATTTTAGTATAAATGCTAGTAAAAAGAATGAACAAAATAATATTTGGTATTTATTATTATTTATTACAATAAAAAATAATTATTATAAATAATAAAATACAATAATTAATTTAAAAAAATATATGTATATATGTAATTACTATAAATATCATATAAAATAAAAGTAAAATATAATTCTTCAAATTCAAAATAAAAATCTAATAAATAAAATTATTTTAACTGTAAGAATTAATAAAACCTATTTTTTTTTAAATAATAAAAATAAATTTTAACAATAAATATGATAAAAATTAATAAAAAATAAAATATATAATATTGTAATAAAAATAAAATTTTATTTAATTAAACAACAAACAAAATAAATACATATTTCAATAAACATGCGTTATTTATTAAAAAAAAATACATTATTTATTAAAAAAATAATAATTTACGAAAATATACGTAACATAAGCTTACTTTAGGTAAATGTAAAGTAAAAAGCATAAATAAATTATATGATTTAAAAACTATTATGATACATACTTATTAGTAAAAATAATAACCGATTTTTAACATAAATATTATAAAAAATATTTTTTAATTATAGTTTTTGGTATTTAAAATAAAAATGTAGTAAATATATAAAAAAAAAAAAAAATTATTTAAACGAGTTAGTAATAGTAATTAGTCAAAAAAAAAAACAAAAAATAGTTTATTGAAATTTTATTAATATTTTTTATTATTTTTAATATTTTTTAATTATATGTTTTGGCATTTTCAATATAAAAATATAATAAACAAATAACATAAAATATAAAAAATATATAAAAAAATGGAAATAATAGTTTGTTGAAATTTTATTATTATATTTTTAAATGTTAGTTTATTAATATTTTAATTAATGATTCTTAAAACGTAATTTAAAGTTGCTTCAAAAAATTTATATTAAAAACAGCAGAAAGATTAAAAAAATAAATAATTTATTGGAGAAAATATAATATTATTATAAATTATTATTATAAAACAAACTTGATATCGGAATTAAAATAACAAAAAATAAAAAAAAATTTATGCAAAAAAATAAAAATAATAGTAATAAGAATAAAAAAATATTTATTTTAATAATTTTTAATTAATTTATTTTTTTTATATATTTTTATAATTATAAAAAATATTATTTATTATAATTTGTTGCATATAATTTTTTTTAATATTTAATAAGTTTCAAAATTTAACGTAAATGTAGGGTGCATAGATACAAAAAATTATAATACCGTTATAAATTATCATTAAAAAAAAACTTGACAACATAATTAAAATAATAGAAAATAATAATTTAATATAAACAAATTTATGCAAAAAACTAAAAATAATAGTATTAAAAGCAAAAAAAAATTATTACATTTTTTTAAATATTTTTTTTTTTTATTTATTAATTTTATTTTAAATAAAATTATGTAAGGTGCATAGTTAAAAGTAGCAGAAAAAAACTTGATAACATAATTAAAATAATAATAAAAAAAATAACAAATTTATGCAAAAAATAATAAAAATAAAAAAATATTTATTATTATTTTTTAAAATATTTTTTTTTTTAATATTTAATAATTTTGAAAACTTAATTTAAATTTTCAAATAATTTATTTCAAATAAAATTATATTAGTTGCATAGTTAAAAATAATCTAAAAAAATTTATATTCTATTTAAAAAAAACTTGATGACACAATTAAAATATAACAATATTAAAAAAAACAAATTTATGCAAGAAAGTAATACAAAAATTCATTATAATTTTTTAAATTATTATTTTTTAATATTTTTTAATTTTAAAAACTTAACTTAAATTCACTATATATATTTTACTTTAAATAAAAGTTATGTAGATTCGTAATTAAAAATAACAGAGAAAATAAAACTATATTTAAAAAAACTTGAAAAAAGAAAAAAAAAATATAAAAAAAAATTTTTGAAATAATTTTAATACTTTTTATGTTAAAAAAATTAATTTAAATTCACTGCATACATACATACATATATAATAGAAATAAAAAAAAAATGTATTATAAATTATAAATAAATTTTTTATACATTTTTAACTTAACGAAACTCCCTGTAAATATTTTATTTAAAAAAAAGTAAGGTGTCTAGTTAAAAATAGCAGAAAAAACTTTTAAACTTTTTACTTTATAAAAAAGAGATACTACAATCAAAAAATAATAATGGTAAATATTTATTACAATTTTTTAAAAATAATTTTTTTTTTTATTACGTTTTTATTTATTATATTTTTTGAATATATTTTTTTTTTTTAGTTAAAAACCTAACCTAAATCACCAAAAATAGTTTATTTGAAAAAACAACTAAGTTAGGTTCATAACTAAAAATAGTGCTAACCTCACTTTTTCATACACTCCATGCTGTCATTAAAAATATGCAGAATTGGACCTTGATGCGCTCATACCAACAGAGAAATAAAACATTAAAATGTACATAATGCATACAACATTTAAAAAAGGACCGCACACACTCAGCGTCAACGCAAAAGGCATGAAACAGCATACACCAACACTACAGCAGAACGACTTAAGCATATACACACTATATACTTATGTACTATATCTGCAACTTTTCGTACGCAATGCAACGTTTTCCAACACGACACACAAACACACACATTTCTGAGTTGTCTTCACTTTTGGCGCTATCAGCGCCTTTTCCGAACCGTTTCAGGTTGTGCAGAACCGTTTGGCGCTCAACGGCGGCGGCGACGGCGACCTCTTTGCGCCAGTCAACATTAGTGCGCGTCGCCAGCCATGGCTCGGGTCGAGTGCTGAACTCAACGAAGCTACCCAGCTGCGTTGAACTGCACGAAAAACCAGCATGCGCTCGCACGACCCCCCTCCCACCGACCAAGCGTTGCTTGCGCGTTATCACACGGAACCTACTTGTTGTCTGCCTGTTTTTATGCGTCATTTTTCGCATTTGGCTGCTATGCATTGTTGGCGTTCTGTGTCACAAATTCGCCGCGCGGCGCTCTCATAAAGGCGCTGCCAGCAACTGGCCTTGTTGAGCTCACTTCGCCGCCTAACCTAGCCCTGAGAATGTAGTCCAGTGGTTTTCTCATGTGTATGTGTGTGTGTGCTTACAAGCCGCTTACTTGGTAGCGTAAAGGCGAAACGGCCCGTTCCATGGCGTTGTGCCGTATACATACATACATATGTATGTATAAGTGGTGTATATAACATACATTTGTATATGTAAGTATATTTATATACATACATACATATATACATTTTTTCGGTGTTCACATTTTACTGTTCATGTTTTTTATTTTCAGCATTGCAGGGCTTTGTACACTTGTACGATTCGGCCCACCTCTGCAGCAATCCTGCTTGCTTGCGGTAAAAGCAACCTGTCCGTACATGTTCATGCATGTAAAATTGTGTGTATGTATAACTACTGGGTTCTGTGCCTGTGCTAGTTATTTGTGTAGCTTATATTTTTAATACTTGTACGTAGCCTTGATGGCCTTTTACCTCTGCCGCTCCACCTCTTGCTCTTGTTCCAGCTTTTGCTGCTGCGCGCTGCTACTACGCCTGCTGCTGCGGCAAAGTGTACTGCTGTGCGCTTACTTGTTGCTTTTTGTTACACTTTGTGGTTTTGCAACCATTATTATAGCTGCTCGCTGGGGCTTTATGCGCACAAATAACTGTACATGCACACATACACTGGTGTGTACACACACATACAAATGTAAATTTGTGTGTATTTTACAGCTTAGCCTTCCAAAAGTCGATCTGTTTCTATAAATGTATTCAAGGAAACACACAAGCATGAAAGCCACTCCTAATTCTAAGTATATTGTTGAAATGTTTTTAAAAGGATTTTTCATTCCATAAGAAATTGTAATAATATAAATAAAGTATTATGTATGTGCGCAAAAGGAAAGGGCAAAAAAACAGTATGCTATAACAATAACGGATTATTGTAAGCTGCAGTTGCTTGCATTTGTTATGCAGAGTTTTGCGTGTTTTATGGCAATCAGCAGCCGCAGGTAGCGCATGCAATTGTGTCGTTGGGGCGTATGAGTAACATTTTGACATTTCATTATTTGCCAATGGGGAAATGTTAATGTGTGTATTTGCAATGTAATGCAATGTAAATAAACTACAAAATATGTAAATAGTGCAAATTTTGTGGCGAATGCATTTAGAGTATAAACATGTGTTAATGAAAGTGTATAAATAAAGTTCTAAATTGACTCTTACCAAGCATTAGGGCGGTTTACACTTCGCCAATTTGTTAAAAATATATGAAATTTGTAATTAAAATTTTTTTCAAATAAATTTTTTAATTAAAATGTTTTTTTTATGAATAATTAAAAGGAAAAATATTTTAGAAAACATTTTTATTTGTTTTTTTATTAGTATTTTATAATTTTTTATTATTTTTCTTAAAATTTTTTTGTAATTAAAATATTTCTTTGTAAATAATAAAAAATAAAACTATGTATTTAAAAAAGAAAAGGTTTTTTTTAGTTAATTTTTTTTTTTAAATTAATATTTTATAAAGTTTTTATTGTTTATTTTTTTAAATTATTATATGGTAATGCGTAATGGCTGCAGAGAGCTTTCATGCATAAGGTACATACATACATATGTACATGCAGTGAGGACATTTTTCGACATTCAGCGGGCATTCAACAATGAGCAGACGAAAACGGTCATTAGTGTCCTAGACAAGTTAGACAATGAAACGAACGTCAAGGATCTGATGTGTTGCGCACTCAGTAATAGAACTGTGCACTACGAAAGTCGATAGAGGCACCTAGAAAGTTGACTTTCTGACCACGAAGGTCAATAGAGACACCCCGAGAAATGGTGTTGTGTCTCCTTTACTCAGGGTCTTAGTGGTAAAAGACCTACTGAAAAAAGTCGAGGTCTAAGGCTATCGGGTTAATGCATATGCAGATGATGTTGCCCTTATTTTTAAGGAAAATTCCTGGATACCGTTTACTTGTTAACATAAGGGTGCCTCAATGTGTTATCCAGTGTTATGCGGAAGTAAAGGGGCTTAGCTGTTAATCCAAATAAAAGTGAACTGGTTTTATTTATCAGGAGGTGCAAAATCCCGGAAGCACCCTTTCCTCATTGGAGGACTCTCGACTTCTTTCTCTTGAAGAGATGAAGTACTTGCACCATTTTCTTGAAAGCAAGCTATCATGGAAACCCCATTTAGAAGAGAGCGTGAGGAAGGCCTTTGGTGACCTAATATTGTTGTAAATGAGCTGTTCGGGTGCAGTTTGGACTCTCATCAAAAGTTGTATTTGGGCTTTACGAAATGTAGAACCCAACAATACTGTTCTATGTTGCATTTGTCCGATGGAGGACACTCAGTACAGCCACTCTGACAGGTCTCTCTCTGAACAGGTAGAACGCACAACTGCACTACGTACAGCACCAACGATGGCACTTAAAGCTCTTCTACACATAGCACCCGTGGGCGTATGTACATAGCCGACAAAAATATTGCTGTGAAGGTTGCTATCAGACTGTGGGAAACTTGACATATTAAGGGTACCAGAGAGAGATATTCCGAAATTTTCTTCCACTTCTACTGCATCCCTTGTATTCTGATATCAAGGGTACAATACGTCGCGGAACCTACTCCTTGTGGCATCTTCTTCGCACACATACCACCGCGAGATATGTGGATTTGGTGGAATTATTGGAGAATAGGGGCAGTGAGTATTTTCATGGATAGATCGAAGCTCAAGTGGAATGTTGGAGGACGGGCGCTTTTTGTCGGGAGCTCTTAATGAGTTTCAGACTACCAAACCACTGCAGTGTCTGTCAAGCAAAAGTGACAGGCATCAAGGTAGCAATAGATATACTACCCCGAATACGCGGTTTCTTTTAGGGAGGTATGCATCCATTCCGAAAGCAGAGCTGGTTTGAGCTCTGACCTTTTTAAGCTACTTTCGTATCAAACTCGTCTGGTTTATTAGCAAAGATGTACTACCGCGAAGTGTAGATCTGGTTTCAGTGTGCTTATAGTGAGCTCAAAGCTAATTACGGAATCCATGATCTCATCAAGCTACATCCGTAACAAACTTGTTAGAATCGTTGGAAATTGTAAATCCTATAAGGTCTCTCACACAAATTCCGTCATGGTGCGAACGAGTAGAGTTTTCTCTGTCTACGTGCATTCGGGCGCTGAATCTATTAGCTATGCGTGAGCTCTGCAAGCGTTGGTCAGCAACCAGCTGTTGTGTGGTTGTGAAAGCCTTCCGGATCAAAGTGGAACATAAGAGCTCGATTGAACTGTTAGCTCTTAGCATTGCCGCAATGATAGCCCAGTTAGGACTGGATACTACCCAATCGGCACTCATGCTGTGAGACTAAAGATTTTGAAGGACGCTTAATGTCAAATTTGTAATGAGGAAAATGAGGCGGACGCAAGTTGACAAAGAGGTGGAAACTTCTGTCCAGCTTTCGCCAGTCTAAGGTTGGAACATTTTGGTTGCCATACTTTTTACGAACTCGGCGCATTGGCTAAAATTGATTATAAAGGGTGATTTTTTAAGAGCTTGATAACTTTTTTAAAAAAAAAAACGCATAAAATTTGCAAAATCTCATCGGTTCTTTATTTGAAACGTTAGATTGGTTCATGACATTTACTTTTTGAAGATAATTTCATTTAAATGTTGACCGCGGCTGCGTCTTAGGTGGTCCATTCGGAAAGTCCAATTTTGGGCAACTTTTTCGAGCATTTCGGCCGGAATAGCCCGAATTTCTTCGGAAATGTTGTCTTCCAAAGCTGGAATAGTTGCTGGCTTATTTCTGTAGACTTTAGACTTGACGTAGCCCCACAAAAAATAGTCTAAAGGCGTTAAATCGCATGATCTTGGTGGCCAACTTACGGGTCCATTTCTTGAGATGAATTGTTGTCCGAAGTTTTCCCTCAAAATGGCCATAGAATCGCGAGCTGTGTGGCATGTAGCGCCATCTTGTTGAAACCACATGTCAACCAAGTTCAGTTCTTCCATTTTTGGCAACAAAAAGTTTGTTAGCATCGAACGATAGCGATCGCCATTCACCGTAACGTTGCGTCCAACAGCATCTTTGAAAAAATACGGTCCAATGATTCCACCAGCGTACAAACCACACCAAACAGTGCATTTTTCGGGATGCATGGGCAGTTCTTGAACGGCTTCTGGTTGCTCTTCACCCCAAATGCGGCAATTTTGCTTATTTACGTAGCCATTCAACCAGAAATGAGCCTCATCGCTGAACAAAATTTGTCGATAAAAAATTTTCGAACCGAACACTGATTTTGGTAATAAAATTCAGTGATTTGCAAGCGTTGCTCGTTAGTAAGTCTATTCATGATGAAATGTCAAAGCATACTGAGCATCTTTCTCTTTGACACCATGTCTGAAATCCCACGTGATCTGTCAAATACTAATGCATGAAAATCCTAACCTCAAAAAAATCACCCGTTATATGATAAATTTGTGTCAAACTCTGGCCTTTTGCGACCATCTTTTTGATCCACTCCTGAGAGAGTTCTGTGTATCACAACGGATAAGCGTCTCTATGGGTCCAAGTGGGTTTATTCGTGAAAGCAACCTATTTACCTAATCTCCCCTAAACGGAAGTGTTATCCACCCGGTTACGGCGCCTGCTGCGCTTACAAATTTTTTACGAAGTTTGGTCCTCAAAGTTTAGTTCTAGTCTTGAAAAAAAACCAAGCTTGTTCAAAGCTTGTCCTTCACAGCAGCTACAAAGTCGACTCAATGTCTGCAGCTCAAGGTTATTTATTCTAAATTTTTACTTCGCGTTGCCAACTATCACAAAAATTATGGAAATAATGCCCGTGGAATTGATGGATGAGGCCGATGATGCAACTGGGAACCAGTTGTGCTGGTTATTTGGTAAAAAGGTGTACATACTACATATATACATAGCACTTCGTATATATGTACATATGTATTACTTATATACATATGTAATTACCTTCTTATGATGAGTACGTTTATTCATTCGCGGCACGAGTACGTGAAATACGTAAATCCACGTACTTGAAGCGCAAAAGAAACCTCTAGGTCATAATGGGAGCCTCTTCAACAACAAAAACAACAACAACTATACAAAACATAACAACAGAAGCGCGTATACCGCAAATAATTGCTTTGTTATGTGTGCTATGCAGAAGAAGCGGCTTAAGTTAAGCTTGAAATGTACAAGTGATTATATAAGGCATGCAAAAGCTGTTGCGGCGACGAATATACATACTTATATGTATGGAACTATATGCAAGCACATATTTACATATGCATGTAGATATGTTTGCGTGTATTAAACCTGTCTTTTGATGCTTTTGTAGATTCTTACGGATGTTTTTTATGTATTTTGTCGCTGCTCAATGCATACATACAAACATGAGTACATATGTATGTATATACAACATACATACGTATATTAGTATGTACATAGATATGTTCCACTGTCTTCGTTAGCTACAAAGCTTAGCTAAATGTACACATGTTCTTCAATCCTTTGCTCTTCGCCAAAACACACACATGCGGGTCGCACACACACGCACACACACACGCAGATGCACTTGTTGTGCAACCCGCTGTGTTGTTTATGCTGGAAGAATGTTAAGAAAATCTACGCTAATTCGCAATGCGCAACTACATATAGTTATTGTTGTTGTTGTTGTTGGTTGTGGCTGCTATGTAACCTCGACGGTTGTTGGCTGGTGTGGAGGGTAGACGAGAAAGCGCCAATGTTTGCTAACTGAATGAAGGAATGAATGAATGCAGCTAATAACAACAACAACAACAACAGCAACAGCATAATGCGGCAAAAACGGTGGCCATCACAAGCACATGTGTATGCAAAAAATATATACACACATATATATGAATGTATGTATGTATATCAAAGCTTATGTGTGTGTGCGCGCTTGCGGCGACAATGCGATGATGTGGAATTGCAACAAAAGCGCGCAACAACACTAACAACAGCCCGGAACGAGCGGCAGCCAACTAAACTGAAGATCCAACAAAAACAACAACAACTAACTAACTATGTAGTTACATATGTACGTGTATTTCAAGAACGCATTAAGAGCCCTTCACATTGGACTAGCTGCGTCATTGCGCTGCCACTCGGCTTATTTGCTGGACTTTTTGCACCGACTGCGGCCACAGCTAGGGCTTTGGCATTGCTGTTGCTTGCTTTTGCGCTGTGCTACGTTGAGTTGCGCTTTGTCTTAAGCTTTGCCGCATTGTCATCCAACATGACAACTGCAATGTGGCAAAGAAAATCGAGAGAAATAAAGAAAACGAGAAGGAAGCGTGCAAAAAGTGCCAGGCAGCGCAAGCCAGTAGGCAAGGCGTAACAAAATACAAAAAACAAAAACAAAAAATAAAAAACAGAAAATACGTGCACTTCGACTGCAGTGAAGCTATGATACCCTGCACAGGTGCGTTTCTTATAGCATAAAAGGGTATAAAACATTTGTTTATATAGATTTTGAGCCAATTCGTATGACAGCTATATGCTATAGTTGTCCGATTTGAACAATATGTTGAAATATGGTAGTTTTGCATTAAAAAATTATTCAAGCCAAATTTCGAGAAGATATTTTGTCAAATAAAAAAGTTTTTCATACAATAACTTTATTCTGATCGTTCAGTTTGTAAGGCAGCTATATGCTATAGTGGTCCGATCGAAACAAATTTTTCGGAGATTGTACCTTTGTCTTGGACAATAATCTGTACTAAATTTTGCGAAGATATCTTGTCAAATAAAAAAGTTTTTCATACAAGGGCTTAGCTTTGATCAGTCAGTTTGTATGGCAGCTATATGCTATAGTGACCCGATCAAAACAATTTTTTCGGAGATTGTAGCTTTGTCTTGGACAATAATCTGTACTAAATTTTGTGACGATACTTTGTCATTTGAAAAAGTTTTCCATACAAGCATTTTATTTCGATCGTTCAGTTTGTATGGCAGCTATATGCTATAGTGGTCTGATATCGGCGATTCCGGCATATAGGCAGCTGCTTGGAAAAGCATGTAAGCATCTAAAACTAAGGCACTAATCACATATATACAAGTATAAACAGGCCGACGGTTTTTGGCGAAAGAGCTGAAGCTCCGTTGGAAACACCAGGTGTAGAAGGACCTGGCAATAACCACGTAAGCGATGTTTACGCCAATAAAGAAGAAAAATTTTTTTTTTGGGTATCCAACATTTCCTTCTAGAGTTAACAACATCTTGGAAAAACTTATGTATACAGGGTATAAAAAAGAACTCGTAAAGATATATGCATGACTCGGCTGCGTTAAATGTTTGCATTGCCGCATAACCGCTGCATTGCAACAAACAAGCGCCTGCCGCGGCAAGCGCACAGTCAGCCAGCCAACTAGCTGAGGAAGTGACCAAGCGACGAGGCGTCCGACCGCCAAACGCGTCAACCCATCAATGTGCCACGCATCCAATGTATTGGCATTGGTCATATTAACTCTTTGGCGCAGCTATTGAACATTCGCATGACGAAGCGGCAGGCCACATACCATCGCTGCTAGCTACTGCTGTTGCTGCTGCACTTGTGACCCCGCTGACGTTGTAGAAATATTACGTCCACGGACCGCATAGCACTTTAGCGGATCTAACAGTAATAAACACTAGCCAGAACACGACCCCTTGAGGGGTGCCTAGACGAGTTTTCATGTTGCCACCGCATTTTAGCACAGCGCATGTGTGTGTGTGTGTGTGGCGGCGTTTAAAGGAAGAAGGCAAAGTGGGCAATAACAGCAATGCGCCATTTTTCGCATCCAACAGTTGCCGCGCTTCCAACTCGGCCGCACTACTTACTCGCACACTTAGGCGGAATCAACGAAACATTGCGGACAATTATGTGCTGGATACGAGCGCGCATTACTGCAGACTAAATGGCGTATAATAAACGCAGACTGTGTGGCATTTTATGGTAGTTAGTCAATTTTAATACAAACACACGCATGGATGAAGACGCCTGGCAGTGAGGTTGAGTTGGTGGAGCGTACTTAATTGCATGTGGTACGATCCATTTAAAGGACTTGGTCTTACGCGTGTGGCTCGTAGCAAGGGAACGTGGATTTGTTGACGGTTAAAAGCCTAGACTAGACTAGAAGAAGTCAAAATGATTCCGGCATTATGGAGTAGGTTAGGACTCACTATCTCTACCTCCTCCAGTCTATTATACCGTGGGGACCACAGATGCTAACAGCGTAGTCTTGCCAATGTCGGACAAGTGCAAAAGAGATGCTCCATTGTTTCCCTGGTGCCCTGCCTAGACATTTATTGCAGTTGTGGAGTAACGACACACAATTTCTTCACGGTTAATTTCATAGTGTGTAAAAAAAAAGTAGTCCAAAAGATTCCAGGAAATACCGGACATTGGTTTATTGATGCTTAAAGTAGTCCAAACGGTAAAACCCCACAGTCTAGAACTCTGAATATTTCAAATTATACCGGATTGCATCGGAACAATACTACAGTCTAAACCAAAAGGTCGTCCAAATAATTTCGGGAAGCCTCTGAGCAAGAAAACATACATATGTATAATTGATAGTTAAAACCCTACGGTATAGAACAAAGAATTCCGGTTTTCCAAAATATCTCACAGATTGGACACACAAACCTGAATTCCGTTTGGAGTTGTTGTTTTTAGTATTCTTGTCCTTGGTAAAAGGGTTCCCACTCAGAGCCGCTATCCGTCCCCCGGAAATGTAGTCGCCTTTTATGGTGCCAAGGTTATCTCAGTGACGAGGCCAAGACGAGAGTTGACGCCTACTCAAAACCAGTTCAAGCCAAAGTCGTCCAGTAGGAGTGAGATTGAGGAAACTCTCAGATATTGTCACCCCTCACTACCCACAGTTAAATTGATATCTACTGATTCCCACTGCTTGTTACGAAAGCACGGTAAATTCAGGAACATAACTTGGGGTAAGATCTGAGGTATGTTAGATTAATATTTTCTAAGATGACGAAATGGTTTGGAGCAAGACCAGTGCGGAAATGTTGTCGCGGATTGAGAAGATTCTCGGACTCTGAAGTTGTTAAATTAGAGCGAGAACTTGTAAAACATTGGGTCTAAGACAAGGACCTAATTAAGTTTGACCACCTCAACCAGACCTTTTAAATTGTTTGGTAGAGTTCTTCAATTTAGAAAACTATAGGAACATATGGAACAGCATATAAACTTGAGTCAAGACAAAAAATTATAAAATAAAAAATATAAGACTCAACTAAGTTATTCTAAGGGCTTTATTAGAGTAATCTTATAAGCAATCTTATCAACTCTAATAAAAAGTATAATAAAATGGCTTGAAGAAGGCCACTATACGTGCACATGCTTATCGATTGCTTTATTGCTGAACAGACGGACCAATATAGGTTTATCAAAATATTTGCGGGCGCCTTATCGCCAACGATATCCCTTATCAACGACGAAGAATTTGACGAGACTGGTTTATTCCCATTGTGGAAGATGACGTTTTTAACTAAATGCGGTTCTTTTCGGTTCAAATCATAAAGTGGGAATTAACATGTCAATATGTGGAAGATAGTTTCGCTAGCTCTCTTTGCTTCCTCTCTGGTTATTGTGGACAAATCATGGTAAGAAAATTGGTAAAGGATGCTTAAGGCTGTTTCCACTACAGTCGGGTCAAAATACCGGCATGGAGTTCCGATTTTTATCTGGTATTGCTGTGAAATCAGCACAATTCTAGACAAGTATGGATTTTGAGAGTAGCTGAACTCAATTTCCTTTCTTACACTATTTTCTTAATTTGTTTTCTTCGCTGTTGAAGTTCCCAAGTCGAAAGTCGCATAAAAGCTTCTGGTATCGAGTTAGAAATTACTTAAACCGAAACTCCTTCTATCTGAGGGTTTGGCAATAAGATTCCACCGGTTTCGAAATCAAATAGTGAATACTGGGTGCAAAAAGACTGATAAGGTTAGATGTTTCGGAAATAATTTTAATTTCAATATTCGCGACCTAAAGAAGGATGATGGACAATTATTTTTGATCGGATATTGGAAAAAAAGACTTGGAGCAAGTTTGGTTCCACTTTTTCGGCGTGCCGTAGCATACCGTGTGAGCCAAAATCGTTACTACTTGGTTCAATTCCGTAATCAAGCTTTAAATCTTGGACAAATCGGTATTTCCATCGTTTCAACCTGCATACTACATAGCTCTAAATCTTGTTTCCGGACTGAGCCCTCAGGAAATATCGTAGTGGTTGTGGTTAAAACCCGAATGCGCGAAGAACTGACACTTTGTCAGTTGAATGTAGAGTTGTTTTGCCAACGGGGTGCCGGACCCAAAGTACGGTAGAGGTTATAGATGGGCGTCAAACTCTAGGAACGTGGTTAGTGAGTCCATTCTATAGGTCGTCAGCAGGTACCCACGTTAAATACATCGGACGTTTCCTTTTAACGCCGTTAGCCTAGGAGTCTACATAAGAAAAGAAAATTTGAGGTTAAGGAAAAATTTCATTAACGACTCCGACTTTTAAGGGTAATACCAAGCAAGCTTTTCGGAAAAGCGATAGCGGGGAGAAGATCACATAGAAAACTGAGGTTTTACATTCAATACTGTGAAGATGTGAAGGAAATCAGGTTCCTGAATACTGAGTTTCTGTGTTGAGCAGATATGAAAGACGTCTGGTTCTATAAATGATAGGTTCCACTACTGCGCAGATATAAAGGAAAATAGATTCTTTGAATAATGGGTTCCTCTTACAATAAAATTGTATCTACTCGTATAGTACCAATATGTCTCTTGTATTAAGCACCCTGTACGAACCCTACAAAACACACTACTCACATTACATGTTACACTATAGAGCACTTACTTAGTAAGTCATACATTTGTACTTCTATGTATGCATATTTACATTATGTGATGGAATCTGTAAATAAACACAAACGGAACCGGAACCAGGCGCCATTATTTTCAGATTTAGGCCACATGCGCACATACACATACGCCAGCCAGCGTGCGAGTATTTTTAGTGAATAACAGCAAATACAACTCTAGATGAACTAAAATTTCTATATACACACGCATACAAATACACACATACACATGCACACGCATACAAATACACATCCGTTTTCGGAATTCTAATAAGATTTAAGCACGCTAAGCTGCACTAATAACTTGCTTACGCATTAACACATCCTTGTCCATCTTCGCCAACATACAGCACATGCTCTCTTAACCCTGCCAACTACTACCCCTCTCTGTCAACACACGCGCTAGTCGGCATTGAGTAAATGCAAATCTCGTGAGCTCACAGCTAGGCGCTTGGCAATCTCTTTTTGCAGAAATGCAGAATGCGAACAAACACGCCACGCGTAAATTTTGCGCATGCATGTGACTGTGTGTGTGTGCTTGTATGTATTTGTTGGCTGTAACACGGCCTGTAACACGGTTGGATGCCACAGCGGTGTAACAACAATTTCGCCAAAGTCAAAGCGAATAATGCGCATTGAACATAATAGTATTTGCTAATACAAAGCATTCAAGCGTTAAAATGTACGTACGAATGTGGTGGTGAAAGAAAAGAAAATAAAACATAGCCGAAGTAGTACTGCAATGCGTTGAGGCGAACGATTTTTGGCGATTTGGGTGGAAGTACGTAAATAATAACCACGTTAGCGGGCCGTACAATAGGTGTAAATGAGTGTGCGCGGCGAAGATACATTTCAAAAGCAAAGCGTCTGCAGCAGATAGAGAGCCAGAGAGTAAGAGAGCGCGCACACAACTGAACGAAAGTTAGGGGAAACGCGCGTACAGAAAGTAGAATAGAAGGAAAAGTAACGTACCGCAACAAAGCGAAAATGATTTTGATATGAAGCGAATTTGGGGCGAAAAGCAAATGTTGAAACGGTAAATTAAGAAGAAGCAGAGCAATGCGCACTTGAATCAATAATCAGCACAGCAGCGCAAAAAAGGCGATGGATGGCGAATATGAAATGAGGAAATATAACACAAGAGACGACAACAGCACTGAGCAGAGCGAAATTGAGACAGATGCGAATGTGTGTTGCGTTGTTTGTGTGTGCGTGTATTGCGGCAATAGCGATGCCAATACGAGCCAGCGAGCTAGCATTTGCGTTTGGAACAAGTTGCTGTAAAGTGATTTGACGTAGCCAACCGTTAGCGCAGTTGCAATTGAGTTGTTGACCGTGTCGGACTTACAAATCGAATAGTCTCTCGTCTGTAATACAAATATAAGAAAAGTATTTCAGCTAAAAAAAAAAGTCAAAAAGCTGCAAGGAATATTAATTAGGCAACGGGTATATTTTCTTTTATTCTTACAAAGTTCTAATAAAATATTATTATAACGAGTATTGTTTCCTATAAGTTTTTGTACACTGCTAAAGTTATAATTTATAAAAAGTTTGTTTACAAAAGCGTATATTTGAAATATAGATGTTTTTAAGTTAAAGTATAATTTGAAAATTTTCAACTGGAATACACGCGAATTCGCCTTCACCCAACTTTTTGGCTCGGGCACGTCGTGTACATACGTAGCTGCAAGTACGTGTGAATGTGTTGATGTGGCTATAGCTGGCTGACAAAACGAATTTGCCGTGAAATTTGAAAGTAGCAAATACAACAAATAAAAGAAAATTTAATAAAAAAAAACATATGTACGGAGGGTTTGAGTAAACGCAAAGTATGCGCCTGCAAAGTTATTGCGATGAGTCTAACTAGCATTTGATGTTTGGCAAACGCCCATATACCAACTAACTGATATTTTAAAGTGTCCCTACTTTGCTTCGGGAACACCTATGTACCTCTAGTTCATGTAGAAAAAAATACAACATTCATATGCGTTAAATAAGTGTATCATATTTTGCTTTACGTTTGTCGCTAAAGTAAAGGGTTTTCTAATAAAATTTGTAGAAACAAGGGTAAATGAGTAATTTGAAGCGGTTTTTTTTGAACGCGTAAATATGTTACTATAATACTAAAATAATAAAAATATATCTGTATTAAACATGCATACGTATTTTAACGCTACGTAATGTTTGAAATTAATATAATACAAAACAAAAAGAAATACGAAAACAACTCTTAAAAGTATGATCCTCCAACATGTATTGGTTTTGATTTTCCAGGCTGGTTAACCCTTAAAGAAACTACTCCATAGAAGTAATAGCATCACAACGGTGACAGCGACAATTACAGCAGCGAGCAACAAAGGGCGCAGATAGTTAATTTTTAAATTTTCACCTTTAACCAACTAACAAAAACAACACAACAGCAATGGTAAATATATAATTCATACTTATTATATTTAACTTTATTTGTATTGGGGTCGGGTTATTATTATGCTACACGCATAAATTTAACTTTGGAACTTTGTCCAATAGTCCAAAAAGATTTTTAAATCATAAAAACGCTATTGCTATTTATTTTCTTATGAGTGCTATTTACTCTTATTTATCGCAATATGTGCTCATTTTTCGTACAAATTTAATTATTCATGTTCTTCAACATACATACAAATTTTTCAAATTTATTTCAATTACATTATTCTTCACAAATGATAAATTTTTCCTCTCCTTACAAATTTGCGTTATTAATGCGAGTATTTTGCCATAAATTATCTCATCATTTATAAATTACTATTATAATTTTTGGTTATTGTTTTCAAATAGACATTGTTTACACATTATTTGCTTTTAATGCTTTTGAAAAATAAGATGTATGTATTTACTTTTCTTGTATTGAGCTTGCAATTGGTTACTTGCTTTTCTTTTTGTTTTTTGGCCAGCCATGTGATCTTTGTGTTTACTTATTTGCCTTTACCAAAAAGTTGCGACAGTAGCGCCTTGCGAAGAAAATTTAATGTGTCATTCGCTTTAACAATTAATTTTTGGCCAAGTGTGAAAAATGTCAGCAGCGTCATAAAAGAAAAATAAAACACACGTTCACACTCTAAAGAGCCGAGTGCGAATAAGTAAATACTTAACTGAAAGATAATCTGATGATAATAATAATGACATACATACATACGTTTACATGTAATTATTTACGTTTGACATTACATGTATGGAAAAATATGTGTTTCTAGTGAAATAAATTGCTTTTGCTTCCACATTTGTGTAAATAATAGTCTAATAAGCAATTTAAAATACGGGTTTATTTAATAAATAATTTATTAATTTAGAAAATCTATCATTTAAATTACTTTTACAACAAATTGGGAATTCTTACAAATATTTCTTGGTAATAGTTTTACACCAAATTATCGATAGCTAAACTAACAGCAATTAATCGATACTAATAAAAAGTCGTTACTTATGTACTTCCGGAATGACCAAAATTGTAACTGAAAGTTTAACGCAAATGTTTATAGTTGGCTTATTTTCAAAAGTAAATTACTAAAAATTTAATGACAGATTTTTGCAGCACGTTTTACCTGTTTCTGCAAATTGTTTTTTTTTTTTTTTTTTTTTTGATTTTTCGGAACGAAGAGCTGGTAGAAAGAGCAAAGCAAATAAAGAAATAGGCTACCGGACCAGTCATTTTCTTTTACCCCTTCACTAACGCCTTGCTTTTACTATTTATCTCTTGATTAAAAAAAAACACTCATCACAATGGTATCTCGCCGTCGCTCTTCTTACTGCGGCGAGTTATGCATTCCCCTTTCTGTGCTTGCTCAAAGGCTCTCGCGCTCACCGCTGAACCGTTTCACACATATTTGACTGTCAGTTGAATTTCGTTGTTTCCGTTTGTTCGCTACTTTTGCATTGCCTTTAGCAAATTTCGGCTTTTGCACTTTTGCAATGCTTCCAATTTCTTGCCAACTGGCTGATTTAGGACGTTGTTGTATTGTATCCATGCAACAGGGGCTAATTTTTCTCTCGTATTGCCTTTTGTGTATACATTCTGTTTGTTCTGACTGGGTTTGTTTGTTGCTATTTGCTAGCAGCAGCAGCGTATGTATATAAACTGCTTTTACACCCGCCAAACTTTTTTTTCTCTTATTTTCTTTCCAACCATGCGCATGTTCTGTATTTTCGTCTCGTTTTATTCGCCTCGTTCGTTTTTGAACCGTTCCGTACCGCTATTTTGCCGCATTGCGGTTATCGCCGTCTGCGGCTATTTCAGTGTTTTTCGCTTTATGTCGAAAACTGGTACCGGCGAGCAAATTTCATTGCGCCTCTTCTGTTGTTTTTGTACTTCACAAGGTAGTTGCTATTCATCATCAGCTAAATTAGGAGAAATGAGAGGAGGCAGAGAGGGGTTTCTGAAATGTTAGCAGTTAGTGGAAGGGTGCGGTATATTGTTCGCAAAACTGTCGGCGGGCAGGGGTAGTTGATTTGTCGTTTGTTTTCACTGCTGAAATAATAGCGAAAAAACACTAAAAATGCCAGAAGCGTTCTAGCAAAGCAAGGGGGTCAACAGATATGGGCGAACGACGGTTAAGTTCAAAATGTGACGGGAAAATGTTGGGAGAAAATATACATACATATGTACATACAAAAGGTAAAGACGACGAGTTTTGATAAGTATGCTACAAAATTAGCGATAGGCAAATTGAAAGCGACAAGCCAGTAGAAAAACCCATAAACCTTTTTTTTTTATATACGCACGCACATGCATATGTTTATACAAATGCCTTTATACATAAGGGGTGTACGTACAATGATAAATATTTAAAGTTTATGTTCTGTTTGCTCTTGATAATATTTTGCACTTTGGTAGCCGCTTTGAGCTGGTAATGTTATCTTAACGTTTCACGTCTGAAAATTATACCAGTACTGTAAGGAAAACTTATGTATGTATGTACATATGTGTGCATTCAGTAAATCTTGACTTTTTAATCTCCGATTAGTTTATAGAAAATGTAATCGCATATTTGCAAGCATTTGTGTGTAAATAAAATTAAATGCGGCGATATTGTGCCACATTGTTTATAAGTATTTTTCTAGAATTGCCAACTACTTGAAAAGCAAATTTTTGGCAAACCCAAAATTTATGTATATTAATAAAAAAGTTATAATTACTTAACACTTAATTATTAGCTAATTGTTTTCATTATATATTTAAATTAACTTGCTTAAAACATAATATTTATTCAACTATATTTTAAATAATTCAAAATTAAGTAAGAAACAAATTTATTTGTCAAGTGTTAACGCCATATTATTTTTATTGACACATTAGAAATTCAAATTTTCCTTGAATAGATGATTTTTGTAAACATATTAATTCTACGCACACGTGTTGTTAATATTAGCCAGAATTAGAAACATTCATAAAATAGATTTCAACTAAAGGCCTGTCTATTTACCTTGCATACGATTATTTAGCTACTAATAATTGTTTCCTCATGCTTATTTCGGGGTTTTCTTGAAATTTGTACGAAGTTGAATTATGGATAAATGTATTTATGTACATGCATATATTATTACAAGAAATTTGGTTATGTGAAATCACAAACCTGTCTAAATACCTAACTGTATTTGTGCATGCAACCGAACGTGGCCAAAACACCCACAGTAAGATGTGGGGCTTGGTTAATGTGTGTGCGCATTTCTGGTGAAAGCGCATGTAAGTCACCAGCTGATTGTCTGTTTCGTTAGCGTGACGATCTACATTTTACCTGAATAAATAGTTGTCAGTAGCTTGCGTGCGCTTTAACCTACCTGTATTTTATTCTCGCAAGCTGCAATTAATTCTATCTGTTGGTAATTAAGCATGTAATTGCTCCTGGAAGTACTTACAATTCAATTTAATAGATGTTAGAAATGTTAGTTTAAACGAAAAATTAAACAGAAAAATGCTTATAGCATTCCAGTTATTATTTATCAAGTACTAATTTGTAAATCCTGCCTATAATTATCTAAACACGCCCTAAGCTTGGACAACAAAAAGCCCCAAATCGAAATCAGTTGATAGCTCTTTGCTGATAAGAATGTTGGTTATTTTAATTTTACGTGCTGATAAAATAAAATAATAAAGTACGTCCCTACATGTATTAATTGGCGTAATCGAATTTGCTTTTTTTTTCTCTATTTTTTGGCGGTTGTTAACTGATAAGCTTGTTATCTGTTATCGAAGTATTGAACACATTTTAAAAGCATTGTGTTTTGCCATTTGTGGCAGTAAATCGTTATCAATTATAACATGAAAGTATTATGTATTACTTTATATATTCATAAATTATAATTTCGTAATATGTACTGTTGGAAGAACTAATTTCGGCCACAACAGGCCGCCGCACATTGGGATATCTGTGGCCGAAATTCAAAAATTTCATGTTGTCTGATTTGAATGAAAATTTCACAGTTTGTTACCAACTATCTATACATTATTTTCCCAAAGTATTAGGATTCTATCTGCATTAGTTTTTTGTCCAGAAATACCCAAAGTTGGTGAATTTAGAGAACATCAAAATTAGCCAAAAATTTACTCAAAAGTCAAATCATTGATACAATAAAGCAACTATTGAAATTCAACTTTGTTATTATTTTTCATTTATAATATGTATCAAAGAAAAAATTTGCATCAAAATCCATTGAAAAAAATAATGCATAAAAAATTTTGTGGAACAACATAATTTGGACGTCAAAATTTCAATGTTCTTCAAATTCAAAGTGGTGCATCTTTTTAGCGCTGTCTACCGCTGTCGACATACATATACCGAATTAAAGTCTGAAGTCTCAGCTAAACGATAAAAAAAAATTCAGCTGCCCCAAATTGCCCCCCTTGAAAAAAACAATGTCAGAATGTCACGAAGATGTAAGAAATTTGCTTAATAAAAGAGAATTTAGTTGTATGGGAGGTGGGCGTAAAAGTGGGCGGATATTATTGAAATTTAACACCAACATATATAATGTCATAAAAATGCTATGTACCAAAAATCAGTGCTCTAGGTCAAAAATTAAGTTTCACCTTATATGGGAGGTGGGCGTAAAATAAAATTTTTTTAAAAAAATTTTTCATTTTTTTCTTAATTGGAATCCAAAACAATGATGTACCAAATGTCAATGTCCTGCGACAACTCCTTATATTTTTAGCCGCAGTATGCACTAGCAGAAACCAATGTGCGCCGCCACAAAGTTATTGTATGCGTTGCCATGTCGTCTGCGCCTTTATTTATACTTACATGTGTGTATGTTTATCTGTATGTAGTGCATACATACTTACATTAGTACATATGAATATGTAGTGCATTGTGCAAGCAAGAATCAGCTGCTGCCTATGACCGGGCTGTTGTAAAAAACAACAGCTGCGTTATTTGAACCACAGAAGTATTTTAGGTAGTTTCTAAATGCATTTGTGTAGGTACAGACTCACATAAATGTATTTTACGCACATTACGATGGCAGTTGCTTTAAGAATTTTATAAGCAATTTTTAATTAATTTTTTTTTTATTCTTTTGTTTTTAATATATTTTTTTTTTATATTTTTTAATTGTTAAATTTAGTATAATTTTTAAATATTTTTGTTTTGACTATTAAATTTTTTTATATATCAAAAAATTTTAATATATTTGTTTTAATATACATATATTTTTTAATATTTTTTATATACTTTTTAATACATCTAAAACAAATATTTGAAAAATACTGTAATACAATTCTTAAACACAAAATATTTACAACATACATACATACTATGTAATTGATGAATAATCTTTTATCCATTTACTAAAACATACGTATGCGCATACACACATTAACGTACAATATATGCATGTTTTTGTATGTTTTATGAACTAGCAAATGCTTACAAATGTAAATATATACTACATACATATTTATGAGTCATGAATGAATGTCGGCTTCCGATGTCGCGATCACTTGCGGCAGCGAAGTCAGCAGCATTTATTTTTGCCGGTTGCTTTTGTTGTTATCTAGTTTATTTTGCGCTTTTTGTAGATCTACTTGTTTGACAACATTTAAGAAACTAGCGCGTGTGTTTATATGAATACGCTTATATGCTTAAGCTTTTATAAACCAATTTTGAATGTATATTTCCAGGTAAAGCAGGAAACTATGTACACACATACATTTGCAAATTTTTCTTTAGTGCAAAATTTACACAGCGTGGTTCATGGAAAAAAAGGTTGCTAATTAAGTTTTAGGTTAGGAGGCTATACTTTAGCATTTAGGTTAGAATTTCTGTATTTTAAGAGTGTGTTCACACTACATTTTGACTCAATTGTTATTTAGCCTTCCAATTGGCAAATACTTTTTGAAAATATGAACTCATTTAAAGTAAAGTTTTAGCGATGACAAAATCGATAACTTCTTCTCGATTAACGTCTTTTTTGATATTTTATTTAGTAAACACAAAGTAAATTTCAAACAATTTTATTAAATAATACCAACAAATAAATATAGATACATTTTTTTTGAATTCTTTTATTGATTAATGCGTTTGCACTTCCCACGCGATTCGGAAAAACAGTTTTTTACTTTCATATAGTACAAAAAAAAAGTTATTTCGTTGGCATGCAAAATCAACTCGTTGCTCGCTCTGCACATCTACATACAAATATATGTATATAATATAAATGTATATACATAACCATATGTATGTATGCATTTGTGCGTTCATAAATATGTATGTGTGCTTCCCATTTGTATGCACAACTCCACCGCCGTTGGCTCATCCGCTGACGTCAGTTGCCATTTCGAGTTGTTGCTTTAAAAGGCATTAAGCGGAAATCCAACACGGTTTTGCGCATATATTTAGCAAATGATACATATCTGTTTCAAATTGTATTTAAGTTTTTCGTATCCATGTTTTATTTATTCGCCCGCTGACATCTTTTACGCTGTTTTGTTTTCTAATTAGTTATTTTTATTTGTTTACCTGCATTTATTTACACTTTTGACGTTCCACTTGCTTTGCTATTTGACGTTACTCGGCGCATTAAGCTGGCTGTTTGCAAATTCGATTCTGCATATCTAATCTACAGTGTCATAAAATAATTTTTTTTTTTAATAAACTTAAGAATTATTTTATTGTAGAGCTTCATATTTTGTGCGCAGCCCATTTCTGTTCATTTTTCCACGCATTCCTTTCCAATATGTAATATTAATTTTTCCCAGTAAAGTGCCAAACACAGTTCACTTTGAGCCAAACATACAATTTGACGATTTCTAAAGTTTTTCACAGTTGTCAGACGGCATTAAAAAATAGTGAAAAGCGGCAAAAAAAATATATACAAGTGCAGTTTTTAAAACGAAAAAAATTGCATTATAAAAGAGAAACAAAAGCAAGCCTCCTACAACTGTGCCATACAAGAGATAAAATAATAAATAAATAATTTATTGCAAAATAAAATATAGATTGTGCTTCCAAGATAATAATTTGTCGCTGCAGAGCCCTTTGAACTTTTTGCATGTGTCTTGTAGAGTGCAGCAAGTTAAGAGCAATTTACATTAACATTATCAGGCTTTGCGAAAATTTCAATTTGCCATTTGCTTAGAGCATAATTGCTTAAATATATTTATATTTAATTGCGGCATTTTTGTACCGTTTCAACCGCAGTTCAGCAAAACAGAACAAATAATTATAATTTTGATTAAAATACGTATAAAAAACAACAAAATAATCAACAATTCTATATTTCGAAAACATATTATTGAGTGTGGGAATACATTAATATATATTTTTTTATTTAATACAAAATGGTGAGTTTTTATTTCGTGTTTTTATTGTAATCAAATTAAACATCAAGGGTACTACATAGTACAATAAATTCACTATCAGCTGGCAATAAAACGAAATAAATACAATTTAAGTGTTGCGTCAGTCATGCGGTTGTGTTTTTAATGACTAAAGAAATTCGTCACTTCTCAAGTACGCTCCTTAATGCTTATCAGCAATGTTTTTCTGAATTTGTAGTTTATGCTATAGGAATTAAGTTGCTGACCTCTATTTTATTGTGCTGCCCAGCGTTTGCTGACGTTAAAGCGCAACACGTACATCTGTTTTTTAAACAATATGCTTGTTTGGTCAGTATTCTAGGCCTGGATTAAATATACTATATATTGTATATGAAATAGGGGGCTGCGCTGTGTAATCACATGTTTTAGTTTCAATCGAATTTTTGTATGTGAAAGTTGACACGTTTCCCAGTTTAGTTCTAATCTATAAGTCATGTGGTTGGAAATGTGATTTATAGGTTATTTATATTATATATGATCTTTGGGGAAATCTAATGTTCAATAATTTTAGTTTTCTAATGTTAATCATTTGCATTATTATTTTCATTATTTTCTTTTGCTAATCAATATTTTTTTCCTTTCATCTTTTTAGGCTGACCAACTTACAGAAGAACAAATCGCTGAATTCAAAGAGGCATTCTCGCTCTTCGATAAAGATGGTGATGGCACCATCACGACAAAAGAATTGGGCACAGTGATGCGATCGCTGGGACAAAATCCAACAGAAGCCGAACTGCAAGACATGATAAATGAAGTCGATGCTGACGGTAAGTGATAAATGAAAATATAATGAAATGCAGACAAAATTATTAAATAATAAAGTAATAAAAAAACAAAAAATGCAAATATAAACAATAAATATAAAATAAAAAAATAAATAAAAAAAAATAAGTAAAAAAAAAATAAAAAATAAAAATTAAAAAAAAAATAAAATAAAAAAAAAAATAAAAAATAAAAATTAAAAAAAATAAAATAAAAAATAAATAAAAAAAAATAAAAAGTAATAAAAAAATAAAAAAGTAATAAAAAAAAAATTAAAATCAAAAAATAAAAATAAATGCAGACAAAATTATAAAATAAAAAGTAGTAAAAACAAAAAATGCAAATATAAACAATAAATATTAAATAAAAAAATAAATAAATAAAATAAAAAATAAATATAATAAAAAATAAAAAAGTAATAAAAAAAAATAAAAATAAAATCAAAAAATAAAAATAAAAAAAATTTTAAAAGAATAAAATAAAAATTAATAAAAAATTAAAATAAAAAACATAAACAAATAAAAGCAATAAAAATAAAATAAAGAAAAGTATAATAATAATAATAATACAAAAATAAAAAATAATATAAAATAATAATAATAAAAATAGTAAAAACAATAAACAATAAAATTAAGCAAAACATAAGAATAAGCAAAAAGGATAGATATAAATATCAAAAGGAAGTACTATATTTGAAATTTAAAATAAAAGTGAAACACATAATAACACAAAATCAAAAAAAAAAAAAATAAATAATAATTAACTAACATGTCAACTAAAAATTAAAGGAAATAATAATTCATTACGTATAGACTTTTAAATATTTCATATTTATATATGTATGTATATTATATTTTATAAAATTTAGGAAAATATAAACTTCAATAAAATTTAAAAAAATGTGATAAATAAATTATTAGTTAAAAAATATAAATTATTAAGAAAATAAAAGAGAAAATTAATAATAAAAGAAATAATGTAAGTGAAATTGTAAAAAAGAATTAAAAAATGTAAATACATTTCAAAAATTTTCAAATATAGTAAAATAATAAAAAAATTAAATAAGTTATTATATAAATCAACATAAAAATGGATGCATTATAAATAAAACTGAATTCACTATTATTTACTGAAATAAAACTACATATATGCTGAAAAATAAGGTAAACCAATTGAAAGTTAATGAAATCAATGAACATATATTTTAATCAATTTTATTTGAAAAAAAACTAAAAAAAATAATTAAACTTTACAAATAAAGTACATACACAAAATTCTGCCTAAAAATTTAAAAATAGCAAAATAATAAAAATTCAGAAATTACTATAAAAAAAATAATATGAATAAGCAATGATTAATATTAATGAACACTAAAAGATAAATAATAATTGAATCAAAAATGTGTTTTTGAATTGTATTCAATTTATTTTAAACCATTAATGCTTAAAATTAATTGAATTACCAATTTAAATCAAACGAACAAAAATAGAAAAGCGGCAAAAAAATGTGTTGGAAATGTGCACATATGTTTCTATCAAATACTTAACGCCTGGCAACGCCAAAAAACTCATAAAATATGCAATCACATTATTAAGCCTAAATCGAACCCACATTTTCTCGATTATTGGTCCAATTTACCCGCCATCCATACACACAATGTTAACAAATATTTTTCAATTTCACAAAAAACAACAACAACAATATCAATACATGCCTATGGCTTCATGGCGCATAAATAAGGATTCTAATGAAAGATAGTGTGTGCAAATTAATTGCGGAGGAGGTAACAAACAGCACGCGCTTTTATAAATTATTCGGAACATAAAACATGAAAAGGAATATACATATAGGCGAATGCAAACAGGCAAAAACGAAATAATCCGAAAATATATAGATATAGAAAATAAAAAGTGATAAAACTATAACAAAGAAAGCAAAAAAAAGTACAAATTACTAAGAAACTCAAATAAAACAAATGTGTGTAGTGATGTTTATGTGTATGTTTGTAGTGTTGTAGTGAAAAACGCTAAAATTCACACTTGTCTGCCGGCTTTTGCCATACACAACACGGCAATATAGCGAGCGAGCGCTGGTAGCGGGCCTTAGAACCAGCCGTTTGCCACCACACTCACGGGGCGGCGGTGGCGGCGTCGTCGTTGTTTCGGTCCACCGGCAATTCATTACTGCGCGGCGGTGTTGTTTTGCTATTTTGCTTGCCATTGGAATGAGTGCGCCATAGCACAGCACCTTTGCTTTGCACTGATCTAGGCGCGCAGGCATGTGTGTCTATATGTTTATGTATGTATGTATGTATGTGTGTACGATTTTTTCGTATGGCGTACAGCCAAGATAAGAATAGCATATTAATAAGAATTTTAATCATGAAATAAAATATCACTCCATTGCTACTCTTGGCCGCATGCTTGGCATGCCTTTCGTTGCCTGGCTGCCTGTTGTTTTATCCCTTATACATATTTTGTGTTGTGTTTGTTGTTTGTCAAGTTGTCTAAATGTCTGGTAATTTAACTTAACGTTATATCTCACACGCACATACATATGTATATAGTATAAAAATACACACATACGTGCATCTGAAGTGGGAGAGCAAACAAGCAAGGCGACGAGCGCATAGAACGTGGCAACAAGCGTTGAATATATAGAGTGGCCCATTGAAAATGCGATAAAAACGTCGAGGAAAATCACCAGATTATTCGCAAGTTCAACCATAAAATGTTTACTTGTTGTATTACGAAGCTGTGTCGTGCCATGCAAAGAGCATGTAATGACGAATGAGCGCAGCAAACTGCTCGTAATCCAAACTGCAGCTAGTAAATCCCATACAGCTAAGCAACTTAATTTTGCCATTTTGCAATTTCTCGCCACTTTGCCGCTATCTCGGCACTTTACCGCTATCTCACCACTTTACCGCTATCTCGCCACTTTACCGCTATTTCGCCACTTTACCACTATCTCGCCACTTTACCGCTTTCCTCCGCAGTTACTGCCATTCTCCGTGCACGTGCGTGTGTGTGTTTGTGTGCGTTGCGATCGATGCCGAGTGTCCTTTTGACCAAGGGAATTTCACAATTGCACTGCAGAGCCGCGCCCCTTTAGCAACACCTCACGGCCAACTAACGCTGCACTTGTGTGTATGTGTGGTTGGGTCTGTGTTACTGTGTCGCCGCACCTGCACTGGTCATTGCGATTTTGCTTTATGCTGGGCGGCGACGCATTGCAGCTTGTCGCACCAGTGCCTGTGCAGCGTTTGCTTTTCACATTCTACGCTAGTACCCAACAGCATCCCAGTGGCCTATAAATCTTTCCACTGTCGCATTTTCTATTCCATATTCGTTTTCGTTTTTCATTGTCGTCTCTTTTAGTTAGCGCCGCGTTCTTTTTCCCACCTTGTACACATTTGTTCGTCAATTGCACTTCTTTACACTCGCTTTCATGTCGTCGGATTACCCGGGATTTTGCTGCGTTGTGCAGAAGTAGCACATGCGCAGTAAGCGCTGCAGTCATATTCCATGTGCTCTGCCTGTTACATGCTCATTAAATTCGCAGCGACGTGCTCCTCCAAATTACCTTCTCGTCGGCGATGTCGCAACATCAGCATGACAAGGCGAAAATTGTGTAGAACAAGTTATAAAAGTCCTTTTGAGTCTGTGTTTTGTTGTAGTTAGTCAGTAGAAGCTGTTTGCTGCCTCCAATGTATGTATGTGTCCTTGTGGTAGTGGCACGTCTTGGTTGGTTTTCGCTCTAAGTGCCACAGAAAAACATGTTATTCTTCGTGGCGGTGGCAGCTTTCAGAGTTGTGGGTACTTATGTACATTACTAAAAGGTTAAGAGTTGACATTTTCAATCCCCAATAACCGTTTTTGCTATTCCTAATAATATTTTCGAAATTTGTCTGAAAACAAAAAAATGTATTGGTCTATATTTTAATCCTTTACTTGAATTAAGCATGTTTCTTGCACCTCTTTTTCTTACTGTTTTAATTGAAATCCTAAATGTAGGCAATGTTTTATGCTAAATATGCCAATTACCTTAAAAATTTAGCATACAATTAGGCACTTTAACAAAAATGGTTTGAAGAGAGCTCAATATCTTTACGAAATTTAGCACATATTATTTTTCAAAGCAACGCTATAATCTCCGAAAAATTTGTTTTGATCGGGCCACTATAGCATATGGCTGCCATACAAACTGATCGCTGGAAATCAAGTTCTTGTATGGAAAACTTGTTCATGTGACGAGATTTCTTCAGAAAATTTGGTGAGGATTATTGTTTAAGGGCTAAGCTACAATCTCTGAACATATTGTTTTTCAGATCGGACCAATATATGGCATATAACTGATAGACTTGGAGTTTATGCCAAACAACGTAAATAGAAAAATTTACAAACTTTTTCCGTTGGTTACAATTTTAATTAATTAAATTAATTTAATTTCCCTAATATTAGCATATTTATACACTACAAATGACGAAAAACAAAATTAATTTTTTTTTTTTTAATTTTTATTTTTTTTTTTTATAATTATATTAATTGAACTGAACAGCCGTTTATATTTTTACCGCCACTTCTAATATTGCAACCATATGTCAATGTCTATAATATATTTAAATCAATATAAACATAAAACGCTTTCAGCTGAATTAAGCAGCGATCACAGCGCCACCAGACGTAATATCCATTGGCGTTTACTCTTAATTGGCTAATTTCGTTTTATTCGCGCATTTTATTTAATGACATTACAACACTTTTAAATATGCATGTAATTTCGCCAAGGAAATTGGCATTTTAGTCGCAGCGCGCGACCCGTTATTACACGCCCTGCGGGTGGCTATTAAATTGGCCATGACCTCATGCCGCTATCTGCCTGCTGTTCTGCTCACATTTCTTTTTATGGCTGCTGCTGCTTTTGCTACTTTTGCTTACGTTTTTTTTTTTTGCTCGAAACAAAATAAATATTTGCCCAACAGCGTGGAATAGCTAAAGCAAATACAATAAAATAAAATAGGAGTACGGGAGCCGCTAGCAGCTAGCTGCGTGTGTGGAGGAGAGGCTGAAGGCGTGTACGCTGGCCTTAAAGGCGATGAGACGTGCGTTAATGTGTTGTGTTGTGCTTTGTTTCGGCGAAAAGTAATTATACAGCTCTCTTACAAACATATGTGTCTATGTGCGTAAGTATATTTATAGCCTGTAAATATGTACATGGCATGTAGCAAACTGCCTCCATATGCTGTTGTGGAATGGCAAAGCAATTGCCTCAAATTCAATAAAAGCCGGCTGAAATGCTTACAGACCACCTGTAAATGAGCGTTGTGGGAGAGTGAGTGACCGCTGCGCGGCGGATTTGAGCAAATTAGTGTAGATACAGGCACATAGCGCTCCTATATACTTGTTGGTATTCTAAGCTAACGCATTATATCTGATGTAAATGTGTATGGAGCAGCTGTTTGTTTGCACATTGCTCGCTAAAGCAGTTCATAAAACGTTTAGTACAAAAATAATGATTGTTAAATATTTGCTTTGCTGATTTAATTTTATTTTTGAATTTTTACCTGAGCGTATTTACACATTCTTTGCGCACATAAACGCATAAACGAGTAGCAGAAATGTGGAAGAAGAAAAAAACGCAAAGTTCGGCTGCACCGAAGCTATTATACCCTATATAAAAAGATTTTTCTTGATTTTGATCGGTTAGTTTGTATGGCAGCTATATGCTATAGCGGTCCGATCGTAATAATTTCTTCGTAGATTGTAGCCATGCTTTGGATAATAATTTATGCAAAATTTCGTAAAGCTACCTTATGCAATAAAAAAGTTTTCCATGCAAAGGCTTGATTTCGAGCGTTCAGTTTGTATGGCAGCTATATGCTATAGCGGTCCGATCGTAATAATTTCTTCGGAGTTTGTAGCCATGCTTTGGACAATAATTTATGCCAAATTTCGTAAAGCTACCTTGTGAAATAAAAAAGTTTTCCATACAAGGACTTGATTTCTATCGTTCAGTTTGTATGGCAGCTATATGCTATAGCGGTCCGAAAACGGCGATTCCGACAAATAAGCAGTTTCTTGGTGAGAAAAAGACGTGTGCAAAATTTCAGGTCGATATCTCAAAAGCTAAGAGACTAGTTCGCGTAAATACAGACGGAGAGTTATTCCATTGATCATTTAAATATATATATCGTGACAAACTTAATATACTCCCCTGATCAGGGTATAATTATACTCTTATGCAAAGAGATGTTTTTGTACATATTTATGTATTTATATAAGAATGTTCTCTAAACAAAATAGGTATATAGTGTAGTTAGGTCTGTCTAACATAAATATATATTTATTTATTATACTTATATGTAAAAGAATCGTTATAGCACAAGAAAAGCCAGAGAAAGCTAGCTGAAATCGACAGACAGGCGGCGCAAATGAGAATTTCCCACAACAAAAAATTCGATTTTTACCATAATTATGTACAGTTATGTATACATGCTCCCGCTGTATAGACAGCAAATCGATTTTTCACTAATTTGTACACATATTTTGTCGATATGTATATGTAGTTGGCGGCTACATGCTCATTGTGGCGCTAACGGCGGCGCCTTTTTGCACACTACATTTGTTAATGCTAAGCTTTAGCTGCCGCAGCCGCTCTAGAGACGTGTATGTGTGTGTGTGTAAGCGTGCACGAGGGGGTGTTGACGCTTGCTAAAATTTTGCAGCACAGACGGCCGTTAGACTGTTGCTGTCGGTGGACCAATATAGCTTGACAAGCAAAGCAAAATTACTACGTGGCTGCTAAATATACATTTAGTTTAGTAGTACATAGTTTTTGTATTTTTTTATTTAGATATAGTGTAAATTTGTATTTTTTTTATATTTTGAATTTTTGTGAATTTTTTTTTTAATATTTTTAATTTTTAACATTTTTGAATTTTTTTTACCCTGAACAGGGTATAAGTTTGGCAGGAAGTTTGCAGCACATACTCGTACATAGTACATAGGTATAAGTGATCAGCATGACAACGCTGAATCGATTTAGCCATGTTGGTTTTTCCGTCTGTATATACCCGAACTAAGTCCCTCAGTTTGTGCGATATCGGCCTGAAATTTTGCACACGTTCTTTTCTCTTCAACAAGCTGTTCGTTTGTCAGAACCGCCGATTTTTTTTTTAATATTTTATTTTATTTAATATTTTTTATTTTATTTTTTTTTTTATTTTAATTTTTTAATATTTTTTGATTTTATTTTATTTTTTTAATATGAATTTTTTTATTTTTATTTTTAGTTTTTTATACTTATTTTTTAATTTTTTTGTTTAAGTTTTTTATTTTTATTTTTAATTTTTTTTAATATTTTTTTTTTATTTTCTTTTTTTAATCTTATTTTAATCTTATTTTATTTTATTTAATATTTTTTATTTTATTTTTTTTATATTTTTTATTTTATTTTATTTGTTTAATATTTATTTTTTATTTTTATTTTTAATTTTTTTAGGTTTTTTTATTTTTATTTTTAATTTTTTTTATTATTTTATTTTATTTTTTTTCTATTACTAGTTTACTTTTATATGTTTTTTTACATTTTAAGATTTTAAACAATTTTTATTTTTTATTCTTGTCTTACTAAATTTCATGCTTTATTTTTCATTTCCCCGTTATTGCTTTACGAAATTTCAATTTTAATTATTTTTTATTCGCCTTTAATTTTGCCATTTCTTTTCAATATTGCTTTTATAATATTTCGCGTTTTTTACTTTTTGCATTTTTACCCAAATATTCGGCATTCGCCGTGTTGCCGTCTAATTTTAACACACATTATTCTTGTGTTATTTATAGCCGTGCGACGTACTCACTTCAAACAACTGCAATTCTCACGCCAGCGAAATTTGTGTGTGCCATTCTATGTGCTATAATATATATTTACATATACACAGTTATGTACACATTTCGCTAATTCAAAAACAACGCTGGCAATTGCAGGCACAGCGTTTGCGCTTCACGCTGCTTTGCCGCACAGTGGGGCAATGACCCGCGAAAATAGCATTTCACTCATAAAAGAAATTATTTTGCGCCAAAGTTGCGGAATGAACGACAAAAAGCTGTGCGCAACAAAATATTTTATTTTTCGGTAATTTGAGCAACAAATTATTTTAATAATTTTTAACAATAATTGACAACAAAATTTTGCGTCTGCATAAAGCGTGGGTGTATTACTAATTTTTCTTGTTTTAATTTCCAAAATAAAATATTTTCTACACAATTGCATTAAACATACATATAAATGAAACCATAGTGCAGTGTTGTTGTTTTGAAAAATTGCACTGTGTTGGAATTGCATTTCTGTGCAGTGTGACCGTTTTTTGTGTTGTTGTTTTTGTGCTTTTTTGCTTTTTTTGGCTTTTGTTGTTTTTGGTTTTTTGTTGTTGGTGTTGATGTGCAAATGTTGTAGTTGGCGTCGTCAAGTGGCAGGTCGCATGTCTTTTGGGGAAAGCCGCCACTATGATCACAAGACTTCCTTGTTCCCCACCGCTTCTATTAATTTTCTGTCATTCAAGCATCCAATTGCGGTATTTTTGTTGTTATTTTGTAAATTAGTATGGCAGTTTTGTAAATGAAAAGGCGCTAAATTTAACATTAGCAAAAATGCGATTGAGTTTATTTATAAACAAGTGATGACTGCTGCAGCAGAGACAGTTGTTTTTACCGATAAAAATAAATTAAAAATGCGAAAATAAAAAAAAAACAAAAAATTCAAAAAATGTACTTATGTTTTTTTATTATTTTTTTTTTAAGTAAAAAATTTAGTGAAATTTAAAAAAATATTTTTTTAAGAAAAGAAAGAATTTTTACAATATTTTTTCTCGGTAAATGGAGAGGAGGAGGAGAAGGATAAATAAAAAAATTAAATAAAAAAAGAAAAAATACGAAAAAAAAATAAATATAAAAAACAAAAAAGAATAAAATAGTGAATAAAATAAGTAAACAAAAGAAATAAAATATGTAAAAAAATAATAAAAAAAGAAAATTAATAAAAATAATAAAAAAAGAAAATTAATAAAAATAATAAAATAGCTATAAAAAAAAATAAAAATAAATAAAAACGAGTTAATAAAGCGTTAATTAAATATAAAAAAGAAACAATGAACTATTGAAAAATATTAAAAATAATAATATTTTTAATTTTTCTAAAATTTTTATCATTAATATTCCCATTTTTCTTTTCCTCCAATCAGGTAATGGCACCATTGACTTCCCCGAGTTCTTGACAATGATGGCACGTAAAATGAAGGATACCGATAGTGAAGAGGAGATCCGAGAAGCCTTTAGAGTATTCGACAAGGACGGCAATGGCTTCATTTCAGCGGCTGAATTGCGTCACGTCATGACAAACTTGGGTGAAAAGTTAACAGACGAAGAAGTGGATGAAATGATCCGGGAGGCTGATATCGATGGTGACGGTCAGGTCAATTATGAAGGTAAGTGTCCATTGACAAATTTATGGTAATATTTATTAAAAAATAAAACATTTTACTTGGTGAGCGAAGAGTCATTGTATGAAATTTGATAGCAGTTAACTTTTTTGTGCTAATTTTTTTAAGCAGAGCCTGTGCTGAAACGCAGAAATAATTGGTATAAATCATTGAAATTGGTAGAGAGCAATTAGTTTGTTGGAAGAGAGGGAAGTGGAATGAGAGGAAAGTAAAATGTCTGGTGAATCGAATAACCAATTGGTATAAATCATTAAAAGTTAAACTGGTATAAATTCGGTAAACTGGTATAATACAAGTAAGTGTGGTTGATCAAAAACCAATTGGTATAAACCATTAAAAACAAAACTGGTATAAATTAAGTAAACTGGTATAATACAAGTACTGATAAAGTATGACGTATATACCGCTTTAATGCTTATACAATAACCGGAAATGACAAGGAACGTAAACTTAAGTAAACTGGTATAATGAAAATACAGATACAGTATAGCACTATAATGGTACATACTAACCAGAACCCACAAGGAACGTTTTTCTCGCTCACACATTAAATTTGTTTGTTACAAGAGAGCGCAGATCTTGCTCATGACGCGTAGGGAAGTAGTGTATCGAGGCCGTAACTCGAAACCGTGCACGATTTGCATTTAATAAACTTATAAGAAAAATAAATAAACTTAGTCTAGTGTCAATATGAGTGAAAGGCGTAGACAAATATTTTCTCCTAAAATTACCACACAAAAGCGCTTGTGCGTGTTACCACACCTGTGTAGGAGCAAGTTGCGCTCAATTCATCTTACTGCCACATTGCATAACGCACGCTTATTTATTTAGGCGCACGTGTATGTACACAGCATAAAGCCTTTGTAAACATTACCAATATTTGCCGCAACATTACAGCGTTGTAGTGGCGCTTCTTCAGTCTATTAGCCAATTTATTTGCCTCTTTCGCCAATAGGCGCACGGACATCATGCTGCCACGGACACGCAACCAGCTGCCAACAGCATGCGCGCGCCATTCCTTGCTGCTAACAAAACAAAAATCACTTATAAATGGTTTGCTAACCAAACACACCGCACACACATACAACTGCGTGTGCGCCAGCTAATCATTTCGCAAACACCATCTATCAACACCCTGCCGCCCGCACTAATGGGCCGGTGGTCGCCTGCTGTTACTTACCTGCCATTTTGTTTTTTTTTTTTTTTGATATATTAGTTGACCTTTTATGTGTGCTAGTTGTTTTTGCTGTTGTTGTGGGTGTGTGCACAACACTTCTATTTACATTCACCAGGTGTGTGGGCAAACAGAACACAAACCGCGCGCGGCTTCCAAGCTCTGCTGGCCGGCATTAACACACAGCGCAGTGATTAGTTTGTATTAGCACTGTCCGTCCATCAACCTTCATCTTAATTTTCTGCGTTTTTGTTTGTTTTTGTAGCAGTGTGCGCCACGAGTATTGGCAGTGCAGAATTGATGGTTGTCATTTGAAGGCACGGAAGGCAGTAGGCATATACATAACCACAAAAAAATATATATTATATATATGTATGTGTTTGTAAATACTATCAATTTAATATATATAGATGTTTATTTAACGCCGTGTGCTTAGTTGTTAGTCGTAGAGCCGCCGTCGAGTGAGTGAACCGCATTGTTGGTGGGTGGTTGTGGGTAGCTTGTGGGTAGTAGGTTATTAGCTGCCATAAATTCAATTGACTTAGAAGTTAGAAGACTAAAGATTATCCCGTTTCGCATGAAAAAAACATAAATGTATACACACGCTCAAACAAATGCTGAGTTTGCACTTTGTTTTCACATTTTATTAGGTCCTCAGTGTATTTTTTTTGGCTTTGCGCCAACTGTGGAAGGTTTCTGCTTTGTTCCTTCTTTCAAATACTTCTTGTTTTTTTATGTTTATCGTTTGTTTGGTTTTTCTTGTGCGTCGCTTAATTTGTGCTATTTTATTGTTGTATGTGTAGTGTGTGTATTTTGGCGAATTTGCGAAAAAATTCCACTTAATTTACTTATCGACTCCCGTTGTTGGGGGGAGTTGCACAAGGAACGCAAACAAATTCAATGTTAATTGGTCACTTTCGCCAATAGTTGATTTCGTCGTTTTATTTGCCCTCTAATTTTTTGCGGTTTGTTTAGCTGATTGTTGCCACGTTGCGGCCGGTCTCTGCTTAGTGTCTTTTTCACATGCATATATACATACATACATTTGTACATTCCACATGTTTTCTTTATCTCCGCTTCTGTGCTCTTAGTCACTGCTGCATATGTACATGCCTTTTTAGCGCGATCACACGTCATGCGGTATTAGTAGCGACTTAATCAGCTGATGGGTTTCTTGTAATTAACGAGTCATAGTGTTGAGTGAGGCATGTTGTGTGGTTGATGTGTAACTATATTGTTTTGATTTTTTCTAATAGCATTTCAATGTAAATTAGTTCAGGAAATAGCCACATAAACACTAAAAAATTACTGCGGGAAAATACGGCGGCAAAACACATCTATCACTTTGGAATTATTAACAGCTCATAACCTTAAAATGTTGATTTGTAGTCGTTTCATTTGTATTTTCCAATAATTTTCGTTCAATGAGCGATTTTTATTGCATGATGTGTGACGTAGCGAATATAAATCATTTTATTTTGTTTTGAATAGAAATTCAAAGTAAGTTCGAAAGTTCGAAATTGAGAGTTACTTCATATTTTGCCATAAATTGAAATTATATTTAACATGAATAGTTATTTTTTATGTAAAAGGAATTTCGAAGTAAGTTCGAAAATTCGAAATTAACATTTATTCCATATTTTGCTGGAATTTAGATATAATTGAACAAAAATCATTTTATTTTGTTTTGAGTCGAAATTCAAAGTGAGTTCGAAATTTCGAAATTAAAATTTAACTCATATTTTTTCTGCAAATCAATGCTGTGCTTAAGATATATTTTTTTTTTACTTACATAAATAGAAAATCAAAGTGAGTTCGAAAATTGGAAATTTAAATTTTCTCCATATTTCAACATTATTTAAGAATTTATTAAGTACCGTACTAGATTTGATTTAAAAGTTTCTCACTGCTATATTTTCGTAAGAGCTTTGTCAATCAAATTCTAAATTCAAAAGTAAGACTCATTTCAAAAATTCTACACCACAGCTTTTCGAACTAATTAAGTCACGGTTTCGGTGCTAAAAATAGTTTATTTCTAATGCGAGAAATGTATCAGCCTTTAATAACTACTTATAATGATATCATCACTTTTCTAGTCGTCATTTTCTTGTCGTTCATAACTTGGCACTTAAGCACAATCGATTATTGTTTTCTCCATTTTTGCTTCAAAAAATAAACTGCAATTAACACAATATTCTCTGCCTTTGCTTTCCAAGCCGTTGTGACTCACGTGAAATGTCAGTTTATATTTTCTTCAAATTGTAAATATTATTATGAATGAGTTGCCTTTGTATATTTCAGTGTAGGTGGCACCTATTTCTCCCATATGTTTTTACCTTTTATGTCATTTATATTTTTTTACGTTTCCTTAACGTGTTTCGAGGTGGGTGCTATTTTAAATAAGCTTTAAGTAGTGTTACACAATACTGTGGTGAATATAAATTATAAGTGGGTGTGTTGTGGTAGCTTTGATTTTTATGAAAGGCAATTAAGTGTATAGTGAAGTTATTTCGTTTATACTTAGGTAATGAGCAGCGCTTAGACTTTTACTAGGCATTTAAGTGGATTTTATGGAGTTGTCCTTCAAGACTTTACTGCAAATTGTTTGGTTTAGTGTCAAGTTTTCAAAAAAAATGTAGTCTTCATGTTATGAGTGTTCGTTTGACCTAACATTTTGTGGGATTTTTTAGTCATAAGTCAAAAAAAGAGGTAGAGCAGTGATTACATTTGCACTTTCATAACTCGAACTCTTAAATTGGCAATAAATCAAATTTTATACAAATTACCTGCCATAACTCGAAGTCTCTCCAACTCGTACTTTTTTCGTAGATTACGGTGATTCGAGTCAGGGAAGTTCAACTGTATTTTGAAAAATGCATTATTTTATAGATTTAAAGCTTTATTCTCTATATGAATATCAGTTGAAATTTAATACTTTTCCACAAAACCTTTTTTAACGCATTTAAAGTATATTTAAAGCATACTTTTAGGCGTACTATGGCTTATAATCTATATTAATAGTTAAATTTGTGTATTGTATAGTATGTAAATTTTGTTGCCTGAAACTAAAATTTGTACTAGATTTTCCTCCATAAAATTTTGTCATTTACATATGTATACAAGTCTTGCCATGTATACCACCAGTTTTTTCATTTACATCTTTTCTTAATTTATACTATTTTATTACGAATTTTTTCCATTTACAAGTTTTGTCATTTATGTAGTTAAACTAGTTTATCATTTATACCAGTTTTGTATTCTATACCAGTTTTTGAATTTATACCAGTTTACATAAATTGTCGGTTTGGCATTTATGCCAGTTTTAAAATTTATACCAGTTTACAATTTATGTCGGTTTGACATTTATATCTGTTTTGTAATTTATATCAGTTCGCAATTTATACTGGTTTGTCATTTATGTCAGTTTTGTCATAATTTATAAAGGGTGATTTTTTAAGAGCTTGATAACTTTTTTAAAAAAAAAAACGCATAAAATTTGCAAAATCTCATCGGTTCTTTATTTGAAACGTTAGATTGGTTCATGACATTTACTTTTTGAAGATAATTTCATTTAAATGTTGACCGCGGCTGCGTCTTAGGTGGTCCATTCGGAAAGTCCAATTTTGGGCAACTTTTTCGAGCATTTCGGCCGGAATAGCCCGAATTTCTTCGGAAATGTTGTCTTCCAAAGCTGGAATAGTTGCTGGCTTATTTCTGTAGACTTTAGACTTGACGTAGCCCCACAAAAAATAGTCTAAAGGCGTTAAATCGCATGATCTTGGTGGCCAACTTACGGGTCCATTTCTTGAGATGAATTGTTGTCCGAAGTTTTCCCTCAAAATGGCCATAGAATCGCGAGCTGTGTGGCATGTAGCGCCATCTTGTTGAAACCACATGTCAACCAAGTTCAGTTCTTCCATTTTTGGCAACAAAAAGTTTGTTAGCATCGAACGATAGCGATCGCCATTCACCGTAACGTTGCGTCCAACAGCATCTTTGAAAAAATACGGTCCAATGATTCCACCAGCGTACAAACCACACCAAACAGTGCATTTTTCGGGATGCATGGGCAGTTCTTGAACGGCTTCTGGTTGCAAACAAAATTTGTCGATAAAAAAGCGGATTACGGAACACTGATTTTGGTAATAAAATTCAATGATTTGCAAGCGTTGCTCGTTAGTAAGTCTATTCATGATGAAATGTCAAAGCATACTGAGCATCTTTCTCTTTGACACCATGTCTGAAATCCCACGTGATCTGTCAAATACTAATGCATGAAAATCCTAACCTCAAAAAAATCACCCGTTATAATTTTTTAATAGTACTTTTTCATTTATAAGTTGTCGTTTACGCCAGTTTAGAATTTACATATATCCGTTTTTCATTTATACCAGTTTTTTCATTTATATCAGTTTTGTCATTTATACAAATTCGTCGTTTATAGCATTTTTGTAATTTATACCGGTTTACAATTTATACCAGTTTGCCATTTATCGCATTTTTGTTTATACCAGTTTGCAATTTATATCAGTTTTTTCGATTCGCCATTCCCCAAGGTTTGAAAATATTTTTTTTTTTTTTTGGTATCGAAGCTTTAGTTGCCCGGCTCGCATTCGTGTATTTACTCTCGAATATTTTTTCTTCATTGAAGCAGTACCGAAACCATATTTTTTCTATAGAATTTATTGACTCACACCAAATGAAATGTGTTATTTTATGTTTTAGTGAATACTTTTTTGTAATACATTTTTTATTGTCATTAAACTAATTCGAATTTCTTTCTCTTTACTCTCTTGCAGAATTCGTGACTATGATGACATCGAAGTGAGCAGATAAATTACTTGTTTTTAAGCCTTTCTATGTTTTTAAGATGTTGACGAAGACTGTAGCTGGGCGCAACAACATCGCGCGACGCTGTTGCTATGGAAACCATGAAAAAGAAATATAAAAAAAAATATATAAATCTTGAGCAAAAGGGAGAATTAAATATATAAATAAATATTAAAAGAAAAAGAAGAAGAAGAAAAAACAGAATACATTATAATAAATTACACTTTAATATTTAAAATAAAGATAAAAAATAAAACTTACAACTCAATGTAATAATGATGATAAAGACATACTATACACACACACACAACACATACACACAACCATAACATTTAACCATTTATTCACATTCTCTTACACAACAACAACAACAATCACATGCAAACATGCTAAAAGCTCTGGCAAAAGCAACAGTACATTTCCTATATATTAACAAGCATTACGAACACATAACACCAACAGCAACAACAACAACAAAACAAAACAAAAAAACAACAACTTAGTACTTACCATACATATATTAGCTATATTTATTGTGTGCATCAAGCGCAAGGTCCATTTGTAACAAATGGGTCCTCCTCTTAATATGCGCGTAGAGCAATGCCGCAATCGTGTACTAATTGATGAACTTGTGTTTAGAAGAAATTCAAATAAAAAAGAATAAAGAAATAAATAAAATTTGAATGAAAAAAAAAACAACTTTTTGCTGATGTTTACTCACTCTACACACACACACAGCCACACATACACACATATTATGAAATATTTAATTAGTCAAATAATGGCAAGCATAACAACTAGCTGTGAAAACACACACACACACACACCCACACATAGACACACATTGAGTGATTGTAAAGCGTGTAAATCGAATGGAAAGCGTTTTGACTTGCATACATACAGACATTTATGGCGAAAACGAAAGGTATAAGTAAGTTAGAAAGCGTATGTAAGCAACAATTGCAACAGAGCGACAGTTACGTACATATTTAAATTACAAAAACAAAAAAAAAAATACAACAAAAAAACTAACATTCGCTATGGATGACTAGAGTAATAACTGTAAAATCGATCAATCAACCGCAACAATGACAGGCAGAACAACAAAAACAAAACAATTTACAACAACAAACAGACAAATAAAACAATAACAAACACACACACACACCTGAACAAAAGAGTCTTATTAAATTGTATTAAAAACAGTTAAATGAAAGCTAGAAGAAACGGCAAGCCAATAAAAACGCAAAAATGCAAAGCATGTAGGAAAAAAAACAACAAATAGGCAATGCAGTACAGTTTTGCGTTGTGTTTATGACAGAAGAGAGGAGAGGACAGGAGGACAGTTTAGGTGACATTAAAGTATGTGAGCGCAGAGCAGATAGGCATAAATATAGGCAAACACTGTGAGCAAAAATAACAACAACAGCAATTACAAAAAACAAAAAAAAAGCATACCAACTTTCCAACTGCATAAAGTGTAAACAACAACAGCAAAAAACACATAAAAATAAAAAAAATAAAACATGGCAAACAAAAAAGCGGCAAAGCAGAAATAGAAGCGCCGCTTTGATGCAGAAAAAGTGCAAAAAGCGTGTTGTAAAAAAAATTGAAAAGCAAGCAAATGAACACAAACACAAATTATAGATTGTAGCTATAAAAAGGCATTTCTATGCAAGTTAAAGAAGAGCGGCGGCTAGCAGAAAATTTAAAATCGAAAAAATATTAATAAAATATGTAAAAAAACGAAACAAAACAAAAAACAAAGCGTTTTAAGTATTCGAGCTGTAAGCATATGTATAGAGCGGGTGGCAGGTGGGGTGAAAGTGTGTGACGTTAGGGTGGGCAAAGAAGGATTTGAGTAGCTAGAAGTGAAACCAAAAGCAATTTGATTGGCCGTGAGCAGTGAGGCTGCGTTTAAGGCGGTGTTTTGGGCAGAGCAACTGCAAGGGTTGCAATAAAGTTTTAGTGATTTATTTTGTTTTTAGAAAATTCTTTTAATTTTTTTTAGGAAATTTCTTTTTAATTTTTTAGAAAATTCTTTTTAATTTGTTTTACAAAACTCTTTTTAATTTTTTTAGAACATTTTTTAAATTTATTTTTTAGAACATTTTTTTAATTTATTTTTTAGAAAATTCTTTTAATTTTTTTTAGAACATTCTTTAAATTTTTTTTTAGAAAATTCTTAAAAAAAAAAATTATGATCAACTTTTAATCTAAGTTGTTTAGAAAATTACTTTTCGAAAAATTTGATGAATTTCTTTTTTTTTAATTTTCTCTTTTTACTTAAATATTTTTCTTAATTTAATTTTTGGTTAATTTTTTTTAATTTTAAATTAAACTGTTAATTTTTTTAATTGAATAGAAATTAAAATAAAAGAAAAAAGGTAATACTATGTAGTGAAAAATATTATTTTTTTAATATATGTATAATTAATTTTTTGTTTAATTTAAAACTATTATTTTTTATTTAAAAGTGATTTATTTCTTAAAATTAAATTATTTTTTTTTTGTAATACAAAATCAAGTTTAATTTTTTAAATTCGAAATTAACTTGCTTTTTTATTTTTGATTAATTTTTTTCTTTAATTTAAAATTATTATTTTTTATTTAAAATCAATTTATTTGTATTCATAAATAATTTTTTTCATTTAAAGCTAACGTTTTTTCCAAAACTAAATTATTTTGACTTTTTATATTTTAAAATTATTTTTTTTTTAATTAAAAACTAATTTTTTTGTTTAATTTAGAATTTTTTGTTTAAAATTCTGTAAATTTTATTTAAAACTATTTTTTATTTGTTTCATTTACAATTACTTTTTATTTAAAATTTTACTTTATTTTGATTTTAATTTAAAAATATTTTTTCCGTAAATTAACATTTTTTATTTAAAATTAATTGAAATTTTTTTAATTAATTATTTCTTTTTAATTCCATTTATTTTTTTTATTTAAAATTAATTTTTTTCGTATTTTTTTAATTTTTCTTTTAAATTTTCAAGTTAATTTTTTTTAGTTATTTTTTAATTTTTTAATTTTTTTTTAATTTTTTATTTTTTTTTTTAATTTTTTTTGTAAATTTTTTTTTAATTTTTTTTGTAAATTTTTTTTTAATTTTTTTTGTAAATTTTTTTTTAGTTTTTGTTTAATTTTTTTTTACTTTTAATTCTTTTAATTCTTTTATATTTTTTTATATTTTTATATTTTTTTTATATTTTTATATTTTTTCTTTATATTTTTATATTTTTTTTATATTTTTATATGTTTTTATATTTTTTTTATATTTTTATATTTTTTCTTTATATTTTTATATTTTTTTTATATTTTTATATGTTTTTATATTTTTATATTTTTTTTTATATTTTTATATTTTTTTTTATATTTTTATATTTTTTTTATATTTCTTTTTATATTTTTTTATATATTTCTTTTTTTTTTATTTTTTTATATCTTTTTCTTATATTGTTTTAATAATTTTTACTTTTATTTTTATTACTTTTTTTTTAGTTTTTAATTTTTTAATAAAAACAAGAATTTCCGCGACTAAAATATAGCCAACAGCAGTTTTTTTTTGTAAGTTCACACTTACGAGCACACGTCGACGCAACACGAACTGCATTCGCAAACGACACTAGGCAGTCACGTTCATAGAAAAGCGTATGCGCATGTTTTCTTGACTGTGAATGCGTGTACCTTTAGCAATTTAGTGGAAAGTTGCTAAATCTGTTGCATAACTGAAGGCGTACTCACTGCCGCGCATGCGTGCAGCGCATTAAGATTGGTTATGTTTCAATTATTTTGCAGGCACAAAATTTTCAGCTTCAACGAAAGCGGCACGATTGTCGGTTGTAGCGCCTAAAAGTAGACCACGCACTTAAGTATTATTTTCAAATTGAAATTGCATTAAAAAATTATAATTTTTGTTTTCATTTATAGCGAATCCGGCAAACTTTCAAAGTGAAGGCGTTGATTTTTTTGTCATTGGAACAACTGCAAAATAAGAAAAGTATTACCGCCAAGCATTCACAATCAACAAACGCGTGCGTCTGCGCAGCGCTCTGCATACAGCCTAGACGGCGTGTGTTTGTGTGCGTGTGGCATGTTTTGGACGCGGACTCGGACTTGGACGACGACATGTGCAACAACATATTAAAAAAAAAGCAACAACTACAAAAAATATGTACATTTCCCATTGTACCTACATATATTATAAAAAGCAACAACAAATAATTACACTATATAATAAGTAATATATACATACATACAAACAAACACATATGCATGTAATATAAAAGCAGCAAAAGGTAAAAAGCAACAAAAACCAAAAAAAAAGATGTAAAGAAAATGCAAGAAAGTTTAATCAAATGTGTGCTTTAGACAGCCAGTCTCAGTACTACAGTCTTAGTCTGTCGACAGAAACGGAAACAAAAATATGGAAAAAATTATGAAAAATGAAAAGAAAAAAATATAAAAAATTATAAAAAATTACAAAAAATTAAAAGAAAAATTACCAAAAATTAAAAATTACAAAAAATTAAAAATAAAAAAATTACAAAAAATTAAAAATGAAAAAATTATAAGTAAAAATTATAAATATATATACATATATAAATTAAAAAAAAAAAATCAACAAAAACAAAGTCTCAAGCAACAGCTGTCTGTCTTTGCGTCTAATTGCATATATTGTCCTTAAGCGTTTTATTATTATTATTATTTATATACATACATTAATAATACTTAAAATTAAAATGCATAGTTTCTTTAGATAAATGATAAATTATTTCAAATCGATGAAAGTCAAGACTATTTGTACTTAATTGCTACATGCATACATACATAAAAAATTAATTAATTATGCATTTGAAGTAAAGTGTGTGCTATGTGGTGTAAAGCTAACTCAAAAACGTATATATATGTATAGATAACATATACATACATAAATAACACACACATATATACATATAAAATTCAATTAAATTTATTAAGCAACTCTGTAATGCTGAGTTTTTCCTCGACAGCGAAAAAAATGGAATTTAATTTGCTAAGCAAGACAACCGAGGCACTTACACGCGTAACGGTAAGCGCTCGTATGTCGTCTAGAATGCTGATGCATAACTATAGCTTTAATAAAACAACAACAACAACTTTAAGCGCAATTTTTTGTGAGGCAGTGGCAACCGTTGTGTGTTTTTGAGCGGACTTACACGCTTAGCAGGCAGCTTAAGTCGCTTAGAGCAATTATGCGAGTGCATACGAAGTTGTAGCATACAACAAAAACACGCTGTTATTGCTAGCGACCACAGCTACTACTTGAGCGCTGCTGGCAGCTTAGTAAATCACAATGATTGCTATGCAATACTAAACTAGAATGACATGATGGCTTGTTAGTGTCGCAGTGGTGACTCAATGTAGCCAAAAGTTTGTAGAAAAAATCATTGTAATTGCTACTTTCAAAAATGCAGCTGTGGCAGCAGCGCTTAAGTGTGTACTGAAGTTGCAAGCAGCAAAATAATTGCCGTGTTGTAGGTTTTCTGTTAGTTTTTCATGTGGAAAATAAATCTAATATGCCTAAAAGCTTTAAGAATTTCGCCAATAACGACAACCGAACACATATAAGCAGTTTTCGAAATTCGAAATTACATATTAAGTTGAAGTAGTTCGAAAATTTTGTTTGTTGTAGACTGAAACTGCAGCTAAACATTATTTCCAAGAAAAGGAATGCTAAATATTGAAATAAAATTCGAAAAATACAAATTCCAAAAAAAAAAATTAAAAAAAAAATTAAAAAAAATGGAAAAAAAATTTGTAAATTCCAAAAACAAATTCAAAAATCATCGATAATTTGATAATTGAATTTTTCGAAAAAGAATTCAAAAATTTCAAAAAAAATTCCAAACAAAAAATGTTTGAAAAAAAAAAAATATTTTTGATAAAATTTCAAAATGTTCGATAATTGTATTTTTCGTAAAAGAATTCAAAAATTTCAAAAAAATCCAATCAGAAAATGTTTTGAAAAAAAAAAATTCCAAGAAAAGGAATCCTAAATATTGAAAAAAAATTCGACAAAAATTTTAAAATTCCAAAAACAAATTCAAAAATTATCGGTAATTGGATAATTGAATTTTTCAAAAGAGAATTAAAAAATTTCAAAAAAATTCAAAACAAAAAATTTTTGAAAAAAAACTCCAAAAAATATTTTTGAAAAAATTTCAAAATGTCCGACAATTGAATTTTTGGAAAAAGAATTCAAAAATTTCAAAAAAAAAATCCAAACAGAAAAAGTTTTGAAAAAAAATTCCAAAAAATATTTTTGAAAAAATTTCAAAATGTTCGAATTGAATTTTTGGAAAAAATTCAAAAAACAATTCCAAATAAAAAAAATTAAAAAAAAATTCTAACAAAATTTCAAAAACATACCAAAATCTTCGAAATCACGCTGCACTTTCAAAATAGCGCTGCAAAATTTTAATGAACTACACGAAATTAAACCGTAAATTATAAACTATCTCTATTTTTGTTTGGTAACAACGCACTGTTGCTATTTATTTTATTGCACAATTAAGATTGAGCTTCATTCGGCTTGCTGCTGCTTCTTAATCGATTTATGTACATAAATATAAAATTATATACATAAATGTACATATGTACCGTAAAATTTCGTTTTTGTAACTATTTTACGATGCGCTGAAGCGTAATGAAGCGTGTTTCTCTGTGACAGCGCAAAAAGCATAAGAAGAAGAAGAAGAAGCAAATAATGCAAAACCTTATATGTACTTACATACTTCAATTCCTCAATACTGGCTTCCGTTTAGCTGGATTTCTTCAACCGACTCGAGCATATTGTGTTGGCGCCTAAAGTAAAACCAAAAGAGAAAATATTTCGAGACAAAAATTTCAAGTTACACTCACAAAAACACATATTACAGTTTATATATAATTAAAAATATTGTAAAATTTGCAAAAAACAAAACTTTCTTTAAAATACACCAACAGTTATTTAAAAACTGAAAAAAAAAACAACAACTATTTGTTATTATTTAGGGTTTTAAAAGGTGATGTGGAGTTTTGTGTAAAACTTTTTTTCATTATTTCTATATATAACACCTACGTTTTATAAATGAAACAATTTTTTAATTAAAAACTTGCGTTTTTGAAAATTAATTTCAAAATTTCGGAAAATTCCTTTTTTCGATACATTTTGGAATTTTTAAATAAACTTTTTTTGAACATAAATTTCAAAATTTTTGAAACCAATTCCTTTTTTCAAAAAATTTTCGATTTTTAAAATAACCTTGGCCTGAAATTTCAAAATTTTTAAACTTTTTTTTTTAGTTTTTACAAGTAATAAAATTTTTGATTTCGAAAATTCTCGTCTTTGAAAAAAATTTTGGAGTTTATAAATGAAAATTACTGTTTTCAATAAATTTTCGAACTTTTTGAAAGAATATTGAGTCTTTGATATAAAATTTCGAAATTTGTAAAAGAGATTTTGGAAACGATAAAATTTTTAAAAATAAAATTCGCATTTTTGAAAATTAATTTCGAATCAAAATGTATCTGAATAAAAATATAATTTTTGCAGCCGACATAAAATTACGAAATTAGTAAATGTTTATTCTAGTTTTTAGAAACGAAAAAGTTTTTGAAATTATAAATCGCGTTTTTGAAAATATATTTCCAAATTTTTAGTTAAAAATAGGTATTTTACAACCAATTTTCGAACTCTATAAAAGAATATTGAGTCCTCAACATGAATGTTCGAAATGTGTAAATGAGTTTTTATAAACGATATAATTTTTGAAAATAAATTTCTAAAGTTTTAAGACGTTAACAGGAAACTTCGAAATTTGTAAATGTTTATATGTACATGTTTTTAGCAACTATAAAATTTTGAAAACAGTGAGTGTTGAGTGTTTGAAACATTTTTATTTCAAGTTCAAAACTTTTGTTTTTTGCCCAAAAATTTGTTGATGCTTGAAGATGTGTAATTAACTTTTTCGTTAAAAAAATCGATGTTCGAAACTTATCTTCGAATTTTCGAACTTAACTTTTTAATTTTTATTATTGAGTTTACATCATAAAAACGATTTTCAGCTCACTAAACTGTCATATTCTATGAAATGTGGCCTTCATACCAGTAAAACAAGGATGTAACATCTACTAAGATTGTATACATACATACAGCTGTGTTCACGAAAATAGTAGTGCGACAGCACATAACACTCCAATCTTATTGCTGACATGTTCTATCTTGCAAATTGAACATTTCTACAATACTTTCGTAGAACAGAATATTGTTAACAAAAAAACACCAAAATGCCGTTATTTTTATTTTGATTTGCTATCTTTATGATATATTTCTATATTTGCACCAAAAATCTCTTGTTCATTAAAATAGTAGTGCTTGACGGGAATAGTTGAAAAAAATTAAAAAATTTTTTATTTTTAATTTTAACTGACATCAGAAAGTGTATTAAAATAATATAGTAATTGTGTGATATAAATTTATTGAAACTGCTCTTTATTTATTGTTTAGTGGGTTGAAAAAAACATTGCTCAATCAAAAAGCGAGAGTTAATTGGTAACTTGAGAGATCAGGGCAAAACATATAAATAAATCGAAGAAATGATTGGTTGCACTGCTCCGATGATATTTAATGCTATTCATCATACTATTAAGCCGGAAACTCGTGGTGGTAAGCGCAAGGCTACATTTCTGGAGGACCGACGAATTGTGCGATACAGCAAAGCAAAGCCTTAGGCGTCGTCAAAAATAATTAAAAATGAATTGAATCTACTGGTCAGTGCTGTCACAGTTAGCCGAAGGCTAATAGAAGCTAATTTACATGCAGGAATCCGAGAAAAGTACCCCTTTTGACGAAGAAGCACGTCAATGCAAGAATAAAAGATTGCGAAAGACCATATGTATTGGCCCGTCCAAAAGTAGCACAACATTTTATTTACGGATGAGATAAAAATTGTTTTTTTTGGTGGTATAGGCTCCAGGCAGTGTGTTCGTTGTCCCCCAAACACAGAATACCACCCAAGGTGCATCACAAAGACTTTTAAATATGGTGGGCTAAAGACTATGGTGTGGGCTTGTTCGTCGTATGCTGGCGATGGTCCAATCTCTTTGATCAGTGGCATTATGGAACAAGCAGTGTACATTAATACATTGAAAGATGTAATGCTACCGTATGCTAATTGGAAAATGTCGTTAAAATGGACATTTCATCAGGATAATGATCCTAAACATACGAGCAAACTAGCTAATCAGTGGTCTGCATCTGAAAACATCTACTTGATACCATGGCCAGTACAATCTTCGAACCTAAATCCTATCGAAAACTTATGAGGCGATGTCAAGAGAAGTGTAGCAACAGCAAAACCATCGAAAAACACAGAGCTTTGGCAAGTGTTTAAGGAAGCATGGGCTCAAATCTCTGTGAGGCGTTGTAAGGACCTTATTGATTCCATGCCACGCCGATGCCTAGCTGTTATAAACAACAACGGATTTACAACAAAATATTAGGCCTTAGGAAACATATTAAATATGAAATATTTACTGTTACTTTCATATTCTTAGTTTTATCGTCTTTTTTAATAGCCACTACTATTTTCTTGAACAGCATAATTTTTCAATTTTATTTTAATTTAATAACTGTATGTAAACTAAAAAAAATTTATGGTAGATAAAACTGTAAATATATCATACATTAATTAAAAATTAGGTTTTTTATCACTTTCTAATCGAATATTCTTCTTATCATGTGATTTGACTGTTAAATAGTTAGTAGCCACCGGCACTACTATTTTCGTGAACACAGCTGTATGTACATATGTACTATGTACATACGTCTTTAACCGAGTCTAAAAGCTCAACAGAAACACTCTGTAAGCAAAGGAAGAGGAAGACCTCCACTTTGTTGGAAAGATCAGGTGGAGAAGGACGTGGCTTCGCTTGGAATCTCCAATTGGCGCCACATTGCGAAAAGAAGAAACGACTGGCGCGCTGTTATTAACTCGGCTATAGCCGCTGGACCAATAAAGAAAAAGAAGGAAAGCTCAAATAAAACACTTTGTACCAAGTAGGATTTTTTCAGAATGCATTTTTGCGCCGAAATGTATGCAACGTTTTTGATAAACATTATGTTAGCAATTGAAGATGTCATATTTCATGTTCGAAACTGATGTTCGAATTTTCGAAATTGATTTTTATATTGTTATCATTGCCTTTATAGCTCATACTTCTATATTAAGCTCACAAAACTAGCTTATTTTGGGAAATGTGACCTTCAAATCTATAAAAAAATGGCTATTCACGTCTACTAGATTTTCGAATATAAAACTCACTTCCGAAAATTTCCTAAAAAAGTACTAAAATATGAAATAAACATACTGTTGAGTACAAAAATTTAACAGTTTATCATCTGCGCTGGAATGTATGCTACAATTTTAAAAAACTGAAAAATTTCGAAAATCTACTTTGCTTAGGTGAGTTGCGACCATATTGCACAATTTCCAAAGTCACTTAAGTCCATCCACACCACAACAGAGGCTAAGTGTACACATCGGTCTATCGAATTCAAAAATAAACTGATGACGTCGAGACCTTCAGTTCAATGCGATTCGCGTGTCAAAGAACGAGCGTACAGAAATCAAATCCAAAATAAACGAAATAAAGCAATGAAATGGTAATTTGTTTTTCTTTGCTTTATACGGTGCGAGGTACACTTAAATAGATTATTATATATACAAAATAAATATAAATATATATGTATATATTACATCTGCTGCCACCCATTTGAGTATATATATCTGTATGTATGTATGTATGTATGTATGTAACTCAACTACAAAACCAAATTGGCGAAACTAGAATGCAAATTATCTGGTGGGCGGGTGACCGAGGCACGTGGGTGGCGGCAGACAAATGCGCCACTAGAAACTAGTTCACATGTACGTATATCTATTTATATGTATATATGTATGCCGATACCGAGATAGCTTTGTTGGCATCGGAAAGCAATTTATGAAGCGTTCAGTCGAAAAAATTGTATTTAATTGCTTTCGCTACAATAATCGATGATTAATGTGTGTAATCAACAATTTAAATGATGTGATGAAAGCGTCGATGGGAAGACCTACGAGTGGTTGTAAAACAACAACAACAACAGTAGCAACAATTTGTAGCAAATTGATTTCAATAAGCAATAATAGATAAACAAATATGTGAGTCGGACGTGTGCGCTTCGGAGCGGGTACTTTAGACGCGAACTAGAAAACTGAGTATGGCTAGTTGATTTTTGGGGAAATTTAAGAATGCAGGAATGTTGAGTACGCTCCTTACTCAGTTCAACATTTTGAAGAACCCCTCTCTCTCCATCTGTTTCATTGACTATTATGTGTGATCTGAATAAAGACGACTCAATATCGACTGACGGTTTTGAAATAAACGCCTATAGTAACTAACAAAAGCACGAAGGGGGCAGTCGCATCCTACTCAGCTGTGTTGATACCGTGATGAGCCGGTTCCTCGTACAATTGCTTCCTTTGGCTGACCTTCTGCGCCGCTATGGGCTTCCAGGACCGCATAAACATCGCATTGAACCTATAGTTCTGCCGGATGAATTTATAGGACTCGTCATCAACGGTGATGTTGAGCCTCCATCCGGCGTCCTCAACGCTGCTCTTGACTACCATCTAAGCCAAGATACTGTTGCCTTTGTTTTGGTTTTTGATCAAACTAAGCGCGAAATCATACGGTTTGCATACGTTCCGGGAAAGAAATATGGTTATGCTTTGCGAGGGTGGTATCTCTTCAACCTTCTTCGCGCATAGGACTTTGCCTTCCCAACATTCCTGATTCGGAGTAATCTCTGCTAGCCAGATGGCCGTCTTCTCGCCCTTACGGTCGACTAGAAGCCGACCTAACCTAAAATAGACTCCTTAGAATGAGCCAGTGTATCCACACCTCCTGAAAATCTCATTCATTATGCACACTTGTAGTGTTGATAGGTCTTCTGACCCTAAAACCTCCGTTAGAGACAGCCTCTTTGTTGCCTCTGGCGACTTTACGTCCTGGAGGTGCCTCAAGTACCGCTCATTCCCGCCCTACGAGGATCGTCCAAGACGATCGTTTTTTGTAACTAAAAATGTTCCTGTGGCCGGGAACACAAATTATGGGCAAGTTGAGTTAACCTGCCAGTGAGCTTTAAGCCTTCGTCACCTTTGTTTACTAAGATGTTGTTGATCTTTGACGTCGAAATAGTTAGTAGTGCCGCCTGGCTGTCTATGTAAATGGCCGCTTTCTGTATTCTCCCGTAGTTGTTCAGTAAAATTCCATAAGTTACATAGGTGTAACCTCCGCAAGGCTCTTCCCATAATCTCACTGACTGTGGAACTGTGGACTGTGTTTTCTTGCACATTTTTCCGTTCTAAGATGACATGGACATTAGTGGACTTATCAATGTTTGTTCTGTCGTTAAAATACTGTGACCCTAGAAAAGTTTATTTCGTTTATAACTGTTTATTCAGATGATACCAGAAATTTCAACGTCCATTATAACATCCGTAGTGCTTTGTCAGTTTCAAACCTCTAAGTTTAACTGTCGAAACCACAAAAGTTACTAAAAGCTCTCCGCCAGTGTTGTTAAGTGACAAGTCAAAGTAAAGCACTTATAGCGAAAGCACCGTTAAGTTTCCCGGTATTGCGCCGAATATAACTACAACAAAAACAAGTACTAGCACTTGTCACATGCTTGCATACACAATAAACCGCAATTTCTCAATGAACTTGCCGCTCGGCTGTGCAACGTGCTATCCACAGCCGAACGCTGTTGCTCCTACTCGGTTTGTTTTTTTTTTTTTTTTGTTTATTTATGTGTATAGTATGCGCATGTGTAAGTGCACACAACTGTGACTGCAGGCAACGAAAGCTCTGTGGCATGCAGCGTAGTGAGCTTTTAGTGCATCAAGCAGTTGCAGGCGGCTGTCGCGTAGACAGCCCACCTCGCAGTTCGGTGTATACGGGCGGTACGACTTAGCTGCTTTGTTCTTCCTCTTTTACGTTGACTTTAAAGCGCACTTTTTTCGCTCGTTTAGCTTTGCACGTGTACGCTACTCTGTTCGTTACCGCTTTGGCGCTCGTGTCGCCAAACGCCGAGTGCCGCTGCCGCTACTGCCGCTTCAGCGACCAGGACTCAATGCAAATTTCGCGAGGCTGCTGTCGGCAGTTGGTGACAGGACACCGAGGGCAGCTGTGTGCTTTGAGTGCTTCGTGTGTGTTCAGTTAAGTGGCTCTACGTGTTGTAACGGCGCGTTGTACGCGTGTGTTTGTTTGTTCGTACGTACGACAGGAGGATACTAGTGGCAACAACTGCAGCGTCGAGTATAAAGGGTCATATAATATTTATAGTATTTGTGTGTGTGTTGTTTTTTCACAACTCTCGCTTTCTTTCGACATTTTTTTCGGTTTTGTTTTTTTTTGTGTTTGCTTTGCGAGATGGCTGCATTGTGGAAGGCCAAGTGAAGTGTCGGCAGTTAATGGTGTTAGTGTATTTTAAGCTTCACGGCCAAAAGGATGCAAATCACTATGCGACTATAGGCGAGTCCTTTCATGGTGTTTTAATAAAACAATCAGACGCGTCGAATCCGTTACATTGTGTTCGTGTGTAGTTTACCGTTTGAATGCGTGTTCGTACGTCGTGTCGTGCCTTGGCATTGCCAACAAATGTACGCCGCATTCGTCGGTCGTGTGAAACGTGTTTCAAATTTGCACGTGTGTCCTTGCGACGCTGACGCTGACGCTTCACTCGCATCTGTTTTCGCACCACAGACACAACGCGTGCATACGGATTTGTGCGCGAGTGTGCGTGTCACAATAGAAACATTTGTAATAAAAGTATAAAAATCGTCGGGAAGTGGAAATGTGACACGTTTTGTGTAGAAAAAATATGAAACCGTTATATGGCGCAGTGGAAAAAAGTTGCACGCGATTTAATGCAGGCTTAAAGTAGTCGTCAGGCGTCAGGCAGATAAACGAAATTGACTGAGAAAAATGCTCAACGAATTGCAATCAAAACTAGGCGAGTGGCACAGAACTACCATTTCGCTGAGGAATGAAGCTTAGGAACTTTTGAAAAAAAACGAAATTTGAATATGAATAAAAGAGAGATGGATTGACCCGATTATGCAGAACAGTGTAATACATAGTAATAATGCATTGACCTGGCATTGCAGAATTGTTAACAAAACACCGCCGGATCTGGCCCTGACAGATAATTTTTAAAGTTCATGCCAACTTGCTAGGAACTAGCTCATTCTGTCTCAAGGGAGACAAATTTTGGGGTTTTGTCCAACTAACTTAAAATGAATACACAATATAGAAACTTTTTATTACGAATCCAACTGAAGCTTAAAATTAAAATGTCTTAGTTCCTGGTAAAGCTGAAAAAAGCCAAGTCAAGTTAGCTCAGGGATTTCCAATGCAACTCACCTAGAAACAGTAGTCTCTAATGTTAACTAAACTGTCATAAAAAGCTTCATTTCAGACGATTGTTTCAGCAGCAAAATCATTCTACATAGAAAGGAACGAGCAGTAATCACTTGGTGCCAAATCCGGACCGAATCGGATACAAGATGGATGCATAAAACTATCTAAACCAACTTATCTTGAAGCGATTTTTCCTCCAGCAAAATCATTTGACATCGGAAGGAACAGCTAGTGATCACTTGGTCCCATTTTGGATTCGAAGTTTGATGCGCTGGATGCTCCCAACAAGCTTCTGGCGAGTCGTTGTCGGGATGCTTGGCCTAACATTGTTCCGATGGCACACATTTATTCTCATATCGTCTAACCCTGGCCTTTTTTGGGCGATTGCTGCATTCTGACAGTCCAATTTTTCACTATACAAATGTAAATTAAGAGTCTGGCTGTTGTGGAGCAGCACATAGTGGAAAATTTCTTGGCTCTAGAGCTTCTACCGAGTCATTATCGATATGTGTGGGCTGGAGTTGTGCCTATAGGACGAACTTCTTCTCCTATTACCCAAAGCTAGCCGCTTCTGGGCGAATGCTTATATCCAACTGTCTTATTCTCCACAATACAGATAGGGAATGAGAGTTCGGACCTAGGGAAGTAGCTCATAGAAGAATCATAATCGATGTGCATGACCTGGTGTTGTCCCGATGAAACACATTTCATTTCCTTTTGGCCAAAGCTGACCACTTTTGGGCGAATGCTTCTCTCTGACTGTCTTATTCTCCACAATATAGGTCGGAAAACTACGTCTCTACTTATTTCGCTGGACAAACTTACATAGACTTAGCGTAGATTCAGGCAAGATTTATGCCAATAAGTTCGCGTTCTAATAGCCACCAAGTTATAATAGCATTCATGGCCCCCAAAGGTTAAAGTAGTGAAAAAAATTGACTAAGCCAATTATGCAGAGTCATTTAAAACAATTTCTTTCTGAACTTGTGCCCTCTTTTTGCTAACCAAGGAGGCGCAGAGAGACTGTAAGCCAACCGCGATAAAAACGGATATCACTTTAGCGACTCGTTGGGCAAGCAGCCAACAGGCAATCAGCCACTGCGACTTGGCTGGCATTTAACACAATCATTAAATAATAACTTGCTGGCATTTCCATTTGCATTTCATGCACCCCTCATTCCCCTCTACACATTTCATTTTTGCAATTATGCCAGCTGGACATTTGAACGCATAATGCTGCGGAGAACACTTGTTAATGAGGCCTGAGCCTAGTAATTAAAGAACGCTGTCTAACCACACAACTGCAGAGCGATGGGTGAATGCGCCTAAAAATGTGCCACAATATAGTGTGTATAGAAAAGTGTAAACTGCATAAGTAAATCGATGTACGCGCATGTGTTGCGATGGCTAGGGCAGCACGCAGCATCCGCGCGATTGCATACGGGACACAGGCCCGTAGCCAGCTTTTCATTTCGGGGGGGGCTGAAGTAAAAACATATATGTATAAACTTTAAATTTTCTGTTTATTAAAAAAAACGATATAAATTCATATACATATTACTTAAATGATTTGGTAGTTGTAACTTAAATAAGTAATATTTTTCTTTTCTTCTTTTTTGCCATATCATTAATTACTTCATCTGGATCTATTTTAATATCCCAGTGCACTGCAATAACAGCAAGTGCACTCAGCCGCTCATTGCCCATCACACTGCGTGGTAAAGTTTTTATTCTTTTTAAGGTTGAAAAAGTTCTTTCAACGGAAGCGGTCGTCATTGGAAGAGTTGCTAAAATTGTAAGCAGGTAGTGAATATTTTTAAAATACGTTGCATCGCAATGTTGCAGTAATTTCAACACTTCTATGGTTGGATCTATTGTTGATAAGCTGGCACACCACAATCGATACTCTGATTTTAATGCTGTCATTGATATTTGCTCCTCAAAGTAAATAGTTAAATTTTTTAATTCTTCGGCATTATCAATTGCAGCAAAACCTGGGAGTAGAATTTGAAATGACGAGAGTATATCCTCATTCACTAATAAACGTTCTGTCATCTTTTGAATCAGAGCATCAACGCATGGAATAAATATTGTAACTCTGAAGTGGCTTTCAGGGGTTGTGCAAGGTGGATTAGCACGAGTAGTTTGACGCGAAGTGTCAAAAAGATCTTTAGACATTTGTGATGCTGTTTGGAAAATATCGTTGAAAAAACCATCCGCTGTTTCTGTTGTAGTTTGTTGTTTTAACGGTTAGCTAATCCCCGTTAGGATGGTAAGGGTTGTTTGTGTTGTCGTCGAGATCATCTATCGGTAGGCCCAAGAAACGTGCTGTTTCGACGGGGTCGGATCAAAGGGAAGAGGGTGTTAGATGGGTGGGGTTTGTGGGGCATGCAAAGAGGTCGCCAGTGTCATGCGGAGACTCGTTGCATGCAGGACATACATTAATACCTAATGTCGGGGTCGATTCTGGATAAGTAGGAGTTTAACCTGCTACAGTACCCAGAACGAAGTTGCGCTAGGGTCACTCGCGTTTCTCGCGGCAACTGGAGCTCTTCATCTGCAATAGGTGGTGCTTTGACTCCAAGAACGCCATTCACGGGAAGGGAGTCGGTGAAGGTGTTAATGGCTCCACTGTGAATGGCGGTCAGTGCCTGTCTGAAGTCTGTAGCGTCCGAAGTGCGGTCGGCGTACTGTACGATGTCGTCGACGTAGTCGAGGAATGACCTCTTGATGCTCCTTGGAGGCGGCTCCGCTCCAAGCAGATGGCTGCAAGGGTGATTCCTACGGAAACACCCCAGCAGGAACTGCCTGGAGAGGAGTTCATTATGCTCCTTTACAAGAAGCATGCGCGTCTCACTATGGAGGTGTTCGATGGGAGACATCAAGAGACATCCCGTCGTAGTCCGGAGTGCTGTGTTCTGGCAGGTCTGTAGTTTCCTCATCTGCGTGCCACTGCATCCAGGCGACCATATCGGTGCTGCGTAGTTGAGGACCGGCCGGCCGATTGCCTTGTAAGTTCCCAACAACGTTTCTTTGTCTTTTCCCCATGTGCTGCCGGCTAGCGACTTGAGGATCTTGTTGCGGCTCTGTACTTTGGCGATAATCGCGGTCGTATGGGGAGAGAAGGAGCATAGACTATCAAGGGTTACGCCTAAAATTTTAGGGTTATTGACAGTCGGAATTTTGACGCCGTCGACTGCAATATCAAGCTCAAGTCTATACTCCTTCGTCCAGTTTGTGAATATGGTCGCCGTGGATTTGGTGGGGGAAAGTTGGAGATTCCGTGCAGTGAGGAAACGAGAAAGGTCGGAGAGGTAGCTGTTCACTTTCGAACACATGCCATCGATTCCATTGCCCGACGTCAATATCGTGCAGTCATCAGCGTACGAGGTTATGGAGACCCCCTCTGGTGGTTGAGGAAGTTTCGAGATAGAGAAATTAAACAGTAACGGGGAGAGGACACCACCCTGCGGAACCCCCTGTTTAATTCTTCTAAGTTTAGATGTTTCACCTCGAAATAGTACGGATGACTGACGACCGTTCAGATAGTTCATGGTCCACCTCTTAAGCCCTGGAGGGAGAGTGGTTTTTTCAATGTCCTGCAGTAGCGTTGTGTGGTTGACCGTGTCAAAAGCTTTTGACAGGTCCAACGCTACGAGGATCGTTCTTTCGCAGGGTGGTTTCTGGTTGAGGCCACGAACTATCTGGGCGTTTATGACGCTAAGTGCTGTGGTGGTGCTGTGCACTTTGCGGAAACCATGCTGGTGGCTGGCTAGGCTCAGGTGGTAAGTGAAGGTCGGGAGTAACAAGGCCGCAAGTGTCTTCACTACTGGGGAGAGGAGAGTTATCGGTCGATAAGATTCCCCTTTGTTGGCGGGTTTCCCAGGTTTCAGTAGTGGGACCACTCTTCCGACTTTCCACACATCGGGTATTTGAATAGTGGTGAGCGACAGGTTGAGGACCTTGGTGAGATATTTTACTTCCGTCGAGCCTAGATGCTTTAACATTAGCATGTTGATTCCGCTGTTTCTCTTATCTGGTGCAGAGTTCTTATTAATTCTTTGGCTCGGTTCACTGCTGATACAAAATCCATAGATTTTTCTTGGAGTTGCACAGACAGTGGCAGCGTTAAGCTGAACAATTGCTCACAGACGAATAGACTAAGCAAAAAATCGCTTTTCTCTACCGCTGCTAAGAAGGCTGATGCTTTAGACGAAATGGACCATGTCTTACTCGAAATTATTTCCAAACTTAGTACAATGAATTTGAAAAGCTCCACAAAGCTTATAATGCTTTCATGCCTTTCTATAAACCTTGTTTCACAAAGGCGAACAAGTCGTCTTTTTTTGCTTTCTGGTGCGTGCTTCTGTATAACGTCCTGGAAAGTTATGTTTGCATTTGAATGGTTTCTAAATAAATTTTCTATTTCATTGACAATACCAAGGCAGTTCCGTATTGAACGTGCTTTTGGATACAGTTGCCTTATCCTGGTTTGCACTCCACTTAAATGCCCTGACATGTTTGCTGCTCCGTCATATCCCTGTCCAACCAACTTTGCCATATCAAGATGGAGATCTGTACAACGCTTAAGTATGACTTTTGATAAGTTTTCAGTCACCGTCTAGTGTAGTTGCGTACGACTGTTATAGGTTTGAGCTGAGTTGTGTATAAGAGTTTCAAAAGATTCAGTCAGTGATAAATCCTTTTTATTTGCGATTTATTTAAAAAATTTCCTTATTTCGGGGGGGGCTTCAGCCCTCTAGCCCCCCCCCTGGCTACGTGCCTGACGGGACACAAATAAATTCATTCGCCACTGTGAGTCGACCAAAATAGACGTGCGCTAGGTTTTGAGCGTGAACGTGTGCGTGTGTATATCGCGATGGGTGAACGCATAGCAGCAGCAGCGGCGACGGCCGTCGGTGCGCGGCATTCGCGCATCAGTCCAACACCGGGCCGTGGCAGTAAGGTCGCCTATACGCTGTGCCCGCGCATGGAGCCGCCGGATGAGAAGGCAGCGTTGCAGGTGCAGCGGCGCACCTCGGCAGCGAAGGGGCCGCCAAATTGTGTGGCCATACCGATGTCATCCATACAGACTAACACAAAAGGTGAGTGCCCAGGGCATCTCAAATGAAATGTTGTTAATAAATATTTATTTTAAAATGTGTGGAAAAATTAATTATTTTTGTAAAGAATAAACTGAACTGTGTGTTCCATATTTAACAGAACGTATTTTAGTGATCTAAAGTTCCAATGAGGTTACTGATACTAGGGTAGCTTCAAAAATGTTTAATAATGTATGTAAACATTTTGAGAAGAAACCAAATTTTTTTCTAAAATTAATTCTTTTACCTACGGTAATCCAACGTTTTCTAAATTCTTCTTTTTTAACTTCCAAGTTTTCTCAAAATCAGTATTCATAAATAGATGGCGCTAGGAGAGGTACTACTACATGCTTTAGGTAGCTAAGGCTTCATCATCTGGTTATTGGAACTGAATTAAATTTGAATGACAGTACTCCGTATTTTGAAGTTTTCGTTCTGATTTACATAATATTCCTTTAAATTTTATACCAAAATTTAACGTTCCTTGAACTAAAACTTAACTCGCCTGCGATCATCTCTGAAATATATAAGATACTGAGACCTTTGATAAGCTACCGTGGAAAAGTTTTAGGTATAAAAAATATTCTACTGTGCCCAAAAAATAAGGTGACATTGTATTTATTTTGAAAATTCTTTATTTATTCTTCCAAATCAATTTCATCCCCTTCAAAGTAATCCCCTCCCAATGCAATGTACTTATGCCAACGGATTTTCCAATCTTCGAAACACTGGTTGTAGTCACTTTCCGGGATGGCCTTCAGTTCCGTCTTCGCTTCGGCTTGAATCTCCTCTATCGTATAAAAACGGTATCCCCGGAGCGGTCTTTTAAGCTTGGTGAACAGCCAGAAGTCGCACGGCGCCAGATCAGGTGAAGACGGTGGTTGCGGAACGATATCGGTTGAGTTTTTGGCGAAATGATCACGAACTACGTGGGCAGTATGGGATGGTGCATTATCGTGGTGTAAAAACCAAGAATTGTCGTTCCACAATTCCGGCCTTTTTAGGCGGATAGCGTTACGCAAACGACGCATAACTTTCAAATAATATTCCTTGTTGACTGTTTGACCGGTTGGAAGGAATTCACAGTGCACAACACCAGAAGTATTTTCCATTCGCACAATAGCTGGTCACCTGGCTCACGTAAATTCCATACATAGGTTCATTGTTGGCATTTTAGTAGACAACAGAAACCTAACTTGTTTCCACTTAGATGATTAGATGGTTTCGCCGCTTGCGAGCTATTCAGCTTTACAGTTTCCAGCGATTTCGGCCAGGCAACCAAACGAGTGAGACAATGAAGTAGAATGATGCTATTGATATATTTACTTTGATACGGATGGGTCCAAACTTGATAATAAAGTAGGAGGTACTACCTTTTCAGCCATCGCATTCCCCTTTCGGACTTATCTGAAGGTGTGTGTGGCCTCTTTAAGTCCCGATGGAAAACATTTCCTCTCCTATTGGCCAAAGCTTCTGGTCGTTTCTGTGCGATTTCCTCTTATTGACAGTCCAATTGTTCGCAATACAGGTCCGAATTATAAGTTTGGCGGTCTCGTGTGGACTCGATGGAACACATATTCTCTCCTATTGGTCAAAGCCGACTATTAAAAATCAAAAGTAATGATACAAGAACTTTAGAGTAGTGCTAACAGGTCACTGTTTTATTGGCAGACATGTCATTCGACTTGGAACACCATACAATGACTACTTATTGTATAAGCTGACAAAAGATAGAAGAAGAACACACTATTGTGTAATAAAATAATTGCAACTTTTATTCGATGGTTGCTTCACGGTGACTCGAAGGTTGCACAATTATAATTTTTTATATCGGAATCAGATCCAGTATTTCCGCTCTACTGACGGAATGAATGCTGTCCTTCTTGAAAGAGCCTGTACTTCGAAGCAATACATTTATAGCTTTCTTAATGCCAGCAGCTTCTGCCTGAAAAATAAACGGAGTTATCCGATAGCCTAACCTAAGTTTGTATGGAAAGGTTATTACAGAAAACTCCGCCTCCAAACTTCCCTCCGAGCTTCGATCCTGTCGAAAGTTAATTCTGAAGCAAGCCAACAATCAGAAGCCAACTTAGAATTAACGTCGTAGCTGAGAGTGTACACGAAGACCGTGGAGAAATACAGCGTATGTTAGAAGTGCAGCTTTCAGAAGTTCCAAGAAGATCTGATGTTTTCGATACAATTTTTTTTTTCAGCGATGAGGCCTATTTCTGATTGAATGTACGATAACAAGCTAAATTGGTACATTCGGGACCAAGATCGACTTGAAGAGATTCAAAAGCTACCATTTCATACAGAAAAACAACTGTTTGGCGTGGTTTGTGGGCCGATGGAATTATCGGTCAATGCCGACTGTCTGATGACTGAAATTGAAGCTCTTGACTACGGTGACATTTGGTTTCAACAAGACGGCGCCACTTCCTACATATCGCATCAACCAATGGATTTATTGAGAGAACTCTTCGGCGAGAGATAATTTGACGTTTTGGGTCTGTCGATTGGCCACCAAGATCATGTGATATCACAACGTTAAACTTTTTCCTGTGAGAATATGTAAAGTCTAAAGTCTACGCGGACAATCGCGCTTCGATTCAGGTCTTGGAGTGAAACATCACGTGTGTCATTCGCCACTTACCAGTTGAAATGTTCGAACGAGTCATTAAAAATAGGCCTCAAGGGATTGACCATAGACGTAGCCGTGGGCAACATTTGAAAGATATAATCTTCAAAAAATAATTGTTAAGGAATAATCTTTCGAATGATAATAAACACATTCCACATTAAATTTGAAGTTTCTGTGGTTTTTCTTTAAGAAAGTAGGGAACCTCGAAATGGACCACCCTCTTATGGCATCAGCTATTAATGGATTTCTAGACTTCACACAGGCAACACTTAGTATGTTGTGGTTTCAGAGTTAAGGGTATAGAATAGAAACATACGAAAGATTTTTTAACATACTTTTCTAATTATAGACAAAGTCAGTTTTCATGCTTCTAGAAGCTTCTTAAGCTAAAGCTACTTTAACTTTTATTCACCAACAAAAAAATATGTTTTAAGCGGAAAACATACCGACCTAAAGCCTTCAAATAATATGTATTTTTTCTCTATAAATAATGGCATTCTATATTATTTACTTTCAACGATTTCCACTCAACCTTTTCGCATTTGCCTAAACCATTGACGCCACATATTGCGGTAAAATGCTGCATTTACAGATGAATTCCAATGTCGCACAATAAAATGGTTAAAAATAAAAAAAAACTAAGTGAAAGTAAAAAAAAAGTGTTCGAATAAATTGCAAGCGCCAGCAAAGAAAAAATAAACAAAAACAATTGAAATAAAAATGAAAATGAAAATAAAAGAAAGCAAAAACCACTAGGCATTAAGTCAAAGCTCCATGAAGTGTCCATTTACCAGCATTCTCATCGACTCGCTACCCTTCATTTGGCAACTGTGCATACATTTTCCCCAAGTAGCATGTACTGGGTGGTGCAGAGGGGAGTGCGGCAGCGCTGCGATTTGTTTTGCTATATTTTCAATTGTTTACGACTCGGTCACAGGAAAGGTTGCATCTTGGCCAAAGACTTAAATGCGCCTTTTATGTGTGTGTGGCTTTTTTTTGCTCACTTCTGTGGCTTGCCATAAGAGCCAACAGGTATTTAGCCTTGCGTTCGTGGTTAGATAGACAAAAATATAATGCTTACGATAAAATTGTGGTTGCACATATACGCGTATGTGGGTTAAATGTTTACTTTTTAAGTTGTTGGTATGAGTATGTATGTATTGCTGCCGAGGTTTTATAGTCTTCTGTACGAGTGAAGAAATTTCGAAAGCGTAAGCTGTAGGCTACAGAAAGTTATTAAAATCCATAAGGCAACATATGAAATTTATGTTTTATTCGTTCCAGCAGCACATAAGCCACACGAATCGAGCATATAATGGCCATAACTTTTTTTTCAAGTTAGGTGAGCTGGACAGCATGCGTAGTTAAGTGCTTCAGCTGCCTGCCAGATAAAGAAAAAAATAATGAAATATTATGGCAAGTGAAAATTAATTATTTAAGTAAAAGTTTAAGCTGACATACAAATTTAAGCACGAATTACATTATAAAAAAAAATCATTTTTGAGTGTTTTTTCAACATTTCTTGGTTTGAAAATAATTCTGTGTTTTTTAGTTTTTTTTTTTTTTAGAAAACATATTATTACATAATATGCTTAAAAATAATAATTTAAAATATTTTTTTTTTGTTAAAAAAATATTTTTGAGATTTAAAAATATGTTTTTTATAAAAATTATTATTTGAATTCTTATCTTTTGTAGAAAGAAATACAATTTTTGAACCACCCTACAAAAGTAAAACTTTTATAGTACTAAAATATATAGTCAAAAAATAATGATTTTAAAATTCTTCGAATAAAAAAAAATAAAAAAATTAGTTTTTTTATATTCGTTTTTTTTATATTTTTTTGATTTTAAAATAATTCTGTGGTTTTTTTTTATTTCTTTTTAGAAAAAATTATTTTTTTCATTATGATTATTTATATTTTTATTTTTATAATTTTAAATCTTGTTTTACTATTTTTTTTTTTTTAGAATAGGGTTTTTGATGTAAAAATAGCTATGTGATTTTTCTTTTATTTTCTTTAGAAAAAATAATTTTTTTGAACCACCCTCCAAAAGTTAAACTTTCACAATACTAAAGTCTAGTATATACTGAAAACAAAATAATTTTAAAATTGGTTATTTAAAAAAGAAGTTTTTGATACTATTAGTATTTAATTTTATAAATTTTTTGTGCATTTTTATTAATATTTTCTTCGTGAGCAAATAGTTCTGGGTTTCTTTTAGAAAAATTGAGTGCATTTTGTAAAAAAAAGTTATATTTTTTTAACCACTCTATTAAAGTTAAACTTACATAGTACTAAAACAAATTTATCTGTTGAAGTAAAACTTTCTTAATTCAAAATTTACTATTAAAAATTATTTTAAACAAAGTCGTTTACTTTTATCCTTAATTGATTTGATTTTTTCTTCAAAACATGAAATAATAGAAAAACTTGATCTTTTGACCCAGCCTGTAGAAGTAAAACACTCATAATTTATAACTTTTTACATATTTTATTTAGTTACAGTTGAAAAGAGTTTATATGTTTAGTATGTTTATATTTAGCACATATCCACATATCCAAAATCCGTTAGTATTTGCGCAATAAAGAAATTTTCGCAATTAGTACTACAAATTTTGAGACAGTAAAGCAATTTAGCCATAAAATTTTAAAGTAAAAATTATTGTATGTCTTTGAAACTAACTTCTAAAGAGCTTATGAAATTTTAAAGCCAATATTTTTATTTATTTCTCAAAGCAATAAATATATTGCATAGAAATTACCATAGACGCGTTATTAAGGGTCTCACGGGGCGTATGAGTAACCTTATGAAGCAACAATATGGTAGAAAATTATAGTTGTGGAAGAAATATATTACTTCCGATATACCGAAATTTGACAAGATTTATGAAATTCCACTAACACACATACAAATATGCACATACATATCTACTTGTATACTTATATATGCATACACTTTTATTTACTCATAATGTATATGGACGTACATTTATGGTCAACTGCTTAGCAGCGTTAAAAATGCAATCTTAATGCCGTAAAATACAAAAAACAAAGTGCACAGGCATAAAGATTTGTTTCAATTAAATTCTTTTCATATAAAAACAACAACAATTGTTTCGAAGTCTTGTAAATATATGGGCTACGCATATTTACCAACAATGCATAAACACAGTATATCAAGAATAGCGTTTATTTATGTTATTTTGTATTAAACTGTTATCTGTCACAAATAAAAAATGTATTGTCAATAATTTAAGCACAATATAAACACATGTACTCAAGCTCATTTTGACATTTTATCCTATACATATGTACATATCTATAATTATTCATATTTATGCTGCTCTCTGTTTGCCAGCAATCGCCTGCAATGCAAATATTGCGGCCTCATTAATAACACATTCACATAAATCAGCAAGTGCTTCCGTTATGGGTAATAAAAATGTATTATATGATGTTTGTAAGCGTATGTGTGTCAAACCAGAAATTTGCAGATACTAAAGGTATGCAAAAAGCAGTGTAATTTATATCGTACAATGGATACAGAGAGCTCGGGATTGCTTATAAGAAGTGGACTTTTTATTGGATGGTTGATTTTCATATAAACTTTTTAGTATTCTCCCATACTTTTCGATGAAATGTTGTTTCTTAAAAATATATGTATGTTAATATACCTTTCACGATTGACTTCTTGTAGCAAAAAAGGGTTTAAAAATTTTTAACATCGATTTTCAACGGTCAATTTGTATGGCAGCTATATGCTATAGTAGACCGATCTGAAAAATATTTTCGGAGATTATAGTCTTGCCTTAGATAATAATCCGTGCTGAATTTTGTGAAGATATCTTCTGAAATAAAAAAGTTGTTCATAGAAAAAATTAATTTTGATCGGTCAATTAGTATGGCAGCTATATGCCATAGTAGTCCGATTGAAACAAAATCTTCGGAGAATATACCGTTGCTTTAAATAATAATATGTGCCAAATTTCAGGAAGATATCTTGAGGAATAAAGAAGTTGTTCATAGAAAAACTTGACTTGTATTGGTCAGTTTGTATGGCAGCTATATGTTATAGTGATCCGATCTAAACTTTATTTTCAGATATTGTAGTTTTGTCTTGGATAATAATCCGTGCTAAACTTCGAGATGATATCTTGTCAAATAAAAAAGTTGTTCATACAAAAACTTGATTCCGATAGGTCAGTTTGTATGGCAGCTATATGTAATAGTGATCCGATCTAAACTATATTTTCAGATATTGTAGTTTTGTCTTGGATAATAATTCGTGCCAAATTTCTAGATGATATCTTGTCAAATAATAAAGTTGTTCATACAAAAACTTGATTCCGATAGGTCAGTTTATATGACAGCTATATGCTATACTCAACCGATATCGGCGATTTCGATAAATTAGCAGGTTCTTCAACAGAAAATGACATGTGAAAAGTTTCAAATCGAAATCTCAAAATCGGAATGTAAAAAGTGTTTAATTTAATATCCCGAAAAAAACACTTTGTGCCATCGGGATCCCGGTAATAAACAAAGTAGCACTATATACACACATTCGCATATATTGCCACACATTGGCATAAGTATAAAATTTTATTATCATATGATTAAATATTTGCACCGGAATTTATTGTGTGCTCGGCGGCGCACCGCAGCGGCGGGAGCAGAGATTTAATCACAACAACAAATATGCATTATACGAAAATTGTTTGTTTGCTTGTGTATGTGTGGCGGCCTGCTTGTTAGCGCAAGTAGCAACAATGTGATGAAATAATTTTGTAGGCCTCACTCACAAAGTTTACAACGGCACCACCACCAACAAAGCTTGCAATATAAATTGTAAGAGTCACCTGACATTCTGTGGGAAATTGAATAAATTCTCGTTGCAAGGACACAATTTTGTTGCAGCGATTTTTGTGCTTTGCACTCATTTGCTTTTTTTCTTCTTCTGCTACTTTAGCATCCTTTTAATGGCTGTTTGGTTCGTAAAGGCAAAGCAAATTGCCGAAAAAGCGGCTTCTGTTATTTGAGCTTGGCAGCATTATGATGATGATGTTGTTGTTATTTTTATGATGCTGATGAATGATTTATAGACCGACTTTTGTATTATATTGCTTTTGAGATACTAAAAATATATGAGTGTGTAATTGGACGGGCATTTATGACGAATGCCAAATGAGTTGGGTTCAAAAGAGGTTGGGAATATGCGAGGACAGACGTTTTGAGGGACTATTGATCGGAAATAAAGTTGAATTCGTTTTAATGGACCACTTGGGAACGGCTTGTTGCAGGTCTGATTTCCTGTTCAATCTTCACAGGCCACAGTGATTTCCAAGTAATTGCTGATAGACTCACTCAGATGACAGACTTGCTCAGAAAGACGTACTCCAGCAAACTACATTGCAATGTTCGAACTCTTATTGAACAGCAAACTCTACAAAACAGCTTACAGGCAAATCGGTTATATTTGGCACTAATACCATCTTGACCCTCATACATCATGTGATCAAATTTGAGCCGGACTGAAAAAAATCTCCTATTTTAATACACATCTTTATTAGGAGTTCAAAGTAAGCTCCTGACTAGCTTGATAGTAGGAGCTCCAAGAGCTACTCGTTAGTAGGGTTGAGGCTTTTCAAAGGCGTTTTGCGGCAATTATGGACCAAGAGTATAATACTAGTAAATTTCAGAGATATTTACTGCTATTTCTATAGCTTTTGCAGAGCTAAAGCCCTAACCTAAAAAAATCCAATGCTATATTGGATAGCAATTACTTTTTAGTTTCCATGATTGAAGATCTAAGCCTTTTTGTTGCTTTTTGTGAAAATTGGAATTGATTGAATACGATCTCAGACTTTTCAGCTTAGTTGCCGTGGAGTTTAGACTCAGAAATTTATCTCACGGAGTTAAATGGGAGGCACTTATTTCATTATCACGAGAGCAGGGTATAAGATATTAAGTTTGTACGAAGCTCATAGCATTCAGCATGAAACATCAGAGGCCCTACAAACTATACTACTTAAATACATATGTATATATGTAAATTATAAGCGTACGAGCTAAGGCGATATATGAGAAGTTTTTAAGATATAGTTCTGAAATTCTCTGCACGTGCTTTTCTTCCTAAGGAGCTACTTATTTCTTGGAACCGCCGATATCGGACCACTGTAGCATATAGCTGCCATACGAATTGACCAATCAATTTCAAGTCTTTGTATGGAAAACTTGTTTATTTGCAAAGTTATTTTCATAAAATTTGGCACGTCTTATAACCGAAGACAGCGCAACAATCTCTGAGAAAATTGTTCGGATCGGACAACTACAGCATATGGCTGCCATACAAATTGACCGACCAAGTTTAAGATAAAAATCTTTTTAAGCCATTTTGTGCTAGAAGAAAGCATCTGTGAAGTCACTTTCCCAAAATCTGATGCTTCCACTAACAACGCTTTCTTTCAAGCCTGATTTCTGTCAATATGACACCGTAATGGGTATGACAATGAAACTACTGAGTATGACATGGCGTATGCGTAACCTACTTCGAAATAAAATTCGTATGGAAGATGAGTTTTACTGGATTTTAAGCTAGGTTTTTTACCAGTTACCAGTTTCAAATTACACAAAAATTACTAATTTTATAATTGATTACTAATTTTTTAATAGATTGTAAAATTTATACAAACTAAAGATAAACAACTTCTTTCTATAAATAATGAAAGAAAATAAACAAGCCAAGATACAAAATCAAACAACAAATTTACATTAGTGAAACACTCAATTAACATTTTGCCGGCAAAGCATGCCAATTTAAGTGGCAAATGTTTATGCATGACAACCCTGCCCTTGCCGCTCTCCGAACAGCGCGGCGCCTAAACAAACAGATAGCAATTGAAATGAGCCGCATACTTTCAGGCGTTTGTACCAGTCAGCATATGTGAATGTGCACATCTGCACTGAAACGCTAATTTCCATGCAAATGTGTCGGTGTGCGTGTGTTTGTGTTGATTTCTATTTACTTACGTTAAATCGATGTCCTTGTCTTCTGCAGGCGACCTTAAAAACTAAAGGTAAACACACGAATACACGAACTGGCGGCGTAACTTAGCAAGTGCATGAAACTTTCCACATGTGTGTGTATGGGTGTTTGCGTGAGTTCACTATGAATATTGACGCTGCCGGTACAAGAAGATAATAAAAGGCATATGACTATAGTAACGGTAAATAAATGCAGTTGACGACTTTTAGTAGTCATTAAATTAAAACAAATGCGAAAGTGGCAATTAAAATTAAGTTCAAATAGTAAACAAATAACAATAAATTGATTAGTTTATTTATGATTATATTTTTAGAAGCAATATTTTAGACTCATCCCTCGACTTTACTCAAGCAATCCACTCAACATATGTTCATGTATTTGACTGTCACTTCGGAATGAGTAAAATATTTGATTTCTGCCTGTGGACGTTCTTTGAGTAGAAATTCCTTTAGATAGACTTTAAAAAATCTTGTAGAGTATGAAGAATACCCGAAAGCAGAGTAAGAGATACCAGTATTCGCCTTGGCACAACAGGAGGCTGCCTACAGGAAGGAATGCTGTCAGTCGTGGACGAACTGCTTGTGTTGCAAACTGACAATGGAATCCGCTGTCAAGGACATGCGAACGAAATTGTTATCAAAGCCAGAGGAAATTTTGAGAACACTCTCTGCGATATCGTACAAAGCAGACTAGGCCTAGACTATGGATGGTAGAGAGGTGCTGGACTAAACATCAACCTCTGGAAGACGACTATCGTCCCATTTACGAGACGCTGGTCCCTGCCTGGCCTCAGGAACCTAACCTTTGGATGCAGAGAGATAGAGATGACTAATATGGTCAAATATGGTCAAAGCTACGAAAGCACTTATGGTGTCCAATTGGCTTCCTGGTCGATCATGGCGCAGCAAGCCAGGATTGTTACACCATGATCGTGCGGTCGTTTGGCCTCCGAAAGCATCGCAGTCTTCAACTATCGAAGCTGCATCGCTTTAGCTGCGTATGCGTGTCGGTTGCCATGCGCACATGTCCGATGGCGGTACTTGAAGTCTTGCGGGAACCCACACCACTTCACCTAGTAATCGGTCAAGTCGCTAAACACACACTGCTCCAAATGACAGCAGAAGTGTGTGGCAGAAGTAAGGTAATCTCTTTCCAACGCATGAAGGACCTAAGTATCGAAATACCACAGGCTCTTCTCCCAAGAGATAGCATTACCAAAAGTGTTAACTTCACTAGGAAGTTTAATGTTACCGTCAGCAGAATCACGAATAGAACGATTCCGCTCTCGAGCTACTGCTTAGGGGAAATACAATCAAGTGGTACAGCGACGGCTCGAAAACGTTGGAGGGAATTGGCGTAGAGATCGCAGGACCATGCACAAAACTCTCCATAGCTATGGGTAGTTTCCCGCGTATATACCAAGCAGAGGTCTTTGCTATTAGTCGGTGTGTGGAATTGAACATCCAACGCTGTATTAAGCAATATTCAAGCGGCACTCAAAGCGATCTCTGCGTACAAAATTAAATCGCTATTGCTGCAGGAGTGTATAGAACGACTGAATAGTTTATCAGTATCACTTTATTAGTGTGCCAGGTCCCAAAGGTATAGCAGGGAATGAACTGGTCGATGAGCTTGCTCGCTCCGCAGCATCCACCCCCATACCATAAATGACCTGCTTCGCAAGGATGAAGCAGTGGCTAGGAAGAAGCATTAGCAACAACTCCAACTAATTGTCGCCTTCTACATTGGCCATTGTAAGCTCAAGAAGCATTTACATAACATGAGCTCAGCTTCTTCTGCGATTTGGAGTCTGAAACAACTGCTAAATAGCCGCACAGTGGTCTGTAGGCACAGGATAAAGGCCCTTGGATCTTTGCTTCCAAATAGGGATCACAAAACCTCAATAGCACTTGGCAGTATGTTGGAATTTATCAATTTGCTGGAGCTAGATGAGACGTTGTGACTTAGAAGACGGCACAATAGATGCTAGGTCGCGGTGCAATCTTCATTTACTTATCTAATCTAATCTAATGAGCATACCCTTTTCTTTGTACCTTGGCTTCGTTGTATTTCAACAAGGCAAGTTACAGACTTTAGCGAAGAAGTGAACGCAGGAACCACTTATGGAGTAAATCACGTTTGATACGAAATTTTTGTGTCTCCAGTTTTCAGCTGCTGATGGAAGCTCATTTCATTTACTAGTAGTGTTATCTTAAAAATATAGGCATTCAAGAAGAAATCTTAACTTCGATCCCGAAGCTATAATATCCTATTTTCTATACCAAAACTTGATTTTGATTGCTCAGTTTGTACGGCAGCTATATGCTATAGTGGTTCGATCTCAACAATATCTTCGGCGATTGTTGCCCTGCCTTGGATAATAATCCATGACAAATTTCGGGAAGATTCAGATCGATTTCAGATTGGTATCTCAAAAAATGAGGAACTAGTTCGCTTACATATAGATGAACGGACAGACGGTTGTGATTAAATCCATTCAGCTGATCATATACATATGTATATACTTTTAAAAAACATATTATTCTGATGACTGCAAACTTTCGCCATTGTGAAGCGACTTTCAATAGACGTACATGACGTATGAGCAACATTTCACTCAAATCGAGATTGGGAGTCATTATACTTTGAGCATTGATACAAAAATTTGGTTTGCCTCATTCAAAAAACACTCATTTACTTAAAAAGCAACAACAAAAACAACAAAAAATCAAGTAAAAAAAACGAAAAATATAAAATAAAAAGTCTCTATCTCTCTTTCGCCTCTCCGATCAGCTTCGTTAATACAGCTACAGCGTCTCGCGATTGTCCACACTCAAAAGCCAAAAGCAGCCACGATCAGCTGTGACAGTTGCATGCCAAGTGCTTTGCGCGCCACTTCGCAGAATTTAGCCAGATTTTCGAATGATCTTTCGCTTACAAGCCATCGGTCGTTTGGGCATTTCATACGAACGACCAGACGTGGCGGACACAAGTGTACAGGCAGACGTGTATTTATAAAATAGAATTTCAAGGCGCACGCACGCGAGTGTCAATGGCAGACCTTTGACAAAGTCGGTGACGCGCGACATTTTCGCTCGTTCCTCGTGCGCATACACATACATACATATATACACACGCTGTTGGTGTGTGCTGTGTGCTGGGCACAATTGTTTTAATGATTCTTCGCTTGATTTAGTTACTGTGTATGCTGCGGAAGTGTTGTGAAAAAATTTAGTGAATTCAGTGTGTGTTTTGTATGCATGAGTGCAGAATTTCAAGTGATGTTTGGCAAATTTATGTGACTTTTGGGAAAACAAGTTATAAATCTGCATAAATGTGTTTGCAAGTGTTAAAAATAGCGTTTAATTGCATAATACGGAAATAAAATTCATTAACAGCAACAACTATACAAGCAGATAATTGCATAAATGTCGACGATACTTCGCGTGTGGCATAGTAATAAACGAGAAAGGGCGAAAAAACACTAAGTTGCAACAACAAATCCCATTAGTTTAGCACTGTAGTTGAGATTTGACTATTCTGCGCTTATCCAACGCCTTCCACATCCGTCCGCCTGTTTGATATTGAACAAAATTTGATTTATGTATAACTATCTGTCTGTATGTATATGATCTGTGTTTGTTAAGTCATTAAGAAACAAAAACAACAACATAAAACAACAACAAAAATAACATCAATAATTTGCATGTGTTATATTTAGACACCAATAATACGAGTATACAAATTAACAAGCAATAAAAATATTAAAAATTTCAAATTAAGTTAGATTTGTGCTGAATGTGTTTGCATTTTAAAAATTGTGAGTCTTATTAAAGGAAAATTTATAAAAAATAATTATTAAATTATGTCTTTGAACCAAATTAAATTTAATAAATAATTTTAGAATTTAGAATTTTTAGAATTCATGCCCAATTTCGTGAAGATGTCTCGCCGAATGAAAGAGTTCTCCATACAAGCACTTTATTCGGATCGTACAGGTTGTTTGGCAGCTATATGCTATAATAGTCCGATTTGAAATTTTTTTTCAAATATTGTGTCATATCCTTGGATAATAATTTGTGTTGAGTTTAATGAAGATATATTGTCAAATAAAAAAGTTTTCCTTAGAAGATTTTTATTATTATCGGTCAGTTTATATGACAACTATATGCAATAATGAACCGATTCAAACAATATGTTCACAGATAGTATAGTTTTCTTTGGTAATAATTCATGCCAAATTTCGTAGAGATATCTCGCCAAATGAAAGAGTTTCCCATGCAAGCGCTTGATTCGGATCGTTCAGTTTGTATGACAGCTATATGCTAGAGTGAGCCGATTTCAACCATTTCTTCGCAGATTTCATCATTACTTTAGGCTATAACTCAATCCAAATTTCATGAAGATATCTTGCTAAATGAAAGAGTTTACCATACAAGCACTTTATTCGAGTCGTTCAGTTTGTATGACAGCTATATGCTAGAGTGAGCCGATTTCAACCATTTCTTCGCAGATTGCATCATTACCTTAGGCTATAACTCAATCCAAATTTCATGAAGATATCTTGCTAAATGAAAGAGTTTACCATACAAGCACTTTATTCGGATCGTTCAGTTTGTATGACAGCTATATGCTAGAGTGAGCCGATTTCAACCATTTCTTCGCAGATTTCATCATTACTTTAGGCTATAACCCATGACAAATTTCATGGAGATATCTTGCTAAATGAAAGAGTTTCCCATACAAACATTTGGTTCGGATCGTTCAGTTTGTATGACAGCTATATGCTAGAGTGAGCCGATTTCAACCATTTCTTCGCAGATTACATCGTTACTTTAGACTATAACTCGTTCTAAATTTCATGAAGATATCTCGCTAAATGAAAGAGTTTACCATACAAGCACTTTATTCGAGTCGTTCAGTTTGTATGACAGCTATATGCTAGAGTGAGCCGATTTCAACCATTTCTTCGCAGATTGCATCATTACCTTAGGCTATAACTCAATCCAAATTTCATGAAGATATCTTGCTAAATGAAAGAGTTTCCCATACAAGCACTTTATTCGAGTCGTTCAGTTTGTATGACAGCTATATGCTAGAATGAGCCGATTTCAACCATTTCTTCGCAGATTGCATCATTACCTTAGGCTATAACTCAATCCAAATTTCATGAAGATATCTTGCTAAATGAAAGAGTTTCCCATACAAACATTTGGTTCGGATCGTTCAGTTTGTATGACAGCTATATGCTAGAGTGAGCCGATTTCAACCATTTCTTCGCAGATTACATCGTTACTTTAGACTATAACTCGTTCTAAATTTCATGAAGATATCTCGCTAAATGAAAGAGTTTACCATACAAGCACTTTATTCGAGTCGTTCAGTTTGTATGACAGCTATATGCTAGAGTGAGCCGATTTCAACCATTTCTTCGCAGATTGCATCATTACCTTAGGCTATAACTCAATCCAAATTTCATGAAGATATCTTGCTAAATGAAAGAGTTTACCATACAAGCACTTTATTCGGATCGTTCAGTTTGTATGACAGCTATATGCTAGAGTGAGCCGATTTCAACCATTTCTTCGCAGATTTCATCATTACTTTAGGCTATAACCCATGACAAATTTCATGAAGATATCTTGCTAAATGAAAGAGTTTCCCATACAAACATTTGGTTCGGATCGTTCAGTTTGTATGACAGCTATATGCTAGAGTGAGCCGATTTCAACCATTTCTTCGCAGATTACATCGTTACTTTAGACTATAACTCGTTCTAAATTTCATGAAGATATCTCGCTAAATGAAAGAGTTTACCATACAAGCACTTTATTCGAGTCGTTCAGTTTGTATGACAGCTATATGCTAGAGTGAGCCGATTTCAACCATTTCTTCGCAGATTGCATCATTACCTTAGGCTATAACTCAATCCAAATTTCATGAAGATATCTTGCTAAATGAAAGAGTTTCCCATACAAACATTTGGTTCGGATCGTTCAGTTTGTATGACAGCTATATGCTAGAGTGAGCCGATTTCAACCATTTCTTCGCAGATTACATCGTTACTTTAGGCTATAACTCGTTCTAAATTTCATGAAGATATCTCGTTAAATGAAAGAGTTTCCCATACAAGCACTTTATTCGGATCGTTCAGTTTGTATGACAGCTATAAGCTATAGTCGTTCGATATAGGCGATTCCGAAAAATAATCAGCTTTTTGTTGAGAAAAGAATGTGTGCAAAATTCCAGACGGATATCTCCAAAACTGAAACGCTAGTGCACATATAAAAAGACAAACGAACATGACTAAATCGATTCTGCTCATCACGCTGATCATTTAGGTATATATATATTTTACAGGGGATTAGACGTTTCGCTTCTTTCTGAGTGTTACAAATATTCGTAGTAAACTTAATATAGCCTGTATAAGGATTTTTGTTTAGGTCGTAAGGAGGTTTTAAAATGCCTTCCAACCATATAGAGGTTGACTGGTATTCCACTAAAACATCACCCTCTTTTATCACGGATTTTTTCCTTCCCCCGGAATCGCTTTCACATTACATCAGGGCAAGGTTTCCAAGATGTACCAAGATGGATCAATTTTGGGTCGGTTTCTATTCTGCATGGACGCCTTGAATACTTACCATTTTGGTGTCAGCATCAGGCTCACCTTCTATTGAATCGAATTTTCCGGGGCAGGAGAGTATGTGTTCATATCTCTTTTTTACTGCGTGGTACGAGGTAATTTACGGCTAGTTTCTTCTCTGGTTCACATTTTTATACTCTTACAACATGTTAGAGTTCTCAAAGTTTGTTTTTTTCGTCCTTTTTCCATCGTCGGCAGTTAAAAAGGTTTGCGTTGACTAATAGTTCGTCTCCGTAAATATAAGCTGAATCCTTTGTTTTTTCCATGTTGTACAAGTACTTTCGGAAATACTCGGGGCCAAAGAGCACCTGTGTTAAGTAGTAGTTCACCTCACCTGTTTCTCACAGTGCTATATCTCTTTATCTTTGAATAGTTTTGTGATTCATCTTTATTTTAACTCTCTTGTTCTTAGTAGAGTTCAAGTGTTTGCTTTCTCGCCTATTGTTTTGTGACATGTGAATTTTTATTCCGTCCTTATTTCATAACCAGAGTAGTATTTCCTTATTTGCGAGTAGATCTAGTTGAAATAACCGCACTTGGCACAGTTACTTCCTGTGTGATGTGTTTCCTAGTACATAATTAGGATCTGCTCAGTCTTTTCGACAGCAAGGCTAAGGCTGTGTGAATACAACCATATTTGTGAGATATCCTTTCTCTAAGGGACTTCATTTATTCCAACGATTTTTCCAGTCCTCGGAAAACTTTTTTTAAGGACTTTTTGGGATGGCTTTCATTTATCATTCTCATTTTATCTCTTCGATCGATTGAAAACTGGTTCCACGGAGCGGAGCCAAATGTGGTGAATACAGTGGTTGATCGTTGGTATTCATTGTGTTTTGGCTTCGGTCATAATCGTGGCTCGATGCGATGTTGCATTATCATGGTGTAAAATCTATGAATTGATATGATATGTTATGATATATATGACTGTCTGTCCCTATGGAACAAATTAATAATACACCAAACTACGAATATCGAAAAAAATTGCAATCAATGAGCATTATTTTGATTTTTGAGCGGCTTTGGCGTATTTTTTTTTAGTTTCGGCTCGTTTTTTTCCCCTTCATTATGATTACTGTTGACTTGTTTGCATGTCAAACGCATAAACTTATGCCTCATCAGCAGTTATAATGCTCTCTCCATGAATGTGTGATCGGAATTTGCAAGACCAAGTACCAAAAATTCAGATTTATCCAGACGCGTCGAGCAAGAACGCGTTTAATATCCAAAATAACCGCCAAAATCATTCGAACGCTTTCACGGGAAATGTCGAGCTCCCTTGCCATATCTTTAACACTTTCCTGATCACTTCAAGCCCCATATCTATCACTTTTTTAATATTGTCATCAGATGAAGAGGTCGTAGGTCGTCCTGAACGAGGCATGTCTTCAATGAGCTCTCGCCCGTTGTCTTTGAAGATTTTGTGCCACTCGTAGGCATGTGATTTTGATAAAACTGAGTTACCTTAAGCCTTTTTCAATATTCACAATGATTCTGAACAAGAACAATAGGACAATCTTACTAACTTGGCAAAATATATTTTTATGAAATATCAAATAACATACAATTTCCCGGGTACTTTTTATCACAATGGAAGTTAATTAAAAACTTGAAGCATTATTTCTTAATACAGTGTGCTATAAACTATCTCCCACTTTACCCTGAGGGATTGTTTCAATTGATTGGCTCGAAATTTGGTTCATAGACTTAGAATATGTTCATAAATATAGTCAACTTGTTTTAGAATTCCGAGTATATCTAGCACTTTTGTAAAAAATGTAAACTATATATCTCATAGACTATAACATCTGTCAAAAAAGTAATTTTCTGTTAAAAAATCATTAATTTTTTTCAACTTTCTTCTCCAAATTATAAATATACATTCTTTATCTTAAAAATTTATTTCATATATTATTTTAATAAAAAAAGTATATTCACTTATTTGCCTTTGCAACGTTCCAACGCGTTGGCATTTCTATTTTGGTCGCAATGCGATTCTCAAGTGCCATTTTCATTTTTATACAATTTTTCATACGCATTTGTAGTATATACATACATATGTATGTATGTATATATCAGAGTATATATATATTTAAATCGGTTTTCTTTTGTACATATATATTTACATTGTATGTTAATTGTTTTTGTTCTCAATTTGTTTTTCTTGACGCTTTTGCTTCATCGTTATTGTTTGTGGAATATTTTTCGAAAGTAAGAAATTGGAACTCAAACACCTCAATGTTTTGACTGCATTTAAAAGGTCGCTATGTTGTTAAAATTTTAATTAGCAGACTATATATAGACTACTGACGTATTTGGTACCGTAAGTTCGTGCGTATAAAGACTACAGGAGAAAACGTGCATACATATGTGTATGTATAGAGTCTATCGACAAGAACGATGTGATGTTAAAATGAAATAGAGGCTCAGAGTTGGTCAAAATGAGTTCTGTTTTTTGTTATGCAGAGAGTTTGAATTATTTGGACAAACTGTCGATATTCAGAGCCGTTTCATCTAGAAAGAAATCAGTTTGGTGTGTTTGTCCTTCCGTGGAATTAACGTGGAATTATCCAGTAGGAACATAACCGTCAATGGCGACCGTTATAGCGATGATAAGGTTCTATTTCATGCCTGAAATTGAAGTTCGTGATTTCGGCAACATTTGGTTCAACAAGACGGTGCTACTTCCCACACATCGCGTCAATTAATGGATTTATTGAGAGAACACTCGTTTAGTAGATAAGTTTAAGTTTTGGGCCGGTCGATTATCCACCACGATCGGGTGATATCACACCTTGATAATTTTTCTTGTGGGGATATGTAAAGTCTAATGTATATGCGGACAATCCCGCTTCGATTCAGGCCTTGGAGCAAAACATCACAGTAACTTCACTTAAACAGCTTTTCATGCCAGAAATATGTTCTGTGTTATTGTTGGTCTATCGATATGTGCTAAATTATTTTTTCAATGTAAAAAAAAACCTCAAAAGCATTGCGTGAATAAAGAAAAATTCAATAAACTGCAACCACGACATATTTTATGGTTTTAATCCTTTAAGCTCAAGTGCATAAATCAAAATTGTGACACGCTTCTTTTTCCGTTGTCAGCGTCTTTCATACGTTTTTTTTATGCGCCACAAAACCGCAAAACCCAATTTCAATGCTACAAAAGCCTTGATCTGCATAAATCATGGTACTCTTTGTTTACTTGTTGATAAGCACCAACAACTGATTGAAATACACACATCCACCGGCCTTTTTTGGTCTGAAACTGTTTGCGCTCGTCAATGCATACAGGTGTATGCTACTTGGGTACAAACCCTGTAGGAATTATTTTACACAAAGAAGGGGAAAAGGTTTAGGAGAAGATGGAAGTAAATAATACTATTATATATTGAATCAACTATCACATATTGTTGAGTTGAAGTAGCTAATTATGAATCACACGAAAGTTTGAAAGCTACTAACGAAACTTCGAAAGCTTTCTCCGGACGGTATTAAATTTGCTAGAGGCTTAGTTGAGATAATGATATACCGTTTTAAAACCGGTTTAAGGGATTTTTGAGCCAATAATGTTTAGTCTTACATAGGCATGTCCTTGTCTTTTTTAAAGCGGCTATGGATTTTTCGTTCATCTTGGAACCAGCATTAACACTAACAATAGCGTCAGTCTCGAAATCCAAGCGGACTGAGTAAGCAATTGCTTTCAGAGGGCAGCAGTGCAAGTCGAGTAGAAAATTGTTCGGCTATCTGTTGTAATTGCAGCTTATCGACATCGAACCCTTTTTTTTGTTTTTTCAGAGGCGGGTGCGTATTTTGGCTGCAAGAAGATAGTGGTCCGAGTCGATATTAGGACCTCGGAGCGTATGCATGTCTAAAACACTGAAGACATGTTTTCCGTCTATCACAATATGATCGATCTGGTTGGTGGCTTTTCGATCCGGAGACAGTCCAGTAGCTTGATGAATTTTCCTATGTTGGAATCTAGTACTACAGATAACCATATTTCGGGCTCCGACGTAATCGATCAGCCTGCACTCATTTGGGGATGTTTCATTTTTGAGGCTGAATTTATCGATTGTTGTACCCAAGATACCTACCGTCACGGTGGTTAAAGGCGCAAAGCACGAGTTTGAAATCCAAGCGCTCATAGAAGGCATCCTTGGTCACATCGTATTTCCTTTTCATGCGAATTGTGAGAAGACGTTCATCCACCGAGGTGCATCCCAAGACTCGGCGAGCCTCTCTGCCACCCGGAATATCACAGCGAATTTGCGATCCTTTATATGTCTACTTTAGTAAATGCCACAAAGACCTACTCGTCTCACTTCCTGTCTTGTCTTAGACGGCGGTGATGTCAGCATTTACTCTAACCAGGACATCAATCAGTCCGTCAGGGGCACCTTCCCAAATGAGGGACCGGGCATTCCAGGTGCATGCCCTTAAACCGTGATCATTAATTAGTTTACCACGGTCGGCATCAAAAGGAGCGTCATTATCCGAGGCTGTTGTTTTCTTTTCATTAGGGACGTTTTTTACTTGGCCGGTCCCAAACCTAGCACACAATCCTGGGGAGGGATGTTACGCCTTCTCACTTTAGCTTGCTGGACTTATACTTTGTTTAATATCGGATGTCGTGAACTGCTTGAGCCATATGTAAAAGAATCGTTTCTGGCCATTCCCAAGTTAATGGCAATCAGAGAACTTTCCTCAATTGCGTCAACTTCTACACATGACTCCATCCTCCATATTTAAATCGTTTCCGAATTTTATTTCGAAGACTTTTTAGAGATTGTCAAAAATTAAAAAAAAAAAATTATACTTAAGCTTCATTGGTTCTCCTACCCATTAATTATTCTTGTAGTTGTAATGGTAGAGAAAATTCCTCAAATATTTCTCTCACTATGCTTTAAGAAATTTTTTTGTTTGCTGCAACGAAAAATATTTATTGCGTTGCATTTTTCCTACAGGGCGTTTATGTGAATAGACACTTGTGGGCGTTTGCTAGACTTTCACAACGCTTTCCGGGCGGTGAACCAACATTTACATGTTGCTAGTAATTAAAATGGATTGCGTTACGTTACTAAAAACATAACATTAGATATAAATCTCGAGTGGCAACACTAGTCTCATGAAAAAACCATGTTCAAATTGAGTATAGGTAGGAATTGAAGTAGCTGGGGAGAAACAAAAAACCAATTAGAAACAAATAACATTGTATAATTGCGGGGTGAACAGGCGCAAGCAGTAATTTATCGCAAATATACACGCGTGCTAAGATTGCGTGACTGCAGGCGCACCGCCGACGCCGCTCAAATGTGCCAATTTGTTATTTCCTCTCTAACATTACCGTTAAAGCGGAAATTTGCTATATCCGCCGCGGGTTAAATATTGATTGTAATTGAGTGTGCGGATGAGAGCAAGTATGAGAGACAGTGGCGGTGAGTTTAAGTGAGTGAGAGTGAGTATGTGGGTGAGTCGGAGTGGCAGTGAGGGAGAGTGATTTTGAGTGGCACTGAGGGAGAGTGATACTGAGTGTTAGTTAGGAAGAGTGATACTGAGTGAGGCAGAGTGCTTCTGGGTGGAAGTGAGTGAGTGAAAACTGAGCAAGTGGGCTACTGAATGATTGCACAAAAGCACGGCTGGGTGAAAGCGGGGTGAGAGTGAGTTTACGACTGGCAGGTGGGAGTGAGTATCAAGTAGTGGTGCGAGCGCTGTTATTCTATTGTAAACTTTTGTGGTTTGAGCGTGCGTTTGCCGCGTTTGTGATTAATGGTGCCTAGTGCGCCCACTTGCCGGTCTTTTGTGTGCACTTTTACTACGCTGTTGTTGTTGTATATAGTCTGTTAGACAGTTCACGGTTTACCATATGCGCGCTTTGGTTTTTTATTTACTTCTCCCAAGCGTGCACGTAAAGTTTTGCGCCATGCATCAAGCTGCTTTTGGTCCCTGTGCCTCCCCCGCGCTTCCTGTCCACTTTTATTTTCGCCACGTGCATATTTGCTGGCAACAGTTAGTGCGCAAAGTTGCTGCAATGCGAATTTGACGCTGTGGGCAATTTTCGGTCGCCGCTATTGTTGTTGGGACTATAGAAAATGAGCAGCATTTGTGTGAAATTTAATTGGCTGCTATTATTTGAGGATCTTGTCGGCTTAATTTGGTGGAATTTTGCGTGAAACGGAATTTGACTGATTAGGGTTGCCATATTTATTAAAAAAAATACAACAAAATGTAGTTTTAAGTAAAATAATAATCAAAGTAGTGATATACAGTCAACATATTTGCATTTACCGTTAACTTTTGGTATATTTCAACAAAAACAATAATAACAACAAAAACAAATACACCCAGAAGCTGCAGTATTTACAAAACTGAGAAATTGTCCGTGAACGGCAACAACAGGCAAACATAAAAACAACAACAATTACAACAACTATATTATTGCCATAAATTAACAACAACAACAGCAACAGTAGGCACCGAAAATATTAAGTATACAAACTTAGGTTGCTCATACGTCACGTCACACATAAGCAATTACAGCCACAGTGCATATACAAAAACACCAACAAACACATATAATACTTGGTATATCAAAAAATACAAAAACAAAAAATACAAAAACAAAAAATACAACAACAAAAACACAAAACCAAAAGTACAACAACAAAAAATACAAATACAAAAAGTTAAAATAAAAGACAACAACAAAAGCACTCAAAATGAATTTAATGTTTCGCAAGCATTTTCGCGAAGGTGGAGGTGGAAAGTCCGGTGGCGGCGGCAGTAAGCTGCAACCGAAGGCTAATCGCACGAAACGCTCACGCGACATGGGCGCCCAACAGGAGGAGATCCATTATCGGACGCATTTATTCTTTGCACCCAGTCGCCCCGGCATGGATGTGGGGGAAGGTAGGCGTATGCATAAATGTTGTTGTTAGCTGCACCATTCTGCAATAAGTCGCTTGTTTTCAAATTACAAAAAAAAATAAACACTAAATAATTGAAAATCAAAAACAAAGTAACGAAACACAAAATTCATAAAAATCGTTAGTTTCAAAAAAAATTTCAAAAAATTAAAAAAAAAAATTAAACAATTTTCCAAAATTTCGAAATTTTTCCAAATTAATGATTCGGCAAACGTGTCCATTCCTTTAGATCAAAACAATGTTTTCCAAACGTTCACACGGCACAATTAACTCGACTCACACACTGACGCACCCGTAGTGGTTTGGGTTCGCTCACGCGTCGCTAAATTGCACCGTTTTCATAATATTTCTTTTTCGTTTTTTGTTTATTTTCCATCCTCTATGTGTGTCAAGCATTCTCATTTAATGCTCAAAAAATTAACATTTCGCATATAAACGCATAGTAGCTATACTAATCCGTAAGTCTCTTATAAAAGTGGTCTTCATTAGTTATATATTGGGGTAACCCGAAAGCTAACCGAATGGAAATTTCAGGTTAGAATGAAGAAAATAAAATTTGTAGAGTGAAGAAAATAATATCTCTCCTGTGACTTTGTCCAGCATGATCTAGTAAGCAACTCTAGGAGCTTCGGAGTTCAAAGGAGATAAGCGTAGATGTCAACTCGCTCTTAAAGTTTGCAAAAAGCGTTGACGCCCTGTGGGACGAACTTTTCACCTCAAACTGAACCTTCATCTAGCATTGCTAAGAACCAGTAGGCCTATGTATGGCCAGTATAACCAGGGAGAAAACTGCGACTGATTAATAAAATTTTTGAAGTATCTGTGCCTCCTTTTCTACCAACTAACTCAAGAGTGCCCGGTTCACGAGAGACTTCCATTTTTTCCCACTCATTTTGATCAGGAACACATTAAAAGACTAGAGAAAACTGATTATGAAAAAACTTTGTCAAATTTGTCAAGAGTAGGAAATAGTGCCGGACAGAAAATTTTATGATTTTTAAGAGTTGGAAAATAGCTACACCCTATATACTCTATTAAATTATAGCTCGACATAATTTTCTCTTAGTTTGAACTCCTTTTAAGGTAAATCGTATATTATAAACCATTTTAATTTTTTCAAATCATTTCATAAGGTTGATTTCAGACCAATAGGCAACTATTGGAATATATGTGGGAAGAAAATTTATAATTGAGTTAATTACCATTGAGTTACAAACCAATAGGCATTTCTGACAGTCTTTTAGTTGATTAAATTTAGAAAATTGTGTGAATATATATACGAAGAAAAATTTATAATAGAGTTAATTACCTTTGAATTACAAACCATTTTGAATTTTTGTATATTATTTGATAAGTCAATTTATGTCAGGATTTGATCCAATAGGCATTTCCGACAGTCTTTTAGTTTATTAAATTTTGAAAATTGCGTGAATATATATGCGAAGGAAAATTTATAATTGAGTTAATTAAGCTAATTGACCAAATTAAGAAAATTGATTCAATTAAATTAACTAACTCAATGACTCGTAATTGATTTACAGTAAACGCCTAGACTTAATTGAGTCATTAAACTTAATTGAGTAATTAGCTAAAATCTCGACGATTGGCTTAATTGAGTCAATTAGACTTAACGAGTTAAAGTTCATTGACTCTAAATGAATATTCTTTGACTCGATTAAGTTAATTGACTCACTTGAGCAAAATGACTGAATAAAGTTACTGAAACAATTATACACGGTTCTTTGTAATTATTTCACCGATACCAAACTTTCGGCTACGAATATGTAGTTTTTGCACTATTTTAATTCAAACTTGTTCTCAGGTATACTGAAGAACATACATAAGCACATAAGTTAACTTGAATTCTTTAAAGTCATTTTATGATACCAATTTAGGTCTGGTTTTAATCTAATAAGCATTTTGGACAGCTGCTTATGTAGTTACTCAATTTGAAATTTATCAGAATATATACGTATGTACGTACGTATAGGAAAAAATTATAATTACTTCAATTAAGCCAATTTAATCAGGGAGAAAAAATCTAAGTCAATTAGGATAATTGACTCAATTAAGCTAATTGTATTAATTAAGATAATTGACTAAATTAAGCTAATTGACTCAATTAAGCTAATTAACTCAATTAAGAAAGTTTACTCATTTAAGACATTGGCTCCGTAAAATTCGTCGCGTCGAATAAGCTAATTCAGACAATTAAAACAACTGACTCAATTTAGATATTGACTCAGTAAAGCTAATTGACTCAATTAAGCTAATCGTATGCATATATTGTATATAAATTATACACGGTTCTTGTAATTAATTCACTAACACAAACACACACGCATATGTAGTTTTTACACTGTAGTAAGTTAAAGGCATCACTTAAACACATACTTACATACAAACATACACGTACTAAAAATCAAAAAGTACACAAAAACCACCAAACAAAATTCAGTAAATGCAAACAACAACAAACATCCTTTAAATCAACAGAACTCATTGCAGAAAGGTGCACTGCCTTATCGGGTGCGTGCACACCGTTATCGACCACCACAACATCACTTTCACTTCCACCTCAGCCATATGAAGTGGACACACCGCAGCCCCTAGTCGATCGCAAGCCGTCTATATCTCTATTAAGATGGAATAATAGTGTTAGAATACGGAATGGTCAGGTTGCTACGGTACTATCGAATGCAGCAGCAACAACAACGGCGCGTTTTCAAGCTGCCAGGCAAGGTTTGAATTTCCGTTTCCTCTCTAATACGACTGACAAAATTAAAAAAAAAAAACACACACACAACAACAACAAAAATAATAATCATAACGAAAATAAAAGTAAAATGCAAATTAAATTTAAAAAAAATCGTAATTTAAGTACATATTTTGTCGTTAATAAATCAAACTACCAAAAGCCATTGCTGCAAAACTAATTTTTAGCGAAAAAAATTTAATTAAAAAAATTATTTGATGAATTGTATTAATATGTGTTATAGCGTTTACTCTTTAAACAAATAGACAAACCTGTATTTCCATCACAACTCCTACAACTTCCTACCCATCCTTACTCCAATCATTACCCTTCCTCACCCAATGTCTAACAGTGCCTTGAAAGCTGGAGAAGCAGATTTTAGCGTAAAATATTACACACAGGGGAACGATGGCCAATAAAAGCACATTTCAGAGAAATTCTAGTTCCTTAAGCACTAAAGTTGTTTTTGTAAATTTCGCATAATGCAGAAAGTGACCTTGAACTTATTTCTTTCCGCGAAGTTTGACTTTGAAGTTGTTTATGAACTACTTAAATGCTGAATTGAGCTTTTTTTTCGTAAAGCCTCTTGTCCTTGTGCTTTCGTAACGGAAGCGTCTATAAATATTAAAGTTTTTGTCAATGTGGGTAACGGTCGGTGATTCTGCGATGTGTTGTTTTGTCGATTTATTGCTTATAGAAATCAATTTTGTTAAAACTGTAACGACTTCGAAGCTTTTTAACGGTACATTTTGGTTTCATGTTTCCCCTGTGCTGCCAAAAATAGCTGAAAACCTTATTGCAATTAATTAACTAAAAATTATTAATAGATAGTTACTGAAAAATATTGAAGCTCATTTCTGAAACGGAAAATTAATTCCATTTGAGCTTTTTTAGCCTGATTGAAAGCTATTTTAGAAACTGAAATTTATTTTCATTTCAGCTTTTTAAACCTAATTGCAAACTATTTCTGAAACTCAAAACTTAATTATACTCGAGCTTTTTTAACCTAATCGAAAGCTCGGCGCACTTCTGGTAAATATATTAAAATTATTAAATTTGATCTTAACCTGATCGAAAGCTGTTTCTGAAAGTCAAAATTAATTTTTCCCGAGCTTTTTTTAACCTAATTGAAAGCTCAGTGCACTTCCGCTAAATTTATTAAAAGCTTTCGATTAATTTGATCTTAAACAAAACTAAATATGCAAAGTAATGCTGTTAAAAAAATTTTGGCACAAGAATATATAAAAAGGACCTCTAAGAGCTTTCAACAAACTGTCATATAAATTATATGTAACTGTTGTATCAAAAAGAGTATACTTGCTATCTCCTAGATACTACTTAAACCTCAAAATCTGTCTTTTTTGGTCAAAATATTACTAACCAACAAAGCTTTTAAAGCAGCAAAAGCACCAGCAGTAGCTTAAAAAGCTCTAAGCAGCTTATCAGCTCATAAATCATATGTGTAAGTCCTTTAACAGTGGAAGCTTTTTATACTACTGCGTTCTGTTTAATTTAAAAAGTTATCAAATCTGAAAAAACGACAAAGCTTTGTCAAACTTACAACTAAAAGCTTCATAAAGCTTTGTGCTAAGTAACCAACATTTTTGTATTAATTTTTTTGCTACTCTTAAATTAATTAAAATATTTACAAAAACAAACAATAATTTGTCAACAAACAAATTTTTCCAGTTGGTTACGACAATGCGGCCGGCACATCGGCTGCAGTGCGCTCGGAACCGATTTCATTGTCAGCGCTGGATCGCGATTGCTTTATTATACCGGTACACAGTGTCGATCGTTTTTTGCCAGCTGGCATACCGGTAAGTGAGGTGCGCAAAAATATACAGTTGCTGTGTTAAAATGTAGAAATCTCTTGCAGCTACCCGCCCCCTCAGCTGATGGTAAAACCAATAGCCCACTCAGCATATTAGAGGTCTCCGATCCGAAATTATGCATACTCGTACATTTGATGAGTCCTTTGGAACCGATTGATCCAATGCTGGAGTCGCCGCTGTCACATCCATTGTTGAAACAACGCGCCGTTGCGGCCGAGCTCGTCTCCGAGGTGCAGCAGGCGAATACGGCGGTGGGTGGCATGCTACTGGCCAATATGGAGAAGAATGGTAGGTTGACCGCACGTGTAAATGTAGAGTGGTGAAAGAAATTTGTTTTGATTTGCTTTGCAGCGGATTTTCCATTTATATCGTACTATTTAATCAATACTACACAAACGGATCCATCGCACTTTTACTCGGGCATACGCGTCTCATCACTATCGAAATTCGAGCCGAAATCACTAAAGTGAGTATTAAGAGATTGTAGTTTAGAGATCACTGTCATCATTACCACTTTTATAAAATACCACGCACATTCATTAAGTTGTTAGGAGTGGTCCTATGTCACTTGTTATATCGATGTCAGAGATATGATCTTCAGCATCTTTCAACTCTTGTTTTCTCTTGTGTATTCGCGCCTGACTTGATGTAGTGACTAAAGAAGTGAATTAATACTAAGGACTATTAGGGTACAAAAAAATTGTTTTAGTATTTGGCCGCCTTTCGGCTTATATCGGTAAGTCCTTAGGTCCATTTTTGCTATGGAGAACCTTTGACAAAACCGTCTAACCGCTCTGAGAACCCGCTCTAAGAATCCGTCACAAATGACAAGGTCAACCAAAAACAACCCTGGTAGAATGGTGGTGGGCTGATGTGAAGGGTAGTCCGGCGCCAGGATTGACGGTTTGTAAGGCTTTTGTTTGTGTTTGATGATTGATTTATCTGTGTACCTTGTTAAAAATAATCCAACAATATTGGCATTGTAGCAAAAGCTCATTGTGTTCCACTTGTGACTTAGTTGTAAGCCATTTTATCCAATGACTGTTTACATATAACCTTCTCATTGTTACCCATACCTACAATAATACTTCCAGACAGTTTCCATATTTCATTATTTTCTCTTATGCATCTAGATATACTGCCGCTCATACCTTGGACTTGTACAGCGAAGTGGCTGCCATTTGCCGTCCGCCATTGGTATTAGCACCCAATGAAAGTGGTAGCTTCAAGAAGACACAGACGCCAGCAACAGGCTATATAATCAGCGTGTTTAAGGTATGCATGTGCCGTTAGAGGTAGCTATATATAAGTATCCATAAACGTAACTTGCTATTTAACATGCTTGAGTCTAGTTAAATATTTATATGAGTTAGCTGTCAAAGCACTATCAGTGTAGCAACCCTGCAGGAAAAGATTGGATGGAAACTCAAAAGTAATTTTCTACGCTGAAGAGTTGAATCATCATATTGTGAAACAACATCAAGGTAAAAAGTTTCTCGAACCAGCCTAAGCACGCAAACTGCCTTTAAGTAAAATTTCCTGCAGGGTATATTCAATAATGCGCTATTCCTGTATCTAGAGTGAAAATGGAATTTTAAATCACTAATAAAGGGTTGATATCAGCATGTGCTAGACATTGAAGAAGACAGTGTAGAGTTAATATTGCTTTGCATAATTTTTTGCACTCAAGTGTATGAAATATTTAATTTCAATGAATTTTGTATATTCACTTAGGTTTTTGAAGGCGATGACGGTGAACGTTTTGAGAAGAATTGGCTGTACTGGACGGGCGCGCGTATGCTATATCGGTAAGTGCAGTTTGAAAAGCTAGAAAGGGAAGGAAATTTTTTCGGGCTTGTACTAAAAAACAAATAATACTTTCAATGTGGAAGACGTTTATACGGCGGCCCTCAATAGATCGGGTCAATATTGTATGGGGTGATCCCATTTTAAGTTTCTTAATTTTTTAAAGAAAAAGTAAATAAACTTCAAATTTCAAGAACAAGAACATTCCTTGGCATTTATTTTTAGAAGACTCTTTCAAACGTTAACAGCTACGTCTCAGATGGTTCTGGTCCATCCGTTGAGTCCAATTTTCGATGACTCGTTCGACGATTTCGACTTTCGTTTTAAAGTAATATGGACCGATGATTCCACCGGCCCACAAAACATACCAATCCGTGGATTTTTCTGCATGAAAACGCAGCTTTTGAATCTCTTCAGGTTGCTCTTCGTCCCGAATGCGGTAATTTTGCTTGTTTACATACCCATTGAGCCAGAAATGAACCTCATTCTTGAACTTGTCTCGAAAACGTCGGATCTTCTTGGAGCTTTTCAAGAGACCACAAAGCGAAGCGATGTGGCTTGGGAATGTCGAGCGGCTTCAGTTCTTGCACAAGCTGTATTTTGTACATATACTTTCAATATAAGATCTCCACGTAAAATACGCCAAGTCGTTCCGTACGTCAGTCCGAGTTGCTGCGAACGGCGCAGAATCGATTCTCCACGGTCTTCGTGTACACTCTCACCTACGGCTGCTATATTTTCTTCACTGCGTGCTGCACGTCATCTATTTGGTCAAATATTATCCAATGATGAGTGCTGGGTCTCAAGATGGGTGATGGTATTGCGTATAGTATGCTAAGTGGGCCGATTATATAGACCATAAGTTGAGCGAAACACGCGATAGACATTCTTTACAGAACGTGACTTGAAAAAAGTGCCTCTACATGGATCACCCGTTACTTATAGCGGGCAAATCGCAACTAGTGATACTTTTTTAATAAACTCCTATAAAATACTCCTTATTACAGCACTAAATAATATATTTTCTTCCACTCTTCTCTTTTTCTTCCACTGCACAACAGTTATTTGCCACGCGCCGCTGGTCTACGTCGTATTGCTCTACATAAGAGCACCTCGCAGCGTGGCGATAAAATGTATTTGTTGGTGTGCGAATGTGCTGACTTGCTCAAGGATATCTCTTCTGCTGCCTTCTTGATACCCGCACTACGAGCGCGCCTCTGCGGCTACACGGGACTTTACAAGCCAATACAAGTGTTCTAAGGTTATGAGAAAACATAAAAAATAAACAACAACAATTGTCAATAAAAAAGTAAAATTTGAGTAGGAAAGCAAGAACTGTATAACGACATACATACATACACACGTGTGATAAATTTAAATTAAGACAAAAGAATCCAAATTGAAAATTCGAAGAAAATAAAAATGAGAAAAAAAATCAAAAAACTGTTGCATTAAATTGAAAATTGTTATTTATTTATAGAACACAGATTTAATAAAGCAAAAAGTGCTAGAAATATGAACATGTGGCAAGCTCAAAATTTTAGTAGTAATTTATAAAATTGTTTAAAAGTGAAATAAAAAGAGTAAACTTTTAATATGAATAAAATAAAATAATTAAAAACTTAGTCCAATAAACCGAAAAGAAATAACGTTTTTGAACAATCAGCTTTTAGAATGAAAAGATATGGCAATAAAGTTGGTACAATTTTCGCATGCGAATGAATATTTAGCAAATAAAAAAAAACAACAGACGAACATATACATATACATACATATATGTATATATGTTAAAATCTACGCATATGCATCTAACTATTTTTGAAACTACACACCTACGTGAATAGAAAAAAATATAAAAATAAATAATAATAAATAAATATATTTATTAGCCAAATTAAGCAATAAAATAAATTAAAATTAAAAAAAATATTCAATATGAATTAATTCTTGCATACATACATATGTATGATCTTTTATAACTGCTTCAGCACACCAAACTGCATATGTATGCGTGTGACTACAAATGCCGTTAGCAATACAATATGGCAACGTACATAATACTGGCTAAGCCATATAAGAGCTTTAAAATACTTTTTCACCACACTATTACATGACCAGCAGGTCACTACTACCGAAATTCAAAAACATTAAAAGGATTAGCGTGGAAACTAACATATAGACTCCGTGTACTCGTAGGAAGGGAATGAACGATCACACGTACACCAGAGTTTCCGTGAAATTTGTCAATTGGGCCTTAAGTCACTCATAGAAACTTTAACAGAAATCTCTTGTAGCGTTGTTGGGTAATTAACAGGTGATTTAATCGATTGGTGACTTGTAGAGTGGTCACATATTTAGTATATCGCCACCTTAAATGCAAAATAATGTAAAATCATTTTCAATAAGTTTACAGGTGAAGGAAAAACGATATAATAGAAACCACATATAGAAACCAAATTTGAGTTTTGGTTATAAAATGGTTATACTATTGGTAGTAGTACTATATATTGGTTACACTTGACAGCGAGAAGTTCAAATTGTATGACACATATGTGTAATATGATGTAGTGAATCGTAAGCAATAAAAAACTTAATTTCGATTTTTTTGTTGAAACGTGTTTAGCATTTTAAGTGACGATATGCATTATTTTTAAAATGATGAGTTAAATACAATTTTGTAGTATTGAAATATAGTTTTGAATGAAAGTGGTAAGAGTCAAAAAATTTTAGAAAAATGCCAGATCGGCTGTATTTATTTGAAAAAAGTCTGCAATCTAATTTCTTTTTTAACACTATTTTTGTTAAAATTTACTTCTGATAAATTTTTATAAATATAATTTTAAAAGGAAGAATAATAACAATTTTATTTTCGATTTTCTTATTAATTATAATTTTTTTTATTACATTATTATTAAAGATTTAAATAATTTAATCAAAATTAATAACAATTACAATTTTAATTGAGACTATAATTAAATATTATTATTTCTATTTTTTTCATATAAATTATGTAAATTTTTACACTTTTTTCTCTTACATCTCATACTATTTAATTTTTAATTAGGGGATTTTTTCCCATTTATAAAACTTTATTAATTAAAAAAAATTTTTAATTAATAACAATTTATTGCATTTTATTTTTAATTATTTTTGAGTAGTTAATTAATTTAATAAGCATAAAAAATTATATTAGTTTGATTAACAATAGTAACACATTTAATTTAAATTAGTTTAGTCATATTTTTCTTCTCATTCAAATTTAGTTATTTTTAAGTATTATTATAAAGACAATAAAAGATTAATTAATTAGATGAACCAACAAATTTTAATTTAATTAACAATATTAAAATTTTTAATTTAAATTAATGAAGTCGTTATATTCTTTTTCTCTTTCTCATTATATAATTTAATTAAAAAGAAATAATTTAATTTTATTTCCCATAAAATAATTTAATTTAACCAATTATTAAACAATTATTTGCGTTAAATATTATTATCAATTTTAAATTCTTGAATAATTAAACCATACGAAATTTTAAATTATTTAATTAATTTGGAATTTTATTAAACTGGTTAATTAATCATTAAATTTGACTATATAAATTTTTTATTATTTTAAAAAAGTTTTTTTTTTTATTTATGCAATAATTAGTCTAAGTAAATAAATTATTTGAAATTTTTTTATACATTTAATTAATTTTTTTTTTAATTTTGATTTATTAATTAAAATTTTTTTTTATTTTTTGATTATATTAATTAAAAAATGAAAATTAAAAAAATATTAATTAATAAATCAAAATTTAAAAAAGTCTAAATAAATAAATTACTTTAAATTTTTTATACAATTAATTAATTTTTTTAAATTTTTTTTTAAATTTTGACTTATTAATTAATATTTTTTTTAATTTTTTTTTTAATATGATTATATTAATTAATTTTTTTTTTAATATGATTAAATTAATTAATAAACAAAAATTAAAAAAATATTAAATAATAAATTAAAATTAAAAAAAAATTTAAAAAAAAAATTTGACTATATTAATTATTAAATCAAAATTAAAAAAAATAAAAAAAAGTTAATTAAATGTTTAAAAAAATTTAAAATAATTTATTAATTAGACTTATTATTGCATAAATAAAATAACTATTTTAAAATATTAAAAAATTAAACATTACTAATTATATTGAATTATTTAATTTATTTCGAATTAATTCAAGTTATTTAATTAATTGAATTTCAAATAGAATTATAATCAAACAAAATTAGAAGTTAATTAAAAATTTACTAAACTTACAGTGAAATTTCAACAGGTCGATTAATTAAATTGTACGATTTTCAAATAAATACAATAAATTAAAATTATTTAAAAAATATTGTTAAAATTATTATATAGGCGCAATATTTTAATTAATTTTATTTTAAAATTGTAACTCATTAATTAAATGTCAATTAATTATAATCCTTTTTTTAAATGATTTTTTTATTTTTTTATTTTTTTTATTTTTATATATATTATATATATATGTATATATTTTTTATTTTTTTTTTATTAAATTTAATTTGTATAACTAAGTAATAGAAAGACATATCATATCAAAATTCTTTGCATTATTTTTGAGAGATTTGAGCGAAATGAAACGAATTCTCAGTTTTTTTAGAGCATCGACCATATCCATCTATCTCATGCTATTGAAGGCGTACGTATACTATTCGCTTGTGATTGGGAGATTTACGCTGTGCGACTTTCACACTTTTAATGACGTTTCGGATGGCTTCTAGAGTAGACCTTCCAAGTCAAAAACAATTTGGGGGAAAGTTCGCCAGTTCCATTTATAGCCGCTTCAGTCTAGGCTATAGAGCTATCCCGCAGCGTCAAGCATGCATAGTGAGCTAGTGCAGATGGTAATTACCATGTATGTATGTATGTACATATGTAAGTATAAATTGCACTAGTTTCAATGGCATTCGTACATAGTGTAAATCAGGTAGCTTGGTTCGGGTTCAATGTTTGGTGCGCTCTCAGGAACTTTAGCAGTATATATGGAACATTTCAAAGAGGAGGAGAGATGCTATACGTATTAAACCATAATATTATGAATTCAGCATGGATTGGAAATGAGTTGAGAAATAAGTTTTTGGGTTTTTATTCAGAAAGAATAAGGGAGGTCTCGGCAAAAAAAAAATTTAATTTCTCCTTATACATATATCAAGATAATTGAAAGGAGGACATAGAGTAAAACACAAAAATAGTTTAAAAAAAAACTAAAAAAATTTTGTATTTAATTATCATGGAGCAGTAAATCAAGAAAATAGAATAATTAAAAATAAAATAAAATAAATTAAAAATTATAAAAACATGTCAAAAACTGAATTTTCGAAAAATAACTGTAAACGCTTGTTTGAAACATAACCGCAAAACTTTTGATTCGCTTGTTTAGTAAATTTTAAAGCCCAAAACGATTATTACATAATAAGTTAAAAAATTAAGCAAAGCATTTTGCTATAAGTTTATTAGAATCAAACTAAAAAAATATATAAATAAAAATAAACAATAGTAGCAATAAATAGCATTAAATCAATAAATACTTGCTAAATCAAAAATGCTGTGATAAATAAAACAAAAAAAATCAATTACGCAATACTAACAAGTCAAATAACGCTTTAAATTTTCTAACTAAAAGTTACAAATGTAGTAGTTCAAAGTTAGTGGTAAGCAAGCAAAATTGAGAAGAACAAAAGGCCAGAAATAAAAAAAAAAAATAAATCAAAAATACAAAAAATTTAAAAAATAAAATTTCAAAAAAATTAAAAAACTAAAATTTCAAAAAAATTAAAAATTTAAATTTATAGAAAAATAAAAGTTAAAGAAGTAAGGCAAAAGTAAAGAAATCAGTTATTAAAACAATATTATTAAATTATTAGAAGAATTTATACGAACAAAGCAATATCAAGCTGAAGTGAAGTAGTAAAGTTTTTTTACTTTTAGTTGGGAATCACTGATTTTTTATTTGTAATTTAAATTGGAATTGTTTTTATTTTAATATCATCATACATTTTTTATCTATTATATTTATGTATATTAGGGTGGGTACACTGAAAAACAAGTTCTTAGACATCTCTAAGAAACTCGCTTCAAGTATTGTAACGATGTTTGACGATATCTCCTAAACGCTTAACTTAATCGAAAATTTATAAGAAACACTTTTTATGGAGAAGTCAATTTCCTTTCTTTCGAAAAAAAATCGATGAAACGAGCTATTTTTTTCAAGTAGTTGAAAGCGAGATTTGATATTTTCTACATGATAATTAGAAAAAAATAGAAAACTGTTAAGTGGAGGCCTTTAAATGCTCATACTAGGAGAGACTTTCGTAGAGGTGACTAAAACCCATTTTTCAGAGAACCAAGGGAAAAAATAATATTTTGTTTTGTCTAAATAAAACTGTTTGCCCCAACTTAATGTATATCTTTTAGCTTTTTCTTCCTTTTGCTCTTAATACTGCTATGAGCAAAAAATAGTGAAATTTTGCTCATAATTTTAAAATTTGAAACGTTGGCATACGTGTAATGTGGCCAAGAGGGATCACTTTGAGGGGGATGACATAGATTTTGATTTATTTTTCCAATTCTCGAAACAGTTGTTAAAGCCAATTTCCGCAATAGCCTTCAATGCTCGTAGCACTTCACGTTTAAGAGTTTGCTGAATAGCCAGAAGTCACATCGAGCTAAATCAGGTGAAAACTGTCACGATATTGGTTGAAAATTCGTCGAAAAACTCACGGCGAATCAATGCAGTATGCGACGGTGTATTGTTGTGGGTCAAAAACCCAGAGTTGTCGGCCCATAATTCCGGACTTTTTTTACGAAAAGCTTCGCGCAAAAGATGCATAAGACTCAAATAGTATTCCTTGTTGATTGTTTGGCCGGTCGGAAGTAATTCGGAGTGCACCACATCTCGTTAATCGAAGAGAACCGTCAATATAACCTTTATTTTTGATCTACTTTGAAGTGGTTTTTCGGCTTCAGGTCACCTTTGCCACGATATTCGGCAGTTTGATCGTCTGTTTCCAAGTCGTAAGCATCGATTCAAGACTCATCGTTGGCAATAATACGTTTCGTGACATCCCGGTAGTCGGAAAGCATTGTTTCACAGACATTAACGCGACACTGTTTTTCCAAAAAATTTAGTTATTTTGGAACCAATCGTGCTTTTATATTTCTTAGGCCCAAATGAGCTTTCAAAATGGTTTCCACTGATTCTTCCGATATTCCAAGAAGATCTCTGTCTGTTAAACTTTGATTCTTAAGCACCAGTTCCTTTATTTTATTGACGTATTGACCATCAGTTGATTTTCTTTACCATGCTTCTGTCGAGATCGTCGTATAGACAATGCATGGGTTTTCCAATGTTGCTTACGTTTTCGGATGTTATACGGTTCTTGGCTATCTCGTCCACGATTTCATTATCCTCGATGTCTTTGTGGCCTGGCACTCAGTAGAAGTGAAGTTACTTTCTTCTGGCAACACTTTTCACTGCTGCCCTGCTTCCCAAGGCACTTCTGGCCAATATGCGACACGAGGTTACTGTCATCATTGCTGCTTGGCTTCCCACGTAGATGTTGAGTCCGAAATTGTCTGCAGCTGCATTAGAGGCAATAACAAAGACCTCGGCTTGAAATATACTGCAGTGTTCTGGCAACTTTAACGGATGCCTTATGTCTAACTCTGGACAGTATATTCCCGCACCGACTCCATGGTCCATCTTCGAGCCATCAGCAGTAGTAGATGTTTAGAGTGTTGCGCATAGCTGGCATACCTTTACGCCAGGAATCTTTTCCTATGTTTACTTTGAACCTTCTTTCCCAGTTAAAAAGTGGGGTCATGTAGTCGGTGTTTGCCCAACCGTCATAGCCCATCGAGCTATGCCCGAATATATCTATATGTAAATTCTCCTGCAGACAGTAGTCGTCCCACGGATTTTGCTGCGCAGTTTTCAGCGAAGAGGTCTATAGGTGGCAGGTTTAGTACCGCCGCTATAGTTGTTCTTAAAGCTCCCGTTTTGGACAGTGCAGCGAGCATAATCTCCTATTAAATTGTTTAGATCGGACTACCATAGCATGTAGCTACCATACAAACTGATCGATCTAAATTAATATAAAGATCTTCAAAATTAACCTTTTTATTATTCTTTAATTTTTACTATTATTTTTGAGGTTATTTGAATTAAAAGACTTAAAAAATGTCTCATAGATTTTCATAAAAAAAAAAAAATTATATTAGATTTATAGATAAAAGTACGTACATATTTTTAAGATATGATTTCTGTACAATATTTATAAATAACGGTATTTAAAATATACATTTTCGAAAATTCGTGCCTCGCTCCTTTCGCTAGAAGTAAAAAACAAAACCATATCAAAGAGTTAGTTCATAAAAACAAAAACTAAATATTTAAAAATAAACACTATAAAAATCAATTTACCACTTGCCACTACTGCACCGCCTGCCTAAACTAGCTATGTAAGTCAGTCACGTGGAATTTCTAAAAAAAAAACTGTAGTGAAAGCACTCTCTCTTCTTCCAATTCTCTCTCTCATGCGACTTTATACAGTAGCTAATAAACTAAGCGATTAACGGTAATATGAATTACAACAAAAATATATATCAAATACACAATATTTACAAAACTTTAGAGCAACTAAGTACTTTCTTTATTATAAATACAAAAACCTTAAAGCAGCGAAATTAACAATAAAACTAAAAGCTAAAACCAACTAGGAAAATAAATTTAAAGCTAAAAAATATTTTGTAATTTTTTCGCACACAAAAAGCAGTGTAAGTATAAAAGTGGGTGATTAAATAAACGCTTTAAGTACTTAATGCTGGATTTCACTTAAAATTAACCGAAAATATTATCATAAATGCGCGTCGTCCAACTATCATCCGGTATCGCCTGTGAATTCTTCATAAATAGAAGATACTTCTCGTATTTGTCTGGTGATGCTGGACCCCAACTGGACTCGGGTTGTATGGCTTGGCGGAATTTCTGTTTGAAAAAAAAAAAATAGTGTGAAGCCTATATTCCTTATACTCGTATGCAACACTCCTCGAGTACCAACCTCTTTTAGCGTAACACCCGGCTGCTTGAAGACCGTGTACAAAGCCCAAAACGGCAATTGACCGACACCAATGAACCACAAGAGCCAAGCCATATTCATAATATAATCTGGATATGCGACATCCTTATATTCGAGCGGTTTGTAAGTAACCAATGTGTAGACGAGCACAAGAAACATAAGACCAGGCGTGAAAATGGCCCAGCAGAGGCGCCAATATATACCAGTCTTGAGATCGCACATGAATTCAATGTCCTTGCAGAAGCGTTTGACGCCTAAATATCGGGAAAACAGAGAGCATGGAATAATTATCTCAAATATCCAAACAAAAATTATTTATGTATAGATTAACTACTCACCATAAATCCATGATATGGTAACAATCTCTCCAATAGCCAAAAATAAAGCTATAAAGGAGCAGCCAAAGAAGTCGACTAAGTTGAGCAGAAACTGTCCACCAGGTGTGGTGTAGATGAGTCCGCAGAGAAAACTGCATATTGAAAAGCCGATTGTTATCACCCATTGTGGCAGGTGATTGAAACGATCTTTGAATACCGTTATCACGCAGGAAGACATGCCGATATTGCTGCCAATGCCTGGAGGGAACAGAGAGTAAAGCTGAATTATACACAAGCTCTCTTCTACGTCTATCTCTCTGTCTTTATATATACTTACTATCTCGCTCTTACTTTGCTCTCACTTACCTAACACGAACAGCATGAAGAAGAAGAGCACAGCAAATAATTGTGGTAACAATTTAAATTTGGCAATAGCTTCGGGATATGAGATGAAGGCTAAACCAGCGCCACCTTTCACCACTTTCGATATGTCTGTGGTATTCGTTTCCAGTGCAAGATTACCGAGTATACCGAAGATGACACAGCCAGCGAGTATTGAGGTGCAGGAATCTATTGTGGTCACGATAATGACGTCTCTGTGATGGAAAAGAGTTGAAGTGATTAAGAGTCAAGGATTATTATTTCTATAAATTTTTGTGGAGAGCGTGGAACTAGATAATTATTAAAACATTTTATTCATATATATATTCCTAATCTTACGAAGTCTCGAATATCGTGATCCCGCTTCACGGGAGAAAGTAAGAAGAGTTTAAAGAATTCCCTTATAGTGCAATATATTGGATAAGAATCAAGTAAGTTTTCTAAACTAAATTTTGTCTACATCGGTTTCTATCTGACAGAACTCTAACAACATTTCGAGATATTTCGTTCAAAATTCTAGAAACGACCTCCCTATAGTGATTAGAGGAGGTCAGTAAAAAGCTCCACAGTTCAATCGCTAACCGCCTATCCTATAAGAAGTTTCTTCCTAATAAAGTTCATTCCTTTTCTAGTTGGATTCTCCGGTAAACCTTCCAGCCTAGTCCTACCAGTGAGAATTAGAGAGAATCGCATGGAATACTGGAAGAGTTATTGAGTACCAATTAGAGAGATCAAAAGAAAACTGGTCTGAACTTTCTCAGTTCTTCTCTGCAAGAAGCTCAACACTCTCCCCCACAGTTACCATATTCACGAACTGGACGAAGGAGTACAGAGTGGGCCTTAACCTGACTGTCAATGACGTTCGAATTCCGATTGTTAATAATCCTAAGATTTTAGATGTAACACTTGACAGCGTGTGCTCTTTCATTCCTCATACGACTGCGTTAACAGCCAGAGTACAGAGCCGCAACAAAATCTTCAAGTCGCTAGTCGGCAGCTCACGGAGATAAGACAATGGAACATTGTGGGCAACATGTAAAGCAACGACCGACCGGTCTTAAAGTACGCCGCGCCAATATGGTCACCTAGACGCAGTGAAACGTATACGGAGAATCTTAATACTGTCAGAACACTGCACTGCGGACTATAACAGGATGCCTATTGTTGTCCCAGGTCGAACACTTATACAGACAGGCCAGAATGCTTCCGCTTAGGGAACATAACGAACTTCTCTAATCACCTTTCTGCATAGCCAGCAAACCCCGCTAATTAAACACCCCTCTCCTTATGGTCCGACCCCGTCGAAGTAGTATGTTTTCTAGGCCTACCGTTAGATGATTTTAATGAAAAGGTACCTGAACTTTACTACCCAAGCGGGGATTAAGGCTATGGAAAAACGGATAAATCAATGATAAGAACTTGGATTGCTGTACTATAACCCAGTCATAACGAGGCAGCGGAGAATTTGGTCGCATGAAATTAGGTCAAGCGAATGTCCCAAGTTCAAGATGACAACACTGATAAATGATCTTGGTATTACCGGTAAAACCGAACTTATATTCAAACATTTTTCACAGCACGATCTCTCTACTTACTTGTGCACTCGCTTGTGAAAGTTATTAAACGAGGCATACATGATCAATGTGCCAAAGCAGATCGCCAGCGAGAAGAACATTTGAGTGATTGCGGCATACCAAACCTGTTGGAGTTAAACAAATTGGATTACTAAAATATAATTTTGAATGATATTAGTCATTCTCGATACCTACATCTGCATTCAGCAGCTGATCCCATTGCGGTTTTAAGAAATACACTATACCATCCCAGGCGCCGGGCAAGGTCAAAGCACGTCCAAGCAAAATAAATAGTATGACATAAGGAAATAAAGCCAGAAAATACGAGGCTTTGCCGGAGCTGTGAATGCCTTGAAGAAAATTAAAAAAATCGACTTAAAGCATACTTATTATTATTCTTGTTGGATCTCACCTTTAATGAGCGTTGTCGCAATCATCACCCAGACAAGGAATAAGTAGATCACCAAATCCGTATTCGGCGCGCCAATACCGTCTTCGATATTGTCCTTCTCGCGCAGCACCACCTTGCTGTCGGAAAGATTTGTGTGAAATTTTTATTGTGAAGAGTTTCATTGCTGGTTTCATTACTACTCACGTGAAATACAATTCGGCTGAAGAGATGAGCTTTCCCTCTGTGGTATTGCCAATGGCACTGGAATTATAGCTTGTAATTGATATACAATTGTCGCCCCATTCCGGTAGACATGTCGCCCAGGGCAGTATTTCAGCAAATGAAGCAATTAAGTATTTGATGGTTAGTGCCATAATGGCGGCGTAGTAAGTGGTCGCCAACGCCGTTGCATAAACTTGACCATAAGCGATGCCTGTGGGGTTGAAAACATTAAATGTCTACTTAAAGGAAATATTATGGCTATATATCCTTGATCCCAGAGATCTATAATTTGAAGTATTTTTTTGTTTACTGAATTGCAACAGATCAATTGAAAGGAAAAGTCTAAGTTTAGACGTGGTGAAATGAGTACCGAAGACGTGAACGCAATGGAGTCCCAAAAACGGTTGTTACCGACCAAAACATCTAAACACTCCACAAAAGAATTTTGGATGAGTGTGAAGTAAAGTTGTTCGAGATAGCAGGAACGTATAGCATATCATTCATGAATATTTGGGTATGAGAAAGCTCTGGGCAAGGACGGATCCGCTTGAACTCACTTTTGTCTAAAAACAAAGACGAGTTGATGATTCGGAACAGTGTTTGGGGATGTTCACGCGAAATAAACCCGAGTTTACGCATCGATATTTTTCAATAGATGAAATATGGCTGCGTCATTTCACTCCGAAGTCCAAACGACAGTCATCCGAGTTGACTGGACACGTTGAACCCGCTCCAAAGCATGGAAAAACGCAACAGTCGGCTGGCAAGGTTATGGCGTCTGTACTTTGGGTTACGCATGGAATAATTTTAATTGTCTATCTTGAAACAGGAAGGACTATCAACAGCGACTATTACATAGCGTTATTTGACTGTTTGAAGAACCCGAAAAAAGTGCTGTTTCACCAAGACAAAACACCGTGTCAGAAATCACGGAAAATGTTGGCGAAAATCTATGAATTGGGCTTTGAAATGCTTCAGTTCCACTGAATTCTCCATATCCGTACCCCAGCGACTATTTTCTGTTCTCAGATTCCAAAATAATGTTCACTGGGAATAAATTTTCGTCGAATGAAAAGACGACCGCCGAAACTGGGATCTATTCTGAAGAAAAGAAATCGTACTACAAAAATGGTTGGAGGGTCTCTATAATCTGTGTATCGTCTTAGAAGGGAACTATGCTGTATAAAAAAACTAATTTTGCCAGAAAAAGTGTTTTACTATGTTTTACTTTAAACCAACCTCTCACTTTCTTCAAGCTGACACTCACCTTTCATAATTGGCGCCATATCGAACACGCCCACAGCGCCACGACTGGCGAATTGTCCGATCAGTACCTCCATATAATAGACGGGTCGACCGATAAGTAGCAATACAATAACGTAGGGTATCACGAAGGCGCCACCACCATTCTCCAATGCTATGAACGGAAAACGCCACACATTGCCCAGCCCGACAGAGAGAGCAATGCACGAGAAGAGAAACTCTATTTCGCGACTCCATTTCTCGCGTTCACCGCCAGCCGCGCCATCATCAGTTGGCGTTTCCAATTCGCTGCCGAGATCGATCTACGAAGAGGCATTTCAGAGTTGTATTATGTCCATCTGGTTTTTGGTACCAAGGGTTTCACTAATTACTTACCGTTTCATCATGTCCGTAGCACACATTCGGCGCGCACAAGCTGTCCATTATGGAAAGCGAGTCCTTTTCCTCCATATCGCAACGGCGCGTATGTATTTTGGACCTGGGCATGTTGGCATTTAAACAAGTGTGGGCGTGTTAGTCTTTTCAATGATGCAGCCTTGCTAGTAGCTGATTAAAAGCATTCAACACGTGCTGCTAATGTAAAATAGATTATGAAAAGGAAAATTATTGCTGATTAAAGATGCTGTTTGTAGCAAAAACGGCAAGGTCAAGCTTTTGTCATTGAACTGCTGCAAAGAAACTTATTGCAAGGCACTGATTACTTACAGAAAAAAATTATGAAATATGCATGAGGCTGAGGGACAAAAAAAATGAAGCATTTGCATAGTTACAATGCAAGCTTCTAAGTATAAATTTTAGTATGTAAGTATGTATGCATGCGTATGTTCGCATCTATTAATGGAATAGTATGTTGCCAATCAAATATCGGCATCAATCAATCATGTGAAAAATATTAGTACAATGTATATAAACAAAATAACCATATGTATTTAACCCTTGCTTTACTGACAGATGTTCGTTTGCACTACTTAATAAATATTGTATATTATCGCTGCGCTCTTCTAAAGTCTCTCAAACATCCGTTCAAATAGCAATAAAAGGCAAATTTTATCTCATCTTAAATAGGTAGGTAGGTAGAGTGGTTGTCTGCCCCTTAGGACTTTAGGAAGTCCATTGCGAAACCACCGGATCTAAAATCAACTTGCTCTATTATGTCCTCTCTGAATCACGCCGTGAATCTGATGAAGATCATGTTTTATATTTGCAATCTCTGAAACATCGCCAAGAAACAGTAATAATAAGCCGACTGGAAACCGTAGGGTTTCGGGAATGAATTAAGAGCTTCTATGGTCAATGTAATATGATTCACTTGTAGCATCAAGTTACAAAGAGCATATGGAAAGGCAGACGAGTTAATGTGAACTAATTCGTAAGACTATCTGAAAATTATGTGCCACTTTGGATCATAGCAGACTACTTAAGGTCTTAGTCTACGAACGGAGATAGAAAACTATAAATTAACAACTCTAAGTAAAAGCGAACTACGCTGAGCTATCAGAGGATCTGCAAGGAGCCGGACACTCTCTTCCACTAAAAGCACAACGACCATAACGTAACGTTCGACAGCCTGTACCCCCTAAAGTTGTCTATTTGAACAGGAGCCGCACCCTACGAACATCAAGAGGTCTTTCCTTGCTTATGACGAAATCGATTAGTACATCTTTCGACAGTTTGTGCCCTCTCACTTCTCATACGAATACGTTTCTTTGCAGAAACCATTCCTGAAGTTGTCTGCTTGAAGCGGAGCCGCTTCATTGGAAAATCAGAAGGTTTTGCCTTGCTTATGACGATAACGATAAGTATGCCGACCAAACTTGGGACCCGAAAAACTTTAGACACGAGAGGACTGCCATTCCCAGGGGGGGCATCAATATTCACAGTGAAGCCAGTGAATTTGGTACTTGGGATCAAACCACCACCCATTGCAGACGACAAGCTCGAGTTGCCAATAGATTCTAGAGTGACTTTTGCACAATTTCGTTCTGAACACTGTAGCAGGTTAAACTCCTACTTATCCAGAATCGACCGCGACATTCCAAATATATGTCCAGCCTACAATGAGTCCCAGTAGAATAACCACCTCTTTGCGTGCCCAGCTAACTACTCTCATCTAACAACTCTCTCCCTGAAGTCCGACCACGTCAATACTGCACGTTTCTTGGTCCTACCGTTAGATAACAACCAACCCGAACGAAGCGGGAACTAGATAATAGAAAAAGTAGAAATAAGAACAATACTATGATATTAAACCAGAAATACTGCGAACCATTTACATAAACTGACATTAACCTTACAGATCGTAGAAAAGTCTCTTGAAGAACGACATAAAAACCGCTTGACTTGAGAAAGGCGGGCATATCATTTTGAATTGAACTTGGTTGCGAAAAGAAAATATCAATATCACTAAATCGGAACTAGATCAGAAATGAGAGAGGTTCTTGCGTGAAAGCAAATAAATATTAGAAAGCGACTAATGCAGTTAAAGAGAAACACATCTGAGAAGAAACAACATTAATCATCAACTTAAGTAATCCTACCGATCGCCACTCGATTAGACTGATAAGTCTGATTTGGTCCTGATCAGAACATGTAAATGTTCTCCCCTTGGCCGCTTCTTTTCACTTTTCCATAAGAATATACATATTTCGAATTTTGCTCATATAGCAATACGTATAAAAGCCAGCACCTTCATTATTAGACCTCTGTACAGTCATTCCAAAATTACGCGAAACAATCTAGTCCTCCTACTTCAAAGTCGTACTCAAGCATTAAGTCATTTAATCTGATCATGAGCCGTGAATTTGTATGCATACGTACAACGGTGCCTTAATCAAATTATAAAAAAAAATTATGAAAGGTGAATAAACGCACTCTGATCGGCCGCAGAACTGGCACTCGCAGCAGACAACCGCCTTTAACTTGAAATTTTATCAATAAAAAGCAATTTGTATATATATTTCAGAAAGTGTTTCGGAGTTTAAGGCCGAATAGACTGTCACAGTTATTGATAACATAAATAATTATTGTTCATGCATAAATCGTACAAAAATTAAGTGATTTAAAAAAAATGTAAATTTTTCCAAAGAAAAAAGAAAGGTAAGAAAAAAGTAAGGGAATTTAAGAATAAAAATCTCACTCACTTAACCTCACTATTTTAGATTCTGATTTTTATTAAAATTAAATAAGATTATAAGATTATATAATATAATAATAACCTCACTTTGAACATTAATGTCCTGGTAAAATATTAAAATAAACCATATTTGAATCTACAATTCAACGAAATCTATTTTCGATTAATTCTTATCGGCTTATATCGACTTGGGAATTCAAAAACTCACAAGTCTCTTTACACTTAATATCTTCAATTGACTCAAAACGGGTTTCGCGGAGCGATCGTTTGAGTTTCCTGAAAAGCTAGAAGTCACACGGAGCTAAATCGGTGGTTGTGGAACGATATTGGTTGAAAAACACACAAAGAATCATTACTACCTACTTTGACGTGGTTTTCTCGATAGATCCAAGACTCAGCGCCAGAAATCATACGTTTCATGACATCCTGGTAATTTGAAAGCATTGTTTTATAGACTCTACGTGATGCTATTTCCCGAAAAAATTTAGCGATTTAAGAACCAATTTCTTTCACTTCTCTAAGGTCCAAATGATCTAAATGGTTTTCACCGATCCTTCCGATATTCCGACGACACCAGTAAGATATCTGACTGTCGATTCTCAAGTACCAATTCCTTTATTTTATTTGCGTGTTAATTATCAATTGATGTTTAAGGCCGTCCTGGACGTGGTTCGATCTCAAGACGTTCTCGACCCTCTTTGAATGCTTTATACCAATTAAAAACTCATGCTCACGACAAACAATTATCACTGAAAACCTTTTCCAACATTCTGAACATGAGGGCAACATAAATTTAATTCGGCACACAGGATTTAAAAGAACTTCCTACTTGATTAATTTCACTCATCGTAAAAATCGCCGAATGCACTTTATGTACTTCAGAAAGACAAGCGTATATTAAACACTAATCGTTATTTTGACGTGACATTTGGCACAGATGTCACTGACAATCATAGCAAAGTAGAAAAAAAAATTTCGACAAAATTTTCGCGCGAAATTCAAATTAAAAAGTCTTACTATTTTTTGCCCACAGTAGTATAATTGCTCGTTGGCTATTTTTATGTCGCGCAGTGTAGTACAATCGACTTTGTTTATTAAATAATATTTCAGTTATAAAAAATATTATAATTGGCGAAATCTACTGCGTTTATTCTTAATTAAATATTTGCATATAAATTGAAGTGTGTGAATAATTCCATGATGACAAAGAACATTTTAGCAAAGTAAACAAATTATTATTTAAATTGTCACAATATGCCTACAAGCACTATAAAATGTAACGTGGTAATAGTATAAATATTTAAAAGAATTGTTAATAAACTCACTTAATTGACACCATTAAGCTATTAAAGGCAAATATAAAATCAGAGTCATAAATAATCGGTCGGTGGCCTGAAGTTAATGCCATTTGTCATTTAACGCGCGCCAGTAATTGGCGGAGAATCTCGGTACAAACTACATATATACAGACAACTGTGATAAATACAGACTCTCAATTCTCTACATAAATGAAACTATAGTTTTATATTTTTTATTTGGGACCTAAGAACCACTCCAACGGCTGCACTTGAAAGGTTACTCAGCCTGCCAACAATTGACATTGCAGTGGAAAGGTCGGTAGCGAGATCAGCTGCAAGATTGGCGGCGCTGGGTGAATTTTCCACAAGAATCTTTGGCCATTGCTGAATAGGCAAGCGGTCGGTGGATAAAACAGACCACACACTTTCAGGTTTAATATGGAAGAGACGGTTTGAAGTCACGCTAAAAGAATGTGGATGGTTCAGGGGATGCTTAGGGAATACTGCAGTATCTTCCAGGCAGAAGGCTTTGCGGTCAGGAAAACTGTTGAGTTAGCTAACAACACAGGAAATGTCATAGAGAATATAAAAATATATGTTGATAGCCAAGCGGCAATTAAAGCATATCGCATTGCGTCAGAGAATGTCCTTGAAAGCTGGAAGACAGTTGATATAGTAACAATTGGAAAGCGGCATATACATATACTCGTATTCTTGTGGCCTGGCGTTTTCGAAAAACGAAACAGCTGATGAGATTGCCAAAAGCCCCATTCGCTGGACTACCGAACCTTGCCTTATACAAGATTGTATGCAGATGACACATGTGGAAAGTGCAGAGAAGTTGGTATGGGAGAGATGCGGGAACATCTTCTCTGCTTATATCCGGTCTTATCTAGGACTAGACTTAGATATCAAGGTTCAAGGGACTGGATGAAGTATCAGAATTAGATATCAAGCCTCTATTAAACTTCGCAAGAAGCGTTGACGTTCTGCACGACGTAAATTCTAGCTCGTATTAATACAGTTCCATCGGGCATTACAAAGGACTCTGTATGGCTTAAAGGCCAATTAGTGTAACCTAACTTCGACTAATATTGTTTCCCAATCAAAATCTAATCCCATTAAGTAAGGCACAATCGTCAATTCACTTCTGATTCATAGACCCATTTTGATCTTTATCCAGGAAGCACTTTTATTTCAGAAAAGTTATATATTTTTTATGTTTTTTATTTTTAAATATTTTATATATTTTTGTAGAATTGGTTTATTACATTTTATCATTAATTTATTTTTTTTTAATTTTTATTGAAAAAAATGTAACTTAGTAACAAAAAAAAAATAAAAATAAGTTAAATTAACAAGAAATATATTAGATAAACAAAATATTTTTTTTTTATATTTTTTAATATCTTAATAAATTTTGAATTCTTTTTTTATTAAATTTTAATATTATCTTTTTTGTGGTTAAACATTCAATTTTCTTAAAAAAAAAATAAAAATAAATAAATTTTTTTTAATACTTTTATATACGTTTTGTATTATTATTTTATTTTAAATTTTTGTTTTTAAACAACTTTTTTTAACTTTTTATTCCAAAAAATATATATTTTTTTTAATTTTATTTATTTTTTAAATTGAAAATAAATCCTATTATTTAAAAAATTCATTAAAAATTAAAATGGTTTTTTAATACTTTTATATTACTTTTAAATTATTTTTATTATTATCTTTTTGTTTTTACACACCAATTATTTAACTTTTTATTCGAAAAAATATTTTTTTATTACTTTTAAATACTTTATATACATATTTTTGGATAATTTTTTATTATTTCCAAAAAAAAGCATTAAATAAATAAAATTAGTTACTTTTAATACTCTTATATCATTTATGAATTATTTTTGTTGTTATCCACCAATTTTTTAACTTTTCAAAAAAAAAAAAAAAAAAATTTTTATTACTTTTTAATATTTTAATATTTTTTATATTTTTGGAATATTTTTTTATTATTTTTTTGTTTTTAAACAAAAAAAGTTTTTTTTTACTTTTTATTCCAAAAAATGTTGTTTTTTAATTATTTTTAATTATTTTATTTACTTTTTTGTATTCCAATTTTTTTTTTTATTGAAAATCAATAAAATGTATTAAAAAAGAAATTAAATAAATATTTTTTTAATACTTTTATATATTTTTTGTATTATTTTTGTTTTATTATTATCCTTTTGCTTTTAAACACTAGTTTTTTTAACTTCTTATTCCGAAAATATATATTTTTTTTTAATATTTTAAATATTTTTTAATTTTTTTTAAAGCACCAAGTTCTCTTTAAACATTTTATTCCAAAAATAGTTTAAAATAAACTAATTTTCGTTCACTTGTCACTGAGTTTACAGTCCATGCTATTACAACAACTCTTAAAAACGCCTACCGAATAATTTAAAGGACTCTGTTAAGTGTCCTGTTCACACGCTGTACAGCTTTAATCCTCGTACACAATAATCAACCGGCTCGTGTTTAGCCAACTTTAGCTTTACAACCGCGCGTATTCAGTTTAAAATAACGACTAAATTGTACATGAAACGACGATCCAACGAAGTCTACGATCAGCCAACAAGCACATTTGCATTTCACAATTGCTGCATAGATGCTGCCTCTTCGTATTGTAGGTGTTAGTGTTTTTGTTTGTATTGAAAAAGCGTGCTAGAGCTCTGTAGCTTGATCTTTAAATGAAATCTCTTAAGAATTTGAAACATGCTAAGCTGCATATAATACTCATATTTGCTTATCTAACATACTCGTAACGGCTTAATTATGTTCGTGTCTGTCTTTATTAGCATTTATGTAAAAGATAACAGTGTTTCTTTCAACCTTATATGGATAGTTTTGTTGCAAGAAGCACTGGGGTACTTGAGTTGGTACTTTGTTTGGACTTGACTTACCACATCAACTACATATGATGGCTTCATACATAAGTCTCTATAAACATAAGCATAAATCTGTACTTTAAACAAGATGTGATGAGATTGAGTAAGCACGGAAATCCACGATAAGTTAAAACAAGAAAACAACGTTAACTTCGACTGCAGTGCAGTTCTAATACCCTTCACAATTTCAAGTTTTCGAAATTAATCTTGATTGATCAAAAGATCAACTACTTTTTTCCTAAATAAACTTCGGCGGCCAAAGAGAAAAGGAATCAACGCTCAGCAAGTAACTTATTTCTCCACATTTGACAGCCTGTAATTTTTTCATAATGTCTAAACTTCTGTAATGGTCCCGGCTGAGGTGTACTTATAATAATCACTTAGCAAATCGGTGTAACCGGTGTAATGCTGTTATTTTTACTGAATACCAGCCTACGAAATAGAAAATGTTATACAAAGAATCCTTTGTTTTTTTATCGGCGATAATCTCGTCTAAATACTGAGTATATTTTTGTTACAAGAAAGTGTTTCATTCTAATACACTGGCCGAACATATGCTATTTTTATTTACAGTAAGAGGGGCGCGCGAAGTTAATAGATCTGGTAGTGAACGAGGGAACGGGAAATGCCTCCTGTCATCAAAGAAGCAGTCGTTGCTTTGGCGACTTGGCTCCCACGTCACAGTTGACAGTCATAACTCTTTACTCTTTAGAGTTATTATATAGTTATTTATATCGACAAAAATATATCAAAAAAGAGCTGTTCTAATGCTAGCGGTCTATAGATTCTAGTTCTAAGACTACTTCGTGACAAAAACATTCGATGCGATTATAGGAATGTATCCTCGTATAATGGGTTTCAATATTGAGTTCTTCTGACTACTAAGATCATTATTGTTGTTGGTAAAGAGCATAAAACAAATCATGGAAAATGCTTTCGACTGGATAAAAATCTTGAAACTCGACGTACATATTTCTAGATCGATAGGCTCTCGATGTCATAATAATGGTTCCAAAAAATCACTACTTCTTCATATTTTTATTGAGAATTTAAACTCTATCTGGTATCGAGGCTAATTGGCCTACCAGATTAATCTACCATAAACTAACCTATATTTTTATACAAAATTTTGCTAAGCTCGCTACACTGTAACGGTTCGCAATACACCCCGTTTGACACAGCAGAAGGCTCGCCGACACACACATCGCACACAAGGCAACATAATCGATTCGGCATCGCTTTGTCACATCATAATTCATACTAATTATCATTTATTTGATCTATCTCCGAGTAATCATGTTTATAAATGATTTCAATTGATTGCGCCAATTTCCACAACGTTCGCAAATCAATCAAGAGATTTATGCGATTCAATGCAAAGATTATTGCCGACGGTCAGTGGCGGTTACTACCGGTTTTCTGCGAGGAAAACAGATCGACAGAGTTGCATTTTATAGATTTTTATTTATTTATTAAATTAATTTTGTATTACAGGTAAACTTCCGGCTCAGCCTTCAGTTATAATTATGTTTGTACATATAACTACATACATACATGCATATATAGTATATACATAAAACAACAATAAACGCATTTTAATTTTGAAGAGCACGAAAGTTCGGCCTGGCTTTCTAGCGCCTCATCATTTGCTACATGTATATATAAATATTTTCACACACTCGTATGAGTATATAAATATATATGGACAGTTGTTATACAGTTATACACATATTGAAGCATTAATCAAACAACAACTCAGACATCACATCACACATCCATTCATAACACATAATAACATCCTTGCGTACGATATCCTTGCCAGTGTGTGGATTATTTCATTTGCAGATCCTTGATTATTTTGTGAAATATTTTTTGTAATTGTCTTTTTGTTTTTGTTCAAATTAGACTTCATATTTCTTTACATTGATATCTACCTGCCGTTTACGTCGTCTCTCACTCGTATAATAGTAGAGATTCTCATTGTAGTCCTCGGCGCCAACAACCGGTTGATAGATCAGATTCTTGCAGCCGGTATTGCCAAGTACATTGTGTTGATACAGAGCGCTGAGTAGAAGGAAAATTAGGAGACGATTGTAAAGATAAATGTCATATGTATTATGATTGTCTAAACGCGAGAGAATAAAACGATAAGGAATAAAAAGTGATGAAGTTTTCTAGATACTGCTAGTCTTCTGAATGTGGTAACCTCAACATTAAAAAGAAAAAGAAAAACTTGAGGTACTTTGCTTTCACATCTCTTCAGACCTTGTCGACACTAAAACCAGAGCCCTAGTGACTGAATATGAAAACCTCAACATTAATCAAAGAAAAACTAGAGGAACTTTGCTTTCACGTCTCCTCAGACCTTGGCGACTCTGAACCAAGAGACCTTGTTGACATGAAAGATATTCTCACGAAGTCCTCTGGAACTTCCGTTCACGTAACTTCAGACTTTGTCCACTCTGAACCAAGAGACCTTAGTGACATGGAAAATATTCGCATGAAGTCAACTGGAACTTCCCGTTCACGTCTCCTCAGACCTTGGTGACAAGAAAAATATTCTCACGAAGTTTACTGCAACTTTGATTTCACGTCTCCTCAGACCTTGTCGACCTTAAATCAAGAGACCTTGTTGACATGAAAAATATTCTCTCATCACATTCTTTACAAGTTTTCTGCTATAAAATATATTAGATCTTCAACTAGCAAAATACATTGTTATACTATATATGTATATGGATTTTCATCGTTTTCATGATATTTGGATTTCTTTAACTTTTAGCTATTTTCTGAAACTGTCTGTTAAATATAGGAAGCTCCCCTCGACTACCCTAAAAGAAGTAAATGGTGATGGACACTATTTGGTAAGCCTCTGCCAAAATCAGACCACATATGGAAGAAAACAACCTAAGTTCTATAGAGGAACCAGATAAGCCATCAATGGGAACCGCAACCGACAATGTCTCTTCAAATTGAAGTGAGCGAGGCCGAAAAGCCCAGAATTCGCGACTAAACACGATTTATTACCTCGCTTTTTCATCATGACAACGCTTGACCATTTTCCGTCATAATAACTCTCGACCCATACATTAAAAACTATATGGGAAAGATAGGCTGGGCTCTTTTTGGCTCTTCTGCCGTATATCTTACAATTAGCCCTTCTGACTACATTTGGTTCAGTCGATGCTGAGCGGCATCACTAGAATACGGTTCTGAAATGGGTATCAAAAATTGACTTGGTTCATTCTTGGCCGCCAAGCTAGCGTAGTTAATTTTGGATTGGAATTCACAAACCAGTCAGAAAGATGGGAGTTTTATAGCTTCAGACGGACCCTTGTTGCAAGACCGGTTAAAAGCAACATGGAAAACATTGGCTAGTTTGTCTCTTACGTGATACAACCTACACATTGGGCCTTCTGGCTACATTTGTGTCGGTCGATGCAAAGCCCCATCACTAGAATCCGGTTCACATCAGAACAGGGTATCAAAAATTGACATGGTTCATTCTTGGCCGCCAAGCTAGCGTAGTTATTTTGGGATGGAATCCACAAGCAGGCAGAAAGACGGGAATCCTATAGTTTCAGACCGGCAAATTAGGCGAGAACACTAATGCCTGCGGTATCTGACTGAGTAGAAAACTTGGATAAAAATGTAACTCTAGTATCGCTTAGCTTTAAACTGTGTTCATTCAAGAGGATCTTACCAGACCATATATCTTAGTATCATACACACATACATTGTTTGCTTCAGCCGCGCAATTTCCTCCTCCATACGGCCGATCTTCTCCTCCTGCTTCACACGCAACATCTGACTACGCTCATTACTCTCCTCCAACAATTTGATCATATGCTCTTGACGCGACAGCTCCATTTGTTTGTTGCTCAATGTGTTGAAGAGATTTTGGAATTCTTCCGACTTTGTGCGCAAATCATTATTTAACTACAAGCAATGTGTGGACGAAAAGGAAGCAATATGCATGAAATGTGTAAAGACCTTTACGTCAGTAGACTCACCCATACCTCATTGATGGTATTATTTTTGACGCCAACTTCGGCAAATATCTGATCCAATTGTATGCGCTGTGTATGGTCGTTGGTCTGCAGCGAATTTATCAATTCGGAACGCACCTCCAACAGTTGTTGATCGCGCCGTATTTGTTCCTCCAATTGTTCGATATTGTAGTGGGCTTTGGATAACTGAATTTTGAGTTTTTCAATCTCACGCACCTTCTCAGCCTCTGACTGACGCAGTCTACAGAGCTGGAAAGGGAAAGTCACGGTTTCAGCTCAAACATGTTTGGTGCTATGATATATACAATGAGACTTACCTCTGCTTGGAACTCTTTGGGTAACTCCACATTTTCCAAGGCAGTCTTCTCGCGTGCTAACAAATCCCTAATGTAGGCGTAAACAAACATGATTAGAACACGAAATTTTAGGTAAGGAAACATTAGAGTGGTGCTTGAAATGAAAATTACTGAGTTTTTTAAAGGAAAAACTTCAACTATAGAGCCACGTTGTTCAAGCAATATAACATGGAACATGTGTAGCAAATATTTACTCAAGCATTGTAAGAATTAAGCAAATAGAGAGGGATGAGTGAGAAACCACCTGTTTCTAATCGTTTAAGCTCTATAACCGCATTCTCATCACATTAGCGCTCACTTACCGATTCTCTTCTTCCAGATCATGAATTCTATGCCGTAACTTATCCATTACTTGAATATCCTGTGGAATTTCGCGTTCGATATAAATTGTTGCTATAGAGTTTCTACTTATTTCACTCATTTGCTTACCTCTTGTAGTTGCTCGACCTGCGTAATGAATTCTTGTTTCTCTTTTTCCAAATTTTCGACTTTTCCTTTTAATTTGTGTATTTCCTTTTTCAGTTCTTTCTCATGATTGTGCTGTTCAGGTGTTGGCTTTGCTTGCAGTGCCTCTTCTAATTCCTTTTTGTATTTTTCAAGCTCAACTTCAAGTTTTTGTATGGTGTCGTTCTTCTCATGTTTATCTTTCTTCTCGTGATTCAATTGGTTCTCAGCATGTGTCAACTTCTTATTGAGTGCTTGTATGCTAAAGCGAGAAGGAGAGTGAGGGCTAGTGGCTATACTTAAGAGTGTACGTTCCCTTAAAATTTTGGCCTCATTGGGTAGTTTTCTAAGATCTTAAGATTTATTTGTGTACATACATAATTATGTATTTAAAACTAGTAACGGGTGATCCAAGTAGAGATATTTTTTTAATAGCCTTTTTTGACGTATCACGCTTGAGTCGTTTATAAATTGTTTAACTTTATTTCAATAATTCAAGTTCTGTGAAGAATGTGTTACGCGCCTCGCTCAACCTATGGTCAACATAATCGGTCTACTGAGTGTACTCTTCACAACACCATCATCCTCCTTGAGACCCAGTATTCATTATAGAGTAATATTCGAACGAATAGACCACGTTCATCACGCATTGAAGAAAATATAGTAGCCATATCTGAGGGTGTACACGAAGACTGTGGAAAGTCGATTCGACGCCGTTCACAACAACTCGGACTGACGTATGTAACGACTTAGCGCATTTTACGTCGAGATCTTTAATTGAAAGCGTATAGAAGCTGTGCAAGAACTAACGCTGCTCGACCTTCCCAATCAACATCATTTCACTTTATGGACTCTTGAAAACTTCTAAGCAGATCTGACGTTTTCGAGCCAAATTTTGTTCAACGATGAGACCCATTTCCGGCTCAATTGGTATGTAAACAAACAAAATTGCCGCATTTGGGACGAAGACCTGCCTGAAGAGATTCAAGAGCTGCCATTTTATTCAGGAAAAACAACGTTTTGGTGTGGTTTGTGGGTCGGTGGAATTGTCGGTCCATATTTTTTCAAAAATGATGCCGGTAAGCACGTAACCGTCAATGTCGACGATTATAGCGCCATGATAACCGACTATTTAATGCCTGAAATTGAAGTTCGTGATCTCGGCGATATTTGGTTTCAACAAGACGGCGCCATAAATCGCATCAATCAATGGTTTTATTGAGAGAAAGCATCAGTGAGTAGATAATTTCGCGTTTTGGGCCGGTCGATTGGCAACCAAGATCGTGTGATATCACACCGTTAGACTTTTTCCTGTGGGGATATGTAAAGTGTAAAGTCTATGCGGGCAGTTCCGCTTCGATTAAGGCCAGTTATCAGTCGAAATGCTCGAAAGAGTCATCTGAAATTGGACTCTACCGATGGACCATCTGAGATGGAGGCGCGACCAACATTTGAATAAGATAATCTTCAAAAAATAAATGCCAAAGAATGTTCTTTGGAATGACAATACACATTTTCCATTAAAGTTGAAGTTTCGGTATTTTTTCTTAAAAAAAAAAGGAGAGAACGGCGAAATGGATCCTTATATAAGGAAATGTTAAACTTGGTGACCTAAATTTTTGAGACCCTACGAACTTTAACATACTTCACAACTAAATTTACGTACTTATCTTTACAGTTTTTGAGTTCATCAAGCAGTTTCGCCTTCTCGGTTTGTCCATGGCTGCATTCTTCCGTATTCTGTTGCAATGTGGTTTTCAATTTATCATGCTGTTTTTCTAAATTGCGCAATTTACGATTCATCTATAACGTGATTCAAATTGGAAAAAAGTAAAAAAAAAGTAACTCTCTCGCCTTTTTCTCCGCTCTTATTTAACCTACCTCTGCGATCTGATTTTCGCGCTTCATTGTATCGGCATCGGTTTTCTCTTTCAAATCTTTCTCCAAGGCTTCTAATTCACTCGTGTGTATAGCTTTCAGCTCGGTCAATTTTTTCTCGGCTATCTGTAAAGCTTTTTTACCCTCCTAGAGGAACACGAATATACTTTGTTAAGACGTTTTTTCTCACATATAACCTATATTTGTTAGAGACCTGTATTTCTTTCTGCATCCTAACGATTTGCGCATCCATCTCCGTATCTTTGGCATTGGCTAGCGTATTCACACACTCAAAGAGATCTTGCATTTTTTTGTTCTGGAAGGTAGAAAGTTTGGGTTTTAGAAGAATAGTTAGAAGAGAGAACAGTACGGACCTGGCCCCTTTCATTGTCATCTACAACTTTTTACTGGATCTAGCGGTACGGACTTGTAACCTGCTTGAAACCATCTCTCTTATGACGATTTGACAAGTGTTTAATACTTTTACGAGGCCGAATGACTCAGAAAAGCTCTACGATGAGCTTCGGACCAAGTTTAATTTATGCCTAGAAGGCAAGATCATAAGGTTGTGGATGGATTTTTTTCGAAACCATACCTCTAAACAAGGATAGAAGAAGAGATTACAGACAAGTGTTCCTAACTAATAACAGATGAAAACTATCGTATTCCTGAAGAAATACGAAAAACCTCAGATGAGCGTGGATAGAGCAATTACGGTTTGGTGATCAGAAAACCTTTTGCTCTACAAAACCTCTACGAAGTTATCGAATAAGATTCATTAAGCTTAACTCAGAGTTCTGGTTATCATCCGTAACAAAGCTCACTTTGGGTTTCTCTATCTAACAACGTTTTCTGCCGAACAACCCTGCAATAACTTCGGACTGTACAACTTCTACCTACCTGCTGCCTTCCTAAGAAGTTGTGTGCATCATCCAAGTTCAGCATGCGGTCTGGATCGCTTTGTATGTCCTTTAGATTGTCTATCACAGACACGAGCGAACTCTCCACTGCACTGCGCACTTTCTCTTTAAAGTCGTTCACAGAATCCGCAGCTTCGGGAATACAATAACGCTACCGAAAAGTGCTTTGTATGAAATACATGCATACTTACGCAACTTCTTGGGCATCTTCACCATATGATCGTCCTTCAACACTAATTTGTATTCATCATTTCGCACCATCGTTATGAATTTAAAGTCCGTCTTCAGTTTATCGGGCGAGGTACGTTTGAGCGTTTCAAACTTCTGCATAAAGTCCGTTTGCATGTCCTGTAATTTGCGTTGTAGACCCTCGAATACCTTCAGCTTATTATTCTCGACAACGCGTTCGCGTGCGCTTAGTACTTGACCACCACCACCGCCAGTCTCCTGATCACCCGCAGCCGAACTCACCTTGGTGAGTTGCGACAACGTCTCTTCGGTCTTACGATTATCGCTGCGGCAGGAGACTGTGCTGGCTGCAATACAGTGAAAGCAGTTATGAAACTAGAATGAGCACTTGGTTATTTATTGGTTCCCTTACCGCTGCGTTTGGATACACCTGTGCTGCGCGCGGTTTGCGCTTTCGTATGCGGCGTCTTCAGATTCGTCGACGTGTTGGCTTTAAAACTCAGTTTGGACATATTTGGCTCGAGTTTTTTGCCGGCGCCCACCTCTTTGATGGTCAAGCTGATTTTCGAGGCAGAACGCATTTGCTGCCGATGCGTGAGCCGTGGCGTGGTCGCCGACTTTGTAGTTGTATTGGCACCCTACCGTTTAGAATATATAAAAAAAAAATTGAGTTTTGAATGTGTCTACTTGTAGTCGTGCTTACGTACCGCGCGTTTCATGGGTATTTTGGTTTGCGCCGAGTTCTGCGCTGCCGCCAACTAGTCGTATGGGGAAAAATTATACAAAAAAATAATAAAAAAAAGTGCGTAAAATGCAGAAAAAATCTAAATTTATTTGAATTTTATTGAGTGCTCGAGCAAAGCAGTCTTGTTTTCGATTTTTTTCACCCTTCCCTACTCACAGTTTTCGATCTGGTGAAGTTGGGTTTGGTCTCAGCGCCGCTGTTGGCTGTCGTGCTGATTGCAACATTGCTGACGGCCACATTTTCAACTGTACTGTCCGGTTGTGGTGGTTTCGACTCGACCTTTTGCTTGAGAATTTGTTCACCATTTAATTTAGGTATGGATTTGGAAAGATCCTTACGGCCGGGTGATAATGAGCTAGTTACTAGAAAATTATATTTAATGCAACTCTATGTCTTGCACAAGCAATTCTCTGCTATATTCACTCTTGTCTTTAAGTCTTACCGTGTTTGCTTCCACTGCCGATACTATTTCTGCTGGGCGAAACATCCATTTGGCAAAATTTTTTTTGTTAGTATTGAAATTTCTTATGTTTTAAACTAAGTTTCGCTTTCAATTTGGCTTAAGTAGAAATTAATTTAAAATAAACGCTTAGCGAGAAAATAATTTTTTGTATTGTAAAAAAATATAATTAAAATTTTTCACTGACATTCAATTGAATTTTATTCAAACGAATGCTTTAGCTTTTCATGATCACTAAAGAAAAAAATTTGCTTCAATACAGAATATACAAGTAACTTATAAATTTTGATGGTAAGAAGCCGTAAGCTTTACAAATGGATTGATCTCCGAACCGCGCATACTTTTTGCAGCCCACTTTTACATATGGATTGATCTCCGAACACCGCATACTTCTCACAGGGCTCTTTCCAGTGCTTCTAGCTTAAAAAGAATTTCTTCGCAGCACGACGCCGAGGTGTAGACAATGCTAAGTTCCTAACATACTGCTCACTTTGGCTAATCGAGCATTCTGTATTTAAAAGAAACGACATGGTGAGCTTAGGTCTAATCGAATGGTTAGAACCTTTTAAAAGTCTCCGGTCAGGATCGAGCCGTTCGATAACAAACGAGGTTTCAGACAAGGCGACTCTTTATCGTGCGACATCATCAATCTATGAACTCTTGAAGAAAATAATTCGAGCTGAAGAGGTGAATAGAGAAAGTACAATTTTCCTTCTACAGGAGTGTACAACTGCTGGCGTACGCCGATGACGTCGATATCATTGGCCATAAAAACCGTGCCGTTCTTTGTGCTTTCTACAGGTTGGACAAAGAAAGTGCTTCTGGTAGTGAAAGAGGGCAAGACGAAATATCTCCTGCCATCAAACAAACATCGTTGCAAACGCGACTTGGCTCCACAACATTGTTGACAATCATAACTTCAAAGTCGGAAATAATTGCGTCTATCCTGGTACCAGTATTAAAATCAACAACAATGTCAGCCTCGAAATCCAACGCAGAATAACACTTGCTAACTGGACTGAGTAGGCAGGTGAGAAGTAAAGTCCTCCCTCGAAGAAAAAGTCCAATTTTACAAGCCACTCATCATCCCTATTCTGCTATATGGTGCAGAGGCATGAACGATGACAACATCTGATGAGTCGACGTTACGAGTTTTCGAGAGAAAGGTTCTGCGAAAGTTTTATGGTTCTTTGTGCGTTGGCTACGGCGAATATTTCATTCGATCGAATGATGAGCTGTATGAGATATTGACAAAGTTCAGCGAATCAAAAGACAGCGGCTACGCAAATCAGCGATATGTTGAAGAACTTCGCTTTGATGTGGATTGTGAATTGTGGGTGAATGCCAGAACTCGGCGACGGAGTCTCTCTACTACCACGAATCCCAAACCGAATTTGCGCTCCTATAATTGGTACTGCAGTGAATTAAGGGCCTACTCGTCACAGTCCTTGTTCCGTCCATCACACTTCTTGGATGGGGGTGATATCAGCCTTTACTCTAACGAGGACATCAACCAGCCCGGCAGCGGCATCTTCCCAAGTGAGAGATCGAACATTCCAAATTCATGCCCGTAAATCATAGTCCTAATAACGTTTTCTGTGTACGTCATCAAAAGCGAGGTTTCTCTTCCGGGGCTGATGTTTACTCTTCATTAAAGGCGTTTTTTACGTGGCGGGTCCCAAACCCAGCGCACACCCCTCGAGAGGGTTGGTTCGCCTTCTCACTTTAGCTCGCCTTCAAACGGCTGTTTTTTTGACTACCCAGAGGATACTTGGTCTAAGCCCAGAAGTCGTGAGCTGCTGGAGCCATATGTAAAAAAATCGTTTCCGTTCACTCCCAAATGAATAACACTTCGAAAACTTTGCTCACTTCCGTAAACTTCTACACATGACTCGGGAGTTGCTGCCAGTTTCGAGACCTCAAGTTTCTGACACATTTATTCATTGATATTTTTCAAAACGAATTTTTAGCCGTGTAAATGAATACCCTATCTGAGAGCGTGATATTTTGATTAACGGTAATAGAAAATGTAAACAAAACTCATACTAGCAGAGCACTTAAACTTTTTACACATTGCAAGCTTGACTAAAGAGAGACTCTCAGTACGGATGCAGCTTAAAGAAGAGCGAGATAGAGAGACGACTGCGTTTACAATCATATGCAAATCTACAGCGCGAGTGTAGTTCATTTTACTGAATAAATGTTTTCATTCATGGAACACTCCGCGACTCAATGAAGGCCTATCGCTTAGGCACAGTAAGGTGGGGTAAAACGGTTGGTTTTGTTTTTAGAGCGCCTAGCTTAATTGAGCCATAGGGAGCCCCAGACATCAGCCTGCATGCCTGCAACGGTCAATTGATAGTGCAATAGCACCTTAGTAGCGGTTCAACTGGCGAGCGGACGTGTAGGAAAACGCGGAAAATCGCAAGAGTGCAAGAATTACGGAAGTGCAAAGTGAAAGTGGCAATTTTTATTTAATTAAAAATATATATACTATTTAAAGAATTTTTAAAATATTATTGGTATTGTGTTAGCTGGTAGGTAACTTATGCTTAAAAGCGAAATTAATTCTTGTAACTGTGTACGTGTGTACTATGCGTGCTAAGTTATTGAAACTGTGCTGTACGGAAGCCACACTAGTGAAAGGGGTGCGTCCAAAGATTGAAAAGTGTCGAATTGAAGCCAAAACAAAAACAAAATGCATAGCTGCGTTATAAATTAAATTGAATCACACTTAATCAATTTGAATGTGCCAACAAACAGGCGTCAAAATCCCACTGACGTACTTGCATATATACTTACAAATATTTCTATATGTCTATGTGCTTAGCTGGTGATTAGTTTCGAAATTTGTTATTGCTAAAATATTATTTACAACAAAATTTATGAAAAATATGCAATAAGCAACAAAGTGTGTAGATATGAAAATATATAGAGTGTAAAAGCTCAGTTAAAAAGTGCCCGGCCTACTATAGTAAAATATTTGTTTTTTGGCAATTTTTTTTTATTTTTATTTTTATTTAAGATAGTTCCCTTCAAGGGGGATACAAAAATTTTCGAAACCATCTTTGTAGTACGATTTCTCCTATGCTTAAAAATAGGTCTCAGTTTCGTCTATGATTTCTTCATTCGATGAAAATTTCTTTCCAGCTAGCATTTTTTTGAAATCTAAAAACAGGAAATAGTCGCTGGAGACCAGATCTAAAGAATACGGTGTATGCGGAAGCACAATTCAGGAATTCTGTCATCGTTTCCATTGACTTGTGACACGGTGCATTGTCTTGATGGAAAGCACTTTCTTTTCTTTCAAATTTTTTTCGACGATTTCGTACTTTAAACGCTCCAATAACGCTATGTATTGGTCGCTGTTGATGGTCATTCCTTTATTTAAGGTAGTCAATAAAAATTACTCCAGGCGTATTCCAAAATTCAGACGCCTTAACCTTGGCAGCCGACCGTTCAGTTTTTCCACGTTTTTTCTTGTGCTGTTCACTCGGCTGACTGTCGATTGAACTTTTAAGTGAATTGAAAAAGCCACCTTTCATCCATTGTCCCATATCGACGCCAAATTCCGGGTTTCTTACGCTTGAACATCTTCGACCACTGCTCAGAATCATCAACTCGTCGTTATTTTTAGTCAGAAGTGGGCTCGCGTGGCACCCACTTTGCTCGGAGCTTTCTCATACCCAAATGTTCGTGTATGATATGGTCGATATGTTCAGTGCCTGCTATCTCAAACAGCTTAACTTTACGGCCATCCAAAATTATTTTGTGGACTTTTTTGATGTTTTCATCGGCAACAACCTCTTTTGGGCGTCCACTGCGTTCACTGTCTTCGGTGCTCATTTCACCGCATCTAAACTTAGCATGCCAATCCTTGATGATTGACTTTCTTGGGGAAGTATTCGAAAGCTCCTCATCAAACCAAGTGTTTGCCTCAACTGTATATTTTTATTTCCCTTCTAGTAGCGTCATTTATGTGTCAGGACTTTTCAATTGACCTGTCACATATTTATATATTTTATATCATATATGCTTTCATATGTATATATATAATATACATATGTACATGATTACTACAACACCACGTGCAATGTATTCTAAAAATAGCAGCACAAGTGTCAATAAAAAATATTTTTTAACTAATTTCATGCTCTAAGCAGGCAGCAGGAAGCTTCTGGAACTGCATATACCATATAACAATAAATATATATATATCAACCTTTATACATATGTGTTTAAACATTATCAAATGACATTACCACTAATTGAAAGCAATTAATTAACGCGAGTCCCATTGGTTAGCTATAAAGGGTCATCCGTTTTCCTCAATTCTCGGTCATGCTAACGCACGGGAATTTTGAGTACCGTGTATACAACCGGAGTGAAGATGCTGTCTAATAATGTGGCAACAGTTATCTTGACCTTTCTGAAGAAATTATACTTAGTTCTAACGAAAAATCCAGTCCAACAAGGCATTTTTTAGTCTAATAATGATATTTCCAGACCAATCGGGATCCTCTGATCAAGAAATGCAGCAATTGTGCTTGTAAAGACCACCAAAAGACTTTCTTAGAAACTTTTTAGACCGGAATAATAAGCCAACATACAAGGCTGACCAACCATTATGTTGACATTTCCGAAAAAATTACAGTTCTAGCGGAAGAGCCAGTCCAACAAGACAACTTTTAGTCTGACAATGGGATTTCAAAGACCTCTCGAGTACCTCTGTCCAAGAAATGCAGAAATTATGCTTGTAAATGCCACCAAAAGGCCAGTCCAACAAGACATATTTTAAAGCAATGACATCTCAAAGACTTCTCGGGTTTCTTTGTTCAAGAAATGTAGCGATTATAGTTGTAAACACCACCAGACGACCTTTTTATATATTTTTTAGACCGGAATAATGAGCATACATACATGGCTGACCAACAATTATATTGACAAGTCCGAAAAAATTACAGTTTCAGCGATAAAGTCAGTGCAAGAAGACATATTTTAGTCCAACATTGAGATTTCAAAGACCTCTCAAGTTTCTCCTCTCAAGAAATCTAGCAATTTTTCTTGGAAACACCACCAAAAGATCTTTTTAGACCGGAGCAATAAGTCAACATACATGACTGACCAACAATTTTCTGGACCTTTCGGAAGAAACTAAAATACTAGCGAAAAAATCAGTCCAACAAAACATATTTTAGTGTAGCAATGAGACATCATGGACCGATCAACTAAACAAAACACTACCAGAGTTTGTCAAATTGAATTCGAATGCCAATTTCGCGAACTTTTTTACTCTTTCAAACAATTTCACAATACCACTGTGATCTTTAATCAAAATCAATGGACGAAGCTTCTCTTCTACAAAACTCAAATGTACAATTTATATGACAAGTATGAAATGTAGCTCGTTTTCACTCAGAGTTTTTGTGAGGAGAAACTTTCTCAAAGCTTCGTTTCTTTCAGCTCTTAATTCTAATAATCGATGGCAGCTCGAAGACAAGTGACCGAGTATTCTTCTGCTGTCAAATTTCGGAGGCGATTTAATAATAATTGGCATTGCCTCCTCTAAGAGCTTTTGTGAGATGAAACTTTCTGAAAGCTTTTTCTCTCTCCGCTCTTATCTCTAATAAATAATGGCACGCAATGACAAATGGCCGAGTATTCTTCTGCAATCCAAATTCGAAGGCGATCTAAAACTATGAGAACCTTCAATTTGCCGGACATTACAAGGTGCTGGGTCGCAGCTAATCAACCAGCAGAATGGCTTTCTTTGTAACCATTTTCAGCAGAAAACCAATTCGATCTATTATAGGAATTAGATAAATAAAAGCCACTCAAATAAAGCCCGATTTCGAAAAGAAGCAATGGGAACTAAAAAAAAAGATGACATCAATGCGGGAGCACTTGTTTATAGATTCTTCTACCTAAGTTTAGAAGCTACAAAAAAAACATAATATAATAAAATAACCCTTAGATCACAGATGTGATAGGTCAGGTTTACTCCAACTCGCTCTCTCCTATCTCTCGAGCATTCACTGTTTCTTTCTTTTCTCATTCGGCCAAGCTGATCCAAACCAGTCACCCATTTTATATTAACATACCAATTTCTATATAATATCACTATATGCATGTATTGTTTTAGAGTTGAAACGTTGCACAAAAAATTGCAGATTCCATAACCAAAAAACACACGTTGCACAATAACCGGAAGTCTCTGGTAATTTGCTTGAAACCCGTTGCAACTCAAAGGCGAACCGAGTGGAAAAACATGAATTGGTTAGCATTGATAATTTCCATTTCGGCGACAATTGATATAGCGCTCGGCTGTAGCCGCATACCGCCGGGCACAACGACGCCCAAATCGCCAGTCGACGAGAGTTTCATGGTATCGATAGCCGGAAACCCGCAGTCATATATACCGGGGCAGAAGTACAATGGTATGTCCAGTAGAAATTCTATATACCAAAAATACTAAATAATAATAAACAACATCCATCCTCAACATGTGCGCCGCAGTCACGCTCACCGCCTACAATGATCTGTCATTCATCAGTTTCATATTAGCTTTGGAGAGCGCCAATGAGCTGGATGGTCAAGCGGATTTCGGTAGATTGGGTTATTTCGAGATTACCGATTTGGCAGAGACACGTTTCAGTCCGCGTTGTCCGAATCTGGTGGAGAACACCAACACGAATGTGAAGACACATGTGGTAGTAACTTGGGTGGCGCCATCAACTACCGGTAATGGTTGTGTGCTCATCAAGGCCACTGTGACGCAGCATCGCGATGTCTGGTTTATGGATGACGGATTTTTAACGAAACGCATTTGCGAGGAAGAGGTTGATGACGTCGATACACAACCGACTATAATGGATCCTTGCTGTGCATGTGATGAGGCTAAGTATGAGGTGGGTGGTTGTGTTTGAAAATACTTAATGGCAAATTTTTTTTAATTTTTCTAATTATTATACAAAAGCTCACTTTCGAAGGCAAGTGGTCACGTCATACGCATCCCAAAGACTTTCCCGCCAATAGTTGGCGCACCAGATTTAGCGATATCATTGGCGCTTCACACACTATCGATTATAGGTTTTGGACTTACGGTGAGTTGGCGAGTGAGGGTCTGCGCGAAGTGGCCGAACATGGCTCGACGCGAACACTAGAGAGTGAGTTGAAGGATCAGGTAAGACAAATAGTTTGTGTGATAATGCTGGAAGTGAGAAACAATTGACCTTTTTTATACACAGAGTGACCAGATAAGGACTATAATTAAAGCGCGCGGTATCTCCTATCCGAATGTGACGGGTAAAACCTTTGCAGTATTTCGCGTGGACTCGAAACATCATTTAATATCACTGGTGTCCATGATAGACCCGTCACCGGATTGGATAGTTGGCATTTCTGGTTTAGAACTATGCTTAGCCAACTGCACATGGGTCGAAAATAAGATACATAACCTTTATCCATGGGATGCGGGCACAGATAGTGGACCCTCCTACATGGTTAGTTTTAATTAAGCGTAGTTGGACAAAATACTCAAGTCATGTACTACTTACTTTCAGTCCGCCGATCAGCCGCAAGTGCCACCCGATGTGATACGACGCATCAAATCGAATTTTCCAAATGATCCACGCTCACCCTTCTATGATCCCACTGGCGCGCCGATGAAACCGCTTGCTACGCTGCATATAAATCGGCGTAGATTGTACGAGAAGACGTGCACAAAACCAGAAGGTGAGTGTTTACTTTATTTCATCTTTCCTACCTACTAAATGTCACGCTTTGTCGAAGCAGAGGATGAGTCTGAGGAATGCGCCACCTATCCGTGGAGTCATTGGAGTGAGTGTAACGCCAAATGTGGACCAGGCACACAGCAACGTACACGCGAGTACAAGCAGCCCACAGTGGCGAGACGTTCGAAATGCCGCAGCGCTTTACGTGAGGAGCAACCCTGTAATGGACGCAGATGCGGCAGTACAAATGAAGAAAACATAGAGGAAGGTGAGAAGCCAAGTGACGTGCAAATTGGGCCACATGAAAATCCCGAATGCGCGATATCGGACTGGGGCGATTGGTCCAGTTGTTCGGCCACTTGTGGTGCGGGCGTCATAGTACGTACGCGTCATTATCTCAATCCGCGTGCCAAAAAGAAGTGTCAGGTTAGTGCTTACTATATTTTATAAAAAATAAATAAAACAAATATTGACGTTTTATTCAACAGAAAGTCAGTCGGGTGCGTCTGCAGGAGACGCGCAAATGCGAAGGCCCTGAATGTGGTGGCGATCTGGGTAATGGTGGTGCGGAAGCTGAGCCTAACGGTGAAGGTGATGAAACTCCCGCCGAAGAAGGCAATGCTGTCGAGAATGAGTTGAGCGAAGGCACAAGTTCATTTTACGGCGATAACAACAATGGTTTTCGAAAATTCAAAAGCTATAGTCAGAAACGTGAGGACTACATACCGCCTGAATGCGGCGTCTCACCGTGGTCTGACTTCACGCCTTGCATAGGTCCTTGCGGCAGCGTTGGTTATCGTCAAAGACAACGTAAAATCTGGAATAATGATGAGGTTTATGGCGTGGTGAATCCCAAATCGGATGGTACCAATCCGTGTCGTCATATTAAACGTGAGGAAATCGTTAATTGTACAAACCCCGCTTGCGATACTATTGTGCCACACTTTTGTTATGCCAGTCTCAAAATGAGTCCATGTCGCGATGGCGATGTTACCAATTATTGGTACTACGATTATCCCACCGATCAATGCGCCATCTATTGGGCTGATAAATGCGATAAGAATCAAAATAAGTTCCCCTCGAAGGAGGTGTGCGAGGAAACCTGTCGGCGGCCACGTCAAAAATTGGATTTGCAAAGTGAAAGTTTACGTTTGGAGCAACAACCCGTCGATTGTATCGTTTCCGAATGGGATGCGCGTTCGTGTAATGTGACCTGTGGCGAGGGTATGTTAATAAAAACACGACGCGTATTGCGACGCGCTAAATACGGTGGCAAACCGTGTCCCAAACATTTGGTACGTCTGGAGAAATGCTATCAAAGCTGCGATGAAGTGTACACAATTAGTGGCGGCATTAATTTCGGTGGTAACACTGGTGAACCTAGCGATTATGACGTTGTAAACCGCATACGTGGCAGTTATGTGAGCGCACGACAGCTGCCGAAGAAAGACGATTGTCGTTACTCTGAGTGGTCGGTTTGGACGCCATGCACTGCGAGTTGCGGTGACAATTCCATGCGTCAACAGACAAGAACTCTGCTCAACACCGAACTCAGTTACAAATGTAAGGATCGTGTGCGTGTAGAAAAATGTACCGTGATGCCGTGTCTCTTGGAGAGTAACGATCAGGACAGTGAGTGGTAGAAAGAAGAATGAAGAGTTTTGGTGAAAATCTGTTTCAAGCATAATAATGCTCTTCCAAATTATTTGCCCAAGAGAGCTATAAATTCTATATTTAATCCATGTGCTTTTATTAGTGCTCTAACATAGATAAATTTGTATTAGTAATGTGTAGTTATATAAATATCTAACGAAATACTCAAATATGTAGTAGATCCCACATATCGATTTTTTTGTCTTATCTAATAAAGAGTTTAGTTAAAAAAAAAACTTCTTGAGTTATGGATTCAGCTGGCTCTATAACAGAAAATCAGGCAGCGTGTCTGGCCAGTGCTTGGGTGACGCTCACACCGGCAAGTGATGTGATATGAAAGTCACGAGTGAATTTAACGGTTGCTGGCTCTATAAAAGAAAAGCAGGCAGCGTGCCTGGCCAGTGCTTGGCTGACGCTCACACCGCCAAGTGATGTGATATGAAAGTCACGAGTGAATTTAACGGTTGCTGGCTCTATATAAGAAAAGCCGGCAGCGCGCCTGGCCAGTGCTTGGGTGACGCTCACACCGCCAAGTGATGTTATATGAAAGTCACGAGTGAATTCAACGGTTGCTGGCTGCCAGCTGGCTCAATAAAAGAAAAGCAGGCAGCGTGCCTGGTCAGTGCTTGGGTGACGCTCACACCGGCAAGTGATGTGATATGAAAGTCACGAGTGAATTCAACGGTTGCTGGCAGCCAGCTGGCTCTATAAAAGAAAAGCAGGCAGCGTGGCTGGCCAGTGCTTGGGTGACGCTCACACCGCCAAGTGATGTGATCTGAAAGTCACAAGTGAATTCAACGGTTGTTGGCTGCCAGCTGGCTCTATAAAAGAAAAACAGACATCTTACGTGGGCAGTCCCCTTATTATAACAAATCCCAAATATTCTACCACTTTTTAGTACAATTTGCCCTTTGCTTTAAAATAGGCCTCAGTTTCAGTGATCACTTCTTCTTTCGACGAAAATTTCTTCTTACCGGACAGCCTTTGGAAATCTGAGAACAGAAAATAGCCGCTGTTGGTCAGGTCTGGAAAATAAGGTGGATCAGGAAGCAATTCGAAGCTCAATTCATGGATTTTCTCTATTGTTTTCACAGACCTGTGACGCGGCACATTCTTTTTCTTCAAACGCCGCCGTTTTTCGTCGATTCCGTCTTTGATGGTCTTTCATTTTTTACAATAATCAATAAATGTTATTCCATACGCATCCTAAAATACAGACGCCTGTTGCATTTCTCCACGCTTTGGGGCGGGTTCGGAGTGAAATAAGAAAACCATATTTTATTCAATGTCGCATATCGACGCAAAAACTTGCGTTTCTTACGCTTCAACATCTCCAAATACTGTTCTGCATCATCAACTCGTCGGTGTTTTTGGCCGAAAGTGAGCTCGCTCTGCATCCACTTTGCACAAAGCTTTCTCATACCCAAATATTCGTCAATAATTTGAGGTATACGTTCAGTTTATAACGGGTGATTTTTTTGAGGTTAGGATTTTCATGCATTAGTATTTGACAGATCACGTGGGATTTCAGACATGGTGTCAAAGAGAAAGATGCTCAGTATGCTTTGACATTTCATCATGAATAGACTTACTAACGAGCAACGCTTGCAAATCATTGAATTTTATTACCAAAATCAGTGTTCGGTTCGAAATGTGTTTCGCGCGCGTGTTTTGTTCAGCGATGAGGCTCATTTCTGGTTGAATGGCTACGTAAATAAGCAAAATTGCCGCATTTGGGGTGAAGAGCAACCAGAAGCCGTTCAAGAACTGCCCATGCATCCCGAAAAATGCACTGTTTGGTGTGGTTTGTACGCTGGTGGAATCATTGGACCGTATTTTTTCAAAGATGCTGTTGGACGCAACGTTACGGTGAATGGCGATCGCTATCGTTCGATGCTAACAAACTTTTTGTTGCCAAAAATGGAAGAACTGAACTTGGTTGACATGTGGTTTCAACAAGATGGCGCTACATGCCACACAGCTCGCGATTCTATGGCCATTTTGAGGGAAAACTTCGGACAACAATTCATCTCAAGAAATGGACCCGTAAGTTGGCCACCAAGATCATGCGATTTAACGCCTTTAGACTATTTTTTGTGGGGCTACGTCAAGTCTAAAGTCTACAGAAATAAGCCAGCAACTATTCCAGCTTTGGAAGACAACATTTCCGAAGAAATTCGGGCTATTCCGGCCGAAATGCTCGAAAAAGTTGCCCAAAATTGGACTTTCCGAATGGACCACCTAAGACGCAGCCGCGGTCAACATTTAAATGAAATTATCTTCAAAAAGTAAATGTCATGAACCAATCTAACGTTTCAAATAAAGAACCGATGAGATTTTGCAAATTTTATACGTTTTTTTTTAAAAAAAAGTTATCAAGCTCTTAAAAAATCACCCTTTATCTTTAGAGTAAATGTCATCTCGAACGACTTCACTTTACGGTGATCCGAGATTATTTTGTGGACCATGGCGTTCAAGAATAAAAAAAGTGATCCAAACTGTTGTGGACAACATTTTTTTAGGACGATATATTAACCAGTTTTTGAACTCGCGACCCACCTTAGCATATTTTAATGCTCAATACACTCGGCAATGGTGAACGCCAACATTCGAAAGATACCTTTATCTTATAATCGGATGCGGAAATTAATCGACTTATTGAAATTTTCTATTACAGAAGAGTCTTATATCTTTGACCTGAATTAACGTTCCGATTTCAAGATCAAGATCAGCATGCGCGTAATATTTTAAAAGTGATTCTCACTAAAGAATTTTCGTCACTCGAAATTCCACTTTACTTTAAGCGCGCTGTTGGAGAACCGCTGCCGTTGAAACTAAGCCGCTGATCATAATGCATGCCGAAAATATGTTCGCATGCCCACAAAATCATTTAAGCTTCGCGATATTTTTATTGTTTTTATTATTAATTGCTTATAAACATTGCACTTATACAAATGTCTGCTTGAGGGAATTGCGTGAGTAAGCTTAAAGGCGCCAAAGACGCAAAAATGCTATTAATTTTTTGTACAAGTGATAAGCTGATGACACAATTTCGGTTGCCGGACAATTAAAAGTTGAAAAGAATACACATTTTTCGTCAACACACAACTCGACGTTGGCCGTAGGCGTCACGGGGTAGAGCGCGCAACATAGGCGCTCTCCGCAGCCACAACAATTTGGACCTAACTCAAGTCACTATTCACAGCCAAACATCATTTACAGTGGCGCTTTCACTACGAACGGAACAAAAAAAAATTCGGCAGGCAGTGACATTGCGAATTTACGAATTCACTTCCGTTTCTGGCTACTTCTGAGCGTGAGCATTGCGTTAAATATTTGAGAACTATTTTGAAACTGCTATGAAAACGTGTGCGTCATGGTCACGTGGTTGCATTTGTTGTTGGTATTAGTAATCATACGCGACTCATGGCAAATCTGTGATCGCAGACCGCAAGGTGCCACCGGTGAACGCTCTGCGGTCGATGAGAACTTTCAAGTGTTGATCCAAGGCAATCCAAAGACCTTCATACCAGGACAGACTTATAATAGTGAGTGCAAGCTTTATACACAAATTTGGTATTTTTTTTAATTTTTTTATTTAAACTATAAATCATTTTAGTTAGCTTATCTGTTGACGTCGCGCTCAAGTTTCTCAGCTTCACGCTGGTTGTGGAGAGTGAAGATGATAATATACGCCCTACGCCCGACACGGTCGGCTACTTTGAGATCATCGACAAGGCCGAGACACGTTTCAGTACGCTATGCGAGAATATGATCGAAAGCACAAATGCGAATACAAAAGTACGTGTCAGCGTTGGTTGGGTGGCGCCAAACGGCGGTTGTGTGCTCATCAAAGCGGCGGTGCTGCAACATCGCAGTGTGTGGTATATGGACGACGGTTTCCTTACGAAACGCATTTGTGCGGAAGAGATTGACGAAGTGAACAGTCAAACGCCGGCATTGGATGTGTGTTGCGCATGTGATGAGGCAAAATACGAGGTGGGTGGTAGTGGAATAAAAAGTATAAACAAGCGTATAGTAAAATGCCAGAGCGCTTAAAAAACAGTGATAACGCGAGTTGAGAGCGCGCATTGCGCTCAAACTGGCCTTTTGTAAACATAAACTAATGAAAACGTGCTTGCTTTTTTCTGGCTTTCAGCTGATTGTGGAGCGTAAATGGGGTCGCAATACACATCCACATGATTTCCCGGCAGAATCTTGGCGTACACGCTTCAGTGAGCTCATTGGTGCATCGCATACGCCAGATTACCGTTTCTGGCAATATGGTGAGCTCGCCAGTCGTGGTCTACAAGAGATGGCGGAACATGGCGCCACACGACTGCTGGAAATGGAAATCAAGGTAACGCTTCGTAATCACAGTTCATAAGTAAGATGAGTGAACAATTATTTTGCAGTCCGGTGATGTACGCACGATCATCAAGGCGCCGGGCATTATATATCGCCAAAATACTGTCAGCACTACGCTAGCTAATGTGCGCGTCGATCGACAACATCATGTCATCTCGTTGGTGTCGAAAATTGAACCTTCGCCGGATTGGATTTTAGGCGTTGCCGGTTTGGAGTTGTGTTTGGAGAATTGCACTTGGGTTAATGAGAAAGTGTTAAATTTATACCCGTGGGATATTGGCACCGATGCTGGTCCATCTTATATGGTAAGTTTATGTAGAAATTTACAATGTGTCGACACAAATTGCAGTTAAAATGTGTATGCAGTCGCCAGATCAGCCGCAAAAACCGCCAGACGTGGTGCGTCGCATAACTTCCACCTCGCCGAATGATCAGCGCTCGCCATTTTATGAGGAGTCTGGCAAGCCAATGAAAGCGCTGGCTACTTTGTATGTACGCCGCAAGAAGTTATACGAACGTGAATGTGATTCGGGTATGTCAAAGCTCATAATTAGTTTCTGAACCAGCTAAGTTATTAATATTTACTGATTGCCCTCTACAAATACCAGGTATAGTAATGCCATTAGAATGTGCAACACACCCATGGAGCGCTTGGAGTGAGTGTACAACACGTTGCGGTCGCGGTAAACAATACCGTACGCGCGCATATAAAGATCCCGACTTGGCGGCAAGCTTCAGTTGTCAAGCAGAGATGGAACAAGAACAAAACTGTATTGGCGAACAATGCCGTGCAGCCGACGTAGAGCCTGATGACGGTGAAGCAGCCGGTTGCGAATTGACGCCTTGGACGGCATGGAGCGTATGTTCAAGGCGGTGTGGAAGTGGGTACATGACACGTAGCCGTGAGTATGTCAATCCATATGAGCGCGAACAATGTCTGGTGAGTTGATTGCAAATATAAGAACCAAATATCAGATTTTTGGAGTAATGACTGACTTCACAGAACGACAATCCTGTGGAACTAGAGCAACGACGAGATTGTGAAGGGCGCGACTGCGGTGCGCGGCGTACACAACAAGATCGTGATGAAGAACGCAATGAAAATGACAGTGATAACGTAGCTGTGGAGGATGTTGAGCGGGGTGAAGAGAATGATGATAACAAAGAAGAAGAGGAAGAAGAAAATGTTGAAGGCGACATTAATCGACTGCCACAGCCAGAAATGTTTGGACGTCGTCGTCCGGAGTTGTCAAACAGGCGCACAAATTCATACTATAACGGACGTCAAACTGATTGGGGTGACAACGACGATTCCGATCGGGCAGCTGAGGGTGAAGAAGTTGATAATATGCAATTTGAGAGTAAATTCGAGCAGGAAGGTGAAGATCGTCCATACGGCAATCGTGGTGGCTTCGTGCGTGGTCGTGAACGTAATCGTTATAGCGGTAGTGCAACCGGTTATAATTCATACGATCGCAACAACGTGGACGACGAGGACAACAACTCTAATTTACGTGAAGTTTACGATGAGGATGGACATAAAGCTTTACTTGTGGGCGCCAGTGATCCAAACAATTACGATGTCCTACAACGTTTTTGTTTTGAAAAACCCTCTGCAAGAATGACGCGCTGTGACCGCCTTAATTTAGGTTTTCGTAATTACTGGTTTTACGATGCGGACGAACGCCAATGTCAAATTTTTACCGCCGATGGTTGTGATGAAAATAAAAATAAGTTCAGAACGTTGGCGGCATGTGAAGGTACTTGTCTCTTGCCGCACAGTCTCTATCTAAGTCAGCCGGGTAGGGATGAGGATGATGACAATGGCTGGAGTCGGCAATTTGGTGAGTCGGAATCGTTAGTGAAGAAACCGAAAAAGAAGAGCGGACGTAAAAATCGTAAACGTAAACAAAAATATTACGTCGGCAATATAAAGAACTACTCGTATAAGTGAAAATTTTAGCTGATTAAAAATATATTATACATATTTACATGTACGTGTGTTTGGGTACGAGGTACACCAACACAGTTATTTTGTAGATATTTCTAATTTGTTTTCAAAAATAAATAAATACAGCAAGAGTACAAAATCGTTCGTTGTTTATTTTTTTAAATTCCCTCATTTCTCATCTTTGAGATAAGCATTTTTTCGCGAAAATTCTATTTTTTATTTTCTAATTCTTCTGAATACTACAAATACTAATTCGCTTTCGATTTAAACTACCGCTTAGTGGCACCATTCATTGATAGGCCGCCAAGCTATTGCCTTATCAACAATACTGGCCAATCTTATTTTCTACAAGATTCAATTGAATAGTACAGTGGTGGGCAGAGAAGTCGAACAACTTGTGCTATTAAAGAAGGAAGCTATGGAAGCTAGAACGGTTTGACGTCATACGAATTTCCGTATAGTTTTAAAGAACTAATAACAGTGCCATTGAAGTTAAAAGCCTCTTACGAAATCCTGATGGACGTTATACGAAGTTTTTTGTTTTCGGTGATTCTTTGATCTTATAAAGGCACCCATGATTCATGAGCTCAAGATACTATGGTTCTTTGATCTTATCCTATGGTTCCTTGATATTATAAACGTAACCACGATCCATGAGATCAAAATGCTATGGTTCGTTTATCTTATAAAAGCATTCATGATCTGTGAGCTCAAAATTCTAATTAATTAAGAACCTAGTAGCTCGATTGATATACCCAATTTATCTGAAAAGTGGCGTATAGTAAGGCTGCCTTTTGTCACCGCTGCTCTTTGTTATTGTTTTGGACAATGTATTGAACAAGACGTTAATGGGTAAGCCCGGCGTTCCTTGTAACAACTCGAAAACCTGTCTTACCCGATGATATTGCTCTTCTTGCTCAAAAAAAATCAGATTGACATAGGCTTCTAAATAAGCTAGGCGAGTGTCCCACTAAGGTTCGCCTAAACTCAACGTGGATGAAACCGAATTCATCACTAGCCACAATGACAACGAAGCTGTACAATTCATGGTATACGGCAAAGATATATCGCGGAAAGCAAACGTCTGCTATCTTGGGAGCAAAATTACCAGCACTGGAAGATCTGCTGAAGATATTTTCAACCGCATAAACAAAGCACATGATGCGTTCAGTCAGTTAAACATCCTCTGGTCGAACATTGATACGGAAACTGCAGTCTATTGCAACAAGTCCTCAAGAACAATCCTAAGGATCTGGTAGCTTCTTATCATATCCAATAAAGATTTACTGAAAAAAAAAATTCAGCGAACTACCTATAACTACCTATAGAGCTAACAATCAAACGGAGATAATTTTGTGGTTAGGGTCTGCTGAGGTTCGTAGAGCTCTCAATAGACCAAGAATTGCGGACGTCCGAAAATTTTGTAGCGACGTATGGTAGAAACCGACTTGAAGGACTCTCATACTAATCTGAATAGATTATTCCTCCTCGCAAAATATCGGGCTGACTTCAAAGCTTTTAATTTGGTCCTACGCTTCAACCGAAGTTAAAAAAAATACTATATACACAGTTATTGCTTTTTTCCTCTTCTTTATTGACGTAGACAAAGCTTACGCAGTTAGTCGTTCTTCCTTTTCGCTGTTTGGCGCCATTTCGAGATTCCAAGTGTAACCAGGTTCTGGTCTTTTTAATAGAATTGAGGTCTTCCTCCTACTTTGTTTCCCCAGGCGGGTACTGCGTCGAACACTTTCAGAGCTGGAATGTTCATTTGGACGACATGACCTAGTCAGCTAAGCCGCTGTCTCTTAATTCGCTGAACTGTCTCAATGGCGTCGTACATCTCGCACTACATTTGTCTTATACTTATCTACAGACTATCCCTACATATTCGAGAACATTGATACAACAACATACATAGAACCACGAGAGCTCTATAAAGGTCTGGATTTCCTAGATCCGCTCTATCTCTTACACAAAAAAAGTTATAAAATATGAACTTGGAGACGACTCGTCAGATAACGTTAATGACAGGACCTAACATCAATGAAGTTCCAAATTTAGAGCTGATCTACGCTATCCAATGATTCTAAAGCCTTTTAAGAATATGAGAAGGTTAAAATCATACGGTTGAGTAGAATATCTAGCACCATCTTCTCATTTTAGTTTAAACAATATCAGTACCACGTCAGACTGAGCTCGGCATCGACCTTCTTTCAAAACTAGTAAAGTTTCCGCCACTTTTGTATACTCTCATTTATAGGCTTTCTAATATTTTTTTTCTGTTTGTTCCTCATTTTAGTCACCCCCACTGTGTACTTATCGCCATTTGTTTTTGCAAAAAACACAATCTTCACTCGAAGCGCTCTCAGCAGCTTCTGAGCCGTTCAGTTCACTTTTCAAATCGATCGCATAAACAACAGTTTTAGTGAGAATGCTGTGGCTTCAAGCCATTTACGTACTGCTACTTATAGCCGTCAGGCAGTCGATGGCCATAATATGTAGCCGTTATCCGACGAATACAAATACGAACAAATCGCCGGTGGATGAGAATTTTCTAGTCACAATTAGTGGCAATCCGCAAACCTATATTTTGGGACAAACCTATAACGGTGAGTGTCGTTGGTAGAAGTGTTTGTCGAATATCCGGTCAAGTCATGTGTTTATTTAGCAAACAAACAACAGTAAATTAAATAATCAATAATGTGTGTGAGTGTATTGAAATTCGGCTTTGACATTATCACAGTTGATTGGACGAACCGTGAACTTGAAAATTACGGAATAGAAATCTCGACAACGACAAAACAATATTGTATGCTATGTGTATGCACCGTTATAAATTTCAAAACAGTTGCTAAGTGTTGTTGGAGTATAAAGTCTGGCTTATCAAGCGCTTACTGGAATTGGCTAGCGTAGACGCCGCTTATTTTATATTATATATGCGCTAGAAGGCTGTACGAAATACGAGGGTAGCGCGATAGTTTGATATTTTATTGAATTGTCCAGAAAAGAACTGCTTCGTGGTTAGAAGAATGCTTAAAAAAGATATGTTGAAGACGCCTATTTGCTGGGTGTTAAAGATGGTTTCTCTTTATTGGCGTAGACAACGCTTAACCGATTATAGCCGCCAGTCGTTCTTCCTTTTCGCAGTTTGGCGCCAATTGCAGACTCCTAGTCCTGACTACACTTCTCTCTATCTGGTCTTTCCAAAGGAATGGAGTTCATCCTCTTTCTCTACTTCGGCGGGTACTGCGTCGAATACTTTCACAGCTGGAGTGTTTTCGTCCATTCGGACGACATGAACTAGCCAACGTAGCCGCTGTCTCTTAATTCGCTGAACTATGTCAATGTTGTCTATCTCGGACAGCTCATCGTTCCATCGAATACTCACCCTTGTCATTGCGCAAAGTCTTCCGGATAACCTTTCTCTTGAAAACCCATAAAAAACATAGCTTAAGAAAATTTATTTAAGTGCGAATAGCCAGGCAACTGTCGTTAGACCTGAATTTTGCCGATATAATCCAAAAAGGAAAGTACTAGAGTCATCCAAGATGGTAGCCAACACAGTTGAGTTGATGCCATTTAAAAGATCGACATCGGATATGCATCATATGAATATGAATCGTAAATGGTGAAGAAATATTTGTTGGGATAACAACCTTAGAACCACAGGATAAATAGATCAATGATGACACATTGGAACGCTCAATGCGGACGACCAGATTTGGCGAAAGAAAAGGGAGTCTTTCAGTATGAAAACGTGAAGTTTCTGCTACTTTGCAACGAAGGTTCTTCCTGAAGACTTTCACAACGTGAAGTTTCAGTCTACTTTGCAAGGAAAGTTCTTCCTTTGGACTTTAATACTACTTTGCAACGAAGGTTCTTCCTGAGGACTTTAATAATGAACAGAAAAAAAACGATATAAAGCAATTTTGGTCCGAAAGTAATACAGAATTATCCAACCACACTCGTTTAGCGTTCTAAACAAATAAAGTACCGTATATTCGTACTTTCTTACACACTTACTATGAGGTAATAAATTAATTACTACATTTGTGACACCCCAGAAAAATCAAGGGCGCTTAATCAGTTCCTTTGATTACAAACAAATTTATATACAGCCGAATGTAGATATGTATTTTGTGACGCGGATTTTTTGTTTATAAACAAAGTGCTTTGTAGAACTGTGTATTCTAAATTGCCGTTTTAAATGCTTCGTAGATTTTGCTCTGCATACCCGAATATCTATATGAAAGTTGGTTCTATTTTTCACTGCATCTTCCCACTTGAAACGGGTTCCAAATGCTAAGAGAAGTCAAGCACCTTTATAACCAGATCTTATCACCGTTCTTCTTTCAAGCTGAGATGAGGGTACTCAAATTCCAAGTACTAGACCTTCCTACTGTCCTTCTCTGTAGCTGTGGTGAAATGCCGTAAGAAAGAATTCCGAGTCCGCCAATATGAATCAACTATCTTTAGTTCTAGATCTTCCCACTGTCTACCTTTCCAGCTGAGGTGGGATGAAATACGTTACCGTAAAGGTAAATTACATTCCGAGTCCGAAACACTGGTGAAGGCTTTTTCTTTGGAACTTCATCTGCAGAGTTCATGAAACCTTTGAACTGAATTCGCTAATTAAAGCCTTCCAGCGGCTATTTGTTAGGTCTCTACGCAACTAGACTTGATTTTTTAGAATGGCGCTACAAGTTCTTTCAATTGATAAATTGATAATTGATTGATACACTGCAGAGACAAGGAAGTCGCTGATGTGAACGGAGATTAGGATGGCTTACACTGAGTTACAGCTCCAAAGCTCCGGAGTCTCTCCTAATCCAACTTCACTGCACTTTCTATGTGCTATGCATGAAACTCCGTGGAAATTTAGTTCCTCAGCAACTTCAATTATTAAAAAAATGTTCTTTGCAATGTCGGATGGAGATTCACTAATAATACGAGCTGAAGTTTACGACTTGATAGCTGATTCCGAAACTTCATTCAGTCGCCTTCAGTCCTGAACATCCAAGCCGATTTCTAGATAAGGCCGGACGTGCGCCAGCGTCTCTCTCAAGCCTACTCCGTTACACTTTCCATGTGATGGAAACGAAACTCCGTCGAAATTGGTTTTCTCAGCAGCTCCAATTAGTACGAAGAATCATTTTAAACTTACACTTTTTCTCTTTTCCAACTTCTCATCAACAAACAGTCACAATCCAAGCCTACAGTGGTCTGCGCTTTATTAGCTTCAAACTTGCGCTAGAGAGTCAAGATGGCAACCCAGGTTATACACAAGATCTTGGACACTTTGAACTGATAGATCCGGTGGAGACACGCTACAGTCCCAATTGCATAAATATGGTGGAGAGTACAAATACGAATCCGAAGACGCGCATCGATGTTATGTGGGTGGCGCCAGATAAGCCAGGCAGCGGTTGTATACTCATACGCACCACCCTGTTGCAACATCGTGATGTTTGGTACATGGACGATGGTGGCCTAACGCGCGCCATTTGTGAAGAAAGCACCGACGAAGTGGAGAGTGCGCCGCTGAGTGAGAATCAAAATAAATGTTGCGCTTGCGATGAGGCACGCTATGAGGTGAGTAAAAGGTGAATGTGTAGAAGGTTTCAAGCTTTCAACTAAATTTCTGTTTAGCTCACTTTCAAAGGCACTTGGTCGCGCAATCATCATCCGAAAGACTTTCCTACAAAAGGTTGGATAACACGTTTCAGCGACATTATAGGCTCATCGCATGCGGAGGACTATCGCTTCTGGGAATATGGGCAACTGGCCAGTCAAGGTATGAAAGAGTTTGCGGAGCATGGTGCGGCGCAAACATTGGAGCGCGAATTCAGTTATAACTTTAAGGTATTTGAAATGTGTATGTGTTTCTCATTGAGTGTTTATAATATTATAACCTGTGTAGAAAGGCAAAATACGCACCATTATTAAGGCGCGTGGTCCGGCTTTTCCCAACTTGAACGGGCAATCTGTGGCTTCCATACGTGCAGATCCGCAACACCATCTGCTGTCATTAGCTTCCAAAATAGATCCATCACCCGATTGGATTGTCGGTGTCTCTGGCTTAGAGCTCTGCATGAGCAACTGTACGTGGCTTGAACAGAAAACTGTAACATTATATCCGTGGGATGTCGGCACCGATGCGGGGCCTTCTTATACGGTAACTCGTACATATAAAATCTCACGATATATTTATGTGACTGCTTAGTTATCACTTCTAGTCGCCAGATCAGCCACAAATTCCGGCCGCGGTTATACAACGTATGCGCTCCGATTTGCCAAATGATCCGCGTTCGCCATTTTTCGACGAAAATGGCGGAAAAATGAAACCTTTAGCAATATTAGAGATTAAACGTCAACGACTTTATGAACGTTTGTGTGAGGATGAGGACTGTAAGTTTGTGGATAGATTTTGAAAAAGCAGTATTCGAATAACTTTTATTTTAAATACTCACAGCCAACAATGTCGACGTGCCACGCGAATGTTTCACACACCCTTGGACTGCATGGACCGAGTGCACATCTAAATGTGGTGAGGGTCGGCAATTTCGTACGCGCGTTTATAAACAACCGGACTTGGCCAAAATTTTCAAGTGTGAGGTGGAGATACGACAAGATCGGCCATGTATGGGAGAAGAATGTGGCCGTGCCGAAAGACGATTAAATCGAATGCGAGAACGCGATAGGTATGGCGAATATGACTTTGAAAGAGTAGAGAAAGAAGAGGAGTTGGATGAAGGCAACGATGAAGCAAAAGGCGAAGCGGAAGAGGAGGAAACTGAAGGTGACACTGAAGCTGAGGCAGAGAACGAGGATGACCAGGAAGATGAGAAAACAGCTGAAAATGAAAATGAAGTGGAGGAAGCACAAGAAAAGCCAGCAAGACCAGGATTTAGTAACAGACCACAAAGTCGTGGGCGTAATCGTTACGGCTACATGAAACCCATCAATGCAGAGGAACAAGAAAGTGAAAATAAAGACGAGAATGAGGAGGGCGAAGAAGCGCAAGAAGAAGAGGACGAAACAGAAGGCGAGAAAGATGCAGATGAAGAAGATGAAGATGAAGATGCTAATAAGCAAACGAATACTTATGTCAATCGTTATGGTTACCGCTATAATGTAGGAGCACGCCGTAAAGGTGCTTCTAATGAATTTCGTACAGTTGACGAAGTGGAACCTAATGAAGATGAAAATACTGACGACCGAACGCCAACTCGATTTGGTAACAACAATCGCTACAGTGGCGGTGGTAACCGACGAAATCAGGAAATAGATGAAGAGGATGATGAATATGAAGACGAAGACGAGGAGGAGCAGAAGCAAGTGGTAGAAGATTATTTTGGCAGACCGAAAGGGCGTGTTAGCAACCGCCGTCCTAATGTACGCGGAAATCCGGTTAATGATGAGGAGCCCGACAATAAGCAGGCTAAAATACCATATTATTGCCTTCAATCAATCAAGGTGCATTATTGTGAACAAAAAGTAGCCTTGAAAAACTATTGGTTCTACAGTTATTGCGAAGACATGTGCATGCTCTTTACCGCGGATAAGTGTGATAGGAATAGAAATAAATTCACCACCTTAGAAGCGTGTGAGGAGACGTGTCGGCCGCCGGGAAGTCAATTCTTATTGCGTCGCAAGCAAAAACAGAGCTGTGTCAAGCCAAACGCGTTGAAACAAAATTCTAGATATTTAGGTATTACTTAAGACATGATTGTTTCAATTTGTTGTAGATGTAAGAATTTTTGTTTTTGATACATTAGCTAATTTTCAAATTGATTATTTTTCTAATATTTATATTTCGTTAATATTTAACAAAATTAACGGCAGGTTCATCCAAAACCCGAAAAGGACCTGGTTTTTATTTTTATACGGAAAGGATTTTCCAAGAAAATTCATTTTAAAAAATTATTTTCAAGTTAACTGACAACAATTTTGGGATGGAACTTATCCTTGAGACTCAGCCCCTTGATATCTTTTACGTTTGGTCCGTTTGTAATATTTATTTTTTGTCGAATTTCCCAGGTATCTCCACAATTCCAATAACGCACATTTTATAACATATGCATATGCTTATTTTATATTTACTTTCCTTGAACTTAAAGCAATTTACAATTTTGAGGTTAGGTTAAAAATAATATTATGCAATTTTTTTCAAACTAAAATGAGGCGCACATTTTAAATAACAATATGAAGTCCGACTAAATATTTTATCTTTGCGCTTTTCTGCTTTTCTTCAACTTGAACCAATAGAAATATTTCGAAACTAATAGCATAACCGTGAAAATACCGAACACAATAACTGGCTTTTTGTTTTCATCACTAAATGATGAACTAAGACTTTTTGTATTAGTAAAGTCTTGCGATAATTGCGCAGCACGCTGCGTAAGTAGCTGCGTGGAATAGCACCGTGCACCGGCTAATATTTGGCTCCGAGGCACGGGCATTACTTGTCATGATTGCGTCACTGTTTCGCCTGTTGGCTTAGGTACGGGTAAAATATTAAATTTGATATGTGAACCCTTAATGCGTTTCTGTACAATGCGTCCAATATTTTCCGGTTCCTTAACGCTTTGTTCAATAGTTTTCAGTATACGCTCGCATTTACCAATGTCATCGGGACTGCCTTGTATGAGTACGCAGACTTCGTGATTTTTCGCCAACCATTTGGATATGTGTTTCAAACGTGACGCCAAATCATGTTCGGTTATGCGCGAACCAAGTGTGAGAGATTTTTCAGATTTTTTTTCGGTGCTGTTGAATAAAGAAAATGTAAGTACTGGTTTTAGTATACGAATATAATTAGTTTAGCCGTATGTATCACCTGTTCTTTTTATCTACTGCGCTCTCATCCACATCCTCAGAAAGCATTTCGGCAGCGGTAACCAACCTATAAGTAGGTATTTATGCAGTTGGTGGATTATAGTTATTATTTCTATATTAAATGAATACTTGTAAACAGCGCGTTGCGTCTTTGTATCGAAATCCTGTTGTTTAACCAAATGTAGCTCACGACGTTTGGCTAATTTTTGTGCCTCCTTAAATGTTGTCACTGTCATGCTTTGATTGGGTTGCACAAGTGTTATTTTGGACAAAGGATTCGTGGTATGTTGCTGCGCAACTCCACTACTGATTGGACTTGAGGCACCTGTCTTTTTAGTACGCACAAAAGCTGCTAATTGCACATTTTGTTGAGCAAATGAATAGAGCAAGGTTCTTGTTGATCTCTGTAGCAGCAGATTCATTTTTCAAGTATTTATTTTTTGAGGCGAAAATTCGCGATAGATTTTTAATTTTCACTTTTGTTTTTGTTTCTTTATTTCCTTACAACCAACAGCTGTTACAAACAGCTGTCAAAACGGTTCACATGATGACACAGTATTTTCTCATCGATAACAAATATCGATAAATTGTCTTGCGATTGTGTATTTGTAATATCAGAATGGTGAAAAAATTAGTTATAGCATAAAATTAATTTATTACTTAATTGATTTCTTTTGATAGTAAGAAAAGGTTGAATTTTATTTTCAAATTTGCAGAAAATCTTGATTTATTCGTTATGTATGGATTTTTATTTGCATTGTAGATATTTTAGTGTATATGTACGTATATGTTTAGTAGGGAACTGCATATTTTAAGTTATTTATAGGTTATACGTGAACTACATTTTGCATTATATATATATATATATATTTATATGTATTAACTATAGTATAAATTCAATATGCGTATTGCCAACATAATTTTTCTAAATTAACATTTTATTTTTTTTTTTGTATTCTTTGACTTTGTTTTAAACAAAAGTAAATAAACAAATAAAATATATGAAATAAATTAAAAACGCATCTAGCGCCAGCTTCTATGAAGAGCTTTTTTCTTCATATTATCAGCTTATTAATATTTTAAACTTAAACGAAATTGTCATTTTCTCTTATATACAAACTTTAGTTTTAAGGAATTATTTAATTAGACACTTAATACACACTATAAAGCTTTAAAATAATTTCTTAAAATATAAAAGGACATTTTTTTTTTTAAACTTTCAGGCATAATATAGTTAAAATATTAATAAATAATAATTACTATAGGCTCTTCCATACAGCTCAAGCATTTTTGGAATGCATATTTTATAAATGATTGCAAAATAAACAAAACAAAACAATAATAACAGCTGCTTTGCTAATTGCACCTTTAAATAGTTGTAGAGGTTCACTAATAGACAATTTTTATGAAATTTATACCCGCTGAATTTCGAAAAGTTTTACATCCGTGTCATACCATATAGACGGTCCTACATTGCGCAAATATATAACACCCCAAATGTATGTACGAAACCAGGCGGTTGTGCCAGCATTTGCCTGATATTTTCTAATCAGTATTGGGTGCGGTACTGGTAGCAAACCTACCAGTGTGCCATGTTGTAAAAATTTCAATATTTCCGACTCATCAGTTAAACCCTTGTCGATACATATCTTCTCCACCTGCGGTACAAGCACCTGTAGCAAACGCATTATAGTTTGCAGAGGTAACTTTGAACGCCATGATACAATCCATTCAGGTGTAGGTGTCCAGTGATCACGCGTTGCATTCGGGACCATACGTATGCTGCCACGTGTAGCCACCGAGAGGCGTGTTTGATGCTCCTTCGGTATGGAATTGCTTTCGGTTGAATTGAGCGATGTATTGCTGCGACGCGCAATATCATTACGATTTAGACTAGTTGGCGTGCGATTGCCTGTTTGCTCGAACTGTGTAATGTCTGAGGTACCATCGACGGTGGGCGTTTGTGAGTCTTCGTTGCTTGGATGAGCAGCCTCGCGTTCTGTCATTTGATTAATGGCAGGCGTTTCCAGCAAAGACGTCTTTAAAGTACCCGGTTCAGCGGGTAATGCTGCCAATATATTTCCTTCGCCTTGTGCTTCGCTTTGTTTATCGTGAGACTCAGTCTCAGATTCACATTCCTCGTCATCAACATCGACATCTAATTGACGACCACCACTCAATGTGGCGAGATGCGCTGATGCATTTGAGTGCGGCACAGGCGGTATGCTGAACTTACCGACCTTACGTCCACTTAAGCATTTCGCGATACCAGCCATATCCGATGGTAAATTTGCCATGGCATGAAATACGTGTCGTTTACGTATGATTGTGTAAACTAAATTGGAATTACCATCAAATTGATATTGGATTATATTATTGAAGATTTCCAATAAGAAGAAAACTAAATGGTGGTTATTGGGCGCCGACAGCAGAAACCATGGCGTGCTAAAAGCCTCTAACAAATGCAACAGTTTAACGCTAGCGACCATTGACAATGTCTTTAGATATGGCGATACATTCACCAGTATGGTGAGCAGGCAGTCAAATAGCGGTTGCAAACGCTGATGACCAGTGGCTATAATCTTATGGAAAACCGTTATGAGAAGATCAGCGTGGGTGCCAGTGAATACTGGTATATCCATGGGTACGGTAGCGGTGTAAGGTTTATTAAGGCGTACACCAAAATTACGTTCACCTAAAATTATAATCAATTTAATGCACTATTAAGCCAATATGGTAATGAATTTACCTGAGAGTAGTAATAGTATAAAAACACCTATATGCATGAGGCCGACGCGTGATTGATCTGCGCGTGAATAGTTCAAATGATACAATATTGGTATAAGTATATCCAAAACATCGGAGCTCTTTAAAACAAAGTACAGGAATTTCTTGTTAAAATCGCATACTTTCCAGAATAGTATAAGCAACTCTTGATGACAATGCAGGCGTTTTGTCGAGTTTGGTAGGTAATTCTGCAGTAGTGGATTGTTAAGCAAACGCGTTATGCCTTTCAGTATGAAATGGAAATCCTCATCACGGTGTACGCGCGATAAATAATTAATAAACAAATTATCACCGAAACCGTCATCGTAAGAGTTGGCTGCAGGCGGTGTAGTTGTGTTTGTTGTAAGACCTTGCATTTGGCGTCGCAACTCTAATTGCTGCTGTTGATGTATTATCATGTCGTGATCCAAAGTTACAATAAGTATTTGCAGACAAGCTTCAACAAGCGGTTCAGTGGTATCTTGAAAGAGCAAATGATTATAGGGTACGCCCAAGCCGACGGGATCGTAAGCACACACAGTATTCAGCAGTGAGGTGAAGAGTGGTAGGGCATGTCGATTATCGGCTGAGGTAAAGTAAGCGATCCACCTGTTAGGTTCATCCGTTAAGCTGTAGATGGTTTCCGAAAAACAGGTGAGTAAAAGTTTTAAAATTTCAGTGCGTCGTTTTTCCATGTTGGCATTTTTCGGTGGTGAATGCGCAAAACCCACACCAGCTTCCCAAATATATTCACAACTATCGATATTAGCCAACTCCTCCGCCTTATCGGGTCCGGCACGACGGGTAGCGGTTACCGTGAAATCAGGACAAAATAACAAATCACATAAAGCGTTGATTAAAGATTGTGCTAATGGCACAGGTTGTGTGCTAGTAAGGCGTGGCGAATTTTCACGTAACACTTCAATTGCATCGGCAGATGTGGCCGTATTTCGCGTAGGCAGACTACTCCAGAAAAACTCACGCCATTTTTCATCTTCAAAAATATACGGTAGAATTCGTATTAATAGACGCACACAATTTAACACACACTGCTGTTCTACATGCGTACGACAACTGTTATCTACTGCCAGGGCCAACTTCTCAACGGCCTTGTAACACAACGTCGCCAAGTTGGCCGGATTATCATTACGAATATTTCGTATTTCTGCTGATGTGACCAAGGCAAAAACGTCTTCTAACGTTGTTTGATGTCCATACCAAAACTGGTCCCAAAATTGATTGTCAGTGTCATCAATTTTCTGGTTTTTCTGCGTGAGCTGTACGATAGCTTTGCGGAAGTTTAATTTTGAGTCAGAATTTCCCATATTGCGTGTCCAAAGCGCACCTTAAAATTTAGTTGCGACTCTGTTTGGTCAAAGGACGTACGGGAAAATGTTTGTAGGGACGTGGAATGGAATACTTAATTAAAAAAAGCTATATTTTATAAATATTTTCACTTTTCACACGTTTATATGCACAATTCATTGAAAACTCCAACGTAGAAAATGAAATTCTGCTTTCATCTATCATTTTTTCCCAATATTGCCAGACTTCTCTGTCAGCGCAGCTAAAGTATACAAATTAGTGGAATAAAATTTTCGAAAATTTGTTGATTATGTAAATTTTTTATTAAAATTGTATTTATTTATTTTTTTGTTAAGTTACATAGAGTGTAAAGTAACAGCAAAATATTGGCACAATTTTTGTACTCATGCACTTATATATAATCATCATGAGGGGAAGTACTAACATAACATATGTGAGTATAACAGTTGCAGTTTTTTGAGGCAATTTTTCATATAGCCTTGAAAACAGTAATTAATTAAATTTATACAATCTAAACAAATAAATTTTAACACTTTATTGCAATTATATTCAAATAATTTTCTCACAAAATTTAGGTTTTAATGTATAACTCAAGTAAATACCAGCCATGCCGCTGGTGGTGAGAACATTGCTTCACATTAGCATTGCCATTTCAAATGCCAATACATCAATAAACAGCTGTCAACTTAATACTCTTAACTAAACGTCATCACTTATTTGTCTATCGAGTAAAAATTGTCGTGGCTTCGTGGAAAAATTGTATATTTTCATTAATAGTTTTCTGTAGATATACAAAATGTTCAAGAATAAATAAGCATCAATTTTTGTAAAGCAGCAGGCAAAAAACGAATTATATTATCCAGAACGATTCATTGGCTCGCCAGTTGTATTGTTAAAGAGGAAGTGTGTTTGTGTGTGTGTTATACTTCTACTGCGGGTATTTCCGTGGCTGAGAAGAAAATCGTAAGCAATTCATAAAAGATTCTATAAAAATGACGTTACCCGGCAATGGAATCTTCGTGGTGCGCGAACAGATGTCCACGCTTATGACGGCAATGCGCCGTGGCACCCGTTGGAACTCCGCCGCTTACGTGGTAAGTAGGAAACATTTGTATATACTAAAGGGTGATTTTTTAAGAGCTTGATAACTTTTTTAAAAAAAAAAACGCATAAAATTTGCAAAATCTCATCGGTTCTTTATTTGAAACGTTAGATTGGTTCATGACATTTACTTTTTGAAGATAATTTCATTTAAATGTTGACCGCGGCTGCGTCTTAGGTGGTCCATTCGGAAAGTCCAATTTTGGGCAACTTTTTCGAGCATTTCGGCCGGAATAGCCCGAATTTCTTCGGAAATGTTGTCTTCCAAAGCTGGAATAGTTGCTGGCTTATTTCTGTAGACTTTAGACTTGACGTAGCCCCACAAAAAATAGTCTAAAGGCGTTAAATCGCATGATCTTGGTGGCCAACTTACGGGTCCATTTCTTGAGATGAATTGTTGTCCGAAGTTTTCCCTCAAAATGGCCATAGAATCGCGAGCTGTGTGGCATGTAGCGCCATCTTGTTGAAACCACATGTCAACCAAGTTCAGTTCTTCCATTTTTGGCAACAAAAAGTTTGTTAGCATCGAACGATAGCGATCGCCATTCACCGTAACGTTGCGTCCAACAGCATCTTTGAAAAAATACGGTCCAATGATTCCACCAGCGTACAAACCACACCAAACAGTGCATTTTTCGGGATGCATGGGCAGTTCTTGAACGGCTTCTGGTTGCTCTTCACCCCAAATGCGGCAATTTTGCTTATTTACGTAGCCATTCAACCAGAAATGAGCCTCATCGCTGAACAAAATTTGTCGATAAAAAAGCGGATTTTCACATTTCGAACCGAACACTGATTTTGGTAATAAAATTCAATGATTTGCAAGCGTTGCTCGTTAGTAAGTCTATTCATGATGAAATGTCAAAGCATACTGAGCATCTTTCTCTTTGACACCATGTCTGAAATCCCACGTGATCTGTCAAATACTAATGCATGAAAATCCTAACCTCAAAAAAATCACCCGTTATATATGTAATGAACATATGTTTAATTTTAATCGTGTTTTTTTTTGCGTGTTTCAACTATCTTTAGGATGAAGAAAAGGATGGCTTAATGAAAATGTTCGTTAATCTTAAAGAAATATTGAAGAATGTGGAAGACTTAAGACTAATAGAACCCAATATATTTCTGGCGCCCTTCTTGGAAGTAATACGTACCGACGAGACTACGGGCGCTGTTACTAGTCTGGCACTAGAGGCGATCAATGAATTTCTTTCATCCGGTTTAATCGGTAAGCATGTTTTATTATACAAATAGCTATTGCCACTAATATGTTTTGATTTAATACATCCAGACCCCACCTCAACCAATCTCGCTGTAACCGTAGAGAATATCGTTGATGCCGTCACGCATGCACGCTTTATGGGAACCGATCAGTCTTCAGATGGTGTTACACTCTTTTGTGTCGTTGAAGTGCTGCACACACTTATGCGTTCACCCGAGGGTTCGGTGCTGAGTAACGAGGCAGTGTGCGAAGTAATGCTCAGTTGCTTTAAAATTTGCTTTGAACCGCGACTCAATGAACTTTTGCGACGCTATGCTAAAAAAGCGCTCAAAGATATGGTTTATCTACTCTTCATGCGTCTACCACAATTCTCCGAAGATCGTAATACGGCAAATGTATTGCGCAAATTCCAAATGATAGCCACCTCAATGGATCAGAATAAAAATAAACAACGCAAGAAAATATCCAAAAGTGGTCAGCCGCCAACAGCTGCCAATACACTATCAAGAAGTGGTAGCGAAAATACAAAAGCCGAGTCGGAACGTAAATTATCAGCCACTGCTGGTATAGATCCACAAACTCCACATTTACAGGTGCCACACACGAAAGCGCTACCCTTAGCCACAACGCCAGCAACACCGGCGGGCAATATACTCGATATGCAGGGAAAAATTACACAAACGCCAACAACAACACAAGGCATTGTTGATGCTGATGGTACTACAGCAACAACAGAGCCGTCTATAAATGTCGAGCATTGTGAAGAGCATGCAGACGTCGTTGAAGGCGCTGCACAAACACAACCGGTAAATGCTGCCGAACAGCCCGTCGCTGATGCTGGCGCCAGCTTAACATCAACAACGCGGGTAGAAGGTGAAGAGAACTGCTTGCAGTCGAATAGTGGCGGCAGCAGTGAGTATATAAATTCAGTTGGCGTGCGTTTTACACAACAAAATTCGCTTGATGGCTCGGAGGGCACGGCATCGCTGCTGCCGTATGGCTTGCCATGCATACAGGAGCTGTTCCGTTTTCTCATATTGCTGTGCAATCCATTGGACAAACAAAATACCGATACCATGATACACATGGGTTTGAGTTTGCTTACGGTGGCGTTCAAAGTGGGCGCCGATAACATCGGCAAATACGATACGTTGCTGGAGTTGGTGAAGGATGACTTGTGCCGAAACCTTTTCGCTGTAAGTTAGCTAAATATATAAAAAGTTAAGCGTTCACAATTTTCTTTATTATTTCATTACAGTTAATGAACTCCGAGCGTCTCACAATATTCGCCGCCGATTTGCAACTTTGCTTTCTGCTCTTCGAATCGCTACGCGGTCACTTGAAATTCCAGCTGGAAGCTTATCTCAAACGACTATCCGAAATTATTGCCAGCGACAGTCCAAAAACGCCTTATGAAATGCGCGAGCTGGCACTCGACAATCTGCTACAGCTGTGGCGCATACCAGGCTTCGTCTCCGAACTCTATATTAATTACGATTGCGATTTATACTGCACCGATCTGTTCGAGGGTCTGGTTAACTTGCTCTCCAAATACACACTTTCCGCTACAAATGCTGTCTACAGCACACACATCATCTCGCTGGACACACTGTCATCGGTTATCGAGAATATTGAGCAGAATTGCATAGCATCCAAGCTGGTCAATAACGAAGATGGCAGCACAGGCGCAAGCACAGTAACAACCACCGGTCGGCATTCACGTCATAATTCCGAATTGGAGGGCATAATCATCGATAGCAACAATGAGGACAACAAATCGGTTGTGGAGAATATCTCTAAATTCATTAATAGCTCATCACGTTTACGCCTCGGCGCCGGTGGCATAGCTAATGCCGGCTTGACACGCGAATACCTGGCTAATGTGAAGCAGAAGAAGCGTGTGCTCACACAGGGCACCGAGTTGTTCAATCAACGTCCCGATAAGGGCATACTATATTTACAGGAACACGGCATACTCAGCGCGCAATTGGATCCCATGGAGGTGGCCTTGTTCTTGCGCGAAAATCCCGGTTTAGACAAAAAGATGATTGGCGAGTACATATCGAAGAAGAAGAATGTGGATTCGAAGATTTTGATGAATTTCGTCGATTCCTTTGATTTTGCCGGCTTGCGCGTGGATCAAGCGTTGCGTTTGTACTTGGAGACTTTCCGTTTGCCGGGCGAGGCGCCGCTCATCTTTCTCGTACTCGAACATTTTGCCGATCACTGGCATGTGCGTGTGTCCTGCTTACATTAGCTAAATAAAATTATATTAATTCCTTTCATTTTACTTGCAGAAACAAAATAATGCGCCATTCGCCAATACCGATGCTGCTTTTAGCTTGGCATATGCTATCATTATGTTGAATATGGATCAGCATAATTTGAATGCGAAGCGTTTGAATGTGCCTATGACGCAGGAGGACTTTCTCAAGAATCTGCGTGGCTTGAATGGTGGCGTGGACTTTGATCAGGAGATGCTTTCAAATGTCTTCAATGCAATCAAGTTAGTATTAGGATAATTTTTTGTTGATTTTCTTTTTGTTTACTCCAAGCATTTTTATTTTGCAGAAATGAAGAAATTGTCATGCCCGCTGAGCAAACGGGTCTGGTGCGTGAGAACTACTTGTGGAAGGTGCTATTGCGTCGTGGTGTGGGCCCAGATGGCGGCTATAAATATGTGCAGGATGCAGCCTACGATTTGGAGGTGTTCAATTTGTTATGGGGTGCTTCGTTGAGTGCCCTCAGTTTTATGTTTGATAAGAGCTCCGAAAATGGTTATCAACGCATACTGAGTGGTGAGTAGTCGAAATTTTTTTTATAAATTGGTTTTTTATAAATTTTTTTTATAAATTGGTTTTTTATAAATTTTTTTTACAAATTTTTTTTTATAAATTTTTTTTTATAAATTTCTTTTTATAAATTTTTTTTATAATTTTTTTATAATTTTTTTTATAATTTTTTTTTATAAATTTTTTTTTATTAAAACATTTTTATTTTTATTATTGATGTATAATTCTTTATAAAAATATTTTTTTAATTAATGTATATTTCTTTATAAAAATATTTTTTTTTTTAAATTTTCCTTTAAAATTTCTTGATTTTTTAAGAAAAATTTTAATAGTAAAATATTTTTTAAAAACTTTTTTTTTTTAACTATTTATGTTTGAAAAAAAAACATTTATTTTTCATAAACGTTAAATTCTTTAAAATTATCTTTTGATTAGATTAGTTTTTATTGAATATTTTTAATTAAAAATTAATATATTTTTCATAACATATTTAGAAGACACAATTGAACAGTAAATGTTTTATAAAAACGGTTAATATTATTTTATTTTAGTTAAATGTTTTCATTAAAGTTATTTTATGTAAATATATTTTTTTATACAAATTGTTCATAAAAAATTATGTAAACCAATTTTTTATACAAATTTTTTTTCAATTTTTTATTGAAATTAAGTTTTTATATTATTTTTTTAATTTTATCTTTTACATTTTTTACATTTTTTTATTTATTTTTTTTTAATTTTTAATTTTTTTTTTTAATTTTCAATTTTTATAAATTTTTTTTCATTAAAAGAACTTTTGTACAAATTCTTCATAAACGGTCTCTAATAAACACATTTGTTTATAAAAAAATACATATTTTAAATTATTTCAAAAAGAAATATTTATTAAAAATAATTATTTATAAAAAATATATTTTCTTTTTTATTTTCCATATAAAATATTCTTTTTTTCATATAAAATATTTTTTTTTATTTTTCATAAAATTTTTTTTTTTTAATATTTCATAAATTTTTTTTTTTTTAATATTTCATAAAAAATATATGTATATCTATATTTTTTAATACTTTAATTCATTTTTTTTATTTTCTAAATTGTTTTTTATAAAAAAATATTTTTTTTAATATTTCATAAATATTTGTTTTTAAATATTTCCATACAAAAATTTTTACATAAAAAAAAAAAAAAAAAATATTTTTAAAATAATGTACAAATTTAAAAAATATATTTTTTTAATATTTTCTTTAAAAAATTAATTTCTTAAATAGTTTTTATTTTGTTTTGACATATGTTTTGCCATAATAACTTTTATGTTTTTCATTAAAAATTTTTTTTAATAGTTTTATAAATCTTTCCATCAATTTATGTACAAATATTTTTAATATTTTCTTAAATATTTTCAACATTTTTGTTCAAACATTTTCATACAAAAATATTTTGTTATTAATATTTTTATAAAAAATATATTTTTTTATTATTTGCATTTTCAGGATATTAAAATTTTTTTTTTTTAAACAATAAAAATATTTTTGTTTTTTAATTTAATGTTGTTGTGCTTTTTAGGCTTCACCAAATGCGCTGGCATTGCCGCTCACTACAATCTGCACGCCAATTTCGATGCGCTCATACTCACCCTTTGCAAATTCACCACACTTTCGAATCTGTCACAACCGGAGGCGCCCACCGTCGCCAATAACGAGCTCACCCAATCGGTTAGCTTCGGCTTCAATGCAAAAGCGCAGGCGGCCATGCGTACAGTCTTCGCTTTGGTGCACGATTATGGCGATTGCTTGCGCGAAGGCTGGAAGCACATACTCGAGTTATTCCTGCAATTATTCCGTTTGAAATTACTGCCGAAATCACTAATCGAAGTGGAGGACTTCTGTGAGGAGAGCGGCAAAACACAGCTTAAGCTGGAGAAACCCAGCCAGAAGCAAGAGGCCGGCCTCTTCTCCAGCCTCTACTCGTATCTCTCGTCGGAGGGGCAACGCGAACCGACCTACGAAGAGCAAGAGTTCATCAAATTGGGCAAGAAATGCATCAAAGAATGCCAATTAGATCAAATGATACAAGAATCGAAATTCGTGCAGTTGGAATCGCTACAAGAATTGCTGCGTAACATCTTGGCGCTTATCAAGCCACCGACAGCGCCCAAGTACGACGACGGCACACCGTACGCCGAGGATGTTGTCGTCTTCTGGATGGAGTTGCTCGTGAAAATAGTCATACAGAATCGTGATCGCATGGTGCATTTGTGGCCGGATGTGCGCGACCGCATCTATTTGCTGCTAATCGGTGCCACCACCTTCAACTATGAATATTTGCTCAATCGCAGCATTGTGGCTGTGCTCAAGCTGGCCATTTACTTGATGCGCAACGAAGAGCTCTGTCCGATTGTGTTGCAGTCACTGAAAATGTTGCTCACGCTGAAATCGCCCGTTATTTTACGCATTTCACGACAAATTTCCACCGGCGTTTATGAGCTGCTCAAGACGTCGGCGCAAAATATACACTCCGAACAGGATTGGCAAATAATTTTCACGATATTGGAATGTGTCGGCGCCGGCGCTGTGCCACCCGAGTATGTGGACATTATATTGCCGCAGCTGGCGCTTGAGTTGGGCGGCGGTGCCAATTCCGAGGGCACTTTGAGCAGCGAAGAGGACTCGGGTTTGCCCGATCGTGGCTATATATCAGACACAGATGCCAGCGTCAAATCGCAGCAGCAGCCTACGCAACAACAAAACAAACAACAGCAACAGCAAGTACATTCGAACACGAGCAGTCCGTATCCGTCGAGTCCGACGGCCGAGAATTGGATTTTGGTGAATAAGGATAGTGATTTGTCGACGCAATCGCGGTACTATTACTATAACTGTAACTATTTGCTTTATAAAATTTGCTAATTTCTACTTTATTTCACAGCCCACAATCACCGCCTACGGCGAATGCGGCGAATTCAACTGCAGCCGCACCGACAGCCACACCGCTCATCTACAATTGCAAATTGGGCGAACACTCGCCCATTGCGCTCTTCAAATGCTGGGACTCGCTGGCGTTCATCGTGCGCAATGTCGCCCACATTACACCCTACAACTTCGAGTCGTGTGTGCGTTGCATACGCACCTTCGTCGAGTGCTGTCGCGATGGTGGCATAACCCAACGCCGCAAATTCGCCGCTGAGCTCTCGGCAAGGCAGACGACCAACACCACGGCAGCGCAACGTCGCAAAGCGGCCGGCAAGCGCAATGAACGCGATGCGCAGCGTAAATCCAATGCGGCGGCTGATTACTACGCGCATGAGCAACGTGGTGGCGACGCTAAGGAGGAGGACCTGCGTCAACGCTACGAAACGCTCTCCATACAATTGATTGACCTCATGTACACGCTGTATACGCGCACAGCGCAAATCTTTCGCTGGTGGGCCGAGGAGGAGTGCGCGGTGCCGCAGTGCTCGGCGCTGTGGGCGCAAGGCTGGTGTCCACTGTTGCAGGGCATTGCGCGGCTCGCCATGGATCGGCGTCGTGAGGTGCGCACCTATGCCATATCGTGTCTGCAGCAGCGCGCGTTGCTAGTGCACGATTTGCAGACGTTGTCGGGCGCCGAATGGGCGTCGTGCTTCCAACAAGTTTTATTCCCGCTACTCAACGAATTGTTGCCGGAAAGCGCTTCGGTGGCGCATTTGGAAATCGTGCTGTTGGAGGAGTCGCGCATACGCACCGCGACCATTATGTCGAAGGTGTTCTTGCATCATCTAACACCGTTAATTGAATTGGGCACAGCCTTCAACGAGCTGTGGATCGATATACTGGATTATATTGAGAAATTCATGAAAGTCGGCTCCGATATGCTGTCCGAACAGATGCAGGAAATACTGAAGAATATGTTGTTGGTGATGCATTCGGTGCGCGTCTTCCACAATGATGACGGCACGCTGCAGCTGCCGCTGTGGGACTTGACGTGGCAGCGCATAGGCGAATTTCTGCCCAACATCAAGGAGGAGCTCTTTCACGATGAAGGTAAGTCGGCGTTGTTGCATGTGTGTGCATTAGTGTGTGTGTGCTTTGGTTCGTTATTTAATATTTTAAGCTTTTATTTCTAAATAATTAATTTACTTTTAAAGAAAATATGGATTTTCATTATGAAAATTGCAATCAAATAAATTTGTTGCGCGCTGACTTGGCCCTTAACTGTCGTGAGTTCCACAGCGTAGCGCAGCAAGTGGTTCGGCAAGAAAACGCTTTTCCATTGCAAACGAATGCGAAAGTTGCCACGAGCTCAGCGCCGAGGAAACTAAGAAAATTATGGAAGCTCAAGCGCCAAGTGCCATTGGATTAGTGCGAATTTCGCACAACAACAAGCAGATAACTAAAATTTCTATCTCTAACAGTATTTAGTTTTAAAACTAGTTGAAAGAGGAAATTATTTTAATTATTAAAATTTGTTATTTATTTTCTTTTTAATTTTAATTTTTTATTTAATTTTTTTTTATTTTTTATATTTATTTTTTTTTTTAATTTTTTTGTTTTTATTTTTTAATTTTTTTTTTTGTTTTTTTTTATTTTTATTTTTTAATTTTTTTTTTATATTTTTTTTTATTTTTACATTATTATTATTATTTTTTATTTAATTTTTTTTTTTTTTTTCTTTTTATTTCTATTTTATTTATTTTATTTTTATTTATTTATTAATTTTTTATATTTTATTTGTTTTTACTTATTTTTTTTTGTTTCGTTATTTTCTTATTCCTTTTTAATTTTTATTTATTTAGTTTTGTTTGTATTTTTTTATTTTTTTTTTTAATTTTATTTTTTTTTTTAATTTTTTTAGTTTATGTTTTATTATTTTTTTATTTTATCATTTTTTTATTTTTTTATTTTTTTATTTTTTTATTTTATCATTTTTTTATTTTATTTTTATTTTTATTTTTTATATTTATTTTTTTATTTTTATTTTTGTTTTTTTATTTTTATTTTTTTTAATTTTTTTACTTTTTTTTATTTTTACGTTATAATTATTACTTTTTATTTTATTTTTGTTTTATTTTTTTTTGAGTTTTTTGTTTTTTTTTTTTGTTTTTATTTTTATTTTTTTGTTTTTCTTTTTATTTCTATTTTAATTTTATTTATTAATTAATTTTTTATATTTTCTTTGTTTTTACTTATATTTTATTTTTTTTTTGTTGTTTTCATTATTTTTTTATTCCTTTTTAATTTTTATTTATTTAGTATTGTTTTTATTTTTAATTTTTTTTAAATTTTTTTTTAGTTTATGTTTTATTAGTTTTTTTTTAATTTTTTTTTTATTAATTTTTTGTTTTATTACTTTTTTTAAATTTATCATATTCATTTCGTTTTTTTCTTGTTTTGTTAATTTTATTTTAGTGCTTTTCCAGAAATAGTTTTGTAAACACTTTCCTTCACTGTTTTATTAATCCTTCAGTTTATGTGTTTTTTATAATAATTTTCAATTTTGAGGTTATGTTACATTCTTGGATGAGCAGTCAAAGTTATTTACTTTTAGGCCGTTAGCTTTTACGATTGTGATAATCTTGTGTTGTTGTTGTTATAAGGACAGAATTCTGCCGAGTTAGCAGTCATAAGCCCGATAACTTAGACCTGACTAAAGTGGGAACAGTTAGGATAATCTTTCGTTCCCACGACAGTCGGGGTCTAAATAACCGGAACGGCCCTGATTTTTATGCGACCAAGGGCAGTCAACTCGACACCATTCCTCGAAATTACTTAAGGAATGTTTTTCGTCGCTACAACAACAACAACTGTACTTGTTCCTTTATAAATGCAGACTTTGAGGTTATGATAAGTCACTTGTCAAAATATTTGTTTCACTCAGTTCACTGCTACACTAACAGTGACCTCAGTATATTGATGTTATATTTGCATTCCTTATTTTGTTTACAAATATTCCTTATAACTGTTGTTATAGATGTTTCCAATCACACACACACCACCTTGTTGTTTATGCTTTCAGATAAGCGCGCTCAAGTGATGTCTGTGACCAATGCAGCATCCGCCACATCCGACACCGCCAGCGCACCAAACAGCATTTCGGCAATAAAACCAGCAGACTCGCAACCGGTGCTGCTGCCGCCCACACCGTTGGTGCTGCCAGTCACTACAACATCTTCGCATGCGTCCGCAGGTGGTGTGGAAGCCACTTACGCGCAACGACCACACTCAGCCGAGCAAGTAAGTGCCAAAGAAAAAAAATGCCGAAATTTCATAATATTAAAATAACCTACAAATTACAGTTGAGCAGCGTGCAGCGTCACACTTTAGAGGCTGCATCACCGCGTCACTCATTGGCCGCTTCGCCGATCACAACCAATCCGCTGTTGTTGTTGGATGACACGCCACTACTGGTGCGTCCAGTGCCCAGCATTGTGCCACAAAGCGTGTCGGAGTCCATCGCAACGTCAGCTGGCGTCACGGCGCCTGCCAGTTTACCTGATTTAGTGCATGACACAGCACAGTTGTCGTTGGTGAGCGCCCCAGCAACTGTCGAACAAACGCCAGCGACAACACAGCCACAACCGGCGATCGTTGTCAACAACACGGTGCAAAATAATATCTACAGTAGTTATTCGTACGCTATTGAGTTGGCGGAAACGCCACCAGCGACCGCTGAGGCGAACTCACATTCATTGCAACAACAGCAACAACAACAAGAAAGTCATGAGTCGCAATTGCAACAGCAACAGCAGTATGCGGATTACATTGCTGCTCAGGCAGCGGCCACACAGCAGCAGTACCAACAACTCTTGCTACAACAACAACAACAACACGCTTTGTACAATCAACATGCGCTTGATGGGCAGCAACACAGCGCCACTCACGCAGCAACTGTACAGGCGCGCGCGCAACAACAATCCCAACAACAACAACTGCAGCATCAGCAGTCCGCTGTAGATGCGCCGTTGTCTGATAATGTGCCAATACCCACCCAACAACATCCCTACTACACCAGTGCTCCCTACATCGCCATGCAAAGCAGCAGGCAAACGCACCAACAGCAACAACAACAACAACCACCATTGTTACAACAACCAAACAATCCTGCCATCGTCTCGAGCTACGCATCGAATATTGCTATGCAATACCCGACGCTGCAACAACAACAAAGCGGCGAAAACGACATCTATCAAGAGTATCTGAAAAATCCCTATAACTTATCAACACCGACCACTGGTCGCCATCCGGAGCTGACAGCAGCCCCAACAGCGTTGACAAATGTCTTCGCTTCACCAGCGAGCTACTTTAATGCCAGCGTAGATCCCAGCTCAATACCGCCCGGCTCGGAAATGCTCTATGGCCAGCCATAGGTTGTGTCTAACGGTTAATTACAGTTAACGTATTACATATATACATATACAAACATATATAAATAAGTAACAAAGCGACATACACACCACTCCATATACAGTGCTACAGTGTTGTGCAAAATATAGCGCGTGTATGTGGCTGCAAAATGCAAAGTGAAACATCTTTTATAATGAAAAGTTGTTGCAAATGCAAAAATTTGAAATTAAAAATTTCCCGTTATTTTTTAAGCACATTTACGGTTATGTGTGTAACTTCCTTAAGAAAAGTAGAAGAGTAGCCTAAAAGCAATGTGGTGGGTTATGATTTGTGTTATGAAAAGAAACTTGAAAACATTGTTACAATTGCATAGCGAATGTGTGCAAAAAAAAAAAATATTTTTGAAAATTGCGCTAAATAAAAATAATTATGCAAATATTTTTATTGAGTGTCAAGATAATTTTTTTTTCAAATTTTATCTATATATATAATACAAATATTTACACACAAATTGCAAATAATTAATTTTTTTTTCGTAAATTTTAAATTTACATTCCGTAATTGTTGGTTTTAAACACACACACACACACACATGTATACACTTTTTTCTATAAAATATTGCGTGTTATTTTTTAATAGTTGAATGTTTAGTAAAAATGGCAACAACAAGCTCTCCTTGTCTATTATGTAGCAGTAACGGAAGAAAAATATATTTAAACACCAGCAGTAGCAGGGCGTGGCAAGTTTGCGCATATATACATATATATCTACATACATAATTCTAGCGTTAATTTATTATTATAACTATTATTATTGTGTCTGTGTGTAAATTTACTGTAAATACATACGTAACAAATAAATACACATATAAAAAGTGCATAAAAATAAAAAAATGCAGTTATTTGTTGTTTTCGTTTTTAATCCATGCCAAATTTCATGAAGACATCTTGTCAAATAGAAGAGTTTTCCATACGTCGGCTTGATTTTGATCGATCAGTTTGTATGGCAGCTATATGCTATAGTGGTTCGATCTGAAAAATTTCTTCAGATATTATAGCCTTCCCGTCGAAAACAATTCATGCCAAATCTTGTTAAGATATCTCGTTAAATGACAAAGTTTTCTATACGAAGACTTAATTTTGATCGATCAGTTTGTATGGCAGCTATATGTTAAAGTGGTCCGATCTGAACCATTTGTTCGAAGATTGTAGCGTTGCCTTAGAAAATAATCCATGCCAAATTCCATGAAGATATCTTGTCAAATAAAAGACTTCCATACGAGGACTTGATTTTTATCGATCAGTTTGTATGACAGCTATATGCTATAGTGGTTCGATCTGAGAAATTTCTTCAGATATTATAGCCTTCTCGTCGAAAATAATTCATGCCAAATCTTGTGAAGATATCTCGTCAAATGGCAAAGTTTTCCATACGAGGACTTGATTTTTATCGACCAGTTTGTATGACAGCTATATGTTAAAGTGGTCCGATCTGAACCATTTCTTCGGAGACTGTAGCGTTGCTTTCGGCAATAATCTATGCCAAATTCCATGAAGATATCTTGTCAAATAAAAGACTTTTCCATATGAGGACTTGATTTTGATCGATCAGTTTGTATGACAGCTATATGTTAAAGTGGTCCGATATGAAAACTATTTTCGGAGATTATAGAGTCACCTTGGACAGTAACCTATGTAAAATTTCATGAAAATATCTCGTCAAATAAAATAGCTTTTCATACAAGAACTAGATTCTGATCGATCAGCTTGTATGGCAGCTGTATGCTAAAGTGAACCAACGAAACACAGTTTGTTCGGAGATTATACAGTTGTTTTGGATAGATTAGGTTACGTTCAAGTTAATCTGGTAGGTCACTACGTACGCATAGACCAGTTGGGTCCTTTGTGATACCGAATGGGGTTCACTTTCTAAGATCAAGAGGAATAGTCATCGTTTAGGATGCCTGCGATTGACGCGAATTTTAATAGACTCTGCGGCTTCACTATACCTCCTAAAGTGTATCATACTGACGGGGTCCCAGATACTTACAGCGTATCCAATGCAGGACAAGTGCACAATAGATGTTCCATTGTTTCACAGGTGCCTTGCTCTAGCCATTTCCAGCTGCCTTCTTGATCTGTCCCATAGAGCGGGCCCATTTCGCCACCAGACAGTGACCAGTTAGTATTCCCTACAGTCTCTTCTATCGAGTGCGAATATGAACTTTATGTACTTCCGATCTGCACATGACTTTGGCAGTTTTTTACCCAGGTAGTTCGTTCCATCGGGTTTTGATTTTCTTTACGATGCTTCTGTCAAGATTGTCGTATAGACAATCCGTGGGTTTCCCAATGTTGTTCATGTTTTCGGATGTTAGCCGCACACTATTCTTGGCAATCTCGTCCATTCCATCATTGCCCTCGATGCCTTTGCGGCCTGACACCGAGTAGAAGTAAAGTTGCTTTCTTCTGGCAACCCTATTCCACCGCTGCCCTGCTTCCTAACACATTTCTGGCCGTTATGCGATGCGAGGTTACTGCCTTGATTGTTGCTCTGTCTACATAGCTATTGACTGTGGGTTTGCTTGCAAGTGAATTAGAGTCCAGTTCTGCGGTTTTCGCAATAGCAAAGACCTTGAACATACTGCAGTGGTCCGGTAACTTAAAAGGCTGCATTATGCCTGACCCTGGACAGTATATTTCCGCATCATCTCCATCGTCCATTTTCGAGTCATACCTATAGATGTTTAGAGCCTATCCATTATACTACTGCATCGTAGAGCATAATTGGTCTAACAAAAGCTGTGTAGAACCAGTGCATAAGAGAGAGAGAGAGAGAGCGCCCAGGTTGTGCCGAGTGTCTGCCTACACGCATATAAAGCATTGCCGGCTTTGGAACTACGTGCTCTTAGTAAAGTTCATCTTGCCGAAGTCGAAGGGGTTCTTACTGGACATTGGCCAATAGGCATGCTTTAAGGTTAGAATCACGTCTGAAACATTGGAGACGTGTCGATGAATTTTTCTTGTCCTGAAATGTGGTAGTACAGATAACCATATATCGGCCCCCTGCGAAGTCGATCAGGCTCAACCCTTTTGGACATGTTTCATCTTAGAGGCTGAATTTACCAACCATTGTACCAAAGATACCTTCTTTGCCCACCCTGGCGTTAAAGTCGGCAAGCACGATTTTGACATTGTGGCGGGGCAGCTCTCATAGGTGCGCTCCAAACGTTCATAGAAGATATTTTTGGTCACATCGTCCTTCTCTTAGCGATATGTTGAAGAGCCTCGCTTTGATGCGGATTGTGGTTAGACATTTGTCCACCGGAGTGTATGCCAGGGCTCGACGACGGAGTCTCTCTACCACTATGATCGTAAGCACACCGAATTTGCGCTACTTTATATGGCCACTGTAGTAAACAAGGTGACAAGGACCTATTCGTCTTAGTCATTATCTCGTCCATCGCACTTTTTGGACGGCGGTGATGTCAGCCTTCATTTTTACGAGGACATCAACCAGCTGGGCAGTAAAACCTTCGCATTTAAGGGACCGGACATTCCAGCTGCATGCCTTTAAACCATAGTCCTTATTATGTTTGCTATAGTTGTCATCAAATGGGAGGTTTCTCTTCTGTGGCTGTTTGTTCCTTTTCATTGGGGGCGTTTTTTAAGTGGCGGGTCCCAAACGCAACGCATAATCTTAAGGAGGGACGGTTCGCCTTCCCACTATAGCTCGTTTTCAAACGGTTGTTTTTCGGCTACCCGGATGATACTGGGTCTAAGACCGGAAGTCGTGAGCTGCTTAAGACATATGTAAAAGTATCGTTTCAAGCCAGTCAAAATGAATGGCGCTGAGAGAGCTTTTCTTACTGCGTGAACTTCTACACGAGGCTCCATCCTCCAATACTAGCTTACTTGAAATTATAACGTAAGAAGATAAAGTGTCCACATCTATTATCTGTTTTGATGACGTCACTTTAGCGTTCAAATTCATAGACGTTATAATATATAATCTATACAGAACTAGCTAAAGGTCTCCCTTAAAGCATATAATTACATTACGACTACTGTTTTGTAAAGTTTATGCAATTCTCACCACGATTATATAATTTTATTATCATTTAGTGTCATTGGCCCCTCTTACAGAAACAATATCAACTGAACGCTGGCAACTCAACAAATTAAAAATATGACTAGTCTCTGATGGACCTCTTATTTTTCTAAAAATATCCGCTATAATTTCACTGTGAAAAACTATTATCGAAATATACGCTTCAGTTCTCCTTTGAAGTCTAAAAGTGGTGGATCAGCAATGCAACTGAATTTCGTAAAACGTATAATATGGGTGGTGGGCTTGATGTGTCTACAACTACCGCTGTCAGTGCGAGCCTGGGATGTGGAATTCAACATAAACTTGCTTTGCAAATTCGGTAAGATGGTAAAAATGCAAGAGCTCATTTGGTACGTGAGCGAGCGCTTGGATACGGCGAACAGTGTTGGCGTGCAGGAGCTCATAATAACGGTGGGCGAGTGCTTGGGTCTCACGCAGACGGTCATTAGCAATCGCACCGATCTACGCTTAACACAGACGAGCCTAAGGAAGGAGTCAATAAATGTGGTCTTTTGCACCGCACCGGATGATCCCATATTGCATGTACACGATCTTATGCTACTAGGACGTCACAAGCGCTTCAGCCTACTCATTATGGTGAATATGGTGGATGACTTTCAGGTCGCAGAGCAAGTGTTGTTAGGCTTGTTTAAGTGTAATTTCGAAAACGTTTTACTATATTACTACAGCAGCAACCGGACCAACGAGCTTTTTGGCTATCTTTACTATCCGCAGTTTCATTATATAAATTTCACAAACGTTTTCCAGTCGATAAGTAACGGGTTACATAAGCATTTAAGTGGTGGCGTAGACTTACAGGGCTACAAATTATATACACCGTTGGGTCAGAGTCTACCACATGTTTTCAGTTATAAGAATAGACGTTCACAAACCATCTGGTGTGGTCCAGGCTATGAACTGTTGAAGTTATTTGCGAACTACTGTAATGCCACTTTCGTAAGCTACGAAATGCCGAAAGATCGTCTGGGCGGCAATGTAATCGATATGAAGGCGGCGCTGGATCTCGTACGTCACAAAAAAGTGGATGTATTGGCACACGCTTATGCTTTATACAACACGGACGACAAGCTAGGCAAGAGTTACCCGCTCATGGTGGTGCGTTGGTGTCTCATGGTGCCTCTTTGGAATAGCATCTCAACTATGTACTACCCAATACAACCATTCGACGAACTGGTGTGGCTTGGCATTATTTTTACATTTGTAGCGCTACTGCTGATAAGATGTCTCTGGTGCTGTTGGCTGGGCACCAATTTGAGCGACAGTGTTTTGGAGGCTATCTGCATGAGTATTGGCTTATCTGCGCCGGGTGGTATTGTCACGCCCTCGGTGTTAAATTTCTTCAGTTTCGCCTGTATTTTCTTCTATGGTTTCTTTCTGACTGCCAATTACACTTCTTTGTTGGGCAGCATACTTGCGGTCACCATATTTCATGAACAAATCAACACTATGGATGATCTGATAGCGTCGAATATATCCGTGATGATTATCGATTATGAGCTAGAATTTCTACTCTCCGACGGAGCTGAATTGTCAGCGAACTTCTCACGTTTGTTACTGCCAGTAGATCCGGCCACTTTTAACCAACATCAATTGCAGTTGAATATAAGTTTTGCCTATTTTATTACCGAGGAGAAGTGGCAGATTTTGAACGCACAGCAACAGGGTCTCAAACAACATATCTTCAAGCTCTCCGACATTTGTTTTGGTTCCTACCATTTAAGTTATCCAGTGCAGCCGAATTGGCCTTTGTATCGTAATCTCGCATATTATATCTATCGCATACATTCTTCGGGTCTGTTCGATCACTTCATGAGCACAGCCTTCGATTATGCGGTGCATGCGGGAATCGTTAAACGTATGGCAGACTCTCCGGAGTTCAAAACGGCTGGCATGCAACACTTGTTTGTTGTGTTTTCAATGCTTTTAGTCATGCTGACCGCTAGCGCTCTGATTTTCGTTGTAGAGCTGGTGACTTACAGACTAAGCAGACGTCGTGGAATTGCAGTCCAGTAAATCATATAAATCAACTAAAGATTTCATTGTTTTTAAACTCGATGTTTCAATTTTGTATAATAAATGTGTGTTGCTTAGAAGTTTACTCTGTATGATTATTGTGTTAGAAGCTTACATATATGATTTTTCAGTGGAGCAGTGAATAAGTTATCCGAGTCTTCATACTTTAAATGCCCATCACCCTTGCCACGAAGAACTAGTTGGTATTAGTCTGGATATGTCACACATCCATCGTCGGTTTTATTTGACCTGGACTCCGTTAAAAAAAACGTAGAAGGAGCAGACAAAGCTTTTTAGATCGGAAGAAACCTCATAACAAAATCAGTCTTTCTCAAATGCTTGATATTCATCCATGAAAGCTTTGGACATATTCAAACAAGATATTCCAGTGTTTACTTGGTAAGCTGCTGCATCTTATCTTGAATGTCCTATTAACATATGGATTTGCGATCCACATCATGTAAATGATGTCATTACCAAGTTTCCAAGAATAATATGAGAACATTTCTGGCATTGATTTTTTGAAGGTTATCTCTTTCAAATATTGGCCGCGGCTACGTCTCAGAAGGTCCAACCGTTCAGTCCAATTTTCGATGACTCGTTCGAGCATTTCGACTGGTAACTGGCGACTGGCACGCGTGATGTTTTTCTCCAAGGTCTGAATCGAAGCGGGATTATTCGCATAGACTTTAGATTTTACACATACCCACAGGAAAAAGTCTAACGGTGTGAGTGGCCAATCGACCGGCCCAAAACGTGAAATTATCTGTTCAACGCAGTTTTCTGTCAATAAATCCATTGATTGATGCGATGTGTGGGAAATTGCGCCGTCTTGTGGAAACCAAATGTCTCCGAGACCACGAGCTTCAATTTCAGTTATCAAATGGTTGGTTATCATGGCACGATAACAGTTACCATTGAGGGTTTCGTTCTCAACGGCATAATTTTTGAAGAAATATGGACCTCCAACTATACCAATTCGTTGTTTTTTCTGTATGAAATGGTAGCTCTTGAATCTCTTCAGGTTGCTCTTCGTCCCAAATGCGGCAATTTTGCTTGTTTACATACCCATTGAGCCAGAAAAGGGCCTCAACGTTGAACAAAATTTGGCTCGAAAACGTCGCATGTTCTTATGAACTTTTCGAGAGCCCACAGAACGAAGCGATGGCGCTTGGGAAGGTTCATGGTATAAAATTCACTTTCATGCTAATTGAAAGTTACTCCCAACAAATTGGAAGTCCCTCCCACGATAGTTGCTTTTACATAACCGGAACACACTCTGATTTATATCCGATTAAGGATTATCAACATGATAAGACTGCGTGGCGAATAGGCTATACCGCTACAAAAACAAAAATACTTCAAACAACAACAATATCAGCAGTCACCTATAAAACGTATAATTTTTATCGCATGCGAGAATTTTTAATCTAACTTATCTGTATCAACAAATGTCAACTACATGCAAGGCTACAAAAACACTAGTGGGCGTTACTATACATATGTATGTATGTAGCCTGTATGCGTATATTACATAAGTGTATGTAAGTAAGCCACATAAAGAGCGAATATCAGGCAAGCGGTATCACATTGAGTTAACAGTTGAATGACAGTTACTTTTAATTTCGCCAGCAATTTGACAAGACAATTTCGAATAAGTGACACATGTGCGAAGGCGAGTGAAATATTAATAAATTTGTGAATGACATTTTATGCTTTTTCATTTCAAATACTTGTATAATGCAAAAGCATTTGTGTACGCAAAACTAGTTTTCTATTCGGTCAAAAAGTGCTGAAGAATGCTGGCAATAAAGAAGAGCGCATTGGGATTTGACACTTTCAATCAAAGCCAGCTGTTACAGTGGTTTATGACTCTAAGAGGACAGGGTATGTTAAATGTTTGAAAAATAAAGCAGTGAGATGTTAAGAGTTTAGTTTACAGAGTAGCATTAACTGAATGCCAATAAGCAGGAGTGGTCGTCCGTGGCTGTTGTTGTGAAGGCTTAACAATTAATTTTAGGTATTCACTTGTCAATATACGTTGGGTTTTCATTAGGTTAGGTAATGACTTAACAATTTTATTGTTAATTATTTATGGTTATGGATAAATAAGTTCTTGAAAAGACACAACGCCGTCACAGGCCTTCGCATACAAAATGTTTCAAATCCCAAAAGCGACTTTCGTTAATTATTTCAACTTGTTGACAAGACGCTCATGCTTGTATTCCCTATAGGTTGCTGTGCTGTGAATAACGCTGAACTGCGGGTCTTTTGGCTTAGCTTGGTCTGCTTCAGCACATTGCAGCCGGCGCAAACTTGGGATGTGGATTATATTCTCAATGTAGCGTGCAAACTGGGTAAGACCTTAAAAATGCGAGAGATCATTTGGTACGTGAGCGAAAGCATAGATGCAACGAATAGCGTCGACATACAAGAGCTCATCATATCGTTGGATCAATGTTTGGGCTTTACACAGACGGTGATAACCAACAATACCAATATACGCTTAAAAAACTCGGAAGTTAGGCATCATGGACTGAGCGTAGTCTTCTATACCGCAACGGATGATCCAATTTTACAAGTCCATGAACGTACAGCACACGGACGTCACATATATTTCGGCGTGGTGATAATGGTGAATATTGTGGAGGACTTTAGCGTGGCGGAGCAGCTACTGCTAGGGCTGCATAAGCGTAATTTCGTAAGTACTATGTTATATTACTACAGCAGCAATCGAACCAATGAGCTCTTTGCTTACTCATTGTATCCGGAATATCACTTAGAAAATCGCTCCAACTTTTTCGAATATGTAACGCAAACTTTTAAGAGACTGTCGGTTGGTGGCGTGAATATGCTAGGCTATAAGTTATACACACCACTGCGACAGGATTTACCACATGTCTTCAGTTATAAGAATAGTACAGGACAAACCAACTGGCGTGGTTCAGCTTATAACTTGTTGAAGTTGTTTACGGACTACGGCAATGCCTCCTTAATAAAGTATGAAATGCCAAAAGATCATCTGGGTGGCAATGTAGTTGATATGAAGGCGGCGCTGGATCTCATACGCGACAAGAAAGTGGATATATTGGCACACGCTTATGCTCTGTTCAAAGAAGATGACGAGCTTGGTAAGAGTTTTCCGTTGATGGTGGTGCGTTGGTGTCTCATGGTGCCCATTTGGAATAACGTCACAAGAATGTACTATCCACTGGAGCCTTTCGATGATCTTGTTTGGTTTATTATTGTTGGCGTCTTTTTTGCATTGGTAAGTGTCAAGTGTTTGTGGTGCTGTTGGCAGAGCACCCATCAGTTGGCTAGACAGTTAAGCGATACCATTTTGGAATGTTTCTGCTTGAGTATTGGCATTGGTACGCCGAACTATTTCGGCGCACCGACTGTGTTGGATTTCCTAATTTTCACCACCATCTACTTTTATGGTTTCTTTCTCACCGCCAACTACACCTCATTGTTGGGCAGCATTTTTACCGTAACTTTATTTCGTGCACAAATTAACACCATGGATGACCTGATAGAGACGAATATTTCCGTAATGATTATCGATTATGAGCTGGAATTTCTACTCTCCGAAGGTGATGAATTACCAGCGAATTTCTCACGTTTGTTACTGCCAGTAGACCCGGCCACTTTCGCTCAACATCAAGTGCAGTTGAATACAAGTTTTGCCTATTTTGTTACGGAGGAGAAGTGGAATTTTCTGGCACTACAGCAGAAATATCTGAAACGGCGTCTCTTCAAGTTCACTGACATCTGCTTTGGTTCCTACCATTTAGCCTATCCACTGCAGCCCGATTCGTTTTTGTATCGCAATCTGGAGTATTTTATCTATCGTTTGCATTCGTCGGGTATGTTGGGTCACTATCAGAGCACAGCCTTCGATTATGCGGTGCATGCGAGACTTTTGCGGCGTTTGACGGACAATGCGGAGTTCACGTCGGCTGGCATGCAACACTTGCTAGTAATCTTTTTGATGCTGCTGACTATGTGTTGTATTAGTTTTTGTGTTTTCGTCGAAAGGCTAATAAATGTTCGATTGTGGAAGGGCCGCTCACATGGGCGTCAGTGAAGAGCCTCATTGTTATAAAATTATTGAATGTAATAGTACTGTTTAAATACTTATTCTACCCAGCAATAAATAATATTTGTTTGGACGATATGACCTGCCTCTTAATTCGTTGAACAATATCGTAGTATACCTTGTACAGCTCATCATTCCATCGAATTCGGTATTCGCCGACGCCAATGCTACTATATACTATATCCTCCGCAGAGCCTTTCTCTCGAAAACTCTTAAAGCCGATTCATCAGATGTTGTTATCGTCCATGTCTCTGCACCATAAAGCTGGACGAGAATAATGAGTGACTTGTAGAGTTTCGTCTTTGTTTGTCGAGAGAGGATTTTACTTCTCAATTGTCTACTCAGTCCAAAGTAGCGCCTGTTGGCAAGAGTTATTCTGCATTGGATTTCAGTGCTGACAGACGAAATTATCTACGACTTTAAAATTATGATTGTCAACAATAACGCGGGAATCAAGTCGCGAGGGCGACGACTCTTTGTTTGATGACAGGAGATATATCGTCTTGTTCTCGTTCGACTCAGATAGATCCTTTCGGACCCTGACGGAGCTTTTTGCGTTTTACGGGGATACCAAATTCAGACATCGCGGCATAAAGGCTGCTCCTTTTCGGGCTGTCAAATGCATCCTTGAAATCAACGAAAAGAAGGTGTGTGGCGATTCTCTTTTCACTGATCTGTTTCAAGATTTGGCGCATTGTGAATATCTGGTCGGTTGTTGATTTTCCAGGTCTAAAGACACACCGATAAGCTCCAAGCAGTTTGTTGACGATGTGCTTTTAATCTTTCACACAATTTTTATGGATTTCTGGGCATCGGTTACTAGATCACCTCTGGGGAGTCTACAAAAGTATGCTCCGGTCTTAAAACCTTCTGTTAGCCGCCACATTTTTTCGTAGAATTTTCGATTGTGGTCGATCGTAACGTTGCGAGGTAGGCAGTTTGTTTTCTCTTCGCTGCAACACGGCACTCCTTTTCGTACCAACTGTTCTTTTGCACTTCCCGAAAACCAATGGTTTCGGTTGCAGCTGTACATATGTAAGGTGTTTGAAATGCCGTCCCACAGTTGCCTTATACCGAGTTGTTGACGAGTGCAGGAGTGCAAGTCGAGTGAAAATTGTTCGGCTCTCTGTTATGAATTCAGCTTCTCGATGTCGAACCGTCCTTGTGTTTGTTGACGTGCATTTTTTGCTGAAAATTTGAATTTTTCTATGCTAGGATCTAGTACTACATATAACCATAGTTGATCAGCCTTAACCCATTTGGGAATGTTTTCTCGTGGAGGCTTAATTTACCGTCTGTTGTGCCAAAGATATCTTCTTTGCTCATCCAGACGTTAAAGTCGCCAAGCACGATTTTGACATCGTGGCGGGGGAAGCTCTCTTAGGTGGTCTCCAAGCGCTCATAGAAGGCATCTTTGGTTACATCGTTCTTATCTTCCATCGGGACGTGGTCGCAAATCAGCCATATGTTGAAGAGCTTCGCTTTGATGTGGATTGTGGCTAGACGTTCATCCGCCGGGGTGAATGACAGTACTCGAAGACGCAGTCTCTCCTCATCACGACTCTCACATTGAATTTGCTCTCCTTTATATGGCCTCTGCAGTAAATTCCACAAGGACCTACTCGCCTCAGTTCTTGTCCCATTTAATAGACAGCGGTGATGTCAGCCTTCGCTCTAACGAGTACATCAAACAGCTGGTCAGCGGCACCTTTCCAATTAAGCAACCGGACATTACAGGTGCATGCCCTCAAATCGTAATCATTAATCGTAAGACATGGTCGTCATCTCTCATCCGAGGCTGTCGATTAGTTTTCATTAGGAGTGTTTTTTACGTGGCGGGTCGCAAACCCAGCGCACATAGCTGTGAAGGGGATGTTTCGGCTTCTCACTTTAGCTCGCCTTCAAATGGATATTATTTGGCTACTCAGAGGATACTTCATCTAGAACCGGAAGTCGTGAGCTGCTTGAACCATATGTAGTTGCTACTATGAGTTAAAAAGTACTAACAGTGAAGAGATACTAGACGGTACTATAAGTTTCCAGGTTGTCAAAACTAAGCAACAGTTAAGCCTTAATACATTGCTTTGAGGATTTTTAAAATAAGTCTTGTTACTCATAATCTGCAGTATTTGTTATAAATTTGTGAAAAAATACTAAACTGTTGTCGATTGTTTTTTGACCGAGACGGTCATCCACCCTTAAAATATTTGACCTCACGAAATATTTCAGTGGTTTTCCCCTAAAACTAGGCGTGGCACAAATAAAGTCAATCTTTTTCGTTAGCTACTTGTCAAAAGCGACTATTAGTTTCATGAGGAACGTATTTATAGATTCGGCTTTAATCTGGAAAACAGACGTCGTCCGCAATCTCGACTTATGCCGAAGAAATACTTATAGCGGTCTTATAGTATTCAACCAGCAGCGATATGTTCTTTGGCAACGAAGAATCCTTACTAAGTTGGGACAATAAATATGTGCTTTCGATGAATACAAACCTAGGGACACAAGATCTACCTTACTTTTGGTGTAACATCTTATAACAGAGGTTGGAAGATACCAGCGCTAAGGCAATTAAGGTGCTTTTTAAGCAGTACTTTTTGAGATAAGGGTACCAACCTCTATTTGCCGTTGTCAGACTATCAATTAATTTTAGTTATTTGCTTGTCAGTATACGTTGGGGCTTGTAGAACAAAAAATAAGTACATAAGTTTTCATTAATGACTTAACAATTTTATTAGTATTTATGGTTATGGATAAATAAGTTCTTGAAAAGTCGCAATGTCGTCTCAGGTCATCGCATACAAAATGTGACAAATCCCAAATGAGACTCTCGTTAATTATTCCAACTTGTTGACAAGGCGGTCAAGCTTGTATTCCCTCTAGGTTGGTGTGAAGCTTTGTCGTACATAGTGTGTACTTCTTTTCCCTTTAAAAAGACTGCAAGTGAAATTGGAACTGTTAATTCTCAAAAATAATTGAAGCTTTGTGGATTACTTACGATGAAATTGAATAACGCTGAACTGCGTGTGTTTTGGCTTAGCTTGGTCTGCTTCAGCACATTGCAGCCGGCGCAAACTTGGGATGTGGAATATATTCTAAGTATACTGTGCAAACTGGGTAAGACCTTTCAAATGCAAGAGATCATTTGGTACGTGAGCGAAAGCTTAGATGCAACGAATAGCGTCGACGTACAAGAGCTCATCATATCGTTGGATCAATGTTTGGGCTTTACACAGACGGTGATAACCAACAATACCGATATACGCTTAATAAAATCGGAAAATAGGAAAAACGGACTGAACATAGTCTTCTGTACCGCAACAGATGATCCAATTTTACAAGTCTATGATCGTACAGCACTCGGGCGTCACATGTATTTCGGCTTAATGATAATGGTGAATATTGTGGAGGACTTTAGCGTGGCGGAGCAGCTATTGCTAGCGCTGCATAAGCATAATTTCATAAATACTATGTTATATTACTACAGCAATAACCGAACCAATGAGCTCTTTGCCTACTCCTTATATCCGGAGTATCACTTAGAAAATCGCTCCAACTTTTTGGAATATGTAACAGAAACTTTTAAGAAAGTGGTGGCTGGTGGTGTGGATATGCTAGGCTATAAGTTATACACACCACTGCGACAGGATTTACCACATGTCTTCAGTTATAAGAATAGTACAGGACAAACCAACTGGCGTGGTTCAGCTTATAATTTGTTGAAGTTGTTTACGGACTACGGCAATGCCTCCTTAATAAAGTATGAAATGCCGAAAGATCATCTCGGTGGCAATGTAATTGATATGAAGGCGGCGCTGGATCTCATACGCGACAAGAAAGTGGATATATTGACACACGCTTATGCTTTATTCAAAGAGGATGACGAGCTTGGTAAGAGTTATCCGTTGATGGTGGTGCGTTGGTGTCTCATGGTGCCCATTTGGAATAGCGTCACAACGATGTACTATCCACTGGAGCCTTTCGATGATCTTGTTTGGTTTATTATTGTTGGCGTCTTTTTTGCATTGGTGAGTGTCAAGTGTTTGTGGTGCTGTTGGCAGAGCACCCATCAGTTGGCCAGACATTTAAGCGATACCGTTTTGGAATGTTTCTGCTTGAGTATTGGCATTGGTACGCCGAACTATTTCGGCGCACCGACTGTGTTGGATTTCCTAATTTTCACCACCATCTACTTTTATGGTTTCTTTCTCACCGCCAACTACACCTCATTGTTGGGCAGCATCTTTACCGTAACTTTATTTCGCGCACAAATTAACACCATGGATGACCTGATAGAGACGAATATATCCGTAATGATTATCGATTACGAATTGGAATTTCTACTCTCCGAAGGTGATGAATTATCAGCGAACTTCTCACGTTTGTTACTGCCAGTAGACCCGGCCACTTTCGCTCAACATCAAGTGCAGTTGAATACAAGTTTTGCCTATTTTATTACGGAGGAGAAGTGGAATTTTCTGGCAATACAGCAAAAATATCTGAAACGGCGTCTCTTCAAGTTCACCGACATCTGCTTTGGTTCCTACCATTTAGCCTATCCACTGCAACCGGATTCGTTTTTGTATCGCAATCTCGAGTATTTTATCTATCGTTTGCATTCGTCGGGTATGTTGGGTCACTATCAGAGCACAGCCTTCGATTATGCGGTGCATGCGAGACTTTTGCGACGTTTGGCGGACAATACGGAGTTCACGTCGGCTGGCATGCAACACTTGCTTGTAATCTTTTTAATGCTGCTGACTATGTGTTGTATAAGTTTTTGTGTTTTCGTCGGAGAGCTAATAAATGTTCGATTGTGGAAGGGCCGCTCACATTGGCGTCAGTGAAGACAGTCTCTTTATGATTCTCATTGTTATACATAAAATTATTAAATGTAATAGCATTGTTTAAATATTTATTCTGCGACAAAATAAATCATATTTTTTTGTTTTCTTTTCAAGTTATTATTTTCTTGTAATCCTTCTTCGTTGATGAATGTGAATGAAGTATACTGTTATTTTTTTCTTGTGTTGCATGAAGAGCAATGCTGTGTGCTCATTGGCTCTATGATGGTGCGAGGTGAGAGCAAAGAGCAATGCTGTGCGCTTATTGGCCTGCTGTTGGTAAGAGACTCTGCACAACAATAACAATGAGCAGTGCATTGCCCTCATTGGCTCGCTGTTGGTAACAGACTCTCTGTTACAAGTACATACATATAGGAATTTGAGTATAGTATACTTATACAATTGGTATACTAAGGTTCAGCACATAGTGAAAGTAATGGTTAGAAATAGCAACACTAACAAAAAATGCGTTAATGAGCTTTTTCCTTTCTTTCTCTTCTCTTTCCATAACCGTAACTTTGCTCGGTACATTGCAAATAAAGTAATATTAGTTTTTGTTTATGTCATTGGTGAATATAGTAGCTTTCATAATTTAGTGTCGCATAGTTAGTGTTATCAAATCTAAGTTGATTTTAATTTTAGAAAATATAATAATATAAGGAATCATAATCCGCGCCGCTAATACACGAAGCGTTGGTATTCCACCGGTTTGACGCTGTAATGTTTATAGATGTAATATTCGATGGCGAATACCAATGAGCTTAAGAGCAGCCCTGAAGCCAAGACGATCCACGCAATTGTAAAGAAACGCAAATTTAAAGATTCTACCGGATAGGTGTCGGTAAATATTTGTGCATATTTAGCACGTACAGCTTCATTGAATGCGCGCTCCTCCCATTGACCCCAAAGACCCGATTCGCGTACAATTAAAATGAATAAATTGAGCGTCTCAAACCAAACGGCATCGCGTTGCATTGGTATAGCCTTGAAGACAGTGCCGAAACAGATCTTTGAGAGATGAAAATATGGCTGTATGAGTATGCGTTGTTGGCGATTTAGAAAATTCCATTGATCCTCTGTTACCACATAAGCGTAATTGCGATTCAATTTGTCTAAGACATCCTGAAACTCCTGTCATGGCAGCTCACGCAGTAGACGCGACAGCGCGAGTATGTGCTCAACACTATTATGCTTAATCTCCGCAAAGTCACTCAATGTGATTAGCACATTAATATTAGCGTTCAGTAGATCGTCGACCGTGTTAATGGGCGGCACAAAGACGGGCTTCATATTATAGGCGGTCAAGTAGGGCGCATGATAGGCGGCCAATATAAAGCCGAATACGAAAAGTAACATGTAGAAGAAGAGTACGCGTATGTGTGCATTCTTCAGCTGTACATTCATATTCGAGCTAAACATTATGATTGCGCTGCTGTGCAGTATATTACGTGTGATTGAACGCGTGGGCTTCGTGGCATTGGTCGGATATTCGATGTAACGCATAAGTATAGCTATGTAGAAGATGCCAAAAAGTAGACACGAATAGATGTAGCGTCCGAAAGGCCATACGATATACCAATACTTGGGCAACTCATCCTCCAGCGGCACCATTATACAGTTCTTCACCCAATAAAGTGGATAACTAAATTGTACATTAAGCTTCACATGATTGACCAGCGTTGCGCCATTCATCGCCAGGTTATACTCGCCGTTATGTATGCGTTCGTAGGTCTCCGAGTAGTTTTCACTTAAATCGCGATTGATTTCCAAAAACATTTGATGCCGATTGGCAAAATTCCAAATGGTCTGCGCGTACGGTCCAAAGAGCGTAGAATCGCTGATATTTTCACCGTTGCGTACGTAGGCACGTGGCACGTCATCGTAGAAGGGTGTACGCAATATTGTTTTTACCTCTAAAGGCATCGCTGTTCTGGTCCTCTCGATTTTCACGGCAAATCACTTAAGCCTTTGCTGCTGGTAGTCATCAATAGCACTGTTTTGAGACTCAACGGCGTCGTGACTTTATATAGTCATCGAAAATGTGCTCTCCTGAGGTAGCGCGCTAATGAAGGACATTTTTGCAAAACTGCAAATTATCATTATGGGTGTGTGCTTTGTATATACGGAGACATAGCCGTCATATGTTTACGCTTTGCATGTGTCAACCTGATGAAGTTGACCGATTGAAACCGAAGCGGCAATTAAGATCGCCAATCGATTGGGCCTGTGCCGCGTGACAAAAAGGTCATTAGAAGCGTGCAATTTTTTTGTTGCAGTTCATTAAAGCGAAATGTGATTGCAAGTATATGCACTTGAACTGCAGTTCAGTTGGGTGGAAGTGAACTGAAAGTGATTAAAAGTATTTAGGCATTCACTGGGGTCTTTAAAAGTTGAAGGTTATGGGAAATAGTTAAAAAAGTGCATAAAAATATGCTTTAGGAATGGATTCGAAGATCTTCATTCCTAGCTTGTTTTTTATATAAGGATAGCTGTCAAACCAGCTATCAAAGTTCAAGTTTGACAATTACATACAAAGGTTATATTGGGCCGCTTAGATATTAGCAAAATATCCTTATACGAAATGCGAACAGTCCTGAAGAGTTTCTCTAAGCTCCGTTGCATCCAGTAAAGACCCTTCTTGTATGTTTTGTGTGGCACATGTCTACATTACAGCTAATGATGAGCTTTACAGAGAAAGGCTTCGCATCATGTTGGTTTGCTAGGTGCGATATGGTTCTAATTGGTTCCAGGAAACTAAATATCGCAAGAAACTATCATTTTATTGAGTGCAAAATCTGGTGGCTAAATCCTATTAAGACATGGGTCTGTCAATTCGGTGCCTAGAGCAAGTTATTTGACTGCTTTGGGCTATATATTGTAAGGATATTTCAAAGAAATCTATGCGGATTTCCTAGCCCACTTGGATAGCAACAAACTCTGCGTTTTGAATGAAAAGTTGGAGGATTTGGCGGAAAAATTTTCCGATGAAATAGTCTTTATAACACGCAGTCACGATAATCATATGGCCAAAACCGGTTGAATCGGTTACAAAAAGTCTTCTATGAGTACTTGACTTTATAACACCTCTGTACTATACCGCGGGTCTACATACAGTCTCAAGAATCGAGGTCTCAGCATAGTAAGGCCTTATCGTATGACAATACACAATTGTTCTCGTAATAGAAAAAGCTATAAGGTCTCGTATAGTTCATCGTTCCATCGACTGCGGTATTTGCCGTTACCAACGCGCAAAGCCCATAAATCTGCCACAGAACCTTTCTCTCGAAAACTTATAACGTTGACTCATCAGATGTTGTTATCTCTTATAGCGACATAAAGTCAGCTCATTTTCAGTTGTTTATTTCCAGGCCTAAAGTCACACTGGTAATGTCCAATCATTTTTTTGACAGTGGGCTTTCACACAATACGCTCGATAGAACCTTATATGCGACGTTGAGAAGGCTTATCACACGGTAGTTGACGCAGATTGTAGAGTCTCCCTTATGGTGGATTGGGCAGAGCACGCTTAAATTTCAATCGTCGGGCTTGCTTTCGTCCGACCATATTCTATAAAGAAGCTGATGCGTGCTATGTACTTATCAGGTCTTCGCCGAAGCATTTGAATAGCTCGGCCGCCAATCGATTAGCCCCCGCTTTGTTGATCTTCAGATGGGTACTTGCTATGCAAACTTCTTCTCATGGTCGGACAATGGAACGTCCACTTCAATTTTACTAGGACCTACTCAAATTTCTAAAAGATCTCATAGTTTCCCAGCTCTTAAGCCTCTTTAAAATCAAAAAAGACCATTATTATTTATTTGATGACCCTTTTAAATCAAACAGGACCATTTTTAAAAGCAGAAGTCTGAAATAACCTTACAATAACCCAAACAACACGCTGAACCTAACCGACTTCTAAATTAATCAATCTTACCCAACAAGAAAAGCCGTTGTACCCATTTCAAAGTTTTATTAAAATATTACATATATATAATTAATTATTATTTTTATTGTAGGAGCTGTTGAGGAATCGTGAAGTTTTGCCATTATAACTAATATCTCCAGCGAAACTCGCTAAAATTTAATTCCACAAATAAAACAGCACGAGCCTTAAGAAGAGCAATGCTGTGCTCTCATTGGCTAAAGACTATTTTTTAATACACTCTGCGGTCTCAGACGAGAGAGCAGAGCGCTGTTTGGTGGAATTGTGCCGACCATGAGTCTGTGACTTAAACGCTCCAGCAAAAACACCAGTAAACTCACAGCATACATTGTAAGGAGCATGAGAAATACGACGACCAAATGTTGCATGCCGGCCGAAGTGTACTCCGCGTTTTGTGCCAAACGCTTCACGAGACCTGCATGTACCGCATAATCGAAGGCAGTGCGCTCGTAGTGATCCATCAAGCCCGAAGAATGCATGCGAAACGTATAGTACTCCAAACTGCGATAGAAGAGCGAATCACGTTGCATGGGAAAGGCAAGAAAAAATGTACCAAAGCAAATGTTGCTAAACTTGAAGAAGCCCGGCTTTAGATACTGTTGCTGCAAATCGAGAAAGTGCCACTTCTCCTCGGTCACAAAGTACGCATAGTTCGTGTTGAAGCTGTATTGATATTTTATGAATGTTGCCACATCCACCGGTTGGATGAGACGTGAGAAGTTCGAGGGCAGCGCCAGACCACCGGAATACAGAAACTCCAATTCATAATCGATTATCAACACAGAAAGATTAGCGGCTATAAGATCATCCATTGTGTTGAATTGCGCGCGAAACGAAGTGACCGTTAGTATGCTGCCCAACAATGAGGTATAGTTGGCGGTGAGAAAGAAACCGTAGAAGAAAAATGTGGTGAATATGAAAAAATCCAAAGCGTTCGGTGCTGCTATCAAGCTGGGCGCGCTTATGCCCGTACTCAAGCAGAAACTGTGCAAAATGCCATCACTTAAACGCGTCGCCAACTCATGTGTGCCCTGCAGTAGACAACATAAGGTTTGCATCAGCAGCAAGGCACCGAAAACCACCACAATACACAACCAAGTGAGCTCATCGAACGGTTCCAAAGGATAAAATATGGTGGTAACACTATTCCAAATTGGCACCATGAGACACCAACGCACCACACCAATGGGATAGCTCAAGCTAATGATGTCGTCTTCATAGAATAAGGCATAAGCGTGCGCTAGAAAAGTAATCTCATCGTGACGTAACAAATCCATGGCGGCCTTCATGTCGATGACATTGCCACCCAAACGATCTTTTGGCATTTCATAGCTCACCAACGTCGCATTAATATAGTCCGTAAAGAGTCTGAGCAAACTGAAGGAGCTACCCTGCCAACTGGTTACTTTGCCGGATGCGTCTGGCGCATGAAATACGCCTGGTAAATCCTGTCGCAGTGGCGTACATATTTGATAACCCATAGTATCCAAACCGCCCGCTAAGAAGCGCGTATAATCGCCTGATAATTGATCAAGGTAATTGGCACGATCCACAATTTCAAAATGCGGAAATACAGTATAACCGTAAATTTGATTACGTCCATCAACGCTGACATAATACAACATGGGGTTTTGAAATTTACGACGACGAAGATCTTGCAAAAATCGCACTACAACGCCAAAATCTGTTATCCTCTTCAGCATAATGATAAAACTGAAAGTGTTGTGACGACTGCCTAGCGCGTAATCGTGTGCGTCCATGATGTTATCGTCGGGACCACTCGTAAAAACTATAGACAATATAGTTTTCTTCATTTCCGTTGCGATGAACGGCCTGTCGTTGCGGTGCGTCAATACCGTCTGCGTCAGCTTGAGTTCGACGTCGAATTCCACTATAAATTCCTCTATATCAACGTAAATCGCCTTGCTCAATTGTTCACTAATAAACCAAGCGATTTCCTGTGGTTGTACGAACGGCATCATTGGCAAAATGTAGTCTTTAATGTACGCGCGATCCCAGCTTTGCGCTGCCGTGGTGCGGTAAAGTAACGCCGTCAGCAGTGTGGTGAGCAGTAGCTGATGTGTTGTAGACATTTCGCGCTTACTTTGGGCTTCGATATGAGTTACAGCACAGCACAGGATATGCTCTCAGCTATGTGTTTACGCTTGGAATAAACTACTGAGCTTTACAGATTGTCTGTAAGTGCTCTTAAACGTTTTCGTTGTAATTTTGCACGTCATAAATTTTGTCACATTGGAACTTATTCGTGACCGTCGGCAATTAGTTTGCGAAAATAAATATTCACTGAATGCAGACAAATGTGATTAAAGCTGATAAGTGTCTCCGTCTTATCAGCGTCTAACTATTTAATTCTGGTGGCGGTGTGTGATTTACTTTCGTCCTAGCCCTAAACGTGGCCTTTAAATGTGAGCGCTTGTAGGCTATGGTTTAGTACCATTGGAAACACTGCCGTCGGACCACATTTCCCAATGTGCTGGTAAGAAAATCTTCTGCTGTAGCTCTGAATCTGACTTTTCCAACCTTGTCAGCTCCCGATCCATTTTATGTTTAGTTGAAAGCACACCATAACTGAAATCAATAATTGCGTCCAACTTCGCGTTAGAACTAGAGCGCTATCGGTATTCATAATCCAGAAAACGATTATCGAAACTTTTTGATTTTGAAGAATATCCATTCTAAGTCAATATCGGAAAGTAGTAAGCACTACATGACCTCTGTATAGTAGACATTTAACGCGTTCGTCATACAACCAACTCCACAACTATAGAAAGTCACGCCGCGTTTTGCACTGCACTCAAGCCTCATCCGCGGCGTCACTTTATATAGTTGTGGAGTTCAGGCACTTGACGCCGCAAAATTTTTTAAAACCACAAGTCAACAACAGTCATAACACTTTAAATATTTGTTTAAAACATTTGTATTTACACTTTGCATGTGTAAACTGAAGTTGGCTGATTGCTATCGAAGCTGCAATGAAGTACGCCACACGATTTGGCTTGTCCAGTGAGCAGACCAAGCGAAGTATCGGCAGTCCGACATGGATTAGCGATTTAATAGTGGACTCAGCTAAACAATTGTATTATATATGTACATACAAATGACTGCGTTGGTTCTCTTTATTTAAATATAGTACAAAATGGCTCTTCTCCATACGAAACGGATAAAATATTTAGCTTAGTTGAGAGACTTTGTATCGCTCAACCAAGAAACAGAGACTTTTTAAAACATCTTAAGCGTCGACCTAACATATTTTGTTTGCCCTTTTCGATATAAAGCTCAAGGCTGTAAAACACTCAAAAAAGAGATCTCAGTTCCACGCAAAAGTTAGGTTGAGTAGACAGTTAAGAAGTGAGCGGTTTTGCTAATTTCTTCGAACTTCAAGGTATAAGTTAGAACTTCAACAACTTCACCCATCCATGGGACGAAATTAGATGTAAGCGGTCGGTCTTGGCCGCCTTGACTATCTGTCATTAATACATTTTTCATCTTTCGACCACTTTACACGACGAATTTGGTTCATGCAATTTTTGTTCTTTCTAATATCTAATGGTAAACGTGAGCTAGGTCGCTAAATGGACCATAACTTTTTAAAAATAGTTGCAATGGCTTTTCGCGTCATATGAAGACTAGTTGGAAATACTGTTATTTAAAAGTAATGGTTAAGTGACTTCAGCCTAACAATTCTTAAAGCGAAAACAATGATAAGAATATCGAAGAAGCCCATTCGCCAAAACCTTCTAAACTTTAAACTCCGCTCTGGTGATCCTAGTGGAGGACTTGTGTATGTATGATCCTAGTGGAGGACTTGTAGTATGTAAATTAACTATCCATTTTCACCTCATAACCTTGTTTGCTTTTGTTATCTTCGACGAACGTACGAAGTACTGAGCTATTCGAAAGTCTAGAAGAATATGCTTAGTATAACAAAAATCGACATCTTCGGTCTGAAACCAGTGCTACTACCAACTATTGGATTCTTATAGAGTCTGATCCATTTTGAGGTTCCCTACACAGAAACTTTCAATTTAATGCGGAAGGTTTATTTTTATTCAAAAGCACATTCTTTTGCATATATTTTTTGGAGATTAATCTTTTTCAAATATTAGTCGCGGCTTTGTCTCAGATGGTCCGTTGAGTTAAGTTTTCAATGACTCGTCCGAGCATTTCGACAGGTTACCGGCGAATGACACGCGTCATGGTTTGCTCCAAGGCTTGAATCGAAGCGGCTACATCCATCTTTGATTGATGCGATGAGTGGCAAGTGGTGCCAAAAACCAAATGCCGCCGAGATCACGAGCTTCAATTGCAGGCATCAGATAGTCGGTTATCATGGCGCGATAATTGTCGCTATTTACGATTACGTTCTCAGTAGTATAATTTTTAAAGAAATATGGATCGATGATTCTACCGACCCACAAACCACACCAAACCGTAGTTTTTCTGGATGAAATGACAGCTCCTGAACCCCCTCAGGTTGCTCTTAGTCCCAAATGGGTATGTAAACACCCATTGAGGCCTTATCGCTGAACAAAATTTTTTAACATCGGATCTTCTTGGAACTTTTCAAGAGTCTTCAAGAGTCCATAGAACGAAACGATGTCGCTTGGGAAGGTCGAGCGGCTTCAGTTCTTGCACAAGCAGTATTTCGAAGGCCTTCAATTTAAGATGTCGACGTAAAATCCGTCAGCCGTACCATACGTCAGACCGAGTTGCTGCGTACGGCACCAAATATACTCTCCACGGTCATCGCATGCACTCTAAGCTACGGCTGCTATATTTTCCTCCCTGCATGCTGGACGTGGTCTATTCGGTCGAATCTTATTCAATAATGAATGCTGGGTCTCATGGTGGAAGATGGTGTTGAATGATTGTAAACTTTGTTCAGGAGTAAGTTTTTCTAAGATGTCATGCCAAAAAATACTGAATAAAAATAGCATGACATCTTGATACGGCTCACGCGTGATCTATCAAAAAGTTGTAAGGTCTTTCAAAATCGGTGAGCTGTGTTTATGACACTCTAATGAAATATTTTTGATATACATACAAGTACATATGTGTTTACATATTTTTTTTCATTACTGTTATGTATTAAAAACTGATATTCGAACCTTAAGAATTTTTAATATTGTCTTTAGAGATTATGTCTTTATTATTTTAAACAAAAAATAGTAAAAAATAATAATAAAAAAAAATTAAAAAAAAAAATTAAAAAAAAGAAACTGCTTCCTCCGTGACAATGTTTCTTTGACAGAACATTGCCGTGACCAGGATTCGAACCTGGGTTACTACGGCCACAACGTAGGGTCCTAACCACTAGACGATCACGGCTATTGAAAGCTTGTTCAAGTGATGGCCAAATTTCCAACATGAACACAGAAGACAAATAAATCAACAAGGTTGAGCACTAAGTGGGCATTGTGCTCAACAACAACAAACATACTTGTGCATGTTTATATGTATCTATATAAGCGTTAGCTAGCGATAAGCATTTGATTTGGTGGAGGAAATAGTTGTCCGATGCTTAGCAAAAGCTACAAAGGCAACTGCAATAAAATACGAAAGAGCAGTGCATAAAGAGTAAGAGAGATTGTAGAGAGAAAGTATTCATACATATACATACCTACATAAATATTTATATACATTTGTTGCTATGTATATAAATAAATGCGCTGGTTCAAACAGCTGATTATCTGATTTGATTATTCGACGATACCGCAAATAGCATACAACAACAATAAATAAATATTAAAAATCACAGATGTAAGAAAGATAAAAAGAAAAATACGACGAAGGGTAAGAAATTAAAGTATGTACATACGAAGTGTATATTTACCTGTATATGCAGTCAAATGTGTGTGTATGTATGTATGTACGTACATGCGTTCAATATTCATTTCGAGGTTGACTACATTTTTAAACTTTTTTAATATTTTTTTTTTAAATTAAAATTTAATGAGGAATGTTTATTATCATTCGAAAGAACATTCTTTGACATTTACCAATATTCGATGCCCCGTTCGAGCATTTCGACTGGTAACTGGCAAATGACACACGTGATGTTTTGCTCCAAGGCCACAAATAGTCGATATTCATGGTGTGATAATGGTCGCCATTGACGGTTACGTTCTCACCGGCATAATTTTTAAAGAAATTTGGACCGATGAATAGACTAGAATGGCAGTTCTTGAATCTCTTTAGGTTGATCTTCGTCCCAAATGTGACAATTTTGCTTGTTTACATACCCATTGAGCCAGGAATGGGACTTTAGGTCGAAAAAGTCGAATATTCGGGGAACTTTTCAAGAGCCCATAGAATAAAGCTATGTCGCTTGGGAAGATCGAACGGCTTCAGTACTTGCACAATCTGTATTCGTATGCTTTCGATTTAAGATCTCTACGTAAAATACGCCAAGTCGTTCCATACATCAGTCCGAGTTGCTGCGAATGGCGCCGAATCGTCTTTTCGTCGTCATCGTACACTGTCAGCTACGGCTGCTATATTTTTTTCAGTGTTGTAATCGTGAATTTTCGTAATAAAGTCGAACGATTTGTAAACGTTGTTCAAGCGTAAGTCTTTCTATGATGAAATGCCAAACCATACTGAACAAAACTAACATGACAGCTTGACATGACTTACGAGTGTTCTGTAAACCAAAGACCTTTGAAAAAATTCCTCTACTTCAATCAAAGCGGTATGAAGAGATCTCCATTCTGATTTTTATCTGTCAGTTTGGATAGTGATCTGAACAATTTGTTCGAAGATTGCGGCAATGCCTTGGATAATAGAGCCAAAGTCGCGAGTGTGACAGCTGGTTGCTTGATGACAGGAGATATTTCGTCTTGTCCTCGTTCACAACCAGACCCAAACGCTTTGCTTCCTTATCCAGGCTGGAGAAAACAAACTAACGGCGCTATTGTTGAGGCCATTGATATCAATATCAGCCAGCAGCACTCTTACAGAGGTCTGTACTTTTTCTAATTAACTCTGCAGCTCGCATTATTTGCTCTAGCAATAGATTGAAGAAGTTGCATGCTAGGGTGTGTGCTTGTCTGAATCTTCGCTTTGTATGGAACAGCTCGGAGAGGTCTTTCCTGATTCTGACGAAACTTTTGGTGTTGCTCAACGTCAGCTTACACAGTCGTATTAGCTTTGCGGGGATACCAAGTTCAGACATAGCGGCATAGAGGCAGTTCCTTGTCGTGCTGTCGAAGGCGGCTTTAAAATCGATGAAAAGGTGGCGGTCTTTTCACGTTTTTTCAAGGCTTGGCGCATGGTGAAAATCTTGTCGATTGCGGATTTTCCAGGTCTAAAGCCAAGTCCATACAGTTTGTTGACGATGTGCTTCAGTCTTTCACACAGTACGTTAGATAGAACCTTATATGCGATGTTGAAAATGCTTTTCTCACTGTAGTTGGGGCAGATTGTCGGGCATGCTTTCATCCGACTATATTCTATAAAGAAGCTAATGCATGCTTCTTATCAGTGAAAACTTCGTGTTTCAGTTCAAAGCTTAGCTTGGCTCGTGACTTTATAAAGAAGCATTGTAAAATATAAGAAAAGAGGAACGAACCTTATCCTTTGATAGATAGAACGTAAGCATTCAGTCGGGCTGGCTTTAGCTTATGAAGACCCTATGAGTTAAATTACTGTATTGAATAATAACTATATGTTGCGTAAACCCAAAAGACTTCGAAAGGGAGTCAGGTTCACCACATTTTATAATATTTTTTAGATCGTCCACCTGCAGCAGCAGTCACTAAGACCTTCTTGCCAACTACAGAAACATTATTCATAAAAATCGTTGGATCAAAACCGGCTACAGACCCATAGTCTTTAGTCTAGTAGAACATATCCCACATACGCCATTTAATAGAAAAAAATACTCGACCCACTCTACCCTACGTACAGCGCTCTTTAGACATTAGCCCTTTAAATTCAAAACATTACTCTCCGTCATGCTTTTGAAAAGCAAACAGTTTTAGGTTGACAAATATTTACCTATGTGCCCTCAAAGGAGGCGGTTTGCTGAAGCAATTTTATTTTTATATATTATTATACAAATTGCATGTCAACAGTTGGGACCTTACTCGATGCTAGGGCACTACGAGCACTACAGGTGGAAAGGATAAAAATTCAAATACACATTTCCAGCGACAGTTAGTGAGATAGTAACTTTATTAGCGGCCACAATGTGAAAATTACCTAATGAGTTTAGGGCTTGATTGATTAAATTTAATTGCAATCAAGCAGGTTAATACGCTTATTACATTTAGCGCTTACAGAGCGTGTAAATTAACGTAAAATAAAGTAGTTTCCAGGCGCGGCGAAACAGTATAAAACCGGCGTTGCCTGCGCGGTGGCCATTAGTACTCCTACAGGATGTTGACGCCGTTGGCTACGCTACTGCTCTGCACTTTGCCGTTAGGCGCTTGCAACAACACCAACTCGGTTGGCACAAGTTTCGACGCGGTGTTAGGGCGCACTTTACGGTACCATCACATAGCGAATGTGGCAATATTTGTTGGCGACAAAGATGACCACCAGACTGCGCGCGACGCTATACTTGACAGCTTGGAAAGACAACTGCCGGCGCCGCGTTATATCTTCACTGCCGCTGACATGTCCGGGCCGCCCGGCAATACGTTGCGTCATCACATAGCGAACGATGCGCTCAGCGTTGTGTTATGCGCCACGTCCGCGGATCGCATTTGGCGCGTAGTCGATCAGCGTTTGCGTAAGCTACGACGCACAAAACTCATTGTAGTGGCGACGAGTATGTCACTTGAGCCATTGAATATTTTCGTCAAACTCTGGCAATTACAATTCTTACATGTCGTGCTGCTGTACAACAATACCGTTTACCGTTACACGCCATTTCCGCAGATACATGTGTATGAAGTGCATAATCGCAGCGCCGATCTCTTTCCACCAGCGCCGACCAATCTGCAAGGCTACACGCTCTCCACGCCCGCCGAGAACGATTTGCCGCGCATATTCTTTGTGCGTCAACAGCGTGATAATGCGACCAAGATACGTGGTTTTGCCTATCAGATTTTTGTGAATTTCGTGCGTCGCATGAATATGACGCTGCGCATCAGTAATCCCAATCAGGTGCATGACATTACGAGCAGCGTCAATATGAGCACTATAGTGCAAGAAATTGCGAAACAGCAATTGGAGATATCCATGCATCCGTATACGAGCATTCGTGAGCATCAGGGCATCATGAGTTATCCGATCTTCAAGTTGGAGTGTTGTCTCATTGTGCCGGTACAGAATGAGATACCGCGTTGCTTTTATCCCGTGCGTCCGCTAAAATTAGGTAGTTGGCTGGTGATATTCGCCGCTGTGGTCTATATCTCAGTGACGTTGGCGTGGACAAGTCCGTGTGTGCCGCGTGAAGCGCCATTTCTAACTAAACTCTCGCGCACTTTTCTCGAGAGCATAGCTCAAGTGGTCTTTTTGCCGTCGACCTATCCGAGTCATCAGCCATCGATGCGCTATTTGTTGGTGTACCTACAGTTGGCGCTTTTCGGTTTTCTGCTCACCAGTTGGTATAATAATTTGCTTAGCAGCTTCTTCACTACCGTGCTTGTGGGCGAACAATTGGACACCTTCGAATCGTTGATCGAGGCACAGCTACCCATACTAACTAAATTCCATGAGATCGATATGGTGTTGCAGCAAGTGCCGCCGGAGCTGGTACTGAAAGTGAAGCAATTAATTGTCGGCTCGAATTCGAGCGTGCAAATGGCGCATCTACTTAATTTTAACAACTCCTACGCCTATCCAGTCACTGAGGAGCGTTGGACTTTTCTGTCACTACAGGAACAGTATGCAAATAAGCCGATCAATCGGTTTTCGAAAATCTGTTTGGGTAGCCCATGTATAGGTTATCCGATGCGTCTGGATTCACATCTAGAGGAACCGCTAACACGCTTTATATTGGACGTGCAGATGGCTGGCTTGGATTTTTACTGGTTGCGGTCGGACTTTAAAGATGCTCTGCTAGCTGGCTACGTGAAGCTGGTCAATAATGTGTTTCCCTTTAAGGCCTTAGACTTGTATACGCTCTACGTAGCTTGGGTTGTGCTGATTGCTGGGCTGAGTATAGCGTCCTTTGTGTTTCTATTGGAGATATGTGGCGTTTGCGGCAGAAAAGCTTCGAGGAGAAGGGAACGAAGTAAGCAGTGGTTTAGTGGATTGAACCGCGTTGACGAAGAGGGCATAAGAATAAATAAGGAAAGTAGCCTAAAATTATAGAAATGTCAAAGTGTGGAAAGCTAACCAACGAAAACCCGAAACTGCTACTCAGTTTAACAAAACTGTTCAAAATTTATAATTTTTTTTTGATAGTTCATAATATTAGTTATAAAAATAATTAGTATATATAACAGTTTTCATTTTTTTAATGAGTTTTAATAATATGAAGTACAAAGAATGTCCTGAGTATAATAAAAATTAACGGAACAATCCTTTTAAACTTCATGGAATAGAAATAACATAGTCGTGGAGTAAAAAAGCATCCGGTTCGGAACACATTTTGTGTTTGGGTGAGACTTGCATTTTTCAAAACGCTAAGTGAAGGTAAAAGGCTGTAAAGCTTTAACTGCCTAGAATTTCAGAAACTACTTCCAACTGATGTAGGCATTAGTTTAATTAATTCTAGAAACTCAATTCGGTCAGAAGTCTACGCGTGATCCGCACCAAAGCAGCGCGCTTCCATTCGCAAAGGAAAACGACACCTGCTAATATGAGCCCCAACCACCAAACGTACCAGATCGGACGTAAAAAACGCATGGACAAAGGACGCGCATCCTCGTGTATCAACATGATTTTCACCAACCTCAAGCGCAACGCCTCGGCAAAGGCTGATTTCTGCCAATATGTGAGCAAACCGGATTGTGTCGCATGCAAGATGAAGTATTTAAGTGGTGTCTGCAAATGTGAATCGGCATACATGGGAAACACATGATGAAATGGACCCATACAAATGTCAGATAAGCGAAAGACTGGTTTTTGTAGAAATTGTTGTTGCATGCTGAGAAACTCCCAGCGATCGGTTTGTATGCTATAGCCGTAACTTGTATTCATTGTATCGCGATGCTGATCCATAAATGGCTTATCAACGATGTCGAGTTGTTCGAGAAAACGTTGTGGATATTGTGCAGGCATCGACTCCAAGCGCTCATACTCATAGTCGAAAACTTTAATGCGTAGATTTGCGCTGATGACATCGTCCACGGTATCTATTTGCGCCGAAGGCAATGAGGTCATCAGATAGCTGGCGATCTTAGTAGTATACCAATTTGAGGTTATGAAACCGAGCACAAAGAGGTAAAAGAACAAAAACGACATGCGTAGATTGAGTGTGTTGAATAGCGTCGTGGGCGCAATGCTGAGCATTGAACAAATCGCTTGCAATAGTGCGTTGCTATACTCGATCGGGCGTTGCGGTGCGCACAGCCAGAGCGCAAACGATATGTAGACGACAGCGAAGAGTACGAGTAGCCAAGTGGTGTTTTGAAAACTGCGCAGCAAGTAAAGATGCTCGGGCGAACGATTATAAAATGGCACCATAATACACCAATCATTGATGCCAATCGGATAGCTGGTGCCCACATGATCCATAGCGAAGAGCGCTGTCTGCGAGTGTGGACTCAACTCGATAGTTCTATTGACAATCAATTCGATGACATCACCCATTAACGCGGGCTCAAATGGTGAGCTTGCGACATCCGTATCCACTAATGTCGCATTGATGGATTTCAGGAAAGTAGTAAAGAGTTTACCCGAAGTACCGCTGATCTTTAGTTCACCGTTTTCATAACGACGATCGAATACACGTGGCAAATCGTAACGTACAATGGTATTCAACACATAACCCTTGAGATTATCATAATAATCGATAAAGAAGTCTTTCACCTCCCAATTTTCCGTTTTGTTTACGATTTTCAGTTCCGGATATGGCTCAAGTATGTAGATATTATCACGCACCGTTAATAAGATCGTATTCAGAAATTGTTCATACCAAATCCACGTATACGTTTCATTCACCAAATTGACGTAATCGCTCTCGGCGCGTGCGTCGTACACGTCCAACTCCATCGTCGTCGTGAGTATGAATATGGTTTTTAGTATACGTACGCGTTTCATGCTCTCCGCCGCTAGTGGCATCACTGTGTCGTTCGGTCCTGTGGTGAATATCAAACCAAGCGCTGGCTTGCTAACCAGCACGTCGACATAAAAGTCTTTAGGATCGACTTCACCATTACTCACCACAATTACATTCGGTACTAAAGGAAAGACCGTGAAGAACTCGTCTAAAAATTTCACTGCGATCTCAGAGTCATTGAATTGCTCACTTATGTAGAGTACGAAATTTTTGAATAGATACAGTTCGTAAATGGCGCTTATGAGTTCGATAACGAATGTGGTGTTTAGCTGTGTTGCCGTGTTGAGTCCAAGATCACCTAGCTCAGACAGCATTTCTATGCTTCGTGCGAAGTCGCGTAAATTGTTGGTTGCAGCAAAATGCCGTGGCTTTCAAAAGTTACCCGGCTATTTAAGTGGACTATTTTTACTGTTAGATGGCGTGTCTTATTTTTTATTATTTTATGGCGATATAAAAGCGCTGAAATCCTGCACAGATTTATGACTCAATTGAACAGTTGACGGATGTTAATAGGTGGATATCAAATGAAGTGGAGACAAATGGATTGAGGATGGATGAAGGATTTCGAAGGCATTGGATTTTACTGCCTTTGACAAGTATCGTGTCGGATACCTTCCTAGTGTTAAGGAGTTAAATGTCACCGTCTGGTGGCGACACACCCGTAGGATGTGACCGACAGATGGAGAATACTGCAGGAAATGTCTGTAGTAGGGCACCAGGGAAACAATGGAGCATCTCTTGTGCACTTGTCCCGTATTGGCAAGACTACGGTATGATATATTGGAGGAGGTATTGAGGAGGCCGCATGATCTGTTAAAACTCGCGTCAAGCGACTCCATCTGGTATCGCAAAGCACCAAAATTAGGCTATGCGTGGCTTATCGGCCTACGAGATTAACGTAACCTCAAAAGTTAGAGAATAATAATACTATCTCTAATGCAACCATCAGCTCAAATGACGCGCATTTTAGCACCGAATCACTATGATATCACCAGTTAACTCTGGGGTTAATATATACGTGGACTGTAAAGTATATCAGTTATGGTATCGTTTCATACATCAGTTTATGGTATTTTGGGAAGGACAGTTGTGGAGAATGTCGCCAGGAACAAGCGGTTTAACTACGACTGGCCATAAAGGTATTGACGGTAACGAGAAAGTTGATGATGTGTCCAAGAGCGGCGCACAGTTGTTGTCAGAAAACGCGATTGACATTGATAAACCGGTGCATTGTCTAAATAACCATCTGGATAGGACCATGGCAAGGAAGTTAAAAATGCGACGGAACGATCTATTGCAGTGCAAAACTGCAAAAGTTATGTGTAAAGCGGTAGATTCAAAAACATGAAGTTCTTGTCGGCATTCAATAGAAAGAATCAGAATTCTAAAGAATGACTACGTCTCAAGAACTACGTAATGGACATAGACTACGCTAACCTAAACACTTAAGAACCCACTAGATCGGTAGATCCAAAACACGAAGTTCTTGTTGGCACTCAATAGAAGGGACTCGAATCCTAAAGGATGAAGCTCTCGTTGGCACTCAATTGAAAGGACTCCAATTCTAAAGGATGACTATGTTTGGAGTAATACATAGTGGACACAGACTAAACTAACTTAACCCACTTAAGAATACACCCGATTGATAGATCCAAAAATACGAAGTTCTTGTTGGCACTCAATAGAATAGACTCGAATTGTAAAGTATGACTACGTCTCTTGGACTACGTAATGGACACGGTATAAACTAGCCTAACCGACTGGACAAACGTTAAAGCGACATACTATAACTATCCAATCTTAAAATACTCGTATTTTTGACATACTTGTATGTCTTGGATTCGGAAGATTATGATAAAAGTCGAAGATGGAAGTGTTAATTGCTCTCTAGTGCAATATTAGAGATATATGCTGTAATAAATATGCTTTGGTCTACGTCTATAAACTTATGTTGTTGTTGTAGCGGCAGAATTCTGCCGAGTGGACAGTCTTTGACCAGAAAAAAAAAGGAACCGCTACGGTTACATAGACCCGACTGTCGTGGGAACGTCTACAAACTCTCTTTGACTTCGGTCACCTCGTTTCTATTTTCGAAGTAGCGTTGGTCACTTACTCACATTACTATTTGTACTTCCAGGCATTACTTTTTTCCCTCATTGATAATAAAATCGAATTTATGTCCAGACTCCTAAGCTCTTGTAAACCACATTACTTATTTTTTATTACTCCAATGGGACGATATGAGGTGATAGAGGTCGAAAAGCTCATCACTTGGTAATTCGCACGCAAAAGCGCTATTAGCAGTTTATTATTTACGCAAGTATGAAATGACTATTCACATTACTTATCACTTAGTCACCACAAGTTTAAGCGTTCAACGCCGGTAATGGCAACGAGGCTGAATTGATAGTTCAAATGCTTAAGGTTCTCGGTATTAAAACATGCCAATACCGCAGTTTTTAACGAAATTTGTGAAGTGCCAGCAAGCATCAGATATTCCTCTTCTTTGACACTACAACCGTGGGTCGGTCTGCGCCGAGTATGCAAGACTTCAGCAGTTGCCTCTATCCTCTCTCTGTTAGAGTTATCAGTTCACATTCTTTGCGACGTCACGCCAGTTGAACATCTTAAGTGCAAGCAAGTCGCTATGCACGTGTTCCACTTATGGGTCTCGGATCGAAGGAGTTTTTTCCTGAAGCATCATCTGCCATGCGAACGACATGGCCCAGCCTGCAATCGTAGATTTTTTAAACGCTTAACCGTATCCATGTCGCCGTAGAGCTCATGCTCCAAGTGCTTTCTAATCGCGGTTTGTCATCGTCCATATTTCTGCGCCGTATAATAGCTCGCGAATAATGACAGACTTATCTTCTTCTTCTATTCATTGGTAGTGGTTTTACGTGGCGGGTGCCAAACCCAGCACACAACCTTAGATAGAGGCTTTTTCATCTTCTCACTTTAGCTCGCCTTCAAACAGATGCTTTTTGCCAACCCAGAGAATACTTGGTCTAAGGCCGAAAGTCATGAGCTGCTTGAGTAAAATAATCATTTCTGGTCACTCCCCGTTCAGAAAACTTTCCTCACTTGCGTGAACTTCTACACGTGGCTCCATCTTCCACATATGGCTCCTCCAGACATTAGTTAACTTCATAGTCTCAGTAAAACAACGAAAAGTTAATGCTTAAGTAATCCAGAACTCCATATATTCTCCATTTTGAGGTTCAGCAGAGGGTCACTGATTTCTATGGACATCAGAACACATTTCAGAACACATTTCGATACTAAAAATCTTCAAAAGTAGGTTGAGTAAATATAGATGAGACTGTCATGGGTCGATACATATATTCCGTAATTATTTGGCTCTAAATGCTGTAAGCACTTGAGCGCTCGGAATCATTTCCATCGGACCGCAATTATTGAAACCTCTTTCAATGAAAGGATGTATAAATTTATTATAATTCAGATTTTATATCCAAAAAATAGAAATAGGAGCTTTTCTCTATGGGAAGTCGAACCCAAATCTAGAAAATATAGAAAAGACTTTCTAATAGCTATTATTGGAAAGTTACTGGTTACACCGTCCGCATAGCTTTGATACTAAAACGCTTTTCCTAAATATCTTTCAGCGGCTCGAAGGCTGAACCCTTCATTAGTTCGCACGATTGGACTAAATATTTTGTAGCGAAGGCTCCTAACTTCCTTTTATTTATAAAGTACTTAACATTTCGAACTGCCATCGTAACATAACAGTTAGTTTACAGTATGATCCGGCACATTTTCCGGGCAGCGGAAGTACTTAAGTTTACAATGGATTTTAATTTTTCAAAAATTCAATAAAATTTTTTAATGTCACCATAGCTTACATATTAAATAAAATAATATGCTCGACGCTTGAATATTGTATAAAAAATGTTGTATGGAGATTATCGCCTGATCCTTCATATTCATATATTATTGTTATATACATATATATTTATATATTATATCTATTACCTACGTTAAGTGCAGGCTGTTTCTGCTGTGGCATATTCCGTGTCAAATTAAATTGAAAAATGATTTTCCGTTATGGTTGATTTAATACCAGCCAAGTGGATAATAAAATGCTTCATTGCTTTCACTCAGTTGCCGAAGCAAAAAAAAAAAAATAGCTTAATGAAATCAATGATAAACAGTTTTTTATTATAATCGAACATTAACAATATACTAACGAGTTTTAAGCATATGTGTGTGGCTGTAAATATATATATGTGTATGCCTATGTATGAAAAAAAGACCCTGTAGGAATAAGACTTGTGTAGAGTTAGAATCGAAGGAATAAATGCGACGAACACCCAGTTGAAGAGTGTGGTTGAATTAGCTCAAAAACCTCGCAAAATTTTGAAATGTTTTAACTTTTTCTTTGGAGAACCTATCCCAACTGTTAACGGTGCATGCTTTCTATTTCTTCTTTATTGCTTAAGTACTGGTACGCGGTTATAGTCAAAATTGGAGCTGTTTGTTTTATGTTGCGGGTCCAAAACTCAATGTACTACTTTGGAGAAGGATGCTTCGCCTTCTCACTTTAGCTCGCTTTCAAACGATGTTTTTTGGCTATCAAGTATCCTCTTGGTCTAAGACCGGATGTCGTGAGCTGCCTGAGCCATATGTAAAATAATTATTTCTCGCCATTCACTAGGGAATGGTGCTCAGAGAATTTTTCTCACTTGAGCGAACTTCTATACATTATTCCATCCTTTTGCCGGAAGAAAATCGTTATTAGAAAAAAGCCTTTTTATGCAAGACATCGTATAAATACTACCTTAAAGTCTCAGTTTTTGAGAAATCAATCTGATATATTGTACATGTCTTCTTCTACTGAAGGACTGTCGGAATCCTCGATATGAGGGCACTGTAGTGTAAAGCTGCCATACAAGCTGATCGATAAAAATCTGGTTCATGTATGGTGACTTTTTAATTTGTTGATGGTATTATTAGCTTCGGTACAACCTCCACAGTGTACTAAATTTAACCAAAATCGGTTCAATAGGTTAGAAATTTATCCCGAACAAAACAGAATACGTATAGACCATTTTTATGTATAAAATAATTTGAGTCAAAGTTATGAAATAATAAAAATACCACCAGAAACTACAACGGAACGATTTCCGATGTCTGCAAGGAGAAGTTTTCCAGCAAACACAAGATCTATGCTATAACTCACTATGCCTTACTTTTCCTGCATGGTATTCGCTTGCTTCATTTATCCATATAGCTAACCGGAAATTATTGCTGAAGTAGTTTCTATAGAGGGTAGGTGGTTGGCGGATTTTGTGCGACACAATTTTGCTTTTCACAGTTATGCGTGAGAAAGTCACAGCTGTTCGTAAACTCATTGTCAATAATAAATAGAAAATAGGTTTGGGATGAAGTGGTTAGGAGTGTTTAAGGTGGAAGCATATTAAGTACAATATAAACGTATATAAGTACTCACAGAGAGGGTGGTACAAAAAAGAGAAAACTGATTTCGGCGTAAAATAGAATTTCGTACTTTAATCTGGAGCAAATTTTTTTAACCTTCTTGTAAACGTCTTCAAAACGCAGGAACCGCAGCTGATTATAGAAATCGGATGAAAAGAAATCTTCTTTGATTATTTATGGTTCTTTCCGCGGTTGTATATATCATATATGAAGTTTCGTCAAAAAACTGTAATACAGAGGAAAGTCTTACCAGCAGACGCCAGCGGTGCTTTGCGGATGGTTTTCACGAAAAATTGCCGTATGTTTAGCTAAAAGTTCAATTATACTTGTATATCATCAGCACATCCAATCCAAAACATATGTATCTTCAAAGTAGAGTAGTTTAACCATAAAATTTCGTCGCTAAATATTATATGTTTGAGGACTGTCTTGACTCTTTGGAACAACTTGGTTCATCCATGACTGATAACTTTTGGATAATCATACTAGTTTTCTTAAGGTTTCTAGCTGAGAACTACCTAAATTCCTGCTTTCGGGTGATAGTGTCGGATATTTACAGACGTTTCTTATGTAAAGTTTTATTCATTTTGTTGACTTTTTAGAATCACCCTTCGTATTATTTGGAACCAGCCTTCTTTCGGATATTTATGTATATTTAATACCAGTATAAGTGGTTAAATTTAATAGATTGCTATTTATGCTTGTAAATTTGTTTGAGCCTATAGTCATTAATTAGATAGCCGGATTAATTAGAGCTTCAAGTTTCTAATTTGCATTGTTAAAAACATTAAAGGGAAGGGCATTTGATATTTCTATATCAGAGTTTCAGTTTATATGTAAGAAATTGGGTAAAATTGTGTGCTTGATAACATTTTTACCCTGTAAACAGGTATATCACGTCTTTCTAAAGCAATTTTAGAGATCGATGCTTTCAGCGCTGCCAATCCTGCTTGGACTACTTATAAGACATAAGACATCAATGTTGGGAGAATCTAAATAAATCCAGTTCACCAGCATTTAAACTTCGAATTGTGAAAGGTTCTCAAAATGAAGACTATTTCTAGAACGCCATCCAAAACTATATATATTCCCGTTGCTTCTTCCTCATGGGAATAGAAATATAATACATATCGAAAAATGTCGATTATTTTATATAAAACTATAAAAAATCGTAAGACTTAGACAGCTTCTTTTGCATGTGACCTAATAATACAATTATTGTTATTCAAATCATACTTTTTAGGTCGAAATTTTATTAAGTAAACTCCTAAACTACCAATTACATGAATGCACTGAAGTAATGATTATACGCGTAACGGTTTCAATATGGATTAGAATGTACGAAATATGGCCTTACATCATAAATACCGTTCCGTGTTTCTCTCCATGGAATTAAATCATTTTGGGTGGCTAAGCTCAGGCCACCAAGGGCTACAGCCTCAGCGGCGACCTAAGGTATTAGGCGAGAGTGTTCAGCTTAAAAGACCTGAAACATCCCACGAATCTCTGACGAGGTAAATAGCGGCCGCCTCGGAATAAGCATCCACAATCCCTATGCGGCAACCTCGAGTAAATGTTTCCTCATAAGAGGGAGGCGACAGAGCAACTCGTGACTCTATATCGAGAATACAAATATCTCCAATTGTATGTATGTATTTGTGAAAATACGTGGAGTGAACTATCCCAGGTTAGCGACCTTCTAGATTGAGACCAATAAGAGCCAGATTAAGGTCTACTGGAAGAAACTGCTGGGCTGGGTATTCTGTCACTTTAGTAGGCAAGTCCGACAACTTGTTAAAATGGATGGTAGACAAATTTCACATTTGTTTAAATCCTGTATGGTCTTCAAGTGCGTTTTAAGCACGTCACTGTTGAATTGGTTATATAGATTCAGTCCAGAGAACTCCTGATTAGAGCCTGGCTGGTTCTGAACACAATCTCTACTACGAAGATTTGTGTCAACCCTCTCGTGACTTACCGCATGTATAGGCAACCACGGGCCATTCCGTAGTGCTACTGTACAACCTGCGGCCATAGCGGCTTAAAGCGGAAACCCAATCAAATAAATAATACACAAAACCCAACAAACCTCAACTGTATCATAGAAGATCGCGACTAACCACCAAGAAAACTTGGTATCGCCTCCGTCCACAACGACCCTTGACAGGAGTTTATGCACAAAAAGCTGCTGGCAGAAGAAGAGTCGCTTGAAAAGTGTAGAACCATTGTTCAAAAAAAGCTACAGGCAATGGTAAAATATTATAACGTCAACCTCGATGTAAAAAATGGCGCAGCGTATCTGACAGCACCTCTCGATATTATTGAAAACTACCGAAGGAACCGGTTGCTGTCAGAGAAGAAACTGCAGTCTGAAACAAACGGGTTGCAATACCTCAGACCACCACATCCAAACGACGAGCCACTAGTGAGAAGCCCTACAGTAAAAAATAGTAATGCAGAGGAAGTCAAGGAAGCGCAACAGCACCCAAAAATCGATAACTGCTACAAAAAATAGCGGTTCAAGAAAGCGAATAGGAAGGTCGTCCCCGGAATTAGGTCAAAGAGGCCATCAGAAGCTGTCATTATTAAGCCAATCGTTCTCACGACAGTCGGGTATACGTAACCGGAGCAGATCCAGATTTTTAGCTGGCCAAGTACTGTCAACTCGGCATAATTCTGTCGCTACAACAACAACAACATTATTAACTTCAGTGTAAACCATTTAGAGAGATCATTTGAGCCTAAGAAAAGTAAATGCACGATTGGTTCGAAAATCTCTAATTTTTTTTCGAAAAACCGCGTTGTGTTAACGTCTGTGAAACAAGGCTTTCCAATTAACAGGTTGTCATGAAACGTGTTATTATTACTCTAAGGGAGTCTTGGTTCTATGCTTACGACCCGGAAACAGACGATCAACCGGATCGGATCTCGTGGCAAAAGTGAGCCGAAGCCGAAAAAAACACGTCAAAACAGGTTAAAAATCAAGGCTATGTTGACAGTTTTCTTCGATTATCAAGGTATGGTGCACTCCGAATTCCTTCCGACTTGTCAAACTGTCAACTAGGAATACTACTTGAGTGTTATGCGATGTTCGCCAGAAGCTATACGTAAAAAGATGCCGGAATTATTGGCCGAAACTCTTGGTTTTTGCGCCACGATAATGCACAGTCGCATACTGCATTGATGCTTGTGAGTTTTTCGCTAAATTTTTAACCAATATCGCGTCGTAATCGCCGCATTCGTCTGATTTAGCTCTGCGGTATTTTGGCTATTCAAATATATACTCAAACAAACGCTATGGTGAAACCGTTTTAAGTCAATGAAAGACATTCAAAAAGACGGTGGCATAAGTGTATTGGAGCCAAGAGAGATTACTTTGAGGGAGTGGATTTAGATTTTGAAGAATAAATTTAGAAGTTATGAGCAAAGTCTTACTATTTTTTGCCCATAATAGTACAACGTCGCCATGCATTTTTGGTGGAACTTTCAAGGAACTGCGTATCAAGTTCAATTTGCACGACTGCTTTAAGTTTTCTTTTTCCTATCTCCTTAACCTGCCAAAAACGGTAAAAATAAAAATCATTGCAATTATTTTTTTTTTTTTTACATATAATCTCTATTTATTTAAATAGCTTTCTTTCCCATTTGGTTTCTATTATGTATTACTTTGTAGTTTTTATTTTATTTATATCCACTTGTTTTTGTTGGTATAATATTTAGAATTATTTATATATATTTATATATAATTATGTATAATTCTGCTTGTCAATAGTTTAATAATATAATACATAATTTGGTTTATTTTTCACTTTTTCCCCTCCGCTTTAGTTCAACCATACTTGTACACAAGTAATTTATAATAATTTTAATAATAATTATAAGAAATTTGAAGACTCATTGGTCTCGTTTACATTTGTAATCAGCATTAATTATTAATTGCTTTAATTTTTGCTAATTTTTTTTTTAATTTTTATTTCAACTTTACGCTGCACGTTGCTTTCGTAAAGTATTTATAATTTAATTTAATTTACTTTTATAATGCATATTTGTTGTTATTGTTTTTTGTTTTTTTAATATTTTTTTATTTCGTTTCACGTTTGAACGCAAATTGACGCAATTTTTTCAACGCATTTTTTTACACTTACGTTTGTGCTTTTCCATCTATAAAGTAACGTTTACACTATTTAACGGGAATTGGTGTCGAATTTAAACACTTCGTTTGCTATTTTAATTGAAAACAATTACTTGTCACTATTTTAATAATTTTTAGTGTTTTTTTTATTGCAACTTGTTTGTATGCATTTTCAAAAAAATTATTTTCAACAGCATATTTGCTTTATAATTATTTCCCTTCCAACTGCCGCTTTGGGCGAGTTTATTTGAACGGTTTTTTTGCTTTTGTCGCATACAGTGTTGCATTTTTAGCGCTATTTAATAATTAGTATAACTTTATATTAAACAATTTGGCTATTTGACTATTACTTTTTCGTTTGGTTTTTGTTAATTTAAATAATTTACTTTCAATTTTTTTTTAATTTTTTAAATTTTTTAAATTTTGTTTTAAATTTTTTTTTTTTAATTTTTTTAAATTTTTTTTTCATTTTACTTAAATTTTTTTTTAATTTTTCTAAATCAAATTGTTTTATATTTTAATTTTTTTTTAATTTTATTTTAATTTTTTAAATCAATTTTTTTTAATTTTTTAATAAATTTTTTTTTTCAATTTTTAAACTATTTTTTTTTAATATTTTAGTATAATAATTGCATATTTTAATATATTTTTTAATTTTTGTTTGCATTTTTACATATAATTTCTAACATCACATCAAAAGCATTCAAACTAGTAATGCTTTTTTTAGTTGGTAAGTTCCAAAACTAGCAAAAAAAACAAAAAAAAAATAAAAAAAAAATAAATAAAGCTCGCATTTCGTCTATATATCAATTTCTAAAATAATTGCTTTACACTCTTCTTAAACAATTGCTAATATTTTATTTTTAAATATTTTTCTTTTAAAATATTTGTTTTTTTACATAAAAAAATGCGCTTTTATATAACTTTTTTAACAATTTCTAATTTTTTTTTTTAATATATATTTTTTAATATTTCTTTGTTTATTGAATCAGCTTTTTGTAATATATGCGCCTTACGGTATGCTATAATTTTTGAAAAAAAATTCATACTCGTTTTAAAGTTTCATCAGCATATACTTTTGGGCGCATAAATTGTCTATATTTGAGCATTTTTTTGTGGCCTCTAGATGCGTAAAATTTATTTAATTTTACTTTTCATAAAATATTTTTAAATAACGTTAATTTTTTTTAATTTTTAAAATTTTTTCTCTTAATTTTTTTAAATTTATTTTTTAATTTCTTTATATTTTTTCTCTTACATTTTTTTTCTAATTTATTTTTAATTTTTTTTTTAATTTTTTTAAATCTGTTTTTAATTTTTTTTTTTAATTTTTTAATTTCTTTTTAATTTTTTTGTAATTTTTTTCACAAAATTTTTGTGTTTTTTTTTGTATAATTTCTGTTTTTTTACATTTTTGTTATATATTATTTATCCAGTATATTAATTTTCAGTTTTTTATTTTTTTCCTCTGCATACATTTATTTTTTTTCCATATACGTTGTTATGTATATTTTGTTTTTCTATATTTAGGGTTCCATAAAGAGCATAGAAATTAAAAAATAGACATTCAGTAGCTGTAGAATTGTTCTTGCTTCGCAAACACGTACAATTAGTTGGCTTATTTTTGTTGTTTTTATTTTTTATTACTTAGTATTTATAATTGTAATTGATTTTGCGTATTTTTCAGAATATCTGTGAAGTTTTCCTGTTTTAGGGTTTAGATATATAGTTTATGTATATATTGTATGTATATATTTTGGTGGTATATTGCAGTCAGCATCTGTTTTCGAGAAATATTTTCATCCATTATCTGTAAGTATGTATGTGTATGTTTTTCTTTATGTTAGTTTAATTATATTACATCCAATATGCGGAAAAAGTAAGCTTTATTGGATTGCTGCAATCACATTTAAAATTCCTATAGGGCTAGAAATAGTTCCTTAATTTAGTCCAAGTGAAATGTATACATTGTTGAAAATATTTTATAATGCATAAATATTGTGCGTAGAAAGAAGAAAATAAGAAAATAAATAGTACTTTTATATATAATGTAGTGTAAGTATGACATGCATGCAAAAAAGAAAAAAATATTTCCTTACAAACAGAAAATTATTTTCAGCGTAATTATTTTCTAATTTATAAAAAACGAAATTTATATATTTATTTATCTGAAAAAATAAATTCAATAAATTTGAAAATTATTTAATCATATTTAATATTTTTCTGATTAATTTTTAAATTTTTATTTCTTCAGTATAATGTTTATTTTTAAATATTTTGCTTTTAATATGAAACGGTAGTATAAATATGAACTACACGCAAAACTGGAAAATATTTTTGCAAAATAATTTTTTAATTCATATACAAAATATGAAATTTTTATATTTATTTTTCTGAAAAAAATAAAATAAATAAATTTAAAAATATTTAATTAAAAAAATTATTAATTAAATTAAAATAATATTATTTAAATAAAAAAAAAAAATATTAGTTAAATTAAATATTTTTCTGATTAATTTGTGAATTTTTATTTTTTCAGTGTACTAATTTTTAATATATACATATATATTTTCTAATTATAATTCTCTCAAAACTGAAAATATATTTACATTATAATTTTTCCTAACAAAAATAAGTAATTATTTTTTCAGTGTAATAATTTTCTAATTTATTCAAAAACTAATATAATATGTTAATAAAAAATATTTTTGAATTTATTTTTTGTTTTTTTTTTTGTAATAAAATTAACATATGAAATTTTTTTCGGTGTATTTGCTTCTACGTTCGACTGATGAGTTTAAAAATTAATTAATAGAGATTAAATATGAAAATATTGTTTCAGTGTAATCTCTTCTTAATTTTGTAAGTTCTTAGATTTGTAGTAGTAATCTTTCAGAAAAAAAAAATTTTATAAAAACTTATTTTTAATAAATATTATTTAATAAAATGTAAGCAAAAAGAAGAAAATGTTCGCTTAACACGTTCACAACAAAAAGTTTCGTGTTAAAAAAAATAAATTTTTTTCGAAGTAAATATTTAACAATTTACTGATATGCATTTTTACTTATATCAAAAATAAAGAAAAATAAATAGTTAAAAATTTTTTTCAGTGTAATTTGTTTGCAACATTTTTCCAACGCAGCAATCATCTAAAAATACAACGAAAATTGCTGTAAAACTTTATTTTTCAATTAAATAAACACATTAAATATTATTTAATTAAAAATATTATACCACTGGTAAATGTAAAAAAATAGAAAAACATATCATATTGATAAAAATTTTTTTTTAAAAGCAATTTATTAGTTTTTGTCTGTGTATTTTTTTCAATTTGCTTAAAAATATATGAATTTTATATATTTATTTAAATAAAAAATAAATCGAAACAAAAAAAAATTATTAAATTTTTTTTAATTATATATAAAAAAAAATTGTTTTCAGTGTAATTTTTCTAAATTTTTCATTATCATTAATCATTAAAAAACTACAATTAAAATTTGACAAAAACTCTGACTTGATAAAATTTAAGAAACTAATTAACATTTCCTTTTTTCGTTGAATTTTTTTCAGTGTAATTCCCATTCAAATTTGTAGTATTTCTGTATACAGCAGAGAATTACAACTTTTATTAGCTTTATTTCGGCTTTATCCATTCGTAAATGCTTTTAATTGCATTAAAGCAAGTTCTATTAATGCGTATATATGTAAGTACATACATACGTATGTAAGGTATGTAAGTATACATATATGTACATAATTGTATTTGGTCTTTATTAAGTTGTATTAGTGCTAAATGGGCATATTAAATAGGCAGAAAATTCACTAAATTGGTTGCTTACTAATCATATCGTATCTTATTAGTTAATATTTGTATGTACGTGTGTATATAGTCTGTACGTTAGTTGTGCTGATATATTGTTAGAAAATATTTGTATGGCTATAAGGTTTTATATATATAGATACCTAACAAAAATGTAGCTTCTGATAACTTTTGTGGGCATATTTCCAATCTATGCGCATAATCATTTGTAGGTATATTACATTTTAATCCGTAGTATGTGTAACTGTATGTATGTATTAGTGCTTTATTGTACTATAATATCGAATTAATATGTATGTATGTATGTTTGCGTGTAGGAGATTACTACACATTTATTAACTTGTGGTAATTTTATTAACAACTGCTATGTGTGTCCATTAAATCTAACATTGATTCTAATTTTAATTGGGTATACACAAACGAGTATCGCTATGTTTATGTTTATATGTATATTAGGTTGCACATTATTCCCCAAGTTGAAGTTTTTTGCAAACGCCATCTCAAGTTTCAGGTTTTGCTCTAAAAACAAGAATCCAACGTAAGGAAGAGCTTTTAGTTTCAATTTAAACCGTTGGAAATTATATTGCTTTTCTCATGTATTTTACAAGGGATTTTGGGATATTTGGCTTTCACTATAAGTTTCGTTTTTCTCCAAAGCAAATAAACTTACAATTTTGAAAAAGTGATATTTTAATAAAAAAAAATTTCCGACCTATAAAACAGGTCTGAAATATTTTTTTCATAGGAATATTCCTTTAAAGGTTATACATATGCTGTTAAAATTTTTACATCAAATGTACTTGCATTCATGCAAGTGATTCATACTCGTGCATTCTCTGTTACTCATACGAAATGGTGTACTGTATGAATACAGTACATTTGACATGTAACTTTAACAGCGCCATGGCATACTGTATGGGCAGAGAATGTAAAATGTAAATGTACTTTACATTCTCTGCTTTAACAGTGCCTTGGCATACTGTATGAATTCAAGACATTTGATATGTTAACAGCGCCTCGATATACAGCGTACAACTTTTAATAGAATGTTTTTATGAAAAATATATGCAAACATTTTTTATAGAGCGAAACATTTTTTAATAGAATATCAATTTTTCAAAATTGCTTTGTAGCTAAAAATTGCATTATAAATTATCAAAAAATCCCATGTAAAATATTTGATAAAAGTAAAATAACCTATGGATATGGATTAAATTGCAAATAAAGCGTTTGTTTATGTTGGAACCTTGTGTTTATAGCAAAAACTAAAACTTCGGGCGGCATTTGCAGGAAAAACAGCATCTTGTAAAGTAACAGACACCCTAATGTGTATATATACATATGTATGTATATACGAGTAAGTACGACCTTGTTCTATGTAAAGTAGTGGGTAAGTAGCTCTTTATTCGTTTCGTTATAATCGCTAGAAATATTTATGCAGCATATATGTATGTCTATATGTATTTGGCCAGGATGGAATTAGCACATGTACATATGTGCCAGGTTATTGGTATATAATATGTTTACTTACGCATAATTTTATTGTTCCCATAGTAAGCATTTAAGGGTGTATATCTTTATAAGAAATTTATTCCCAATAATGCATTTAATAAATAAACTCTAGTATTTGTGGCATTTTTATGTGATAGTTGAAAAATTTTATTGAAATTAAATTAATATAAATTAAAATAAATTAAAAAAAAATAAAATTAAAAATAACATTAAAACTTCAAGAAAAGTTAACTTAATTAAATATAATTAAAAATAATTAAACATAAAATGTATTTAGATTAATCTAATTAAAAAAAATTAAAAAAAGTTTTTTATGTTACTTAAACTTTATAAAACTCTGAAATTAAATTAAAAATAAAATAAAATAAAAAAAATTATAAAAAATAATTAAAATTAATAAAAAATAAAATCTAAATAAAATTAGTTGAAATTAGACAAAATTGATTTATGTTAATTAAATTTTATAAAACTCTGAAATAAAATTAAAAATAAAAATAAAATAAAATAAAATAAAAAAATTAAAATTAATAAAATTAAGTTAATTAAAGTAAACTCAATTAATTTAAAATAATTACTTTCACATTTGCAGTACTTCCTTCTGCTTTTAATTGACTTCTTTAAAACTCTCACAAGATTCACCAAAAATACCACAAATACCATAGCTCATTTTATGTCATGCGATATTTCTTTTTGTTTTGGTTAGTAAAATTTGTTTTTGACAATTATTTTGTTTGAGTTTTGTTTTCGTAGAAACATTAAAACGTTTTGAAAAATATACACATATATAAATATTCATTCATATAAGTAAGTATGTATATTATGTATTATAAATAGGCGGTGGCATTAGTTTTGGACTCGGTTTTCGTGTGTGTGTAAGCTTTCAGATATTTTCCAAAATATTTGTGTATCAAGATTTATTGAAAAAGTACATATAAAAAGCGCAGGATTGCTGGACAGTGTTTATTTAGAGAAAACTGTGATTTGCATAATTTGCATAGAACAAATATGAGTCAGCGGTCACAAAAAAAAGTTCTTAATAAAATTGCTGATTTGAGAAATTATGCTACTTAATGCTAAAATAAAGGGATGCGTGTCTCAGCTAGTCACTAATTTAAATATTTATCCTTTTATTATATACAAATGTTTAATATAAATGTATTTAAAACTTAAATTTTGCTATTAATTAATTTTATACTTAATTGTAGTTATTTGCCATTCACGTTTATTCATCGGATATTTTTGTAAATTATTCATGCGATAACGTTCGTTGCTTGCTGCTTGTGAGAAAAAAATATCGCATGCGATTTTTGTTTAGTTTTCTGCAATATTTTTTTGTTTTCAATTTTATTGCATGGCATCTGTAGTTTATACAAAGTTTTAAATAATTTTTCTATTTACTGTTAATTAAAATTTTGTTTAGGCTGCCATAAAGTTATAAAAAAATTATGTAGTAGCAGTTTTGTACGATTTTTTTTTAATTATTGATTAAAAATAATTTACATTTTCTTAACTAATACTTTTTAATTATTTTTTTTTCAAATAAATTTACACTTGCTTTTATAACGCAGCTAAATATTTTTTAAATTTTTTTTAACAAAATAAATTAATAATTAAATTAAATTAATTTGTTTTTTAATTTTTAGTAATATAAAATTTTTAAAATTAACGCTAAAATAATTTAGTAAACCTTCTTTAATTATATAAATTACTAATGTAATTTAATTAAATTTTTTTTAATTTTTCTAATTTAAATTTTTTATATTCAACGAAATAAACTTTTTCTATATTTTTTCCAATTATTTGAATTTTTAATTAAACTTTTTTAATTTTTGTAATTAAATTTTTTATAATTAACGAAAAAAAATGTTCTGAGTTTTTAAATTAATTTGCCTATTTTTTAATTTTTCGTAATTTAAATTTTTTTTATTCAACGAAGTAAAATTTTGCTACAAGTATTTTAAATTGCTAATTTAATTAGATTTAACTTTATTTTTATTCTCAGGTAATTTTAAATATTTTGTGTTCAACGAAGCAAATTTTTTCTAAATTTTAAAATAAAAATTGAATTTTTGCTTTAAAAAATAAGTTTTTTCTATTTTTTTTTTTTTAAATTAACAGTTAAATAGAATTTAACTTTTCTTTAAATTTTCAAAATTTAACATTTTTTATATTCAACGAAGTAAATTTTTATTAAATTTACCTTTTTTATTTTTTTTTTAATTTTTACATTCAGCGAAATATTTTTTTTCTAATTTTTAAGGTAATATAAAAAAAAATTAATTAATTTTTTTAAATTTTTTAAATTAATTTTTTTTTAATCAACGAAATAAATTTGTATAAGTTTTTTTCTAAATTAATCATATAATTTAATTAATTTTTTTTTTAATTTTTTGTAAGTTCAATTTTTTTATGTTCATCGATTTAAATTTTTTCTAATTTTTAAATTAATAAATTAATATTTTTTAATTCTTCGTAGTTTTCAATTTTTACATTTAGCGAAACAAATTTTTTCTAATTTTTTAAATTAATAATTTGATTTAATTTAACTATTTATTTTTAATTTCACGCAATTTAATTTATATTCATCGAAATAAATTTTTACTAATTTTCTAAATTATTAATTTAATTAAATTTAATTTTTTGCATAATTTTAACTTTCTATACTTATTTTTAATTATTTTCAGTTTACTTTCTATATCTTTGTGGCTTTAAATTAGTTTTAGTGCCTAGTTGCTAAAGTATGTAGCTCTTGTCTTAACAACATTTCCCTTTAGGTAATTTAAAATTGTATGCTCGTATATTTTTTAATTATTCTATATTATTTTTTCTTATTTTCAATATATTTCAATACTAAATTTGTATTTTACAACTATTTCTGCAAGTTTCTTAATTTTCTGGTTTCGTTAAGTTTTACTTCGAATTGACATTAGGATCGCAATTTCCTCGCCAAGGAGGAAAAGTAAATACGCTTCGTACAACATTTCATCTACACGCATAGATACACTATGCTGCATATATGTACTCATTTATATATATGTGCATATATGCAAATAACAATCGTATAATATATTTCTACAACTTTTTTTCATTACAAAAATTTCAAAAAAAATTACATATATACATAATATTATGTGTATAGGTATGTATCTAAAAAGCTGCTAAAATTATTTATACTTTTTTTTTAAATTTTGCTAAAGTTCGTTAAAAAGCTTTAATTTGCTACGGAGCTTAGTGTGTTGGGTGCTTGTACATACGTGTGTATATATGTATGTATGTGTGATAGTTTTATTATATTTTTATAAGTTTATGTATTAATTTGTAGAACTACATTTGTATGTGTCTTTTACTATTTTTAATTTTTTTACTTCTAGACACATACACATGTCTAAGCATGTATGTGTGTATTTTCGTTTCATTTCGCTGTTTGGCTTGTTGCGCAAATGCTTTAAATTTTTTGTTTCAAATATGTCTATAATTATAGTGTATAATTTATAAATTAATTTTTTCAAATTATTTTATTTAATTTTTTTAATCATCAATTATATGATTTTAATTTTTTTTAATTAATTAAAATAATTTTTTTTTTCAAATTATTTAATTTAATTTTTTAAATTATTTTATTTAACTTTTTAATAATAATTTAAATGAATTAATTTTTTTTTTAATTAATTAAGTTAATTTTTTCAAATTATTTTAATTTTTATTTAATTTTTTTAAATTAATTAAATTAATTTTTTTTCCAAATGATTTAATTAAATTTTTTAAATTATTTTATTTAATTTTTTAATAATAATTTAGATAGTTTAATTTTTTTTAATTAATTGAATTAATTAGATTAATTTTTTCAAATTATTTAATTTTTTTTTTAAATTTTATTAATAATAATTGAAATTTTTTTTAGATTTTTACATATAAAGTGTGCCTATAACAATTTAGTTTTGCATTTTGGTGTGCGAAAAACCAAAACTAAATTGCTTTCTAAACTAATATTTTTATTTTTAAATATTTTTTTTTTTTTTTTGGTTTTGATAAAATAAGTTTTCCCTTACATTTCCAAGTACGCTAGCCAAACCAAAATTGGCTTAATATATTTCTACATATATTTTTGCTATAAATATACATTTAGTAGTCACTTAAATATAGGAAATTTAGTTTCTTTTATTTATTGTTTGGTTTTTGTTGTTTTTTTTAACATTTGTAATAAAAAATTTCCCTAAATTTTCGCAAATCGATTTCATTGTTACTTTTATTCACTTTTTTGCATTTTTATATACATTGACAAGTATATGTGTATGCATGTATCTATGTATATAGTTTATGCATGAGCACTTACGTATTTACATATACATTGATTATGCTTATGTGGCTATGCTACACACATTTAGAAGCATAGTTATGGGCGCTGGCGAAAAGCTGAGCTATTTTTCATGCAAGAACCTTGGGTGTTTGGAATTGTTATATTATTTTCTTTTTTTCTCTTATTTTATTATTTATTATTTATTTTGTATTATTTTTTTTATTTCGTATTTTTTTTGTTACATTATTTTTTATTATCTTTTTCTGTTATATATAATATTAAATATTTTTAGTAGTTTTGTTTACTTATATGTATTTCTCAGTGGATGCCTTTCTATAATTTGTTTCTTTGTTTATTTCCAAAAAATGTATTTTTTAAAACTTTTAATTCAATTTTCTTCTTTGTTGTTGTGATAAATTTGTAAACACCATATGTATCGCACTAAAAAAATCAAAAAAATTATTTATGGATACAAAATTGTTAGTTTTCTAAAACAATTTTACGAACAAATAATTAAAAATAAAATAAATTTCGTTAAAAAAGTTTTTTACGAACTAAAATAAAAAGAAATTAAATTAAATTAAATTATAAATTTTTTTTTAACCTTAAAATCATATTTTTTAATAAAAAAAGTTTTAAATAAAATAAATAAAAAAAAAAAATTCAAAATAAAAAATAAATTTCTTAACATTCATTTGTGTTTTTTGCACCCTTTTCTCGTGAATATTTGCATATCTTCGTGTTGTGGCTCTCCTCCGGTTAGTGTGCGTTATGTACTTTTTTTTAACTCTCTCACTTTGTAACCTTATCTCCCTCAAATAAATGTAAATAAACAACATATTATTTATTACTTGTTACTGAATATTTTTACTTGCAAATATTGATAAATATTTATTACGCTCCTAAAAGTATGCAAAAAACTGTTTTGAAATGTAACGTATAATGAAGGAGAACAACCCTGCAGGAAAAAAAAAGATGTGAAGAATAATGTATATGTTAAATACACACACGCCATAAGTGCTGAATAACATTTTATGGCCCCTTACTGGAAAATTGTGGAAGCTGTTTGAAAAGAGAAAATTGATAAGATGAATGTTTTGGGCGACAAAGACTTGTGTGGTGTTATTTAAACAATTTAAATTTTTATAAAAACGATATAAACCTGTAAACTCAAATTATATTTTTTAAAATATTTTTTTATTTTCAATAACAATTAAATTTATGGAAATTTTAGAGTTAAAAATAATATTAAAAAACTTAAATTACAAAAAATTAAAAAAAAAAATTATGAAAAAAAATAAATAAAATAAATAAATTTCTTTTTTATATAATTTAAAACTTTATAAAACCAATATAAACTTATAAGTTAAAATGCCATTTTTTTTTAATTTTTTATTTTAAAAACTAAATTAATTAGAAAATAATTAAAAGTTTATCTTATTTAATATTAAAAATTAATTTTAAAAAGTAAAAAAAAACAAAAAAATTGAAAATCTCAAAAAAAAAAAAAAATAAAAAAAAATTATTTTTTAACATATTTTTATTTGCCATACTAAATTAATTACAAATCCGTTAAAAGTATTATTATTTAATCTTAAAAAACAATTTAAAAATATATAAAAAAGTAGCAACAAATTCAAAAATTTCAAAATATTAAAAAACAAATCCAAATTTTTTTTATGTAATTTAAAATTTTTTAAAACCATTATAAGCTTATAAGCTAAAATTTTATTTTTGAATTATTTTTTTATTTTCAGAACTAAATTAACTACAAAACAATTGTTAGCTTTTTAAATCAATATTCAAAATTATTTAAAAAAAATAAGAAATGTGCAAATTTTTGTTTTTTAAATAAAAAAAATCAAAAATTTTAATTTTTTAAATGAAAAAAAAAATCAAAAATTTAATTTTTTTAAATTAAAAAACAAAAATCGAAAATTTAATTTTTTTAAATTAAAAAAAAAATCAAAAATTTTATTTTTTAAATTTTTGTTTATTTTCTTTACTAAATTAATAAGAAAACTATTAAAATTTTTTTTATTTAATCAGAGAAAACAATTTAAAAAACTAAAACAAAATGAGCAAAAAAAATTAAAAAATTTAAAAACAATTTAAACGAACTTTTTCATTATATTTTTTTGCTGTTAACTGTAATTTCTATCGCATTTGCTACTGGGTATGCAAAGGCTGTTATACATACAAACACACTAACACACTTATCATAAATTGAACCATTTCTACATATGTAGCTATGCAACTCACTCTCCACTTGAGTGCACACTTCTGAATATTTCACGAGATGCTACGCTTTGATTGAAGCATGAGTATATGTAAATGTATGTGTGTATATGAGTAGCTGCAAATGTAACCGTAAAATCCGCAACTTAGGCATCAAATCTGAGAATATTTTACTGTATACCACATATATACGAGTTTGTATGTGTGTGCCATGCATTTGTGTGCATGTCAACAAATAAATTGCCAGATTTGATTGGCATTGCGGCGAGTGCACATATTTCACAGCACTCCAATTGTCTGTTGCAATACGTCGTGGTTGCCTAACAAACTGGCACTTGCAAGGAATTTCAGCAGAATTCACCAAAAATATTTGTTGCACAGAGATTTGCAGTGTGTAAGTGCAGGTGGTAAATTGAAAGACAACTGTATTGGTGTGTGTATTTCAATTACTCAAACGGTGTCTCTGTGGTTTGCTCTGTGCTAGTCCGACACGGATCAGTTGTTTAAGGATATTCCAATTTACATATGCAGGTAATAGGAGTCTCATTGTTGTCTGTACATGGATAACAAGAACTAAGACTTGTGGTTGGCTATACGTTGGGTTCCGCATGTGTGTGTGTGTGTAAATTGTGGCAAACTACTGAGTATTTCTAAATTTTGGTGAAAAAGCTTTGAGCACGCTTTCATTTATTTTGATAAGTTTACTTCGATGAAATCTATGCGGAAATATTGTAACTTGGAAATGTGAGTTTTGGCAAGCTGAAATGAATATTCGATAAGTGCGGCAAATTGTTGGCGTCTGCAGGGCAGTGGCAGTATGTGTGAAAAATTGTTGTGATTTTAAAGCATGTAAAGGTATGAAGAACTCAGCATCTAAACTCAATAAATAGAAATCGTATGTAATAAAATATTAGTCAGTTGTAAGGTTATTTTTTGAAGCCGGTCGACCTTCCTAAACAACCACCTTTCACACTATGGGCTCTTGAAAAGTTCCAAGAAGATCCGATGTTTTCGAGCTAAATTTTGTTCAGCGATGAGGCCCATTTCTGACCCAATGGGTATGTAAACAAGCAAAACTGCCGCATTTGGGACGAAGACCAACCTAAAGAGATTCAAGAGCTGCCATTTCATCCAGAAAAAACAACGGTTTCATTTGAATTACGGGCCGTTGGAATCAGTGGTTCATATTTCTTCAAAAATGATGCTGTTGTCAACGTAACCGTCAATGGCGATCGTTGTCGCGCCATGATAACCAACTATTTAATGACTGAAATAGGAGCTCGTAATCTCGGCGACATTTGGTTTCATCAACCTCCGTAGGTCACTTCCCACACATCGCAACAACCAATGGATTTATTGAGAGAACACTTCGGTGAGCATATTCACATTTAGGGCCGGTCAATTGGCCACCAAGATCGTCTAATTTCACACTGTTAGACTTTTTTCTGTGGGAATATGAAAAGTCTAAAGTCTGTGTTGATTCAGACCTTGGAGCAAAACATTACGCGTGTCATTCGCCAGTTACCAGTAGAAATGCTCGAAGGAGTCATCGAAAATTGGACTCAACGGTTGGAATATCTAAGACGTAGCCGCGGCCAACATTTGAAAGACATAATTTTCCAAAAATAAATGCCATAGAATGTTCTTTCGAAGGATAATAAACATTTCCCATTGAATTTGAAATTTCTATATTTTTTCTTTAATGAAGTGGGGAATCTCGAAATGGACCACCTTTTATCAAAAAGTTTCGAAGGCCTCAATAAACTGGAAAACGGAATAATTATTGTATTAGGTTACAAAACGTGCTTATTCGTTCTTGGACTAGCAAAATTTGTTTTTGGTTTAGGACGAAAAACTGTTATATCAAAGGTATGCAGAGTTATATACAGAATATAAAAAACTTGTTTGATTTTCCGATAGTGTTTCTCTCAGTCAGCACTCAAGCAAATTTAAATATATAAAAGTTTTGAGATAAACGCGTTTGAATGTAAATTGGTGAAGCTGATTGCTTGGCTTGAACTGCTTGTACACTTTAGAAGGCTGTAAATCAAAAACTGTTTCAGATAACGTTTTAAAATTATGGTATATTATTTTCAAAAGTATAACTTTGAAAAAAAACGAAAATTTTAAAAACCATTTTTTTTTTTTTTCAAATTTCACGCTTTTAAACCAATTACACTGTTTTCTAACTAAATTAGAGTTTTTGAAATACTGAAAAACAAATTTTCAAATTCATAAAATATTTTGGAATTAAAAAAAAAATTAAAAAAAAAATTAATTTTTAAAAACAAAAAAAGAAGATTTGAAATTAAAAAAATTGATTTAAAAATTTTTTGAAATTAAAAAAAATTTAAATCAAATAATTTGAAATTAAAAAATTTGAGAAATTAATAAACATTTTAAATTAAAAAAATTTGAAATTAAAAAAAAATTTAGAAATTAAAAATCATTTTGAAATAAAAAAAAATTATAATTAAAAAATAATTTTAAATTTAGAAAATTTTGAAATTAAAAATATTTTTAAATTAAAAAAATTTTAGAAATTAAAAAAAATTTAAATTGAAAAAATTTAAATTAAAAATATTTAGAAATTGTGATAAAATTTTAAAATTAAAAATATTTTTAAATTAAAAAAAACTTAGAAATTAAAAAAAAAAATTAAATAAAAAAAATTGAAATTAAAAAAACATTTAGAAATTAAAAAAAAAAATTGAAATTAAAAAAATTAAAATTTAAAAAATTTTTAAATTAAAAAAAATTGAGGTATAAAAAAATTTTAGAAATGAAAAAAATTTAAATTAAATAATATTTTTAACTAGAAAAAAATGTAATTAAAAAATTAAATTAAAAAAATTTCAAATTTAAACAATTGAGATAAAAAAAAATTAAATTAACTATTAAAATTTTTTGTAAATATAAAAGTCAACATAATAGAGATTGTTTTGTAATACAAAATGTAATTAACTTTAGTTTTAATTATTTCAAGTACTATAGTAAACCGTCTACTTCATACTTACCTCTCAACACAACCATTTCTATCTAAACATACATATTTATACCACATATAAATAAATACGAGTACCAGCTAAACAAATACATAGCTCAACAGTCTGAACGAAAACAAATAACCAGTATTTTAGCTAAAAGTGAGGTTATGTTTAGCAGCGGTTACTATGCTCTACCTACTCTCCCTACTTTTCTTAATTAAACTCAATACATTTCTAAAGTTTTGCATTTGTTCTAACTGTTGTTGTTGTTTCCTTAGTGGTCAATGTTGTGCTTTTGGTTGTTGTTATTACTGTTGTTTGCGCTATATTTCTGCAATGACTGTAGTTGTAGTTGTTGCGGGGTTTTTAGTTAAGTTCTTGTTGTTCTTGTACGTACATTGTTGTTGTTATTGTTTTGCATGTTTATGAGGGTAATCAGGTAGGGACTATCAACTAATTGTTAGTTGTTGGAGTTGTGGAGATTGACTGCTGGGGTGATTGATTAGTTTTTGAATTCGATTTCCTTCGAATTTGTTGTATTGTTGTTATTGTTATTATTGTTGATTTGGTTGTGATTATCTGCTTGTAAGATATAGGGAAATGCATATCGGTTTACAACTAACATATGTATGTGTGCAGGATTACCCAGCGGGTAATTGTTTCGTAGTTATTTCGAGAACCGCGCTCATATTCGAGTCTCGAAGCAGAATAATCGCTTGTTTCGCTATTAAAATGGAAAATTTGAACATGGTATAAGAAATTGGATCTAGCGCGAGTACGACATGGTATTTCTATTTCTCAGAAGTAGGAAATATTTTCAGTTTGAGGTTAGGCACGAGTTTTTCTTTTTGGAATGTTCAAGAAATGCTAAAATGTGGCAGTTGAATACAAGTGTGTGTATCATAATTTCACTAAAAATTCCACTAAATAAAATATGTCAAATTGAAGTTATGTATTCATTTATAACCTTGTTTGAATTCATCCAAGTAAGAGATAACATAATGCGATAAATATCAGTTATTGCTTTGATTAATTTAAAAAAAAAATCTTGCTGAATATAAGCCTTTTAGTTAAAAAATTAAGTAAATTTGAAGATATTAAATTTTTTTTATAGAAAATAGTTTTGAAAAAATTGAGCCAAATTGCTAAATATCATGTTGATCTTGCCTAAAAATGCTTCAAAGGCCTCAATAATCTGTAACATTGAAGTATTAGGCCGCAATATGACTATCAAATATTTCTACAGGCGCTTGAGAGGAAAACTAATTTTGAGGTTATGTTAAACTTTTTTTCAAAAATTTATGTTAAAATCTTCGTTCGCGTTGAAGTAGAAAAATAATTTTAAGGTTCTGTTAATCTTTTCATCCTTTTTTTCAAAATTTATTTTAATAGATTGCGTTTCAGAAGAAGAAGATTTTTGAGGTTATGTTGAAGTTCATTTTTCAAAGTTATGTTAAAACTTTCGCATACGTTTGAGATGAAAAAAACATTTGAGGTTATGTAGAACTTATAATTTTTTTTCCAAAATGTATGTTTAAAGTTTGATAAAAAAAAAATTATTTTGATATTACGTTGAACTTTTTTTTTAAATGTATTTAAAAATCTTGAAACAAATTTTGTTAGAGGTTATGCTGAACTTCTAATTTTATTTTCAGAATTTATGTTAAAATCTTCGAAATATTCTTTGCAAAAAACAGTAATTTTGAGGTTAAGTTGAACTGAATTTTTTTTTATTTATTTTAAAATGTTCGAATACGTTTGAGAAAAAAGTAGTTTTAAGGTTAAAAATTGAGGTTAAGTTGCATTTTTATTTATTTCTTATTTATTTTAAAATCTTCGAAGAAAAATATATGAGAAAAAAATATATATTTGAGGTTATGTTGAACTTTTAATTTTTTTTTTAATTTATGTTCGAATATGTTTTTGCGAAGAAAAATAAATTTGAGGTTAAATTGAACTTTTAATTTTAAATTTCAAATCCTAATTTAAAATTTTGAGAAAAAAATATTTTGAGGTTATGTTGAATTTTTTTTCGAAACTTATGCTGAAATCTGCCTATGCGTTTGAAACCGACTTGAGAATGGGTTTTTTTTGAAAATTTTCGAAATTTAGAAACCTAGACATTTGCGAAAAAACTTACTAAATAAAGTTTCTCAAACTACCAACTTGTAAAATATGAAGCAAATTTTGAGGATTCTACGAATTTTCAATATCCTGCGAAATGTTGGGTTATGTTACATGGGTATGCTTCGCGGCTTGAATGCTTGTGCTGTTGTAGCTGTTACTGTTACTACTTTTGTTGTTGTTACTGTTACTATTATTGTTGTTGTTACTGTTACTACTTTTGTTGTTGTTACTGTTACTATTGTTGTTGTTGTTGTGATTGCAGTTACTGTTGTTGCTGTATGTTGTTATGGGCTGTGAAACGAAAAATGTCGGGGGCATGGTAATGGCAACTAACTGTGCATTTATTGTTGTAATTTGTTGCTGTTGTTATTGTTGTTGTTGTACTTGTGCTGCATGAATTGTCGCCTGCTGCCAAAAAACTTATGTTCTGTTGTTGTTGTTGTGCTTGTAACTGTTACTGTTGTTGTTGTTATTGGTAATTGTTGTTGTAAGTGATGTTTTCTGAATATATACATATGTATAGGCATACATATATGTACATATATCTGCGGGTGGTTAGAGGTGACAATGCAGTAAGAAAAGAAAAGAAACAGAAATTCCACTTTTTTTCGAAATAAAACAAACGGATTTTTGTTGTTTTTTTTGGTGTATAAGTATAGTTTAAAGTTTATTGATCAAGATTTTCAAATTCTCATGCTTTGAGGGTATAATTTTCTGTTTGTTTGTTTGGTTTTGTTTTAGTTTTTGCTTATCTTTGCTTATGTATCAATGCATATTACACATACTTTTAGGCGCAATAGGGAGGGGGTGGTTGGGTTAGGAATGGGTTTAGTGTTGCTAAATGATTCGAGTATTGTGTGTGTATGTGTTTGTTTGCGGCTTTGCTGTTTAATCGCTTTCTGTTTTGTGTTTATGCTGGTTTTGGGGCGTTATGCTGCCATTTGAGGTTATGTTTATAGTGGGTATGTGGTTTTTGGGGATTATTGTGTGTTGGCGGTTGACATGTTTTTTTACTTTTTTCAGTAAGTAAGTTTTCAATACTTGTTTACTTAAATGTAATTGTGAGCTACTACTTTTTCAAGTATTTTTTTAATAATAATATTATTTTATTTTTCAAATATATGCTGTTAATGTCTTGCATGGTTGTTGTATTTGTTTTGCAGTTGTTTTTTTGGTTTCTTTGTTTAGTTTTGTTTTTGTTTGCATTGTTGCTGTTTTCTTGCACTACAATTTCTTGGCGTTTCTTTCATTTAGCAAGCTTCGCTGTATATTTTGTTTATTTTATTGTTTTTGTTTTTGTTTGCATATTATTTATATATATATATATATATATATTTATTTTTGTATTTGTTTTTGTTTTTTGTTTGCGTTTATGGTTTATCAATCTGTGGCTGTTTTTTGTGGTCTTCGCATTACTCTTTGCTTGACTGAATTTTTTTGTTGTTTTTTTCGGTATTCTTTTGTGTGTTCTAATTCTTTACAACATTTAGTACTAATAATTTTAACAAATTTAATTTTTTTAATTAATTTAATTTTGTGTGTAACTGTGTAGTATGTGTGTGTGTTTCTATATTTGTGTCAAGTGCCGTATTCTTGTCTTTGTTGTTGTTTTTAAATTTTTCTTTCAACTGTGTGCTTATGTTGTTTTTGTTTTATAACGCATTTATGCATTTAGCCGTTAAGCCTGGCTTTAACTTGTGTTGCTGTTGTTGTTGTTGCATTTTTTCTACAACAACGCTACCAAAGCAATGGCTACGTCTAGCCTTCATTTGGCTTGTGTAACATGTATTTTTAATTGCATTTACAAATGTTTGTATGTATGTATGTATGCATTTCTGTTATGCCTGTATCTTTAGCTATGCTATGTATGTTTATGTGTATTTCTCTGTGTTGCTAATAATTATATGCTATCATATAATAATATATGAATTATGAAACATTCATTCAAATACCGTTTCACTTCTTTGACCTTGAAATTTGGCCTTTCTGCAGGCTGTGTATATGTTTGTTAGCGACAAGGAGTCACATGTATATATGTTTGTATGTATGTCTATATGAATACTTGAATTAGGAAAATCAGTTATGAAAGCTTATGTTATGTATATATGTATGTATATAATATACGCATGCGTATATATATATATGTATTAGTAAATCGTTAAATATGTTTTCTTTTAATTGTATGATTATGGTTATGTGAATATGTGTTATACTTGTATATACCTACATATGTATGTATTGTATTGGTGTATGTACCGAATACCATGTATTTTTTGGGAATTTTTTCTTACTACACTGATCTTACTCACTAAACTATGTATGTATTTATGTGTTTATGTATGTATGTGAGTATATAAATGTGTGTATGTAAGTATATATGTAAGTATATAAGTATGTATGTAAGTATATAAATGTGTTTAAGTATGTAATAGTGTTTTTATGTAAGCATGTTTATATATATGTGTTAGTTAAAAATAATAATTATGTATGTAAGTATGAATGTGTTTAAGTATGTATGTATGTATGTATGTATTTAAATAAATATTTTCAGTATGCAATTTACAAAAGTGTTCGTGTTGTTGTATATTTAATAGCTTTAATATTTGGAATTTTAAATATTTCATTAACAAAAATTATATTGTAGTAATAAAAATGTTGCAACTCTTGAAAAAGATCAAAAAGTAAGAATAAAATAATTTTAATAGATTCTTTTATTAATGATTTACAATTTTAACATATTTAAATAAACACAAGAAACACCTTACAGCTCAAAACAGTCAGAAATCAGGCGTCAGCAACATGTTCCGCAACATTTTCGGATTTTTTAATTAATTGTGCATTATTCTAAAATAATAAAATAACATAAAAAATACTTTAGTGCTCAAAAACAGCAAGAAATTAAACATTTTAAAAAATTATGTACCCAGCAACATGTTTCGCAACATTTTCAGAATTTTTAAGTAATTGTAAAATATTATAAAAAACTTTACAGCACAAAAAGAGTCTGAAATAAACGTTTCGAAAACACTATGTATACAGCAACATGTGCCACAACATGTTTCGCAATATTTTCGGAATTTTTAATTTTATCAATTGAGTACAGTGTTAAATTTCTTCAACAGACGAAAAATGGGTTACAGCTAAAAATCACATGAAATCATGCGTTTTATTTCATTATTATGTTCCCATCAACATGTTTCGCAACATTTTTGTTGCTAAAGAATGACATGTAATGATACTGCGTAAGTTACAACACTAGGCTGACTGTGAAAACAGTAAGAAACCAAGCGTTGTTAAGAAACTATGTACCCAGCAACATGTTTCGCAACATTTTTGTTGCTGAAGAATGACATGTAATGATATTGCGTAAGTTACAACACTAGGCTGACTGTGAAAACAGTAAGAAACCAAGCGTTGTTAAGAAACTATGTACCCAGCAACATGTTTCGCAACATTTTTGTTGCTAAAGAATGACAGAGAAGTTGAATAATGGCGCTTCAGCTCAGTAAAGTGATACAAATATTCAAATTACTACGAATAAATGTTTAGCAACATTTGTGAAACATTGGCAACACGTTGTCAACATTTGATAAAATTTATAATATAGATGTGTCAACCAAAAACCATCAATTTGAGATGAAAATTTGATTATAATACAAATGCTACTGAAGAAAGATCGATTGCCAACATGTTTACATTATTTACTCTGCTGATTGTTCACACCAACGGAAGTGTAAAAAGTTTGTAAGCAAATTTTGAATATGAGCAACTTTTTAAAATTAGCAATAAATTGCCAAATTGGATTATCAACATTGTTGCTAGCCAGAATTATTTTATTGCAATATTATCTGGTATTTCAATAAAAAATTGACAATATTTGACAAAAAATGATGCAAGAGTAGTGAAATATTGAAAGTTTGTTTTAAAAATTGCGCAATATTTTTTACGCAACATGTCATCGACTTCAATATAAAAATATCTATTGGTTCATACATATTCATCACAAATATGTATGTGTTCGGAAAAGATCTTCAGCCATCAGTAAAGAAAATGCCGAAATGTGTCATTGAAATATTGTGCAATATATTTCAACAACATGTTGCTATACTTAATACGTATATTTTTTTAAGAATTCTATCGTTTTTCCCAATCATTATTAATTTTCTCAGCAAAATATTGTGCAATATTTTTTCTGCAACATAGCAAATAGTTTAAAGATAGCAAATAGTTTAAAGAAATTTTTTTCTGCTTATTTATTATTTTATTTTTCGCAAAAAAATTTTCAAAGCGCTTCAGCAACATGTTGCTAGCTTCATAAAAAAATCAAACAAACAATGCTACAAAAATTAGTTATTTGTTTCATTGGCAACTTAAATTCTCAAAGAGTTGCAAATTCGCCCAAAATCATTGTACATATACGTAATACACATATGTATGTATATATGTATATATATTTATCAATAAAACCTTTAATTATTTATTACACTTAACATACGCTCACACGAATTGAATTCTTTCAATGCATTTGAAGTAATTATCACCAGTTAGTTACGATTATGCCATTTGAACCTCCGTACTATCGGCAGTTCATATATGCAATAGTAGTTTATTGTGTTTATAAACATGTGCGATGTGATGTTGTGATGTTATGACGTTTCAATGTATAATCGTGTATGTTGTTGTTGTTATGTAGCAAGTATATTTGTTACTTAGTTTGTGTTTTCCACGTGTTTTGTTCATGATAGCGTTCATAAAGCGTTGGTGCTGTACGAATTGCTATCAATAGATCACATGATAATCATGTGATATTTTGCTTGCACTCGCATGCGCCTGCAATTTCTTTGTATTTGCTGCTGTCAGCACGTGTATTATGGTGTTTGTATGCTAAAGTACATTTTTTATGTTTGTTGTTGTTGTTGTTGTGCTGCATGTTGCTCCAATGTTGTTGTTCATGTGATGTGCCAGTGTGTGATTTGATTTTGTCTGCATGTGCAAGTGTAATGCGTAAAAGTATAATAAAAGAGTTTTGTAGATACGAATATAACAGCAACAGTTGCGCATGTGTGTGTGTGTGGGTGTGTGCTTATGTGTCGTTGTTTTTGTTGTTGTTGTTGTATCATGGTGGTTTTGTTGTGTAGCACGCGGTATCGGTGTGTAGGCGCTTTCCAAGTGTTAATTTGTTGCATTTTGCATGTTTCCTCAGTGTTGTTGTTGTATTTTTGTTGTTTTGTTGTCTTTTTGTGTGTATTTTCTGCATACTTTGAGTTTATTAAGTGTTTTCGTTTTATTTTATTTTAATTTTTTTTGCTTTTATCTTTTGGCTTGGCATACAATTGACACGCTACAATATTTCTAGTCTGTTTCTTATGTTTTTGCAGTTTCACTTTTTTGTGTGTGCATGTGTGTCTGTTTGTGCTGTTCAGTGTCTTGTCTTGTGTTGAAAGTGTTTTTTTTTTAGTTTTTCAACTACAACTACATACATACATATACATATAATATAGTATATAAGTAATAATTGGTAAAAGTATTTACTTGCTGTTGCCTCGCTCTCTTAAAGTCGCCTCAGCTATTAAATACATACATATATTTAATTATTTGACTGCCTTTAAACCACCTAAAGCTATGCATAAAAGTTGCTAGATTCAATAATTTATTTTATAAATATTTTTTTTTTAGTTTTTTTTTTTCAATATTCCCTTTTACAATTGCGCATGCGCCACCCTATTACTAGGCGTATTTCTTATGTTTCAGTGTAATGGCTTATTTTTTATGCTCTACTTCGTGTGTTCTCGCAATAAGTGCTCGTCGTCTTTGTCCTACAATGTTTTACGATTTTGCTTATGTGACTTATTTTTGTTGTTATTGTGTGCGTGGCGCATGCATTCCTATACAGATCGGTGTACGCAGTTGCTTCGCATTGGATTTACAGTCAACAGGACTGTGTTTTACTGTTAGAAAAATAATGAAAAAAAATATAATAAAAATAAAAATTAAATAAAAAAAAATTAAAATTAAAAAAAATTGAAAAATTAAAATTTTAAAAATTAAAAAAAAAAAAATTAGAAAAATTACAATTAAAAAAAAAAATTTGAAAAAATTTAAAAAAATTTTGGAAAAATTAAAAAAAATATATTTGTAAAATTAAAATTAAGAAAATTTTAAATAAAAAAATTTAAAATTAAAAAAATTTAAAATTAAAAAAATTTAAAATTAAAAAAAAATAAGAACGAAAAAAAAATTGTATAGCTAATACTGTCTTACGTTTATGTTTTTGCTTAATAAAATTTTCTAACTAAAATATTTCGTGCAAAATCTAGTTTTTTTTTCTTAAAAGCGCCTGCTTTTGCTCAAATTATTATAAACTAGCATAATACTGCACAATATTTACTTGTGTCTTTATACATACATATAAATATACGTACATATACATATATATGTATATTTATACCTATATTCATAAATTAATAACAGCTTAAAAACCCTATATTTAGCAGCAAAATAACAGATTTACTTAAAAAATATGCTAAATTATCATATATAAAAATTATTATTGCACAATATATGAATACTTAAAACTGTAAAAAAAATTAAAAAATACGAAAAATTCAACACCTTAAAAACATTCCTTTTTTTCTGCGAAAAAAAAATTTTTTTTAGGTATAAAAATGTATTTGAAATTTGTCGCCGTTTTGGAATATGTAAAATTCTTAGTATAAAGGTATGTGTCTCTGCTAAATTCTTGCTAAAATTATACGACATAAAAAGTATGAGAAACTTTCCTTTAAGTTTTCGAAACTTTTTTCAAAATATTTAAAACCAATTTCGCTGTATTCAACATATTCGAATATGAAGAAATTTTAAAATGAAAAAATTGTTTATTAGTTTTTCATCTACAACTTCGAAAAAGGAAAATTTTTGGTATAATAGTATGTGCCTCTAGCTAAAATTATTCGACATAAAAGATATGAGAAACTTGCTTTTGAGTTTTCGAACATTTTAAAAAATGTCGCCCCATTCGAATATGTGAAATTTTATATTAGGGTACGTGTCTTTGCTAAATGCTTAGTAAAAATATGTACATGAAACATACATTTTAACTACAAATTTTTGCTCATCTCTTCGAGGTGCTCAAACTGTTAAATATTGAACAAAAAAATTTTTGGAAGTTTTGTTTGAGTCTTTGATATATTTATAGCATTTTAAAGAAAAGTGAAGAACAGTCTTTATTAAGATATAACATACAGTGTGCATTTTAAAGAAATTGAAGTACGTACTTCATCAAGACATAACATACGAGTAAATATTTGAAAATATCTTTCAAATATTCGAACATTTCTTAAAATATTTTCAAAAATTAAAAAAGATATGCAATTTTCTATTGCTGAGATATGTATGTATTATTACAGTTTAGCAAAAATTTGATATTAAATTTACTATAACTCTTTTACACCATATTTTTGTACTTACAAAAATCGAGCAAAATGTAGCTCTGGAAGCGATAGTATTAATAATATATTAATATTTTGCAAAACTACGCTCAAAACTACGAAAGAACTTTTTTACACCGCCAGACAAATGTATGCCACATACTCTTTAATTAATGGATTTTGCATACTTTTAGGCTGAATTGTAAAAAGTAAACTACTATTACTTGATTTGAATGATATGTCTGCTATAGTGAGAGTGAATGAGCAAACTGGAGTATTATGTCTTCGCAATGCATACGTAACCTCTAAATATAAATAATAAAAATATAGTTATCGTCACCTGAAATGCAAAATAACGTATCATCAAAAAATTCGAAATTGAGTGTCTTATTGATTACGCTTCACTACTTCAAATCATATACATAATATTAAATATGTTCAACATTTTCTGGTTCTGCGGTCATATATAAACCAGTTTTAACCAATATTAATATTTTGTTTCACTCATGTTCCATTTTATTCCGTGTTTCATTCATGCCACTGTAAATTTCTGAAAATGTTGTTACGTTAATTTGCATTTCAGGTGACGATATAAACTATTTCGAAAATTTGAAACGAATGTTTTAAGGCTAAAAATTAAATAACTGGCTATTTTAAAATAAAATGAATAACAGCAACTCACAACATTACAGTTATAATTAGTTATTATTATTATTATTATATATTTCATAAATAGTCTTAGCGCTCAAAATATATTATTGAGAACTTAGGATAATTAATTGACAACCTTTTTAATGTATTTTTTTATATGTTTTCGTTTTGGAAATGAATTCTTACATAAGTAACAGCAAAATATAAAGATAACATTTTAACAAAATCTAACTTAGTTTATAATAAATATTTGCTAAGTGACTAAAATTGAATTTTAGTTAAACAAAATATACTACAACAAACAAACAAATGCCTCTACCGTTAACCAAACCTAGTTTTTCAAATGTTTTATTTGATTTACACGCTAAACAATTGGACTAAACTTTTCTTTATTCTTTTATTTCATATTAATATAAACTTTCAATTTTAACTAGCAAATGGAAAACTTAGTTTTTATGCGTTTATTCAAAATGAAAATATATATGTATTTAAAATTATTTTGAGCTTATGAAACATATGGGAGACTAAAATGCGTCGATTGCACCAAATTCATGGACTACAAAACACTTTTTTTGCTTTAATGTATGCAGAGATGGCCAAAAAGCGCATTTTTGGTTTAGCTGAATTGCTGAATTGGATAATTGTTTGAATTTTGGAGCCAACAGTCGTGTAAGTGAACTATTTTTGTTATAATAATGCAGCTGAATAAAATATTTTAGACGCTGAATAATTATAACTATGCTGAATTGCTGAATTTGATACATATTTGAATTTTTGAGCCAATAGTCGTATAAGCGAATTATATTTGTTTTATTAATGCAGCTGAATAAAATATTTTAGGCGCTGAATGATTGCTGAATTGCTGAATTTGATAAGTGTTTGGATTTTTGAGTCAACAGCCGTATAAATGAATTTTATTTGTTATATTAATGCAGCTGAATAAAATATTTTTGACGCTGAATGATTGCTGAATTGGATAATTGTTGAATTTATGAGCCAATAGTCGTATAAGTTAACTATTTTTGTTATTTTCATGCAGCTGAATAAAATATTTTAGACGCTGATTTGCTGAATTGGTCAATTTTTTGAATTTGCGAGCCATCATCTATATAACTGCTTCAATTTTTTTATATTAAGGCAGCTGAATATAATATTTCAGTCTCTGATAAGTATAGACCATGCTTAATTGCTGAATTTGAATAAAATTCAAGACAAAGAAGTATTATAATTTCTAAAATGACGATTTAGCTGGACTACATGCGCAAAAATCAATAACTTATATTCTAAGATATTGATTCTGTGAATTCAGCTATTAATATTAGCTGCTGAATGGAGTTAATAGCCATTCAGCTTATCAGAAGAACAAAAATCATTCACCTGCAAATTTTAAAGTAGTGATACTTCAAAATCAGCTGTTAATATTAGTTTCTGAATAGAGAAAATAGCAATTCAGCTTATCAGAAGAACAAAAATCATTCACCTGTATATTTTAAAGTAGTGATATTTCGAATTCAGTTGTTAAAATTAGTTGCTGAATAGAGTGAATATCAATTCAGCTTTTCAGAAGAACAAAAATCATTCACCAGTAAATTTTAAAGTAGTGATATTTCTAAATCAGCTGCTAAAATTGGCGGCTGAATAGAGCAAATAGCAATTCAGCTCGACCAAAAGCACAAAAATCAATAACTAATACTCTAAAGTGTAGGTACTTTGAACTCAGCCGTTAATATTAGTTGCTGAATAGAGTAAATAGCAATTCAGCTCGACTCAGAGCACAAAAGTTATTTACTTATAAATTCTAAAGTATTGATACTTCAAATTCAGCCGTTAATATTAGTTGCAAAATAGAGTAATTATTAATTCAGCTCGACTCAGAGCACAAAAGTCATTTACTTATAAATTCTAAAGTATTGATACTTCAAATTCAGCCGTTAATATTAGTTGCTGAATAGCGCAAATAGCAATTCAGCTTATCATAAGTAGCTTTAATAAGCCTATGCTTTACTTTTAATACCATTTACATACAAATAGTTGTGTGTTTTGTAGTCAACATGCTTTATTTCTATACCCTTCCGTTTTTCCTATTGGGTAGTTTATGTAAGAAACATATTATACAAAAAAACAACATGCATTAATATGTTTAAAAAATGCCAAATACTCATTTTCTTCACTTGCCTATACCATTATTTGCTACAGCTGAGGGGGATATGTCGCTTCTTTCCTACATATTTTCCAAACACATCTACTTATTTCTCATATAAACAATAAACACTATTATTCTCTTGCATTTTTACTTCACACGTCCTTTCGTTACAGTACTGTCCAGTTGCTTGTTACTTCAATTATTTTATAGATTTATAAGTTGTTTATTGTTTTTATCGTTTTTTATTATTATGCTTAGTTTTTGCTCTTAAGCTTAAAGTATATTTGATAGCAATATTTTTTTGAGATTTTTTGCTGATTTTTTTTTTGGTTTGATATTTTGTTTTTATTCAAATTGAAATATACATTTATATTGAAAATATGTATATAAATTTCGATATGTTAAAAATTCAGGATTTCACGTTCATTTTCGTATTTTGTTTTGTTTGGCATATTTGGTTATTGTGTGTGTGGCTGCCTGGCGCTTTACTCCATTTTTCTTACTTTCTTTTATTCACATTTTCAACGAAATAAATTGGTTTTTAGCTATACACATACAATATTTTCACCTTTATTTCGGTTTTACTTTTTTTGGGGGGCTTCAGTGGGTTTTTGCGGTTTTGCTTTGTAGGCCTTGCCATCGGTACAAATACCTACATTTAGTACAAAGGTTTATGGAAAATTAGTGTGTGTGTGTCTTTGCTGGGATTTTGGCTTATTTTTTGAAACGCTTTTAATCTATTTTGTTTACTTTTTTTCATTTGCTGTTGCATAGTTTTGGCGGCGGTGGTCGTTTAGTTCTTGTATTTTTTCTCTTTGCTTTTTGTTAGGATTTTTCATTTGTTTTGGTTTTGTTTGAGATTTTCATTTCTAGTTTTTATTTAGCTTTTTTTTCTCAAATGGGTCACTTGCCAGGAGCTTTCTTTGTGGCACAACAATGTCGTTTTATGTATTAGCTATGGGTTTGCGAGTACTTAGATATAGTTGTTCACACTATATTGCACCGATCTCTTATTGTGACATCGTCTACTTGCTACAATGCTCAATATTTAGCATTCAACTAATAATTCGTTTTACTTAAATATTAAATTTATTATTACGTAAATATTTAAATTTTATGTTTAAGTTTTTATTTGTCAATTTTCAATTCCTCCAAATCAAATTTGTTTAAATAATGTGCACTGATTATAAAAAAATTAAATTGTGGTAGCTAATGGTGGATTGTATGGAATATGTGGTTAATGAAAAATATATATGAAATACATAAAAATTAAATTAAGAAATATTGAAAAAAAAAAATTTTAATATTCAAGAAAATCAAAAATAAAACCTAAAAAAAATTTTTAATTAAAAAAATATTGAAAAAGATTTCAAAATAAAATACACCAAAAATATACAGAAAACACAAAAAATGTAAATAAAAAATTTAAATTAAAAAATATTGAAAAAAAAAATTTTAATAAAAAAAAATTATTAAAAACAAAAAAATTTAAATAAAAGTTTTGAATTAATATGTATTGAAAAAATTTTAATGTACAAAATACAACAAAAATATATATAATAGAAAATCTAAAAAGTGTAAATAAACAACATTTAAATTAGAAAATATTGAATAAAAATAAAAATTTTGAATTACAAAATCTGTAAAAAATGAAAAAAATTATAAAAAAAAAATAAAATTAAAAAATTTTTAAGCAAAAAGATATTGAAAAAAAATAAAATATGAAAATACCATAAATATATAAAAAAAATGTAAACTAAAAAATATTTTAAAAATTAAAAAAACGAAAATAAATCTCGAAAAAATGAAAAAATTTATTAAAAAAAAAAAAATAAAAAAAATAAAAAAAAAAATAAAAGTAAAAAGATATTGAAAAAAAAATAAAATATAAAAACACCATAAATATATAAAAAAAAATGTAAACTAAAAAATATTTTAAAGCTTAAAAAAACAATAATAAAAATGCAAAAACGAAAACTTTATGACTGTGCTGAACTAAAATCAGATTGCGAAATTTCGTATGTATTTGGAAAAATTTCTGCAGAGAGAATATTACAGCAGCATTTGGTTAAAATCATGCGCTAAATAACGCTATATTTATTCAGCAGCCTTGTATTTATTTTTAAAAGAAGCTGAATAGTCCTAGAACACATAAAATATTAAAAACATTGAAAATGTGTGGGTTTTTAAAGAAGCTGAATAGTCTAAGATTCACACAAAATAGCGGAAACATCAACAATTTATAATTTTAAGTTGCTGAATCGCACACATGATGAGCTTAGCAGCACTGGCAGTAGAACAATAGTGTTTTCAGTTAAAGATTATGACGTTCACGCTGAATACTCGAAATTTTTAAATAATTGAACTCATTTTAATTAAGAATTTATGCGCTGAATTGCATAACGAATTATGCAGCGCAGATAGAAATTTGTTAATTTTAATTTATATAAAATAGTTAATTCATTTTTGTTATGAGTATGTGCGCTGAATTCCATAAAACCTATTCAGCAAACTTTAATTTGAGGTTATTTTCTTTAGGCTTAAAGCAGTTTTTAATATTAATTTATATAAATTATTTAACCAATTTTAATTATGAATTTATGCGCTGAATTGCATATAAGCTATTCAGCAAACTTTAAAATCTAACAAAAATCTGCTTTAGTTTACTTTATTTGGCTTTAGAGTAGTTTTTTTGTTAAAGAAGTTCATGTTCAGCAAATATAAGCATTAAACTTTAAAAAAGTTGTATAATACACTAACTGAGCATTCGTTTTAATATGAAAATAGCTTAATGCGCTGAACAACGCTAAATAAATTAAAACATTTGAGGGTACATGAAATATTTTTTTTGCTTACAAGCGCTTCGTGACTACAAAAATTATTCAGCGTTATTTTTTGAAGCAATTTAGCAGTTTTGGAATATAAAAATCTAATTCAGCTCTTCAAGCTTTTAGCTGAATAATCTAATTTTGATTTAGTTATTAATATTGACAATATAGCGCTATTTTCGAAACAATTAGCATTTCTAGACTAAAAAAATTATTTAGCTCAAGTTTTTAGCTGAATAGCGACATTTTTTGAATGAATTCAATGGCGCTGAATAATGTTAAAAAACTCAAATATTTGAAGGTTAAGCATATGATATTCCTGACTACAAAAATTATTCAGCTCTCCAAGCTTTTAGCTGAATTCGCTATAGTTTTTATTATTAAAGCTGTTAATACAGGATTAATTTTTTAAGCAATTCAGCATTTTTAGATTGTAAATTATATTCAACTCTCCAAGTTTTTAGCTGAATAGCCTAATATTGTGCTGATTATTAAAGCTGTCAATACAGTGATATTTTTTGCAACAATTCAGCACTTTTAGACTAAAAAAATTATTCAGCTTTCGAATTTTTTAGCTGAATTGTCTAATTTCGTTCCGATTATTAAAACTGTTAATTAAATGCTGTTGTTCGGCATTTTTTTAAACAATTCAGCTGAGTAAGCACAGCGCTGAATAAGTTTAAAAGTTGCGTAAGTGCTTATAATTGCCCATATGATCAACTAAAATAATAAACAAACAAAATAATACATAGATTAAAGCGAAAAAATTATGTAAAACACAGACTTAAATATTTTTTTAGCAGAAAATCATTGTCATTTTATTTCAATAATAAACCACAACTATTAATTATGAAAACATATTTTACATACGAGATTTTCCATTTTTCATTCTTTCTTTTTGTTCTATACTCTACTGTTGTTCAATAAAAATAACGTACAACAGACACAAAGCATAAGTGAAATTATAAAATAATATGTTACAATATTAATATTATTAATTATAATTATAAAACTAATAAAAATTAAACAAAATTTGAATATTTGTAAATAAAAATTAATGAAAATTATTTTCAGCTTAATTAACAAAATTATTTCAAACATAAAATTAAGTATAATTAATAATAAATGAAAGAGGGTCTAATAAAAATGGTAGTGTATGGGCGTTATAACGGTGTAAGCCTGTATAAATAAATTACTCCACTTTCGTAAAAGCTTATTAAAAAATAGCTACCATGCAATGGCAATTAAATTATTATATATTTTGTATAATAATTAAAAAAAAAAATCTAACTGCTTGCAAAATTCTTTGTTACTTCTTTATAGTTAAAATTATTATTTAGTTAATAATTATTTCGCTAGTTTTAGGAGCTTCAGATGTCGTTGCTTAATGGTTTGCCTTTTTACAAAAGTACATATAAACTATTTTAATATATTTTTTTCTTGCAATAATATTTTATTTGCTGTGAAATTATTATATTTGCTTACAAATTACTTTACTATTGCCTTTTTACAAATTATTTATGCAAATAAAAGTATTAATTATTTTTATAAATTTTTTTCTTGTCTGCTTATTTTATGAATTGAGATGCCTGTCTACCGTTTTTTTTACAAAAAAACTTTTGTTTTATATATTTTAATTTTAATTAAATTACACAACAGAACTGCACTAAACTTTTTTTAAAGTATTTTTAATAAGTACAATAAAGCTTAAGCATATAAAATAATTTTTTACAAACTTAGTTTAATATTTTTTTAAGTTTTTTATACTTCATATAAATATTTTCCATATTAGTTTAAAAAAAATAAATAAATAACTCTTCGCGCGCCACCAGCAAGCACCAAAACTGCAAGAGCTTTCAGCTTTTAAGCTGGCTAGTAGTGAAACTTGACATCAACTTTTAGGCGCAAAAGCAGCTTTACACAAAAAAAAAGTATTTTTTTTTTTAATTTTTTGCTTTTTCACTGCTAACTATTGCGTAGTGTAATTATTTTATGTTTTTCGACCCACTTGCCAACCCAGCGCATTTGCTATATTATACTTGTTTGGGTAAATTACATGCTGAAAAAATTTATTTATTCATTAAAATTTAATTAATTAATAATATGATAAATTTTATAATTAAACCACGAACATTCGTGTGCTTGGTGCATGCTGGTTTTATTGTTGTAAGCTTTTGCGTGCTTGCTAACGAGCTTTCATGGCAGCTTTATGCGAGCTTTCGTACTCTTTTCATGAGATTGAGCTGTTACGAGCTTTCGTAAATAAATTCCACTTGCGCGAAATTTTATTTTTTTGTTTTAAGCTTTTGTGTGTTTGCTAACGAGCTTTTATGGCAGCTTTATGCGAGCTTTCATAATTTTTCCGTGAGATTAAGCTGATTCGAGCTTTCGTAAATAAATGAACACGTTCCATTTGCGCCAACGTTAAGCTTTTTCAACGAGCTTACGGCATACGAATAATTTGTGAAAGCTTTCGATTAAAGATGTACGCGCTTTCTTAAAATAATATGCAATTTTTTCCACTTGGCGCTATGCCAAAAAAGCTTTGAAGCTGGCATTGTATATATTTGAGCTTTTTTAGCAACTTTTTCGCGGTCGTCAATATGTCTTTTTTGATTTCGTAAGTTGTTTTTTTCAATTCTTCATTCAACGCTTAATGTTTATGCACAAAATTTCGAGCTTTTGTAGCAATCGTAACGTCAGATTTTTAGTATCGCAAGTTGCATTCTCAAATCTCGGCTTCTTACATCGCTTTACTTGATAATTTTTGAATAACATTTTGCAGCTTTTACATTTTTTTGCCACACTTTAAAAAAAAAAAGCTCGCAAGTGAAGTTGAATGTCTGTATTCAAGTTCTGGGTTCATTCCTTATGCTTATACGCTCTCTATCTCTCTCTGCCTGAGCTTAACATTTGAGACTTAAGCTTTCAATAAACTTTTTAAGCTTTCACGCGTGCTTTCAGTGCTATTCGAAAAGCTCTGAGCGCTACAATTACTCTACGCCGGATAAAAACTCGCTTGTCCATACATATGCACCCACCTTCACACACACACATGCGCGCGCATCCGAAGAGCTTATTATAGAATTAAAAAAAAATATGATTACAGTTGCGTGAAGAGAAAATACATAAAAATACAGTTTTTGAAAAATTCGTTGATTTCTAGTAGATATTCACATAGCGTGTTATTAAATATTGTTTCGCCATATTGTATGAGAGTGATTTTTTTATTGTATTTGCATTTTTTATAACTGTGTATCAGCACCACTGGCCGTTATTGCGTGTTCAGCTCACCTGTTGCCCTTTTTTCTGCTTCTTCTGCATTAATTTAATCACCAATTTATATTTTCATATCACTTTTGTCCCTATACTTCTCTAAAATGTCACATTGTAATATTGCAATTGCAATTTTCTTCTCTGTGATTTTGCTTGCTCTTTTTTTGGTCCACTGCGCTCGCCTCAAAACCCAAAATATGCCGTTCTTTACAAATATCCTTTTTTATATTTCTGATATGGTTGTTTCGCCTTTATTGCTGATATTTTTCCTTTACAATTCCAACTACACTTAGCTTCTACTTTCATCTCTCTCTCTCTCTCAGGCCTCCGCTACAGTCTACTCTACTCTTTCCTCAATCTAAAGGGGATATGTGACTGCCGTTTTCTGGTCTTAGTGTGAAGAAACTGCGGGAGTTCTGTTATGGCATGTGCTTCCCAATATTTCAAAAAATTCTTTTAAAAGTTTAAATTATAGAAAAAAGCCTAAATGTAGGCAACTATTACAGTTCAAAGTAGCACTATTTAATTAGTATAGCAAAAATTGTGCATTTTAGCAGAAAATTCAGTCGAAATTAAAGACGAGCACAATATTAAATTTTTATAGTTCATGCGTATATACTTAAAGCTGTATTTGAAATATTTTAGCCATTACCGTTGCATACATTTAGGCGCAACGCGTAAAATTTCAAAACGAAATGTCTTTTGATACAGTTATTTCACGGTATTCAGCGATTATCTTTTTTAACTTTTGTTACAAGCGAAAAAGCTTTGCCTGAGAAAAGCTTTTAAGCGAAGTAGGAGTTTAAAAATGTTTACAATTTCTTAAAAATGTCGAATTTTTTTTTTTTTAAACTTCACCACATTTTTAAAGTTTTTACTGCCGAAAGTTTGATTGATTGACTGTAAGTGCTAGAAAGCTTTTGATTATGGCAATAAAAGCTTGCATGTATTTTTGTTCATATTTTTTCAACGAATAGTTCGTGAGCTTTATTTAATCACTTCACCGATGACAGCTTCGAAAATCTTATGAAAAAAAAATTCTTGAAAGCTTTTAGCTTTCTCCTCATTCGCTGTGAATATTACAACTAATATAGTGTATTCAAAGCAATATTTGTAAAATATCCATTTCGAATCTTAGCGCTTTCACTAGAGAGATTGTTTTACAATTAGTCATACATGACATTTTTAAAGCTTTTGCAGTCGAAAGCTTGATCGATGGAGCGAAAAAGCTTTGGATTAATAAAAGGCTTTTCGGTGCCTTCGGCTTGATCGGTGGAGTGAAGATGCTGAAAAGCTTTTAGAAGTGCTTGAAAGCTTTTGAAAGTGCCAGAAAGCTTTTGCTAAATAAAAGCTTACATTTAATTACGTACACAAACACTTGCAAAAACGTATGACATACCTAAAGATTTACAGCTTTCGCTGCCGAAAGCTTGATTGTTGGAATGAAAGTCTTAGAAAGCTTTTGATTAATAAAAGCTTGTATATATTTGCGTGCACAGTTCTTTCAAACGTAAGTTAGTGAGCTTTTTTATCATTTGATTACTGAAAAAAATTCAGTTATACTTCAAAATAAGTATACCATTAATTCTTTGTAGTGCTTTGGCCTTTAAAAGTCAGCTAAAATGTGTACAATACATTCTAATACAAATATGGTCTTGAGCGTTACTGCTTAGAACGCTTTTAAGAAACTAAAAGCTCCAAACGCTTTTCATATATATGTAAATCCTTTAAGCTTTTACCGCCCTATGGTTGATCGATGAAGTGAAAGTATTGAAAAGCTCTTGAATAAAGCTCCAAACGCGCTTTTGTAGCTATACTTGAAAGCTTTCACAAAGAAAGCTGTTTTAGATAAATTTGTTGGAGAAATAACACTATTTCAACAGCAATTTATCTGCATTTTACTTAGTAACTCGCTGAATGACTTTAAATGAAGCTGCATTGCATATATTTCTCAACTCTCTTATATGTTAAAAATTGTTTTTCTTTCAAAATAATTTTTATCACATTTTTTTCGGCATGTCTGGCACTTCACATATCCCCTTTTCGCCCACTCAACTAATAATTTATTTCTTTTCGTTGCATTTGCTGTTTTCTTACATGGTTTCCTTGTCTTCTGCTCGTTACTACTTCTTCCCCTCATTTTCCTGCTTTTACTTCTCTTTTCTATACACCATCCTCCTTTGCCTTACTATGTTCTTTTTTAGTTTAGATTTATTCTTTCTTTCCTCATCATTTACTTGCCACTTTCTTTTCACCTACTTAACTTCCCTGCTTTTCACTCGCCATCTTCTGCTTCCAAAACTCTCTGTTTTTACTCTCTTTTTTATTGCATACATAAAAATGGTAGTTTTGTTTAAGTTCTCTTTCATTTTGCTGGCTTTTAAATACATGTACATACATATATAAAATTATATGTATATAATATACGTGTCTGCATACATACATATATATATGTATATAAATAGTAATCATAGTACTCATACTCAAAGTTTGTAATAATTAATTTAATAATTTTTTTGTTGTTTTATTAATAATAATTATTATGTTTTATAATAATAGCTTTATCTCATATTCCATACAATTACAGTTATTTCAAAAATGTTTGTTTTTGTTTTTTTGTTTCTTTTCGCATTAAATTACTTTTAAATAATTTCAATTAATTTATATTAAATTAGTAAGCTTTCTTTATATAGCGCTTAACCACTTAAAATTTCATTTATTTTTTTTTTTTATTCTTCTTTTTCCTGTTGTTCTTGTATATAATTAATTATTAGTAGTTAATAATAGCATTTGTTTTTAAAAATTAATATTAGAACAAAATAATGTCTTTTGTTTGTTTTGTAGGTTTCAGCTTGTGCAACACAGTGTTCTCCTCCATTTTCATTATCATCAACATTTGCACGCACACACACACACTGTTTTACGTTAGCGCATATGCATGTACATACTTGTATATGTACTTGTGTATATACATATATAATATTTTTTTTTTATTTAATCATTTTCCTTTTTTCCTTTGCTACCACAATTTATCGTGTCTGGCGTGGCTTTTGTATAGAAATATTTGTATATATACATGTATGTGGTATGTATATATGCACGCTGACGCCTCTCAATATGTTTTTTCTACACCTACAGCTTCGTAGCCTTTGCTTTCTGCTTTGTTTGCTATATTTAAAAGTACTTTAATTTAATTTAAATTATTTTAATTAAATTTAAATTAAATTTACAATATTTTATTTCATTATAATTATTATTTTATATTCAAATTATTTTATTTTTATTAAAAAAACAATTTAATTTAATCTTTTTTAATTTTTTTTCAAATTAAAAATTATTTTACAATATTTTATTTCATTGAAAATTATTATTTTTTAATTTTCTTAATTTTTTTGATTTTTGTATTATTTCAATAACTTTATTTCATTTAAAATTATTAATTTAAATAATTTTTTTAGTTTAAATTATTTTATTTTATTTCAAATTATTATTATTTTTTCAAATACATTTTTTTAATTTAATTTAAATTTTTTTTTTAATTAAAATTATATTTTTTTTAATAAATTATTATTTTTTTTTATTTAAATTAATTTATTTTTAATTCAAATTACTATTATTTTTCACATAAATTATTTTATTGAAATTATTTTTATTTTAATTTAATTTACTTTATATTTAATTTAATTTAAAATTATAATTTTTTAATTTAATTAATTATTTTCAATATTTTTTTTTATAATTTAAATACTTCTATTTCATTTTAAATTATTTTCCTTTATTTAAAATAATTTATTTTTTCTTTGCTTTTGTTTTTTTTTCAACTACTACTAACTGAATTTTTAAATTCAATTCAAATTGCACACAATTCTGCTAAACTAATACACAGTAGTTTCAACTTACTTACTTTTTTTCTTGTTTTTGTTGTTATTGTTTTTTGCTATATAAATTTCTTAGTACATATTGTTTGGCGCTCACACATGCCGCCAGCGCCAGCACACTCCTGCCTGTTGGTTTGTATGTCTGTATACGGCTGTGTGTTTGTGACCTCTATGGCCAGGATATGTAGCCAACCACATACAGCCATACATATTTATAGGCGTGTGGGCATGTGAAAGCGCGCTTTTGCAGCATTATTTTGTTGTCTGCTTTGCTTGCCCCAGTTATTTAGCCTTTTATTTATAATTTGTATTTATTTTTCAATAAAAATTGCTGGTTTTGCTTTCTCTCTTCATTTGTTGCTGCAATACTTTGGCAACTGCAGTTTTTGCAAATACATTTTTATTTATTTTTTTAGTTTTTTTTTCAATTTTTACTAGCACTTTTTTTCGTTTGCTTTTGCACTAATATTTATGTATGTACTTATTTGCTCTCTGCCGTTGTTGCTCAATATTGTCAAATCAAATATTTTTTTGTTTTTGTATTTCGCCTAAAGCATTCTTGATATTTCACGCTAAATATTTCAAACTCGTTATTTTTGCAATGCTTGTTTTGCTTAGTGTTTTCATGTTGTTTTTGTAATTTATTTTTTAATTTTTTAAATTATCATAATTAATTATAATTATAAAAAAAATTTAAATAATTAATATAATTAACTATAATTAGTTGTAAAATTAAAATTTTTATAATTAATTAAACAAATTTTTAATATTAATTTAAATAATTTAAAAATTTTATAATTAATTTAATTAATTATAATTAGTTATAAAATTAAAATTTTTAATGTTAAATTTTTTTTTAAATTTATTTAAATAATTTAATTTTATAACTAATTATAATTAATTATAATTAATTATAAAATTTTTAATTTAATTAATTTTAATTTTTAATTAATAAAAATTCAATTTTATAACTAATTATAATTGATTATATTAACTAAAAAAATTATAATTAATTAAAAATTTCAAATTTATAATTAATTATAATTAATTAAATTTTTCCACAACTTTTTTTATCATAATTAATTATAATATTTATCATTTTCATGTTTAATTATGATTTTTCATAATTTTATGTAATTAATTATAAGTAATTTTAAATGTTTAATAATTATTTATAATTTATTTAAAACTAAAGTCCACTCAATTTCAATTTACAACTTCAACAAGCGAATGATTTTGGTGCGAAATTATATTATGTAATGTAATAATAATAATTGTATATAATATGTGTGTATGCAATGAAACAAATGTAATGTGCGCGAAATAATAATGCAATTAATGTTAAAAACTAAATTTTAAATACAATATTTGTTTATACAACAAGTCAATTGGCGCCGGAAATACGCGTACATTAAATGCGCGCGGCTTTTGGAGCATAAAAAATAATTCTAAGCATACTTTTAGGCGCGTACATGCACTTTTCGCGCCTGCGCCGCAAATGCCTGGCGCTTTTCTGCACATCTATGTGTGTTTGTATGTATGTCTACATAGTTTTAAGTAATTAATGAACATTTGTTCCAGTCGAAATTCGTCAAAAATGTATGTGTTTTTTGTTGTTTTTGTATGCAAAGTAAATGTGTGTGTGTTAACAAAACCGAAAACATCAATGAAATGCGCGTAAATTAAGTAAATATTATATAATATGTATGTAATATGCAATTTAAATGTAGCTAAGTAATAAGTAAATTGTAATAATAGTAAATGGTAATAATTAATAATAATTAATTTTACAATAAATTGTCTCATTTGAATACCAACGAATGGTAGGTATGCTACTAGAAAAATAAGTGCCTTTGATTTTTGTTGTTTGCTGTTGTTGTTGTTGTTGTCTGCTTGTTATATCAAAAATTAAAAAGAAAATTCCGTTATGCTGCGCGATTGCTGCCGTTATATGCTGCACACTGCTCTTTACGCTCTCTCTCTCTCTCAACTGCATGCAGCGTTGCATTTCTTTAATTTTAGTTTTATTTTGCTTTCAAATTGTTGTTGTTTATTATTGTTGTATTTGACTTGTTTAATTGTTTTTGCTTTTGTTTTGTTGCCATTTATTTACTGTTGTCCTCTCTTTTCTATATTTATATGCTTGTGGTTATGTTGTGTTTATTTTCATGTAGTTGTTGTTGTTTTTTAAGCTTACAGAATTTGTATTAAATCTCAATTATATACATCCTGCTTCACTTCCACTTCATTCTCTTTCTCGATCATACCCTCGTTGGTGGCATTATTCCATGCGCCGTTCATGCTCTTCGACGATGAGAAGCAGAGTTTCATGATGAAGGGGAATTTGGTACCTGCAATTGGAGAGACAAGAAATTATGAAATGTTAAGTTTATACGCATATGAAAGATAAAAAAAGTGTAAATTTTGATTATATTTTTAATTTTTTAAATTTTTGTAATTAAAAAAATTATTTTAATTAAAACTTATTTAATTTCGAGAATGTTAAGCATACTCATACAATATATCAGGGTTAAGAGAGTGCAAATTTTAATTTAAATTTTTTAAATTTTTTTAATTAAAAAATTTTTTTAATTAAAACAATTAAAATTAAATTATGAAATGTTCTGCAAATACATATATTAAAATAAAAAAGTGTAAATTTAAGTATTTTTAATTTTTTAAATTTTTGTAATTAAAAAAATTATATTAATTAAAACACGTTTAATTTATTTTAACAGAAAAATTCGAAAATGTTCAGTATACACATATGTATTTGAGGGATAAAAGAGTGCTAATTTTAATTTCTTGAATTTTTGTAATTAAAAAAATTATTTTAATTAAAACAAATTTAATTTATTTTAAAAGAAAATTTCGAAAATGTTATTTTATAATTTTTTTATGTATTTTTTAATTAATTTATTTTTAAATTTTCTTTCCTATTTTAATTACATTTATTCAATTTACTTTTAATTTAAAAAATATTAAATATTGAATTTTTCTTAAATTAAAATTTTAAGTGTTTTTAAATTTAAAATTAAAAAAAAATTAAATTAAAAAAAATTAAATTAAAAAAAATTAAATTAAAAAAAATTAAATAAAAAAAATTAAATTTAGTTTTAATTAAACATTTAATTTTGCTAAAATTAATAATTTAAGTATTTTTAAATTTTTTTATCAAAAAATATTTTTGTTCTTAACTAATTTATTTATTTTTTCTTAACCTCAAGGTGGTTTAATTAATTAATTTTTTTTTATTATTATTTTTTCAATGAAAAGAGAATTTTATGCAATTTTTGAAATAGAAGCAATTTTTTTAATTTAAACATTTTTTATTTTAAAAAATTTTAATTTTGTTTAAATAATTTTCCTAAACATTTTTTTGTAACTTTCGTAATACTTTTTTCTTAGTTTTTCTTTTAATATTTCTAAATTTGTTTATATTTCTTAATTTTTTTTTTAATTTTTCTATATTTCTTAATTTTTTTTTTTTTAATTTTTCTATATTTCTTAATTTTAAAAATTTTTTTTTTTTTAATTTTTCTTATTGTTTTCTTAATTATTTCCTTTTTTCTGTTTAAATTTCGCTCAAAAAGATTTTAAATTTTCCATACTTTATCTATTGCTTTTACTAAACTCACCTTTACCCTCAATTGGCAGATGATTGCACTTCATGATGGCCAAAACGGCCTGTGAAATATTGGGGAACTCAATTAGTCCCGATGAGGAACGCTCCGTTTTAAGTGGGAATAATCGCACCGATGTGGCGGGCACTTCTTTGATATTGAAAATGCCTATGAGCTGGTCTTCGGTTAAGCCAGGCGGTGTGTTGAAGAAGTGCAGAATCTGTGGTGGATACAAAAATGGGAAAGTGAAGTGAAGTTAGGAAAATGACAAAAATTTTTTTTCTAGATAATTTTTTTTTGACAAATTTTCTCCCTTTCATTCGTTCTTACCTTGCTCGGTGGTTGTATGCGATTTTTGCTTGCCTGTGCTGGCGACAGGAAGCGATTATTCTTTGAGCCGGTATACTCCTTAAAACTGGGTGTATGATCGGGTAATAAAAATGGATTTATAACTTCGGACAGGAAATTCTGTTTGGAGAAGGCAATCTGGATTTTGCCACCATTGCCGACGGGAATGTTGTTCAAATGTTGGACACAGCGTTCGACAGCGACCGAATCGCCCATTTGTACCATGGCGGTGCCCTCTTTGGTTTTCAGGAATTTAATCTAAAGATACAGATAGCAAATGGGAAAATATTGTAAAAAATAAATTATTATTATTTTTTTTTCATAGAGTTACAGAGAGTGATTGCATTGGATGAGTTTTCTTAATATATTGTAATGTTTCAATTATTTTATAAAAAAAAAATATTAAAAAATCTTTGGGGATATTTATTGTTTATGCCAACATGTTGCAAAGACTAAAATTAAGAAAGTATAAAATGCTGTGCATGCTTAGGCATAATACTTATGGTTTGTGATTTTTTATGTATTAATCAATAATTTTAATATTCAAATGTTTCTCAACATGTTGCTAAGTTCAAATTTCAGTTTTTAGTTGTCCTTTTATAATTATAACTCAATGTTTTTGCTAAAACTTTTGTATACACAATGTTGCTCAACATGTTGCTAAGCATATTTTGCAGTTAATTCCTTATATAGCGTCTTTTTAGTTATCTATTAAAAAATTTCATGCAACAAAAAAAATTGTTGCGCAACATGTTGCTAGAATTTTTTTTATACACCACACGGTTTTTATTATGTTTTAACTAAAATCATAATAACAATCGCTAAAAAAATTACTTTTCAAAGCAAAAAAATAAGTGTTGTGCAACATGTTGCTGGAATTTTTGTTATTTAGTGCCCTGTTTTTTTAATAAATGCACTGAAATCTTAATAACAATTATTAAAAAAAAAATTCTCTAAAAAAATAAATGTTGCGCAATATGTTGCTAGAATTTTTATTAAACACTAAAGACTTTATTATTATGTTTTAACTAAAGTAGTAATACCAAATATTTAAAAAAATATTTCCCGCAACAAAAAAATAGAATTGTTGTGCAACATGTTGCTGGTTATACATTCCAGAGTTTTTATTATATTTCAACTAAAACTATAATAACAATGATTTGAATAAAATATTTTGGCAACAAAAAAAAAATGTTGCGCAACATGTTGCTAGAATTTGTATTATTTTATATCAGTATATCTTTATAATATTTTATTACATTTGAACAAAAGTAATACTACAAATTATTAAAAAAAATATTTCTCACAATAAAAAATATAAATAAAAAAATGTTGTGCAACATTTTGCACATCGCTTTTGCTTTCGCAACAGTTTTAACTTTTTTTCATTGAAAATCTCCAACAACTAACAAATACAATCATTTCACATACATATATGTATGTTATGTATGCGCCAGTTGCGCAACATGTTGCTAAAAGTGCGCCACAAATAAAATTTTTACTGCCATACCACAAATCAAATGCCTCATATGCAATTCAACGGCATTTTTATAGCATTGATTTAATTAAGTTTGCGCAATTTATGATTTTTGTTTTTGCCTCTGCTGCTTTTTCTTGCTTGCACTCAGTTTCCCAATAAACGGCCCAACAAGGAAATTCACCTACAAACAGAAAGCCAGCCAATGTAACTTTGATTTTGGTGGCAACAAGCGTGTTGCAAGCAGACAGGAGACTGGCGGTAGCAAGCACACCGCAATAGCGAAGCATATCAAGTCGTGCCGCCGCATATTTGTGGCCAATAGCCGCTAGTTGCAATGGCCAAAAGCAAGTTAATGCAGGTATCTCAGCTGTGCGGCAGCGCGGCAAGCAGGTATTGCTGGCTGGCAAGTTATAGACACAGTTAGTTGGTGGTGCACAAACAAAGCCGGTTGGCCCAAAAGTGGCCGAAGGTAATTAGCTGTGCAATTGATGGATGAAAATGAATGCGCTGGCGTTTCACAGCCGCCGTAATGTTTGTGTGGCACGTATGTATGCATGTGCATGTATGCAACTTTCGAGACTAGCGCGCAGAGCAATGAAATGGTCAGACAGACGTTGTGTACAAGAGTTTGGTCGATCGATCAAAAGCAGCTGATACCGTTTTATTACTGCCACACAATGTGCACGTACAACGATATGTAGTATGCGTGTGTGTGTTGCATGTTGCATGCAACGGCGCGGCAGGTTCAATGCGCTCCCGTACAAGCACCAGCTGCAAAGTCCGCAAAACACGCTCGTGCAAAAAGTTTATTAGAAACTGCTTGTACACATGTGCATGTGATGTTGGCAGGCAGCAGCTATGTGCAATACACAAACAACAACCAGTAACAACTTTCAAGATTTTCACTTTCACTTATTGGCAGCGAAATTGCTGCTCGGCTGCACACTAGCGGCTGTTGTTGCAATAAAATGTTGTTGTTATTGTTGTTGTTGAAAAAATGTTGTTGTTGTTAGAGTGAGTTATTGTTGGCGGTGCGCTAAAATGTTATAATTGCAATAAGCTTTTGTTGTTGTTACAATAACTTATTGTATTATTGCAATAAAGTGTTGTTGTTGTTACAATAAATTGTAGTTGTTGTTGTTACAATAAATTGTAGTTGTTGCCGTTATAAGAAAATTTTTCTGGTTACAATAAATTGTTGTAATTGCAATCACTTTCTGCTGTTGTTGCAATGAAATGTTGTAGTTGTTGTAATAACTTATTGTTGTTGTAGTTTTATGTATGTTGCCATATCGTTTTTATAGCTTTATAATCCAAGCAACAACACCTGCTGCTCATTTGTTGTTGTGATTATGAAAATTGTTATTGTTATTGTTGTTGTTGAGGCTTTTCCATTTGCCGAATTACAACATGCAATCGACAGCAATTAATGTAATCGAAATGCATTAAATTGCAATTGCTTTGGAGATTTTGCTTTTCTCATATTTCTCAATTTAATTTGAAAGCCCTTGTGAACGGTGAATATTATAATATACATACATACAATTGTAAATATGTATATGAAGACACAAACTACAAATATATATGTACTTAATTAGCAGTTTAATTAGTTGGCAGTTGTTGTTGTCTGGTAATCCTGGTACTAGTGTAAAAAGTTCAAATTTTGAGGTACATATATGAAATTTTCATACCTTAAACAGGGCATATTAAGTATGCCACAAAATTTATATCTCCCAGAATCCAACGTTAGAGACCCTATACAATATATACGTATGGTATAACAGACCAGCGAGACGAGCTTAGAGTGTCCGTCTCTATATACGCATCCAGTCTCTTAGTTTTTGACATATCGATATGAAATTTCGAACACATATTTTTCTCTCCAAGAAGCCGCTCATTTGTTGGCACCGATCACCTGAGCGAACTACCTTTTAATACCATTTTATGCTTTAAGAAATCCAACTTCGAATGGTATTGTAGTATAAAAAGGTGACGATTCACAGGTTCAATGCAAACTACCTTACTTACGGTATGCAATATACCATAGCTCTGTTGACTCGAATCAGAGTTCAAATGTGAGTTCTTCTATGCGGAATAATGGCTTCCAGGAACCAATTTAAACCTTGAAACTCTCCCATTAAACTTTTAATACAATTTTCTTGAGCTTAGCAGTATCACTTAGATAGAATTAGACATTAAAAATACTAAAAAGTATACTCTCCTTTAAGTAAGACTTCTACACAAAAGCTACACTCCTCTCGATCTTCAGTAACGTACCCAATATTTCCTTCAAACTCTCTTTTAAACTATAAACTCCGACTATATCAATAAAAAGTGTAGCTGGTGTTCCCTAAAGCGTGTCTTAACTGAAACTCAAACCACTTTATAGATCAGGAATTGGTTTCGAAGTAATCAATATACACTGCGAACTCAACTACTAATGAGCTGCTTAAGCTAGACTAGTTTTTGGGTCATGAAAATATGTATATGCAAAGACTCTCAGCACCTTACATCAGCAGTCAGCAGTCAAGGTCTATGCAATACAGTCTTACTCTTAGTATACTACTTAGACTACTTTAGTAAGACTGTCTTCCTTCGGCCTTGACAGCTCATATAAGGTGCTGAGTGCCTTTGGGCTATCCGTGTACTAGTTTTTGCGTCATGCAAGTTGCTGAGAGTCTTGGGTACTTTTGCATGACCCAAAAACTAGTAAACGGATAGTCCAAATAACTTCTCCAAACAGTAATGCGAGGATCAATGCTCTGACCGATTGTCATGCAAAACGACAATCTTTACAATATAGAGTTCCACTGGTAAGCTCACAAAGAGTTTGTATCCACGCATCATCACCTCCTAATTAACAGCTGCTAGTGACTGGAGTCCGAGATGTAAATAAATCAAGCAATAATTCGTCTGCAGTTTAGTACCTGAAAACTAACTTTCATCCTGCACCTACCCCATGAATACTTTTTGCTAGTTTTTGAGGGTTTAGAGTGCTCTAGTATAAGTGAAGTTAACCAAACACTTTCTCAATAAAATCTTTGTTGAAAAAGTCACCACTTAGCTTTGCAAGAGATTTCTTTCTTATTTTTCACGGAGTATATACTCAGTAGTTTTTCGCTTTAGATACTGAAATATACAGATCTTGTGGAAAATTTCTACCCAAAAAGCCAACGGCTTTCTAAAGAATATAAATTTTGTGATATCAAGGAGCTTATGATCGTTCATTTTAGTTTACTGCACTGGAGTTGGATTTCTCAAAGGATTCTTTTCCTCCAAGGTCTTTTTATATGGAATGTTTTAGAAACTAGGCAAATAGTTTAAGTTCTCAATGGACTTTCAAAGCTAGGTGTTCTTTTTCTTATATCGTTAATTGGAGTAGTCGGCTGGTTGTGCTCTAGTTTGAAACCGAGGCATCTTATCGGTCGGTTTGTTGAAAGGCACGAATTTAAAAACAGTCTCATATATGCAGAACTCTCGAAGTTCTCCATAACTCGAACTCTTGAATTGGCAATAGAAGTCAATTTTATACAAGTTTCCTACACAACGCGAAGACTCTCTCTCTACCTCAAGGTTTTTTTTTGTGAATTATGCTGATTCGAGTTAGGTAAATTATGGTGGTGGTATCTTAGTCGGTTTGTTGTAAGGAATGTACTTAAATACAGTCTCATACATGCGGAGTTCAAGTATTGCTCAGACGATGCTGGGAAAGCACAAAAACCACAGTTGAGTTTTAAAGCATGGACGTAGCCATTTATAGTCGCCATATTTCAATAATTCTGGGTAAAGTACAGGTCTGGGAAAATCGAGATTTGAAGCACGCAGAAAACAACGTCGGGGACCATATAAAATACAGTTGAACTTCCATAACTCGAACTTCTATAACTTGAACTTCTATAATTAAAAGTTCTCTATAACCTGAACTTTTGAATTAGCAATAGAAGTCAAGTTTCATACAAATTTCCTGCCATAACTCGAAGACTTGAACTTTTATTTGTGAATTAACAATTCCCTAACAATTCGAGTTAGGGAATATCAACTGTATATATGTAAACGATAGCATGAAGAGCTCAGTCGGTTTAGCCCGCTGACCGTCTGCATATATGCGAACTAGTTTCTCAGTTTTCGATTGATCTATTCGCCACACAGCCTGGCCATTCAAAATCAAGTTTTTGTAAGAAAACTTGTAGCTATAAAGGCTTTTAAAGCTGCGAAGCAGTCGAAGTTAACATTTATTTTCTTGTTTTTAACAGCTATCAGCTCTCGGCAGCTAATATCACATCTTTGCCAGTGGTATTGTTGACATTAAAGGACATATCAACAGCTCGGAGGTGGCTGAAAACCTAGGCAGTTTCAGAAGAGTATTTAAGGGCAATTTAGGGAAACAGTGGTGGGTTTGAAAAAGATGATGCTCTTATAAATCGCTTAGACGTCTGGTAATTAGAAGCTTCCTATATCCCACGTTTCCAAAAATATGAATATAAATAAAAGTCTATATATTACTGAAATCCATTCAGGTCAATAAAATGTTGTTAGTAAGTAATGTAATCAGGCTTCAAGGCAATAAAATTTTATGAACGACTTTAGCGCATAGAATTCTCACATATTCATAGAGGCAACACAGGAACTCTTACAGGAGCCCATATATGCCGCAGCAATTTAAGAACAATGAAATCTTCCATTCATGAGAATTTGACTAAGCTGAAATGTTGTTGGAAGCTCGCTGTGCGCAACAATAATACAATGGAGGAAGGGTATAAACGAAGAAATAGCAGAAAGAACGATAGTGATTTTCTTCCACACCCGCACAGGCTGGTAGAAGCCAATCAAATGAAAAATAAAACAACAAAAGCAACTCAACCAAATCATATCCGCGGCCAGACATAGAAGTTAACCGTTGCGCGGCAGATGAAGCGTTCTATTAATACAAATAGAAAATGCAGAAAAAAATGCTGTATGTCGCACGAAAGAGAACAGGAAAAGGCGTTGGAAAGGCAGTCAAGCAGATTAACACAATTATGTCAACAAAATTGCTGAAGAAGCGAGACACACACCAACAAACGCGCTAAAACTGAAATTGGAAATGCTTGCGCCGCATTGTGTTTGGTCGTCTGACAAATATCAAGGCACAAGCACAATAATAGCAACAAAAATTACTAGAAATATCATAATAATAATGAAAAAGCAGCTGCTGCAACAACAGCAACAACGCATAGCGAGCTTACAACGCTGCCACTCGCCGCTTTATGACATTTTCGCGCGATTTAACACACAGAATTTAATTACTCGTAAGCGTTGACAGCGACAAAAACAATGTAAATGAAATGTGAAAGAGAAATGGGAGAAGATGTGGCGCACAGAATGCGAAGTAATAAAGTCGCAGTAGTGTTGGCTTATGCGTTTAACGGCGCTTATGGCGTACTGGCTGCTACAAAAACACACAAAGCCGTGCCTTAATTCACGAAATCTTTTCTCTAATTTATTTGTTTGTGTAATGATATTGCTGAGGGTTGAATTGGAAATGTATTGTGAAGCTGATTTTTGTGTTGAAAGGCGCTTTTGGGCTATGGAAAAGCAGTTTAAAACATATACATGTTTACATAAGAATGTAATTTTTGGGATAAAAGGAGTTGACAAGGGTTTTCTATATCATTAAAAATTCGGTATTCGTAAAATTTATCTGCGGAATGCCGAATTTACGCATTAGATATGTGTTCATATAGAGTTGAGTTTTGATAGACTGATTCAAACTGCATTGGTTTAGTTTTAGTTTATAATGTTTTTGAAATTCGAAAGATTGAAAATTTCGGGATTGGAAAATTTGAATTTCGGGATCCCGAAAATTTTTTGGATAAGGATTTCAATTTTTATATTTAATGTTGATCATTTTTCTATATTTTATTTCTTTTTAATTCAAACCAGTAGAAATTTTATTTATTAAAATTGGCGTTAAAGTTATTATTTTGAAAATTTCAGTATATCGGAATTGGTAGGATTGCATGTTTGATAGAGTATTTATTTTATTAATTTACATGAATTTGTTTTGACTTTTATTTTTTAATTACACAATTATTAAAAACTCGGGGTCTCGTATATTTTCAGAACGTGCAAAAATTTTTCCATTTTGAATTGAGTTTGTATAGATTTTAGTTGTATTGATTTAGTTTATGTTTAAAAAATGTTTTGGTATTTTAAACAATTGAAATTTTCGGGATTGGCTAAATTGATTTCGGGATCCCGAAATTTTTTTTAAATTATTAAATTGTCGTTGTATTTAAAATATATAAAATTTCGGGATTTGTAAATTTTAAATTCGGGATCCCGAAAAATTTTACGAAATTATTAACATTTTATTGTATTGATTTAGTTTTAGTTTGAAACTGTTTTGGTATTTTGAATGATTGAAATTTTCGGAATTGTTAAATTTTTATTTCGGGATCCCGAAATTTTTTGGAAATTATTAAAATTTCGTTGTACTTAAAAAAATATAATATTTCGGGATTTGTAAATTTTAAATTCGGAGTCCCGAAAAATTTTCCGATTTTATTGTATTTTGTTTTAGTTTAAATTTTTTTTGGTATTTTGAATGATTTAAATTTTCGGGATTGTTAAATTTTTATTTCGGGATCCCGAATTGTTTTGAAAATTATTAAAACTTCGTTGTACTTAAAAAAAATATAAAATTTCGGAATTTGTCTTTTTGAAATGCGGAATCCCGAAAAATTTTACGAAATTTTTAACACTTTATTGCACTTTAAAAGATAGAAAATTTCGGTATTGCAACTTTGAATTTTTTTCCTAAAGCAAATGTATGTTATATTTAAGTAAGTAGTTTAGAGCTGTGTTGGTATTTTGAATGATTGAAAATTTTGGGATTGGTAAATTTTAATTTCGGGATCCCGAATTTTTTTTTGCAGTTTATTCAAAATGTAAAATTAAAATTAACCAATCCCCGAATTTTCAATCATTCAAATTTTAATTTCGGGATCCCGAATTTTTTTTGGAAATTATTAAAACTAAAAAAATATATATAAAATTTTCCGAAATTTTTAACATTTTATTGCACTTCAAATAAGGGATAGAAAATTTTTGGTTGCACAAATTTGAATTCTTTTCGAAAAAATAATTTTGTAATTTTTTTTTATTCATTTCTATAAGAATAAACTAAAGCCACTTGACTGACATTGAAAGCGAATTAAATAAGCCTAAAGCAAACATGGTAACTTACATACATATGTATATACTTATTATATATTATATGTACACTAGGGTGATTCAAAAAAAAAATTTTTTGTTTTTTTTTATTGGTACTCGGAAAAATGGGTTCCTAGACACCTCTAAGAAATCCTCTCCAAATATGAGTTTTTAATTGTAACGGGAAGGTCCTCCGCCTAACGGTTTTCTATTTTTTCTTATTATCAGATAGAAAAATTTATATCTCGCTTCCAACTACTTAAAAAAATATCTTGTTAATTAGGTTTTGTAGGAAATTGAATGCTCTAAAATATGGTCTCTTAAGATTTTTTCGTAAACCCAACCGTTTAAAAGATATTAACGGTTGAAATTTGACTATTTTTGGAAAAATTCTTTATTTCTTATTAATTTTATAACTCAATGAAAAAAAATTATTATGAATAATGAAACAGTTTTGTAGGAAATTTACTGCTCTATAAAAATGGTCTACTATGATTTTTCGATTAAGTTAAGCGTTTACGAGATATTCATCGTCAAACATCAATGCATATTAGGGTGGATCAAAAAAAAAATTATTTTTTTTCGTTTGGTTCTGTGAAAAACAGGTTCCTAGACACCTCTAAGAAATCCTCTCCAAAAACCTATTCATAATAATTTTTTTTCATTGAGTTATAAAATTAATAAGAAATAAAAAATATTACCAAAAATAATCAAAGTTCAACTGTTAATATCTTTTAAACGGTTGGGTTTACGAAAAAATCTTAAGAGACCATATTTTAGAGCATTCAATTTCCTACAAAACCTAATTAACAAGATATTTTTTTAAGTAGTTGGAAGCGAGATATAAATTTTTCTATCTGATAATAAGAAAAAATAGAAAACCGTTAGGCGGAGGACCTTCCCGTTACAATTAAAAACTCATATTTGGAGAGGATTTCTTAGAGGTGTCTAGGAACTCATTTTTCCGAGTACCAATAAAAAAAAACAAAAAATTTTTTTTTTGAATCACCCTAATGTACACATATGTGTGTGAGCTGAAAACTAAGAAAAAATGGTTCGACATTTTATAGTCTCAATGCAAAATTAATATGATAGGAAATGATAGTTATGCATGAGTCCGACGTCCAAAAAACAAAGAAATGCGGGTCCGCTACACGACTAGGTCTTTCAAACGCTGTGGGGGCAATATAATGGTTTAGTATTGTTTCTCATATTGTGTTCCGGGACCTATATTTTGAATACAAGAAAACATAGACCGCCATATACACGTTAAGGTTTTAGATAATCTCATATTCTCAAATGCTGACTGGAATTGGCTTTGCATTTTGGCAATTCCAACAAGAGAGCGACCCGAAACATATTTCGGTTCTTGCCAAAAAGTGGTTTTCAGATCATGGTGCTAGCGTTATGGTTTGGCCAGAGTAATCAGCAGATCTGAATCTCATCAAAAACTTACGGAAAATTGTTAAAGAAAATATTGCACCCCTTAAACCGAAAAATAAAGCAGAATTCTGAGAGAAGGTACAAAGGTCTGGTATTCTGCTCCACAGAACACTTTCGGTAGCCTAATTAGGTCTATGCTTAGAAGATGTGCATCTATATTAGACGATTAAGAATACACTACAATGTACTACCAATTTTTCTATTAGTTCCCTTAAAAAAATATTTTTTTTTATTGAAAAAGTTTTTGATTCTATTTTTTTGTCCATCGAATTTTTGAAATATATTGTTTACCTTTGTTTTTGTAATATTTATGAATTCTTTTGTTCCAATATTTTTACTGCTACCAATAGCACTTGATATGAAGTACATAATAAAAATATAACTTAGTTGAATTTAAATCAAATTCATAATTTTTTTGAGAACGGAAAATCAGTACCACGGATGATTCTATTTTATTGTCCATAACTGTATATGTACCCAAATACATACATACATACATACATATGTACATGCTTGTTTTAAAAGACATGAAATGCAAAAATTTCCAAGTTACGAAATATAAATTTAAAATTTCTGCAGCAGACAGGCTCCCATTAAATTTTTCTGTCCTTTTCCTTTTTACAGAATTTTTAATCAAAACAAAATATTTTTTGCCACAAACACACACATATTTTTTTTTATTTCGAAAATACATAATTGATTACTGTTTCGGAAATTTGCAGCTTTAGTTAGTCATCAAAAAAGTGCCAACAATAACAATAAAATTAATCTGTAGGTGATTAATGCCTGATAAAATACGCAAACACGCCACTTTCAGCAAACTCAAGCAAAAAGGACAAGGTAAAGCCACTAAAACAACAACAAACAGGAAAGTGTACATAAATCGCTTTAATTTATTTTAAAATTTATTTATGGCAGAAATACCGAAAATAAACAAGCAGAAAAAGGCAATTAATTTAAGAACCCATCGAAGCCGAATAAGGGAACGGATAGGCTTACTAAAACACACATACGAGCACATACACATACTATAAGCGCATGCATGTATGCGTGCATGTTTGACAAATAAGTTGGATAATAAATTGCTTAAAAGGGCATTATACCCCAAAGCGGGTAAAATATGCCCATTTGGTTATAAGCCTAAAGGCTACGGTGTGCGTGCGCACTTAAACGCCTAAAACTATGCACAAATCTCGACACAAATGCCAAAAACAAAAGCAAAAAAGGTTGCACTGACAGCAAACAAGAAGCTAAAGCTAGGGAAATCCGGCACTGCCACCGCACCAAACACATAACAGTAAATTTGGAAAATTTTCGAAAAGAAACAATACCCAAATATCGACGCAAAATGGCAAACAAAGCGGCTAACGGTAACAATAACAACAACAAAATGCTGTAAACATTAAGCCTCCGCCCGAAAAAGACAAGCGAATATGCGCTCAGTGCAAAATAAGGCATAAAGGCAAGTTAATTGTGATGACGTTGACATGTAACGCACACGCATACAAACACAACTACGCATTACCACAAGCGCACACACATATACATGCATTGTTTCTATTGTTGTTGGCTTATTTATAGCACACAGCGGAGTTGCCTAGCCAACCGGACAGGATGAGTGCATGTTGCGGCCAAAGTGGTGGCAACTCGCTTGCGTAGATATATATGTATGTATGTGTGTTTGCTAAAAGGATAAATGCCGAGCTGCGGCAGGTCAAATTGATTAACGCTGATTGGCATTTCATGAACGACAGGCAGGCAATGGTATTGTTTTTGCCGAACAAACAACGGTACAATGGCCATTATGCTAAACTTCCATGGAAGCATATAAAGGGTGATTTTTTAAGAGCTTGATAACTTTTTTTAAAAAAAAAACGCATAAAATTCTCATCGGTTCTTTATTTGAAACGTTAGATTGGTTCATGACATTTACTTTTTGAAGATAATTTCATTTAAATGTTGACCGCGGCTGCGTCTTAGGTGGTCCATTCGGAAAGTCCAATTTTGGGCAACTTTTTCGAGCATTTCGGCCGGAATAGCCCGAATTTCTTCGGAAATGTTGTCTTCCAAAGCTGGAATAGTTGCTGGCTTATTTCTGTAGACTTTAGACTTGACGTAGCCCCACAAAAAATAGTCTAAAGGCGTTAAATCGCATGATCTTGGTGGCCAACTTACGGGTCCATTTCTTGAGATGAATTGTTGTCCGAAGTTTTCCCTCAAAATGGCCATAGAATCGCGAGCTGTGTGGCATGTAGCGCCATCTTGTTGAAACCACATGTCAACCAAGTTCAGTTCTTCCATTTTTGGCAACAAAAAGTTTGTTAGCATCGAACGATAGCGATCGCCATTCACCGTAACGTTGCGTCCAACAGCATCTTTGAAAAATACGGTCCAATGATTCCACCAGCGTACAAACCACACCAAACAGTGCATTTTTCGGGATGCATGGGCAGTTCTTGAACGGCTTCTGGTTGCTCTTCACCCCAAATGCGGCAATTTTGCTTATTTACGTAGCCATTCAACCAGAAATGAGCCTCATCGCTGAACAAAATTTGTCGATAAACACATTTCGAACCGAACACTGATTTTGGTAATAAAATTCAATGATTTGCAAGCGTTGCTCGTTAGTAAGTCTATTCATGCTGAAATGTCAAAGCATACTGAGCATCTTTCTCTTTGACACCATGTCTGAAATCCCACGTGATCTGTCAAATACTAATGCATGAAAATCCTAACCTCAAAAAAATCACCCGTTACATATGTATGCACATACATTACTTTACTTATAAACATACATATATACATACATATGTACAAATTTGTGCATATATATGCTTGTTTGTGCCCGAGCGCTAATGGCAAATTTACTGTTCGGCTTTGGGCATGTGTTGTTGTAGCTCCATTGGTATACGCATTTTAGCACATCATCAATGCGCCTGGAGATATGCAACGATTTTTTTTTCTCTCTCTCTCTAAAAGCTGTACTTCACTCTAGTGCCTACTGTGGTATGCATGTGCGTATACTACATGTCACCTGCCCATTATGGCTCTATACATAGTTACCGTTGTTTGCAAATATAAATGTACAGTTACAAATTGCGACGCTTAGGGGCTCAATGATGCATGTTTATAACCTTAACGTATGATGGCGGCACACACCTGTAATTTGAGCTGAGCGACGACGCAATTGGCAAATTTGCTGCTAATTCATGATCCACGCATACACATGCATAGATACATATACATACATACACATGTATATCCATTGTTATTTGCTATATTGGAAATATTGCCGATTTGTGGGCTCAATTAGGTTCAATGAGAATAAATTAATTATAAAATTAACTTTCGTGGGGTACATTGCCATCGAAAGGTTTTTTCAAACATAACCTACAAATTTATCAGAAAATTGTTATTGGAAGAAAATGTTTTAAGAAAGTTGCATAATATTTGAAATGATGCTTTAGATTAAGCATCAAATTTTTTAAAATATATCACTAAAATTTTGAAATCAATTATTTATCGATAAATTTATCGTTATCGATTATTTATAAAATATTTTTTCTAAAAAATTTTCCTTATTTTAGTGCTGTTATTTGACGTTAAAGCAGTTTGAAAAATTATTCGCAAACATTTTTATTAATCGATTATCGTTTAGTGACTTCCTCAACGAATATATTTCATAAAGCTTATATGTAGTTATTGGCAATATAATTGAATGCAGATGAAGTTCAGTAATTTGAATGTTTTTAATGTCTTATAAAAAAAAAAATATCGATTTATGTGAAATTTAGTTGCCGATTATTGATAAGATTTTAAAATTATTTTAATGTATATTTTTTTGACACATTTCATATAATTGGGTTTTAGTGGCTTCAAAAAATATTATATTTTTAATAACGATTATTTATCGAAAAACAAATGAAAATGAAATTCTATTTAGAGTAAAATTGCAAAAATTATCGATTATAAATATCTCGAAATTATTTATCATTAATCGATTTTATGTTTCGATTATTGTTTCTAATCTATTTTAATTCTCTCGGTTCCAGTGCAAAACAAAAAAAAAACACTCCATTTTTATATCAACTAATTTTCGGAATTAACGAAGATCGATAAAAAATTTGCTTCTGCTTCTTCTGCAAATATAGCAGTTAGAGGAGTTAGATTTTCAATATTACTATTGAAGTGTGGTTGCAAATGAATACCAATAAATTGATAAAACTTTTCCTAATTATCGATTTTTAATCGAGCATATTTATCATTTATCGATAACTAATACTTGTTTTTATTTTTAAAGCACAAGTTTTAAATAAACGCTATGCAAAATATTGATTCTTATTTAAACTATTTCAGAAATTATTGAAGCTCAATCAGTTGAACACTAAGAAAGCTTAATTAATTTAATTTTTTTTGGTACATATTAACTCTCATTATATACTATGTATTGTAGATATATTTTCTATATTAATAATGAATTGTGGTTATAAAGACTATAAAACGCGATTATTTGGCTGAATTTTTTTTTAATTTATCGATTATTTATCGAAAATATTTATAATTTATCGATTTTTTGGCATACATATTTTTAATAATTAACTTTTGTTATTTATCAATTAATTGCCACTATTATTACGCATCTTTATCGATTTTTTATCGAACGTATTTACCTTGTATCGATTTTCTGGACTATGTATACTCTTTCAAGTATTTAAATTTTGTTATTTATCGACAGTAATTGGTTTTTAATGATTAATTGGTATCGATTATTACGTATTTTTATCGATTTTTTATTATCTATATTTATCATTTATCTTTTTTTGGCATACATTTTTTTTTATTTATTTGACTTTTGTTATTTATTGACTAATTGGTATCGATTATTACGCATTAATATCAATTTTTTATCGATTGTATTTATCTTGTATCGATTTTCTCGCATATATCTTTTTAAGTATTAAACTTTTGTTATTTATCGATAGTGTTTATCATTTATCGACTTTTTGGAATCGATTATTACGCATTTTTATCGATTTTTATCGATCGTGTTTATCTTGTATCGATTTTCTATTATATATTGTTTATAAATACTCAGCTTTTGCTATTTATCGGTCATATTTATCATTTATTGACTCTTTGGTATCGATTAATTATTTAAAATATTGATTATATTTAAATTTAAGCTTAGCACTGTTAAAATTAGACTTAAATTAAATGATTAATATTAAACTTAGCACTTTGCTTTATTTAAACCATTTTCTAATATTAACCCTCAAACGCCTTGCTGTCTTTATGGAGAAATTTTAGAGAAAATCTAAAACAAAACCTAACGTATAATATTTCGTACGTTTATGGTAGAACAAATACTGACTTTTTTCATAAATTTTTTTTTAGTAACGGTACATTAATTGGAAGTTTATGTCAATACAGCCTCCACACATGCTGTTAAAATACCAAAAGTTGTGATAAAATCAAATTTTATGGCGCTGCCATGCGTACTTTAACAGCACTTTCATCAAGAAATAAATATGAAACAAAGACAAATATTAGCTAAATGCACACACATAGATACAAATCTGACATAGCCAACCACTTGAAAGGGCCTATAAAACATATTCACATCAAATAAGAATTTATTTAGGCAGGAAAATTGTATCGAGCCGTTTGGCTTTAGCTTTGTGATAGTTTATGTTGAAAATCATAAATTTATTGGTTGGCATGCGCAATAAAAATTAATGGCCACGTGAGCACATATGCTCATACATATTTATTATGCTCACTGTATTGCTGTAAGAACCCTTTCCCTCCTTTGAAAATGCTCCCCTTTAACCACTGCTATCGCTTATCTCTTATGGCCCCGTACTCACTGCTTTGCATTTGCTACTTTTAATTGGTTTAATTTTTTATGCTGAAGCGGCACTTTTGTAGAAATAAATGCAGTAAAAACTTTTAACGGAACTTTCTTGCATGAAACTTTTATGTGAAAGCACTCGTTATTTAGTCGTATTGTCTCGCAGAATTTTTAATGGAAGTTTTATTTTTGCCCACAACGCTTTGCTAGGAATGATGGAAGCTTCTGTTTCTCTTAATGTGGTGTTTTTGTTATTTTTGTGTTGAAAATATTTCGTTTGATGGAAGCTTCTTTTCGCTTACAGTTTTTGTAGTTGTTGTGTTGAAAATATTTCGGTTGCCATTAAGTGCCACATTTAATTGACAATTTGGAGCTGGCATAGTGAAACGAGCTGTGAGCGAAAGCATGAGGTTAGGCTGCAGGAACAGATATCATATTGTTGTTGGCAGCGACAAAATCGTAAATATTTTTGTTTTATAGTTTTATACAGCTACTCATAGTATTCGTAAAAGCATGGCAGTGAAATTGTTGTTTTTGGTAAACTTTTAATTATTTGGCTTTTTTGAAGGCGGTGAGTTGGTGGAAGCGAGTACAATTTTATGTGCTCTACAATATTGCCAGTGAGATAAAACTATTTGAGAGATAAAAAAATTGTACGTACTAATAGTTGAATTTTTACTTAGCATTTTAACAGTAGTTACTTGTTCATTAGATCAGGGTAGATAATTTCTGAAAGCAAGAAAAGTCATGGTAGGAAGAAACCCATTTTGAAACGATAAAAAAAGAAAAAAATCATTGTAGGTTGAAACTCTTTGGAAACGCAAGATAAAATAACAAATATTAAAGGAAAAATAATTTATGGCCTTATATTTGTACAAATCTCTACTTTTTGATAATATGATATATAAATATATTATATTACTATGATGAATTTTCTCAGAAAATGCAAAAAAAATAGTTGAAAAAGTTGGATGTAAGATTAAACTCCAGGTATAACTAATGCGCACTTATCCAAAACGCTGCGAAAAGGCGTCTAAAACAACTTTCCAACTCAGCAGGCTGATGGCCAATATCGGTGGACCGACACAGGAGAAACGAAAACTTGTCGAAACGAAAAAAATGTCGACCACACTCAATGTCTTGCTTTACGGAGCAGAGTTATGGACACACTCAGTGAGGAAAAATAATCAACGTAAAGCTTTAGAAAAAGTGTATAGCATAGCTGCTCTGAGGGTAGTATCGGCATACCACACAGTTTCAGGGGAAGGAGTATAGTCAAAAGGCGGAAACATGCCGATCCACTTGCCAGCATTCAAAATTTGAAACCGGACGAATTTTAAGAATTATACAGAAAATGTTCGCGGTTGAAAAAAACGGGACCTGGACGCAGGTAATGACATGTAATGTGGAACGCCGAAGAAATTCGAAAGCGGTTCAAGGGTGGGTGCCGGTCCTTAGAGGAAACTTTTTAGTTACTTAAAAGTGACCTTGCCATGATGCATGTGCATGTTTCTTTTAAATATTAAAAAATATAATTTTCTATATTTTTTTTTTATTTTTTTTTTTTACTTTTTTGTAATTTTATAACTGTTACTTTTTTCGCGTTAATCGGATTTTTATTTATTTATTTTTCGTTTAAAACAATTGCAATATATTTTTAAAAAGTGAAATTAGTTTTATTATTAAAATATAAGTATTTTATTGTATTTTAATACAATTATAATTTTTATTAACTCTTAATTTTTTTTTAATTAAAAACTATTTTTTTTTTAATTTTCATATAAAATATTGATATTATTATTATTATTTCTTTTTTATTGAAAATTTTTTATTTATATACAAAAAATTATTTTAAGTTTTAGAAATATTTTTTTTGGATAATTTTTTTTTCTAAAAAAATAAGTTTTATTTATTAAAAAATATTCTGAAAAATTTTTTAAATAGTATTTTTTTTAGTAAATATTTCAAGTAAAATATATAGACACATTTTTATGAAAGAAATTATTAATAATTAAAATTTTTTAAATAATATTTTTTTTAGCAAATATTCCAAGTAAAATATATAGACAAATTTTTATGATAGAAATTATTAAAAAAGTTTGGCGAATATATTTTTCCAAAAATAAAAAATTTTTTTTTTGGTAAAAGAAAATATTGATAAAAAAATTAAGTATTTTTTATGTTTATTTTTTCACTTGATAATAATTTTTAAACATTTATATAATACATATTAATTATATAAAATATTTTTTTTAATAATTTGTAAAAAAATTATTGTTTAAAAATTTTTTTATATTTTAAATATTTTTTTTAATAAATTGTAAAAAAAATATGAATAAAAATTTATATAAATTTTTTTTGTAATAATTGGTAGATATGTATATTTAATTTTTTTTTATAAGTTCAGAGATTATAGTTTTTTTAATTTTTTACAAATACTTCTTACGATTGCTCTATAAAAGAAATCCAAATTTATTGCTTTAAATTCATTGCCTACAAAATTTATTCGTAGGGCTTTATAAAAAATGGCTTCCGAAATTCACCAAAAAATTCTGCAAAATACATTAAAGCTAGAGATTTGTATTAAATGCAAAATAGCAAGTCATGATTTACAATGAAAAATGCAAATTTATGCATTTTCCTACCAAAATGGACAAAAGTCTCAATATATGCAAGTGTGTTTGTGAGCAGAATAGCAACAGTAAAAGTGCCAATAATTGTGTGTGCTTGTATTGCAACAACTAATACAAATGCATGCTTGCACAGCGCAAACAAATGCGTTACACATTTCTGCATGCATGTGTGGGTGTGTGGCGCACTTCGTGCTTATTTCACCTGCCAGGCATGTCCGCTTTTATTTATTTGCCAATATTTATTGAAATGCCAGTGCAAATGACCGTTGCAGATTTTTTCAATTTATTTCCATTAAACTGCATATTTACAATTTACAATTGTTGTTAGCCAATGTCGGAGACAACAACTTTACGTAAGAGCATGTGTGTGTGTAGATTTGCATTGTGTAAGCGCACGTTACATATACACATGTGTGTGTATGTGGGAGTCTATTTATTTTGCCATTGTGGCACGACAATATTCAACTGGTTTAGTTGCTGCGATAGATAAGGCCGACGTCATTGACTTCATGTGAACAATCGAGCTAACTACTCTGCATACAAATGGGCGCACTGACACACGCACATATACAGTTTTTGTTTGTATGTAAGTATACTGAAATGCAACGCACAAAGTGCGCCGGAAAAATAGTTTGTAAGCAAGCTAGTACACGCTTACGCATATTGATTGAGGTATATGCTGGTTTATATAAAAATACAAAACTCGTATGTGTGTGTATCTATGTGGGTATATGCAACTTCCAAACAAAGTAAGTCCTAAGAGTTGTGCAAACAAACGGAGTACTGAATTTATTTATGCGGGCAGATAAAGCGTACAAGCACACCAATAAGCTTATACAATGTGTAATCTAGCTAGGCACACGCACACACACATGTATATGTGTATACATATATTGTTATACCTATACATATATATGTATGTATATGTACATATACGCTTGCATGCAAAACTTTGTCATTTTTACGAGAACTTTTCCCATATGTAGTGCTTTAACTGCTTCCAAATGCAATTTGTTGTCATTGTAATAGCCCTACGAGTGCCTAACTATTGTTATGTAAATACCCTTCAGGCGGATATTAAAAAGATACAACAGTAAGCGTTTAGTAGTAATACGGTTGAGTGGATTTTTCACAAAAATTTAGCAAATTATTGCATGTGGAGAACGTTATTTTGTCAGTGGTTACGTATACGCCATGTAAGCCCACTAGTGGACATTTTGTAAGGATTATTGCAGCTGAAATGCAATTTTGGTTTGAATTTTAGTTCTTTTTAACTGCAAATGAAAATGAATTTTGATAAAAATTAAATAAAAATTTTTTTAATAAAAATAGCATAAATAAAAGTTTTATTAAATTATATAAAAAATTGAACAAAAAAAATTAAACAAAAAAATATATTAAAAATTTTTAATAACAATATTATAAATAAATATTTATGTAGTAAAAATAGTATTGTATATATATATATAAAGAAAAAATTACTAATAATCTTTTCAATAACAATTTTAAAGAAATTAAATATATAAAAAAAATATTTTTCTATAAAATGTAATTTTCTAAACTTATAATAAAAACAATATTTAAGAAAAAAGTATTTTTTTGGATCACTGGTTTTTTCCTTTCCAAAAGGACGATTTTATATAAAATAATTATAAAAGTTTTTCTTTATTTTTGGTAAAATAATACATTTATAGAAAATAAAGTAAAGTAAATTTTTGGAATTTAACATTTTTTTTCACTAAAAATGTTTTAAAAAAATTTAATATTTAAAAAAAATCATAAAATAAAATATTAATACTATTTTTTATAAAATAAAATTTTTTTTATCAATTAAATTTTTTACTGAACTTATTTTTGGCAAAATAAAATACATATTATATATTACTTTTTGGGGTATTATCATTTTTTGTTACAAAAATTTTTTTAAAAAAATTCGAATACAAAAAAAATTCAAAAAAAAAAATATTTTTTATATAAAAAAAAATAAAAAAAAAAATTTTTATATAAAAAAATAAAAAAAAAATATATTTTTTTTAATAATTTAATATTATACTGAATTTATTTGTGGCATATATATGTATTTTGTATATTTTTTGTTCAAAAGAACTTGAAAAATTGTTGTCTCATGATTAAAACGATTAGTTTTTGAAGTCGCTTTATCATAGTGCCTAATTTATAATTTTTATACATTAACAACAAGACAAAATTTTATTATGTTAACATTGTTTTCCTTTTGTTATTAGCCCATACATTTCAGAAAATTTTCTCTGTTGCTTTTGTTTAACTTTATTCTTTCAATATTTCATCCAACGCACTCACTCAACGGCATAAGCGAAGGCAATTAATTGCAGCACCATAATTTATAAGCAGTTAAATAAAATAAATAGTTGTGGTAGATTGTATTGGTTAACTTACCCTTGCAACATTGCCGTATAAGCAGACCAAATTGAATAATTTATCTGTGTTCGATGTGTCGTGATCCAAGCCATAAACCATCATGACAGCACCCTGGAGAGAAGGTATAATGTCCTAAAGTTAAAATCCATAAATGTATATAAACTACAAACGGCCAACGGGTTTATTTGAAAAAATCTGTTTATATATATGTATATAGTATTTATATAACAAATAAGGCTGATATAGATAGGAAAAAGTTGAAAGCCTAGATATATGTTGTAAGAGATACAGCGTTGTGATTTGAGCAGATAAAAATATATAGCAATATATAAAGTAATATATGTAGTATATAAAAATATGTATATGTGTATATATGTATATATATATTTATGAAAAAATATGTAGTACATAGTGAAAATATGTATAATATATAAGGAATGTTTATATGTGTAGTAAGGTATTGTATACGCGAAAGCATAAATATAACGCAAGCATTTTATTTCAAAAACTCACATACACATACATACACACATAAAATATTGCGCACGTGATTTATGTATATATGTACATATATGTATGCGTTTGCCATACAAATATGCATGCTTACTTTAACGTTATGCTGTCACAGCGCTCATACGCGAGCTGGCATGAGTACACCACTGCGTATACGCAACTGACAAATTCATCAGCACTTTTCTTTGTAAAGTCACATGTTTATTAAATAAAGTATATATGTATAAATGTAGATGCAAATACAACTGTTTATGCACACATATATGCTATATATGCATATTTAATATTACAATAAAAACAACCACATAGTGCAGTTATTATGCTGCAGTCGATCGAACTCACCTGGCCTTGTGCCTGTGTAGCGAATGTGACCGGTGCATTGCGTCCCGGCACCACAGCTGGCTCCTTCATCAGTCCGGTCGGATGTATGGTGGCGCCCTTCCAATTTTCCGGTGTGGTGGGATGGAATTCCGCAGCGCCAAATGGTGGGAAGGCAGCGCCTGGCCCCAACAGTGGTGGCTCTTTAAATTGACAAAAATTGGTTGGTGTGGATATGAGGCCAACTATTTGCAAATGTGTTTTTGTTGTGTTTTTTTTTGTTGTTATTTATGCGAGTTTTTTCATTTGGTTTATTTAAATTTTAATGCGATTTTTATTTGGCATAATTTTATGTTAAATTTAAATGCAAGCAAAAGGCGTTTCCATTTACAGTTAAAAACATATAATTTGTTTACAAATATTTGTTAATTTATTATTAATTTAATTAAGCGTGCAATAATCGTTTTCCAACAATAGAAAAAAAACATTTACGTTAAACATTCGGTTCATGCAAATTCAATTGTTAATCAAATAAAATTGTTGTTGTTTTACAATATTCATTATGATTTGATGTTGTTGTTGTTTTTGTTTTTTCGTTTGCCATTTGTATGTGTGTTATTTGATGATTAGGTGTTTTTTGTTTTTTTTTTTGTATTTTTGTTGTTGTTGTTTTTGTTTAGCGCGTTTGATGCAGGACGCAAATTAACACATTTTCAACAGTTCCAAACAAGAAAACGAGACAATGAAAAATAAGGAAGAAAAGAAAGAGAAAAATAAACAAAAATGCAACATTTAATGATTTATTATTAATTAATTAGAGTTTGTTAATATATAATTATGTAATATATATACTTGTATATACGAATGTGTTTGTACATTATCATGTAATTACGTACTTATGTAATTTATTGCTGGCACATGCTATTTAATGCTGTACAAATGTACATAGATATGTATGTATACTTATGTATGTGTGAGTAAGCAACGTGAAAGCTACACTTTTTGAGGTAAGGTGGGCTATAACGGGTTGTTTGGTTGATAAGTGTTCAGCAGCGAGCAATGAAATGTTTATAAACTTAAATAATAACTTGTAAATATTATAATTATATAAAAAAACTAAAAATAAATTACAATTAATTAAAAAAAAAAATTAACAAAAAAATTAAAAAAAAAAATAAAAAAAAATAAAAAATTATCAATAATTAAAAAAAATACAAATAATTAAAAAAAAATTGAAATAATTAAAAAAAATTGCAATGAATTAAAAAAAATTGAAATAATTAAAAAATTGCAACTAATTAAAAAAAATTAAATAACTTAAAAATTGCAAAGTTGGAAAAAATTTTAAATAAATAAATATAACCTACAAAAAATAAAAAATTAATTAAATAATTAAATCAAAAATTAGAAATAATTGAAAAAAAAAATTTGAAAAATTTAGAAGAAAATGAAAATATTTTACAGGAGAATTTAAATATTAAAATAAAATTTAAAAAATTAAACATAAGATTTTAAGTAATTAAAAAAATTAAATTTAATTTAAATATTAAATTAAAATTTAAAAAATTAAACACAAGATTTTAAGTAATTAAAAAAAATACGAATAAGAAAAAAAATAATCACAAATATGTAATTTAAAAAATAAACATTAAAAAAATATAAAAAAATTTAATAAATTTAAAAGAATTAAATTATTAAAAATAATATTTAAATATTAATTAATATTGATCCACTGTTTTTCAAAAAAAAAAAAATTATAAAAAAATTGTCCAGTGATAATAATGAAATTGTGCTGCAATATTACAAATATTCTGAAATTTTTTTCAAGTTAATTATAGCGCTCGAAATCACATTTAAAAACAACTTACTTCAAAGATATGAACATAAAAGGCAAAATCAGCCTAGATGTAGGCACCAAAATATGCATCAATGTAGTTCTTGTACAAAAATTGAATAATTATCATAAACAAAAGCTGGCTTTCCTATTTGCAGTTATTTCACTATAGCGTATAGACTAGAGATGAACATACAAATCAAAATCAGCCTGCATGTATGCATCAAAATACGTTAAAGGCATTGATTAACAGGTAATGTAGATAAAAAAATGTTCCAGTTGATATCAAGATGACTTTGAAATGGCATATAACTTCAAAAGAATAGCGCAAAAATAAGTAATAAAATTTAAAGACTCAATAAAAAAAAACTATGTACAAATCAAAATCAGCCTATGTGTATGCAACAAATAGCATTAAAGGCATAGGTTAGAAATAATGTGAAACAAAATTTTTCCAATACGCTATATACGCTTCGAAATTGTATTCAAGATGCTTTGGTTAGCACTCTAACCTTCACTACAAAATCAGCCGTGAAGTATGCAACAAAAACTGTTTAAGTGCATAACTTGAACAGCAGCTTAAGTTCAAGCTTATATTTATTCTAATTCATCTTCATGTACTTATATTGCAAATGCTTTGAGCAGCCAAGCAGCTTTATAGCTGCCGTATGCTCCAAACATTTAAAAGATTTGCCTGCCAATTTTGTAAATATGTATATGAAAAAAAAATCGGGCAAGCCACTATACAAAGTCTTAAAATACATAAAGAAACTAAGCCAATTGCCAGCGGCTTTTTGCTAAGATTGCCACACACACAAGCACGCCCCCTTTCATTGCACGCTGCTTTCAAAGCAAAGCAACACTGACAAGTCAAAAGCTTACTTTTCATTCGTTGATTAATATTTTACAAGCGACGTAACGGTTTTCGGCTTCCTTTTTTTGTGTTTTTTGTTTGGCTAATGCGGCTTTGCGCTTTTTATTGCGACTTAGCTGCCTGCAAAATCGCTTACATACATATATATGTAGGTGTACATGTATATGTGTGTGCCTTGAAGTTGAGCCGTGTCCTCGCTGCGCTTGTCAAGCCGCAAGTCTTGTCTTCGTCTGCTTTTTACCGCAACTGCGTTAAAGTTTAATTAATTTTTGGCTTTCCTACTAACTACATTGACTTTGGCAAAGCAAAGTATTGAAGTTTGCAACACGAGCAAGCGGTGGGGGGTAACGGAAATGCACGCGCCATATTGAAATTCGCATAAAGCATATACACGTGTCTCTGTGTGTGTGTGTGTAGTAAGTGGCGGCTTGTGCTTGTAAGTGATAACGGTTTATATGAGTTTCGTCGTGCAGCGAAGTCGCAAAAGCAATTAAAGCAAAGTTTTCTTTATATTCTCCAGACAAACATGCACTTAGTCATAATTTTAAATGCAGCAAGGCAGGTAATTACACACGCACACATATAAAGAAAGTTGTTTACAACACACATATATGGAGGAAATGTGGCCACAGTTGGCCACAACAAGCTGGCAAGCGAAATTGCATAAACAAATGTTGTAAGGCAACACACATATACACTCTTATGATAGGCACACACACTGACATACATATATGTATGTTAAAAGGGCCAAATACATGCAAAACTCGCACACACACTTATATATCTTGCATAAATACACATACATACGCATATATCGGCCACATACATACACGCTTACTCGCGTATACACTCAAAGTCATGCACACACACACACTAATTTGCGGTATTTTTAAGTAAATTCACATGTAGTTGTGGTGTGGTAAGCTGCAAATACATCAAACTCAACTTTGCCAGCACATGGAGACAGCGGTGCACAAACTTTTGATTGCCAATAAGCGTTCATGTGTTTTACTGCAACTTTTTTTTTTTACAAAACAAGAAAAAACGTTAACATCGATTGTAACGTAGCTATAATACCCTACACAATAAAAAAAAATCAAAAAATCATACAATAACTTGTTTTTCACCGTTCAGTTTGTATGACAGCTATATGCTATAGTGGTCCGATTTTAATAATTTGTTCAGAGAATGTAGCAATGACTTAGAAAATAACCCACAACAAATTTCTTGAAGATAACTCATCAAATACAAAAGTTTTCCATATAAGAAGTTGATTTTCAACGTTCAGTTTATATGGCAGCTATATGCTATAGTAATCCGATTTGAACAATTTTTGCAGAGATTGCACCGTTGGCTTAGAAAATAATCCAAACCAAATTTCATGTAGATATCTCATCAAATTAAAAAGTTTTCCATACAAGAACTAGATATTTAACGTTCAGTTTGTATGACAGCTATATGTTATAGTAGTTCGATCTGAACAATATCTGCGGAGATTACACCATTGGCTTAGAAAATAATCCGAACCAAATTTCGCGTAGATATCTCGTCAAATAAAAAAGATTTCCTTATAAGAGCTTAATTTTTAACGTTCAGTTTGTATGACAGCTATATGTTATAGTAGTTCGATCTTAACAATATCTGCGGAGTTTTCACCATTGCATTAGAAAGTAACCCACACCAAATTTCTTTAAGATATCTCGTCAAATAAAAAAGTTTTCCATACAAGCACTTGATTCCGATCGCTTAATTTGTATGACCACTATATGCTATAGTGGTTCGATATCAGCGGTTCCGATAAATTATCAGCCAATTGGAGAGAAAAGGATATGTGCAAAATTTCAGAACGATATAATGATTTATATATGAATTTTATAGTACAAGTATATCCAACGCTTCCTGCTAGAAGGCACAAATTTCGTGGCAAACTTAATCTACCCCGTGTCGGGTATAAAAATTACTCTTATTTTTATTTTGTTTTTGTCTTTTCACACTTAGCCGGCATCTGCGTGTTTTTAACCCCGCAACTAACAGCAGCTCAATACAATTTGGCTACGCTGACAGCTTTTCGCTTTTACGGCAGCGATGTATTGGTGCTTTGTGGGTTCTTAAGCTTTCAATGTGGCAAAAAGTTTTGAGTTGCAGGTGTCGCAGGTGTGCGCAAATATAGCTTTGCTGTTTTGTTTGCCAGCAAATATTATTTGTGTACAATTTAAAATTGTAAAAGTCTACTGGCGGCAATAGGTTAGTGCTTACTGTATGAAGGCGGTGTGAAAAATACTCTGAGCTGCTGTAACTGCGCTTTGCCGAGTGTCGTTTACTGACGACGAGTGTGAATATTATTTAAAAGAATTTTTGGAATACATTTTTGAAGAACGGGTTTACAGTAAAAAGCCAAAATTCAAAATTGGAAGCATACTTTTAGGCTGGTGTACCACTTTTGAGTAGATTAGAGCTATTATGGCATTTATATCCCATGCAGGTAGGTTTCTCTTACATTTCGCTTACATATAGAGCAGTGTTGCCAATCGGGTGGTAATTTAACAAATTTTTTTTTTTATTAATTTAAGATAAAAAATTGAAGCAGTTCATATTTTTATTTTGCGTAAAAAACAATCTAACAAATTTTGAAAAAAATATGTATATTAACTATACTCCAAAAACAAAAAAAAAACTGAAGCATACTTTCTGGCGAATGTAATTGTGACATAGTTGATAAGTTTTTTGTTTTTGCAGAAAAAAGAAAGTTTTCGCCAGTCTAGCCACTTGTGCAAAAATAATATAGATTTATTATAGTCCGAAAACTAAAAATCTAAGCATACTTTCAGGCTGATGATGTAAAAAGATTATTTTTTTCACTTGCATAAAAAGCAGTTTTATGTCACTCTAACATTTTTTGCAAATAGATACTAATTATAGTCCACAAACTAAAAATCTAAGCATACTTTCAGGCGGATTAAATGATTTCTCTTTATTGCATAAAAACCAGTGTCGTCGCCAATCTAACAATATGTGCAAAAAAAATATTAACTATAGTCAGCAAACAAAAATCTAAGCATATTTTCAGGCGTATTAAATTATTTTAAGTAGAAAACATTTTTATTGCATAAAAATCCAGTGTTGTCGCCAATCGTGTTGACAATGTGAAGCTCATTTTGCTAAACATTAAAACTTTGACGTCTAAAATTTAAGCATACTTTTAGGTTGTTGAAATAGAAATATTTTACGGAAAAAATTTTAAAATTTTTTTTGTTTACTCAAATGGAATCAAAATTTTTTTTTCTCGCCAAAGAAATATTTTTTTAAAATAAAAATGGAATTATTTAAATATTTTCGAAAAATAAAGAAAGTTCAGTTTCACACATTTCAACTTTAACTAACTCGATTGCGTAACGCTTACAACTAAAAATTTACAACAAAAAAGAGCAAAAAATAATTTAAAAATTTCCGCTCAACTACATTAATGCGCGACATATGGCACAGTCTAAAGTAATAGCATCAACACACCATGGCGTATGAGTAATGTGCCAAAAAAATTTTGTGTGCGCACTTCCGTCATCTGACAAACGGCAAAGTTTGCCGAGCGCACACCCGACTAACAATGCAGCAACAAAAAAAGTTACAATTCAAAAAATATGAAAATACAAACGCGAAAAGTTTACCGCAACGGTTTCTTGCGCCAAAGGCTTGCACTACACTAACTCACTTAGCGTGTTATCTGCGCTGCGCTGTGCTGGTTTGGCGCGCTGCCGGCGTATTGCCTGACGGGCCAATGCAACAACTTGGACAACAAGCAGCGCGAAGTTTAGAGTGCAAAAAAGATGACAGCCAGAACAGCTGTGCGGCAAGTGGCGCTTCAGGTGCGTGTGGCACTTTGAAAGTGACGCGGTACCGGTTTTGCTTTACGTTTGCGTGACAGCGCGTAACGACGCAATTTTCGTGAGTTAAAATTTGCTTTTGTTTTTTACCTACTTTTAAGCAGAATTAGCGCTAATGCATTGGCGGTTGAAAAGTGTTATGAAGCGCATGAGTGTGCGCTTTAGGGCGCTGGTAAGCTGCTGGCTACACTTTGTATTTTAAAAGGTGTTATAATGGCGAGTGGAGCAATTAAATAGAAGCGTTTTGGATTTGTAAGTACTTGAGAAAAAGGCTTTGTGTTTAGCAAATAAGGATATTAATTTTTGTAACTTTTTTTAGTTTCAAGTGAAAAAAGTGTAAGTGAAGCAGTGAAAAAATATAATAACATACGAGTACAAAAATTATCAAAAAAAAAAAAAAAATTTAAATATAATTTATTTTTATTTTTATATTAAATTGTATTTATTTAAATTTTTTATTGTTATTATTTTTTATTTATTTAACTTTTTTTATGTTTTTTTAATATAACTAATAATAATTTCTTTCACGCTTTCAATAATTATAACATTTTTTCCATTTCATATGCAATAAAATAATTTATATATATGATTTTCGGTTTGTGTCTTGGCTAGATAATGATTTTTTATCAACGCGCCTCAATCTAGGCAAATATCATAACAAAAGTTGAGAAATTCGACGTTACTTTTGCAGTGTATTAAATTTCCTACGAAGCTGTAAGTTTAGCAATTTAAAATTATTTTTTTTACTGAGCTATAAAATTCCTAAGAAAATAATGTGTCTTTAGATAATCGAACTTCAACCATTAATATCTTTTAAACGGTTATGTTTACGAAGAAAACATACCAGACCATTTTGTTGAGCATTGAATTTTCTCTAAAATCTATGAAACGAAATATTTTGTCAAGTGGTTGAAAATGAAACCTGGATTTTTCTATCAGATACCTCGAAAAAAGAGAAAAGAGAGAAAATTAAGAATTCATACTTGGGAGATATTTGTTAGGGGTGTCTTAAAACCTATATTTCAGGGTATAGAGCAAAAAAAATAGATTTTTTGACTCACCTTAGTATATTAAGTATACAAAACGTTTATCAAAAAGTATGTAAACAAAATATATATTGAAATGTCAAGCAGGAAAAAAATAGTTTAGAAAAAAGTATATTCATCTCAATTTCTGAAAAAATTTTTGAATGAATTTTTGTTTAATTTTTTTAATTTAATTACTATATATTTTTCATATGATACGGTTTGTTATAATAAATATTAATGACGCAGTTAAAAGTGTGTGTCTTGGCTAAAGAGGATCACATATTAGTTTCGTAGTGCGCCTAAGGGTAGGCAATGCTTTTAGTTATTACTTTTTATAATGTCTTTCTTCTAAAAATCTAGTGTTGTATTAGAAATCTGACAAAAATTAATTTAATTGATATATACATATATATAATTATATCAAATATTCAATTTAAAAAAATTTGATAAAAAATAATTTTGTTAAAATTTTTTTGTTTAAGAATTTTCCAATACAATTTCTATATATTTATTCATATAATTCGACTTGCAGTAAAACAAAAAATATTAATTACAAAATGAGTGCCTTGGGTAAATAAGACTGTGCATTATATTTTTTGCAATGCGCCTAAGGGTAGGCAATGCTTTTTATTACTTTATTTTCTTGTATTTTTTATAAGAAACAAAAATAGTTTTAGTTTTAAGGCAATAATTTGAAAATAAAATAAAGTTAGAATCGAAACAAATTATTAGATTTTTAATATATATTTTCTTAAAATTTTTTTTAATACACATTTTGTAAACTCAATATATGTATTAGGGTGGGTCATATATGACAAAAATATATGACAATTTGTTCTCTAATATATATGCATTCCCAAAAAAACTTAATATGAAGAAAAAGTTTACAAAAAATATTTATAAAATACAAAACATTTCGTATAAAAAAATAATTTTACATATTTTTGATGCTTTCAGTTATTACTTTTATATTGATAAAAAAAATTATTATTTGATAAAAAAATATTTTTAATAAAATAAAATTTTTTTGATAAATAAAAATAATTTTCGATAATTTTTTATTTTGGTTTTAGCGTTTTCCTTTATAATATCTATATATTTATATTCGATATGCAACAAAAATTATTATTTAAAAAGTTAAAAGCGTGTGTCTCTGCTAAATAAGGTCAGGCATTATATTTTTTTGAATGCGCCTAAGGATAGGCAATGCTTTTTATTATTACTATTTTCTTGTATTTTTTATAAGAATCAAGCATCGTGTTATTTTTTAAAAATAAAATAAAATTATAAACGAAACAGAGAAGTGTAGAGTCCATACATAACGGGTTTTTCACTAATGAGACTACATTAAATAGTTTTCCAAAATAAAATTAATTCTATTGAGAAAATATCAAATATTAATTAAAAAAAATTAAAATAAAATAAAATATTTTTGATGCTTTTAGTTAGTTTTGTTATTACTTTAATAGTGATAAAAAAAAATATTATTTGATAAAAAAAAATTTTTAAATTTTTAAATTTTTTTATCAAATAATATTTTTTTTATTAAAAATATTTTTTTGATTAATAAAAATTATTTGTTAAAAAAAATGTTGTTATTACTTCAATATTGATAAAAAAATATATTATTTGATAAATTTATTTTTTTTTATTAAACAATTTTTTATTAAAAATATTTTTTTGATTAATAAAAATTATTTTTGATTAATAAAAATTATTTTTGATTAAAAAAAAAATTTTTTTGTTAAAAAAAATGTTGGACAGTTTTCTTATACAATTTCTATGCAACATATTTGTTTATAACTGATTTGAATTCTGTTCATGAGCATATTTTTTGCTTAAAAGTGGCGCGTAACATTTTCTAGCTTTACTATTACCTTAAACTATAAGCTTCTCTCGAAGCACTACCATGCTCTACCCATTTTTGCTACTTTTTCTCCCTACCGATTTAACTTTTCTGCCTCTTTTCTCCAAACCCATCTAATCACCATTATCTGCTTTCCTCTTTTCACCCTTCTTTGTCGTGGAAATGCAATTTGTGCATAATCTTTGCTACCGTTATTTGTGTGTTTGACGCTTTTTTCAACAGCCTTTGTTATAGACTTTAATATATTACTAACACGTACACACACACAGTGCCACATACACATATGCATACACCTGCTGCTTTCCGCACACATATTGTGCTTGCAACATTTGGTGGCATATCCTTTGTTGCATCCTGCCATGCTCCACACGCCTGTAGCACGCATCCCGTTGTGCAACGCTTCCGTTTCCTTGCTGGCATAAAGCACAGGCGCACACCAACCAATCCCCGCACTTTTTGTTGGTTGTTGTTGTTTTTATGTTTGTAATGCACGTTACTTTGCAGCGCCAGCACTAATACACATGTTGGCGGGATGTTTTGGCGTTCGCTTATCTAGCTGGCGCGCGGTATTTACACGCTTTTGCATTTGCTTTGCATATTTTACGGCGCAAACAGTGGAATTATGCAGCGTTTTTGTAAAAGAAAAACTAACGCATATACATACGCGCTGGCACGCACATACAAAGGAGAGTGGAACTCCTGCTCGCACAATACATTTCTTGGCAAGAATGTCAACTAAATATTAATGTAAGCGACACACACACACACACAAACACATAATATACTCCACTAATGCGGCGCGACTATCTCATATGTATGTATATGTGCGTGTGTTGCATAAAAACGCCTGTGGCTCGACAATGTCGCTGGCACCTGGTTTTTGTGGTTGCTTCTAATCCCTTTAAAGGTTGCATTTGTAGAAATATGCAAATGTGCGTGCGTGTGTGTGTGTTGCATTTTATTTGTAAGCCGTTCAGCTTCGCTTCCTTTGTCAGACTTTATTATAAATGCATTTATTTATGCCGTTTTTTTGTTTGTTTGCAAAAAGTTCACAGCTCGCATTTTTCAGTTGCATAAACTAGTTAGAGTGTTGCCACCTGTTTGGGTCTTGTTACAATCCGTATGTGTTTGCTCGCTTTGCTAAGGTGTTAGCGCAGCAAAAATTCACATTCTCACATTTGAAAAAGTTTCTGCGCTGCCAGCCAGTTGTTTTTGTTGGTTTTTTCCACCATGTCGCGAATCAAGTGGCGTGTAGTTAAAATAATGGACTACTACTTGCTAGCTGCTTGTGTGACTTTAGTTGATTACAAGCGTACAGCAACCAAAAACAAATTCTTATGAAATATGAATACATAGTACTTTTTGCAGGCGCTTCTTGATTAGTGCACAAATAAACTACAAATTGCGTTGAAGGCAGCCTGGAGTTTTTCAAGCTTACGATATAAAGAAAATTAAATTTGGAGAGAAAGCGGTTCGAAGAAGAAAATGAAATAAAATTGCATCAAAATCATCGAAAAATATATATCAAAGCACAATTTTTTTTAATACAAAAAAATTTTAAATTAATTTATACTTAAAACTTAAAATATTAAAATTAATTTTTTCCGTTTTTTTTCTTCTCACAAATAAAGGGAATTTTTTTTTCCTATAAATATACTATATTTTACAAAAAAATTTTAAAATTGTATAAATTATAGAAAAAAAAATTTTAAATAACATTTTCTGGGAAATTAAAATTTTGTGTTTACATATGAAATATCAGTTTAGTATGACATAATGACGTTTTTCGCCACAAATAGATGTTTGCGCAAAAAAGCATGCTTCACCAGGAAATTTACATTTGCAGAAGGGTTAAACCAAATAATAGTAATATTACTTTTTTATATTTTTATCTTTTTCCTTTCTAAAAATTTCAGTTTTTTTTTCAATTTTAGATTTTTTTTACATTTATAAAAATTTTAGAAAGTTTAGAAACTTTTTTCGAAAATTTTAATTTCAATAATATTTTAACAAAAAAATTTAAATATAATTAAAGCAACAACTGTTACATTTTTATCTTAGTTTCAAGTAAAAAAAAAAGTAAACTAAGATCTAACATTTCGAAAAATCAAGTAGCATACATTTAGGCTAAGATTGAATTGCTTAGCATAAAATAAAGGTCTGCCATTAGAACTTAAATATTGGGTAGTCGAAAAAGTATTTTCGCATTTTGTCAATAGATGTCGTTGCAGTCGTATATCTCCAGTGCTATCAATCACATTGTATCTTACCATATAGTGTTGGAAAGGTAAGCTCTATTTAAACAAAAAAAAGAAACAATAAATTCGGGGAAGTTGAAAAAAAAAATTACAGCTGTTCAAAAATTATATTTCGAAATTTTTGTACAGAAAGGGAAGAAGCCAACAATGAAATTTGTGAAGTTTACGGAGACGATGCTATATCAATTGGCGTAGCACAACAATGGCTTCCGTTCTGGAAATTTCGATGTGAAAATGCACCTCGCTCTGGTCGATCTATCGTTGAAAAAGCCAATGAAATTATGAAAAATATTGACCAGGACCTGGAGCATAAGAAACTTAGAATTCATCATCAAAGGGTTTTGAACTATTTAAAAAAGGCTGACTACAAAAAGAAGCTCGATGTTTGGATAGCACATGAATGGTCCGTCAAAAATTAAATGGAATGAATTAACACCTGTGATTCTTTGCGGAAACGAAATGAAATCGAACCATTTCTGAAGTGAATGGTAACGGGAGATGAAAAGTGGATCAAATAAGACAATAATGGGCGAAAAAGATCGTAGTCTAAGCGTGGTGAAGCTTAACAAATGGTTGCAGCAGCAAGGCCAGCATTGACGCTTCGAAAGGTTATGCTGAGTGTTAGGTGGGAGTGGAAAGCAATCATCCACTATGAGATGCTCCAGCCTGGTCGAATCACTGATTTTACATTTTTCTGTCAAAAACTGATGAGATTGAAGCTAGCAATCGAAAAAAACGGCCAGAACTGATCAACAGAAAGGGCTTCGTCTTCCATCAGGACAACGATAGACCACACACATCTTTGGTGACTCGGCAAAAACTGGGAGGGCTGGCCTGGGAAGTTTTGATACATTCAACATTAGCCCTGATCTTGCATCATCGGACTACCATTTGTTTCGGTCAGTGCAGAGCTCACTTAATGGAGTAAGGTTGGCTTCAAAAGAAGCCTGTGAAAATTACTTGTCGCAGTATGTCGCCGAAAAATCAGAAAAGTTTTAGACTGATCGAATAATGTCTATAGAGGAAAAATGGCAAAAAGTGGGCGTCAAAATGGTACATGTACCATGATTCATTAAACTTCATTATAAATATAAAAAAATAAGTTTGATGAGAAATACGGAAAGACTGTTTCGACTATCCTATATACATATGTAAATATTTGGGTTGGAATTCGACTGATGAAAATCATCCTTAGAACGAAGTCTTTATAATTTAAAGGTGCTTGAGAAGTGAGAACGACTGGTGCGCTGTTGTTAACTCGGCTAAAATCACGTAAGCGGTGTCTACATCATTACAGAAGAAGAAAAGAAGTTTTCGCTAATAATACGTAATTTAATCAAGTCTCTGGATAGCAATATAAGCATAATTAATATTGATCTTAAATTTTATATGTGAGTCTATAGAAATATGCAACTAAATTACTTTTCCAACAAAACATTTACCAAAAGCATCAACGCAATGGTGTGTACACACTGATTACCTAACCCAGATATTTCTATTTGCATGTACATATTTGCATATAACTGTAAATATTGTATTTACTGCCACTTCCCAAAGGATATTAATAAACCACATTTATTTAGGGGATATTAAATAGAGCATACGCCTGGCATAATTATCGCTTGTAAAACCAATAATTTTATGAACTCGAAATATGCATATTACAAAGCATTACAAAATAATAAGCGTCCAGCATGTAGCAACAACAATAAACTACGCTTATTTACACAGTTTATACACGCATTTTGAATTTGTCAGTGTAAACAGTTCATTATATAAAATATGCAAATAATTGCTAATATTCAATTACAGCATATTTTAACTTCCGATATCGGATGCGTGCATTTCCAGAATTTATTTCAGTATTTGTGAACGAAAGAGAAATTGTTGAAAATTTATTGTTGTTGTTGATTTGTGGGAATGTGTAATGCATTTCCGGCAAACCGAAATACGTGTAAAACTAATGTGAAAGTGCAGTCGAACGGATATAAAATATAATTGCTATTGAAGCATGATATATTTGTTTTGAACATATTTAAGGTGGCATAAATGCAAGTAGAGTTGCCAACTGTATAAAAAATAATAATAAATATTTTTTAAAGTAATAAATATAATATTTCAACACTGATTTTTATAAAATTTACTTAAAAAAGTATGTGATAGAAATAGTTTTGCGCAGCGTTGCCACTTATGCATAAAAAAATTAATATAAAAAAATAAATTTTGTAGACAAGTTGAAAAAATTAAGCTTATAAAACAAAAAAAAATCGCTCATATATTTTCCTAGCGAAAAAAATAAATAATAAAATAAAATCATTAAAAATAATACTTATTCTAATACTAATAATACTTATTTTTAATAATTTTTTTTTAGAAAATGATTTGGTAAAGAGATTTGTGAGCAGCCTTGCCACTTGTGCATAAAAGAATTAATACAAAAAATAATTTTTGTAGAAAAATTGAAAAAATAAAGCCTAAAATGCTAAAATAGCTTTTAAACATTTTCTCCACCAAAACTATAAATGGGGTTGCCAACTACAAATAAATTTATAATAAATAAAAAATTAAAATAAGTAAATATTAAAACAATACTTATTTTTAATATTTTTTGTTTTTGAAAATAAGTTGGTCAAAAGATTTCTGAGCAGGGTTGCCACTTATGAATAAAAAAAATAATATTAAAAAAAGTTTATGGAACAAGTTTTGTATAAAATTAAAGCTTTTGTGGAATACAACTTTCAAATACTTTCCTAGCAAAAACGACGAATAGAGTTGCCACTTACATGGGCAATAATTATCAAGGAATATTGAAATGAATAAATATAAGAATTCGACATGCATTTTTAATAAAACTGGTTTGGAAAATGTTTTGGTGAACATATAGCTGAGCAGAGTTGCCACTTTTCAATAACAAATTAATATGAAAAAAATTAAACAAAATAGTTTTAATATAAAAATAAAACCTAAAGCTGCCACTACAGCTGTTAAATATTTTCCTAGCAAAAGCAATAAATAGAGTTGCCAATTACATGGAAATTAATTGTCCAAAACTTTCTGAAAGCAATAAATATAACATTTTAACATGGTTTTTTAATAAAGTTTGTTTTTAAAATGATATGGTTAATGTATATTTGAACAGAGTTGCCACTTTCCCATAAAAAAATATTAATATATAATAATTAAGGAAAATAATGTTTATTTAAAAATTAAAAAAATTTAGCATAAATTGTGAAATATAGATTTTAAAAGTTTTCCTACCAAAAATTAAAAACATAGTTGCCAACTTTTCATAAAATAAACATATACATTTAGTCTAAGGACTATTTTGGGACATTAAAAAAAAATGGGTCATCAAAATTTTCAATCAACAAATTATTTTGAAACATTAAAACGGCTTGACAAAGTTGCCACCTTTTGAAAAAATAAATAAATTACAGGATTGAAGAGAAGCGTTATGATATTCAAAAATTTAATCAAAGAACTGTTTTGGAACATTTATGTAAAATACAGTTGGGTAAAGTTGCCACGGTTTTAAAAATTTTAATAACATTATTGGTTAGAAGCCTAAGGTTATTAAGGAATTTAATCAAAGACATTTTGAAAAATTAAAAAAAATATATGTATTTATTAAGGTTGCCACCTTTTAAAATAAATTTAATAACTTCATTAAACCGAAGCGTAAGGTTATTCAAAAATTTAATCAAAGGACGTTTTCAAGAATTTTGAGAACAAAATATTTATTGGGGTTGCCACCTTTTCGAAACAAATTTAATTATCTAATAAATAGAGGTTTTAGTTTATTTGAACAAATGAATGCCTTAGCACAATTTAACAAAAATATTGTTAAATGAGGTTGCCACCTGTATAAAAAATAATTAAAGTTGCAGCATGCAAATTATAACAGTTTATGAAACAAATTAATATCAGTAAATTTTGAAATACTAATAGCACAAATTTTTCTTCTCACAGTTGCCACATTGCTGCATACAAATAATGCAGCGCAAAACAACTGAGAAATATATTGTTAGTGTCTTGCTGCACTTCCTTGCAACAAATTAATTGATATGTAAATGAAATACCAGCACATTTCAACAAGTTTTCAACTGTGTACTTTAATTTAATTTATTTGCGCTAAATAAATTGCAACAAACAATGGCATGTGCTTCTTCCACACACACACACAGACACATTTGCAATTTATACACACATACACACACGCACAGCAGAGCATATAAATTAACATAATGCACTTGCATATGCACAATAAATCAGTTTGCCGGCGGAAGCAGAACTTGCAACGCTTGCAACTTAACTGCAATTTGCGAAGGAAAGAAAGAAAAAAGAATACAAAATAAAAATGAATTGTTTTTGACTGCCAACAAAGTTAACTGCATACAATTTACGATTTATTTTTACACAAGCAACAAAAAAAATAAAAATGTCAGAAAAGTCGAAAAAGTGGAGCAATTAAATGCCTGGTCATGAGGCCATGAAAAATGTAATATATCCTGTGTTGCAGCAATTAGAGTTATGTTATGTTGCAGTTCCGCTGCTTCTCGGTAGTTGTTAGTTTTCATATTGTTGTTGTTGTTGTTGCTGCTGCTGCTGCTGCCGCACGTGCACAAATATAGCGTGCATAGGTAATGGTAATTTACTGCTGTTGCTGCGAATTCCCCAACTGCAAATGCTATTTACCGTTAAGTAGCGTAAACATCGGTCCACTTGGACAATTATAAGCCAACAAAATCACAAATGCAATTAGAGTGAACTGTGTTGTGTAAATGAAGTGCATGACAGTGAAGCGGGGAGGAGAGGGGTAGATTTTCATGAGAAAGAGAGAGAGAGGGACCGAGCGTAAAACTACCGGAAATGGATGCACATATGTCGCATAGGTGCGCAATTATGTATGTAAGCGAGCCTGAAGGCGCATATTTTTGTGTATTGCAATTGTAAATCGAATTAAGGTTTCTATATGTACATATATTATAGGCTATAGTTGAGTGGAGATGAAATCAAAAAAAATGTGCCAAAAATCATAGAAGGCTTTAAAATTTTTTGATTAGAGTATTCTGTTTACTACTAGAGGCTGAAAGATCCATTTACTTAAAATAGTTGAAAGTTTCGACAGGTGGCGCTCGTAATTCAATTTTTATCAAAATTGCTTTCGGGGTGAACTTCTCTTCATTCTGAGTTTACGCCTTACTAAGCTATTGTTATATACCTGGACTTAACACCTTGATACCATAGAAGGCGCTGCAATTACATTTTTTTTTTTCAAAATACGTATTATAAGAGATTTTGGCAATTTTTTTCCTAGTTAAACAGTTTTTTTCAAGTTCTAGTATGGAGAACTTTTTTATTTTAAAAGATATTTTAACGAAATTTGGCATGCATTATTTTCCAAAGCAACGCTATAATTTCTGAACATATTTTTCAGATCGGATCACTATAGCATGTAGCTGCCATACAACCTGAGCGATCAAAATCAAGCTCTTGTATGGAAAACTTTTTTATTTGACGAGGTATCCACAAGAAATTTGGTATGAATTATTGCTTAGGGTATTGGTGCAAACTCCGGAGAAATTGTACAGATCCGATCATTATAGCTTATAGCTGCCATACAAACTGAATTATCAAAAACAAATTTTTATATGGAAAACTTTTTTATTGGAGAAGATATCAGCACGAAATTTGGCACAGATTATTGGACAACGCAATGCAGCAATCTCCGAAGAAATTGTACAGATCGGACAACTATAGCATATAGCTGCCATACAAAATGACTGATCAAAATAAAGATAAAGAACTTTTTATATCGTTTTATGGCATAAGAAATGCAACTGTGAAGGGTATAACTGCTTCGGTGCAGATGAAGTTTAAGTTTTTGTTGCTTTTTTTATGTAAAAAAGTGTTTTTGTTGCTGTAATTTTATTGCCTTCATATATAAATTAATCATTTCGGCATCCTCTTTTATATTTTATAATTATTTTTCAATAAAACCACTTTTGTGTAAAAATTTCTGTGAAAATTTTTGTTTTATGCTCATGCAAAAAGTAAAAAAGTAGCCAAAAGTTTATAATCTTTTTACATTTTGCATTTTCCAGCCACTTTCACACACATATTTTACAAAATTTCTAATTAATAAAGCACTTAAGTCGAATTCACGACACTTCATAAATATTAGAATACGCCTGGGAATCGCACAAATGCGCAGTCATGCGTGTGAAGACATGGCAATATGTGCGGCAAATAATTCATTAACTGCGGCCACTCAAGTGAGGTGCACGCTTTTATTATTTGCACATTGATTATTTACTCAATATTATGAGCAACACTTTTATATGCGCGCCAAAAAAGCCTTTACAAGCGCAAATATGAAGTTTGTATGGCCGTGATTCTTTGTTTGCTCAACACTGTAGTCCAGTTGTGCATGAGCAGCTGCTTCATATCTGGAAGCACACTTCACTAAGCCGCCAGCAACTTATGCACAAACAAACATATGTAAGAATGTCGCACGCGGCAATGCTTATGCAGGCAGTTACTGTGTTTGTTATTGTTATTTGTGTAGTTTATAACAGCTGTGTGTAATTTATAGATTATTTAATTTTGGAATTTGGTGTTCAATTAAATCGCAGCAGTGACTGGCACGCATATGCTATCAGGTAGTGAAAGGAATACCAGTGATAGTGTTTGCATATGTAGGTAAATGTATATAGGTATGTGTGTATGTATATATTATATACACATACGCAGTTATGTCTGCACAACTGTCGCATTTTGGCAATATCAACCGCCTGCGTGCCATTGCTATGCTAATATTGCGCGTTACGCATACGCCCCAGTGCTGGAGTCTTTCTGGTCACACATGGCGTATACGCAATTAATGCATACAAATGTGTATACGAGCTTTTCGGATGCAAAATTTTGTTTCGGTTTTTTATACCCCAAACAAGAAACTTCTGAGATCCATATATAAAATGTATATATATATACATATATGTATATGTATATGTATATATATACCGCGCGATGAGCTGCGTCGTTTTAGTCACATCCATACAAACTGCATCATCGGAATCAAATGCTTGTATGAAAAACTTTTTCAATTGACAAGATATATTAATGAAATTTGGCACACAATATTATTTATAGTATTGACATAATCTCTGAAGAAATTGTGCAAATCGGAGCACTATAGCATATAGCTGCCATACAAACTGAAAGCTGAAAATCGAGTTCGTGTATGAAAAACTTTTTTAATTGGCGAGATATCTTCATGAAATTTGGCACATATAATAATTCAAAGCATTGCTGCTATCTTCGCAGAAATCGTGCAGATCGGATTACTATAGCTTATAGCTGCCATACAAACTGAACGATGAAAATCAAAATAAAGTTATTTTTGTACTTTTAAATGCTAAAATAAATGCAGCTATGAAGGGTATTACAGCTTCGGTTTAGCCGTAGTTAAAATTTTTCCCCTTTTTTAAATATATTCTGTATAATTTTCCATTGCGGTTTGGCAATTGTCAGCGGCGAGTTGTTGGCTGCAATTGCGAATACAATTTCACAGGAGTTTCCAGTCGCGTGTTGCGTGCGCCGCGCACGTGTTATTAAATAATTTTAACTAAATGCGTGCAAAAATTCATTTATTTGATAGCGTCGTTTTCAATTTATTGTTTGCTTCATTACGCTTTCGGTAGGCTGGCTATGACGCGAAATTACTATATTTATATGTTATGTTGTGGCAAACAGCACGAACTAGCTGTAGTAAAATGAAAAATCGCACAAAAGAAATTATTTCATTTTATTATAAATACATTTCATTCTCTTAATATATTTTCCATTATTTGTAAGCCAATTTAATTTCATGCTCGCTATTCTTCTACGCACTCATTGTGTTATATAATACCTAAATTCCGCTAATCAGTAGCTTTTGTGTGCAACTGAGGCCGTCGCTTGAGCGCCAAACGAATGCATAAAATTCTCTACATTAATGTGTGTGTGTGTGTGTGTGTGCGCAAAGAATTTCGCTTGCCGCAGTTGCTTATCTGCCACAATGTCAGTCTGTTTATAAACAATGCAGCGCTAGTTTGATGGCACACAAACATCTATGGCGTATGCTTGTTTGATTATTTACTCGCAAACGAATTGTTTGCCTAACAATACCGCCTGCAGGCGGACGGACGTGTAGTCGGTTAGTTGGTTGGCCATTCATTGAAACAATTGAGTGCTAAACTCTTTTAGCGCCTCATTCAATTGTTTAGCACTATTTTATTTTCTGTTTTTTGTTGTTGTTACGAAATTTTTAGTTGGCCTTTGTTTTTGAAATAATATGTAAATTAAGTAGTTGCTGCCAATTAAAAGTTTATTTTTACTCAATAAAATAGAGTGTAGTGCAAGTGTAAGTGCGCCTATATTTGGATGGATTGAAAGGTTACCAACTTCATGTCAAGTATTGTTTTTGGAAACTCTAACTGTTGGAACCCAAAAATTTTTAAATTTTCATAAATTACTTTTACAAAAAATATTTTTTAAACAAAAAATTAAATTTTGAAATTTTTAAAATTAAAAATATTTAAGAAAATCCGAAAAAAATTGGTTTGGAAGAAAAAAGTTTCAAAAAAATTTTTTGGAAGAAAGAAGTTTTGAATTTTTTTTTCAAAAATTTTTCCAAAAAAATTAAATTTTGGAAATTTTAAAATTAAAATATTTAAGAAAAAGATCGAAAAAGTTTTTTAATTTGAAGAAAAAAGTTTCCGAAAAACTTCAAAAATTTTTTTTTCCGAAAAAAAAATTCATAAAAATGTATAAAAAAAATTCTTTCGGAAAAAAAATTTGAAATTTTTTACTTTTTTTTTGGAAAAATTAAGTTTCAAATTTTTAAAATTAAAATAATTAAAAACAAATACCTAATTTTCATTTTGACAAACTTATTATAAAAAATATAAATTTTCTTTTTCAAAAAAAAAAAAGTTTTTTAATTTGAAGTAAAAAGTTTCCGAAAAACTACAAAAATTCTTTTTTCCGAAAAAAAAAAATTCATAAAAATGTATTTCTTTCGGAAAAAAGTTTGAGATTTTTTATGATTTTTTTTTTTTGCCAAAATTAAGTTTCAAATTTTTAAAATTAAAATAATTAAAAACAAATACTTAATTTTCATTTTGACAAAATTATTATAAAAAAAATATAAATTTTCTTTTTCAAAAAAAAAAAGTTTTTTAATTTGAAGTAAGAAGTTTCCGAAAAACTACAAAAACTCTTTTTTCCGAAAAAAAAATTCATAAAAATGTATAAAAAAATTTCTTTCGGAAAAAAATTTGAAATTTTTTATGATTTTTTTTTTTTGGAAAAATTAAGTTTCAAATTTTTAAAATTAAAATAATTAAAAACAAATACTTGATTTTCATATTGACAAAATTATTATAAAAAAAAATATAATTTTTTTTTTCATAATTTCATAAGCTTAAAAATTTTTGCTTTCCAAACCGTTGCTCATCCATATAAATTTTAAGGCTTTTGGAGTGAATATTCGTATATGTACATATGTATGTAGTTAAAGCAACTAAAACAAGCAAACTTACTTAAACTGAGTGCCAATATAAAACTTTCTTAATCTTTACATTACAATCGTATAATTTTTCACATATTCTATATGCATGCCCTCCCTGCCAACCACACTTAAAATTCGTGATTAATACCCATCAACATATAATGATTGCCTTGCTTATCAGCGCAGTTTGCCGAATATCTCATAAAAGTCTTTCCATTTCCTACGCCACACACTCTTACTTTTCCTGCGATCTCTCCAACCTCTCGCTGCTCTCAATCAATACAAACAATCATCAATCATTTACACTTGTCAATGCTGATGGTTTGTTAATGTCACATTAAGTATGGTGTATAAGCAGATACATATACGTCGAAGTGCCTATGTGTATGTGTGTGAGATAGCAAACAAGCAAGGTAATATAATAAGGCGCAGCGCACCAACACAAAATAACGGTACAACAGCAATCACTCAATAATGTGTCAATGGCAGTGTTAAGCACTAAGGGAAGTTTTTCAAGAAGGATATTTGAGCATATTTATGTGTGTATGTATATATGCATGTGTATTTAATACGAAAGTTTCAGCAATTTGGTCTTTTGCTACTTTTTATAATCATCCCTCTTTGCTTATTATTTTTTTTTTTGGCGCTCATAGTTCAATTTCAGCGCTTAGTTGCATGAAAAAATATTATTTGTATCATCAGTATCAACTTCCAATATCCCGTTATCAAGCTTCAGTCATCAAATTTCCGCTAGAATATCAACTGTTCGCTGCTGATATGAATCTTAATGTGTTCTATGTCTTATAATATGGTATAAGCCAATACATACATGTACAATATGTATATATGAGTATACATATGTATATACAAACATATGTCATTAACTGTTGAAAAAAGTTGCATTATTTTGATTAGATTTAACAAAAAACATTTTCCATTTACTGTCACATAATATTTGGATATTTTTCTTGCGCCCACCAACTAATAAGTGCCATCTGTTGTAGTACAACTAGTCCATCAAATATACTTTTATAACATATATACATATATGTATGTGTATCTTGTTGCCATAAACTGCTTGAAGTACCACAACGACCAAATTACAATTGATCGATGTTCAGCAAAATGACCTGATTTGCTAGAAAGTGAATGGATTTTGTAATTCAAAATCACTAAAAGTATATACATACATATACATTCACACATACATATCATCACAGACGAAGGAAAAACTATATTATAGTACCCACTCATATTGTAATAAAATTTGAGTTTTAGTTAGAAAATGGTTATACATTGGTTATATCTGTCAGCGGAGGCTGAAAAATATACCATATGTAGTGAATCTTCACCAATAAAAAACTCGATATGACGATTGACGATATGTAGTTATGTCAATATGTAGTATCGTGTATAACATGGCAAACTTTTCACTGTATTTTTCACTTAGTTTCGAGTGCTTGTAGCTACAATGCTGTGTTTGTAAATTCGTTACACTGTGTTTTTTTCAAGTGTAGCATACTTTCAGGGGCATTAAGTGAAAAGCTTATAATTGTATTTACATTTCACTGCAAACATATGCAATTCAAGTGGTTTGGAAGTGTTCAAAGTGTGAAAAATATTTGTGTAAACAGATTTTGGGAAAATATGCAAACATAGAAACATACATAGTGACAAAAAAGCACCCGGAAATTGTAATTAAAAACCTCAAATAAATGATATTTTTAAAAAATATATTTTGCTAAGTTTGTAGGACTCTACTTAACTACTATGCCATATTTGAGTGCGATCTGTCAAACCAATTTGTTTACAGCAGCTGCTTAAGTCGGTACATCTCAGTACTGCGCTGCGATTTTTTAAATGGATAAAAAAAGATATCGAACCACGAGTTTATCTCAATTTTTGTATTTCTAACCAAATTTCGTGTGCGGAGTAGTAGCAAATGTTGGAAAACAGCTTACCGCGATTCAATTTAAAAAAAACACAAGCTTGTGTGTAGTACAAAGCCTTCAAAGGCGGTCGTGAGCTCGTTGAAGACATGCCTCGTACTGGAGACATTCGACCTCTTCAAAATTATGAACCAAACTACAAAAAAAAGTGAAAGTTATGGTGCTTGAAAATCGGCAGGCAAGTGTTAGAGAAATTGCAAGAGTGTTCGACATCTCCCGCGGGTCCGTTCGAATGCGTTTGAGGGATATTTTGGGTATGAAAAGCGATCTTGCTCGACGCATTCCGAAAAAGCTGAATTTTTTTCAAAAAAAAAAAGTACGATTGTAACCGAATTTAAGGCCAAAAACGTTATGAATACCATCGATAGACCACCGCATTCAACATATATATTTTTAAAATGAAGTTAATATAATAATGAATTAGTTACTAAAAAATTGTGTTAAAATTTCTTAAAGCATTGTTAACATTTCTAGCTGAAATTCAATCAGAAACGATTTGGTGTGCTTAGTTATATTACTGACTGTAGTAAAAATGTTGCCTACACTTAGGCGCTTAGTGAGAATACAATGTCCTACCACGAGTTTAGCAAAGACACACACCTTAAATAGAAACCACGTATCCGAATTTGAGCTATATTAGTATACCAATTTTAATATCAAGCTGCAACATTTTATAAACTTTAAATTTTAGTTTTTACATAGCAAAAATCTGTGCTTTGGTCGAGTAATAGTGAGAATATAATTCCAGACACTGAGTTTAGCGAAGACACACACCTTAAACAGTACCTAGATATGCGATTTTGAGCTATATAAGTATACCAATTTTAATTCCAAGCAGCAACATTTCATAAACTTCAGTTTCTACATTTCATAAATTGCTATGCCTTGCTTGAGCTGAAGCCTTCGAAAATGATAAAAAGTCATAAGAGTGAATAATGGCATGAAACCCATTGAAAACGCACGGAAATATAAAAAAACAGTAATCAAAAGAATTATAAGACGATTATGAATACAAAAAGTCCTACAGAAAAACATTGAATGGCAAAGTTCGAGGTAAAAAATAACTCCAAAAAAAAGTTAAATCTTTCGTATTCATATTTTTTTCAGACAAACTGCAAATATACGTGAGAAATTGCAAGTTTTCTGCAAAAAAATGTTTTCTTTCACTAAATGTGGGAAAAAAACTAATATTTTCCTGTCCCAAAAAAATATTTTTTTTTTTATTTAAACCATTTATTTTTATACCCCGAATAAGGTTTATACGTCTGAGCGTCTTGTATTAGTCGTTCAATTTTTGAGATATTGAACTGAAATTTTGTCAAAAAGTATTTCTCACCAAGAGGCTGCTCATTTGTCCGAACAGCCGATATCGGACCACCATAGCATATAGCTGCCATACAAACTGAACGCTAAAAATAAAACGCTTGTATGGAAAATTTTTGTATTTGATGAAATATCTTCAAGAATTTTGGCATGGCTTAATGTCCAAAGCATTGATACGATTTCCGAAGGAATGGTTAAGATCGGATCACTACAACATATAGCTGTCATACAAACTGCACGACGAAATCAAATCCTTATATCAAAGCAATAATGCTCAGTTTAATGAAGTTTGCTTTTTAACAATTTAGCTGACATTTTAATAAACTTTGCTTCACTCTTCAATCGAATGACGAATAATAACTAGATTTCCGAAAATGAGTCAAAATTTTATGAATAATTTGGCATATTTATTTGACATATTATGAGTAAAGAAAAGCAGACGCGTGCGTTCAAATGGGACAAGCAATTAATTCCGGAAACAAGCAAACGGTCAGCACAAGAAATCATTATTGTTTGTATTATTTCATTATACATATTGTTTTTGTAATAACAACAAAAATCACAATACTAGTACAAGTCAAAAATGCGCTAGAAGTGAACGAGACAAATACGACAAAAGCTTACAGCACCACCAGCTGTGCCAAAGAGATTAATAGCGCGCACAGCAAATACACAGCAATGAAAGCAAATGCTAAACAAATCGAAAAATAGAAATAAAATAAACTAAAATTTAAATGAATAATGAAATATGGCGCACTTGCGAGCAGCGAATTTGGTAATTTTTCATGGCGATATTGACTCATTGGCATGCGTTTAGGCGCACACAAACTCACGCACCCCCAGATAGTATGTAAATATGCGCATGAAAATAAATAGTATTAAGTAGTGTACAAAAACAACCAACATTAAGATGTGTAAAGCAGTAGCGCGCGCCGGCAGAAAACAACAATAAACAGCAGTCAACTGACGCGAACGATTATCTGTGAAATCTTAATTTGAGCGCACGAAATTGATTTGCTCAAACGGGCCATTGATAAATGAGTCGAAGTGCTATGAAATTATTGCAGTGCATTAAGCAAATGCGTCACTTGGGTATTTAGGCGGTGGAGAGAGCGCCATTAAGCGGTGCGAGGGGATGCCTGGTCGACCCTCATTAGTTGGGGGGCAAATAAATAGTAGTGAGTAATTATGGGCGGTCATAAACAAAATTCAGTATGGCATGAGAGAGTGGGGAGGTTAAGAGAGCGTTGGAGTGCAGAGTTTGGAATGAGAGAGTGGAGAGGATGAAAGAGTGCTGAAGTGACAGAAAGTGAGTTTCTAACCCACAAACTGCCAGCTTAACTGCGCTTAAGGCAATTAGTGCTGATCATTTTTTGTACAAAACACAAACAACAACAACAAAATGTTAATTTCAGCTGCAGAAAAGCTACAATACCATCTACTGGTGCATTTTTTTGTGGAGAAATGAATAAAAACGATTTTAAACGTTCAGTTTGTATGGTAGCTATATGCTATAGTGGTCGGATCTGAACCATATTTTCGGAGATGAAAGTCCTGACTTCGAAAATAATCTGTATCAAGTTTCGTGTAGATATCTCATCAAATGAAGAAGTTTTCCATACAATGACTAAATTCTGAGCGTTCAGTTTGTATGGCAGCTATATGCTATAGTGGGCCGATTTGAGAAATATATTAGGAGACAAAAGCCTAGTCTTTAAAAATAATCTGTGTCGAATTTCATGAAGATATCTCATCAACTGAAAGAGCTCTCCATACAAGCACTTGATACCGAGCGTTCAATTTATATTCCAGCTATGTGCTATAGTGATCCAATATCGACGATTTCGATAATTGAGAAGCTTCTTGCGTAGAAAAGAGCGTGTGCGAAATTTCAGCTCAGTATCTCGAAAACTGAGCGGACAGGACGCGTTTATACCGACAGAGCTCAGCTCAACTCTTCACACAGGTTATTTATACATTGACGCAAACTGGCTGGCAAACTTTAGTATCCTGTTCAGGGTATACAATTTTTTATTAACATGCGCTTGTATTTTAGGCATTTGACAGTGAAACTTATTTTTAAGCGCCCCAAAATTGTAACAGCTGGGCACGCTGCGTCGCTACTCGTGTTGACTGCTATTGACTCATGTCATTTAGAAGCTCGTAAATAAATCACGACACTGTAATGTATGAGTTTTTGTAGGTATTTATTATTATTATTATTATTGTTGTTGTTGTTGTCAGTGTTTGCTATAGTTTGCTTGTTAAGTATGACCTTTGCGCTTGTCACTTCAACTGAACTGTGTGCGTAAGTTCAGCTTTAATTATGAAATAGAAACAATTGTAGCCACACACACATACACATGCACATAGCTGACATATGTAGGTGTTGAGTAGATAAAGATATGTATATACAAATATAAATATATATATAAATGCATATATTACATAAGTAAATATGTATTTACTCTACACAATCCAGTCATTAGTGGCTCAGCGTGATTGCAGCTTGCTGTATTCATGTGTGTGTGTGTGTGTGTGTGTGTGTGCTCACTTATGTATGCAGGTGTGTGTTTTCAAAGCTTTGTATAAACAAAAAGCAATTAGTGGCGCTTTACTTGCACTCCCAAATTCATGTACTACGTGTAAATACTAAATATGTTAGTATACTTAACAGCACTTTGGCTATGAATAAGAAATCTATGATATTTATGAGTGAAATGTTTATTGAGAAAGTCTGGTTTTATTGCCTACACATATTTAGAATTTGCTTAATAGTGCTTTTAATTTTAATATTTAGCTGATAAATTAATTAAATTGACTCATTATATAAATTCATTACGTATGTACATATGCAGGCGTAAAATACATTTTCAGCAATTTTTTTCTTTTGAAAAATTTAAAAATAAATTTATAATTGCATTTGAGTGTTTATCTTCTGAATTTTTAATACAGGGTGCGTAATCTTAAACTTTGGTATATTGACATTCTATAAACTCTAGATTTAATAGCCCTTTGATCAGCTTGACATATTTTGAAACCCACAATTCATTATATTAGCTGATCAAAATTGAATCGGACTGAAACTCATGATTAAATGGCTTCTCTAAAAAAAAAAGTAAAAGGTTTGTACGAAGTATAGTATATAGAAAACTTCATTAAGCGCTGGCATGCTTGTATTTTGAGGGAGCTCATTTTGTACAATGAGATTCTTTGGGTGGTATTTTAAATAGTTTTTAGTTGATTTGTATACTCATTGTTACTAAAAGTTTGCGTTAGGTGGCGCTCCTTACTTTTCATACAAAAATATTATTCTTTAGTGAAAAAAGTTGAGCGAACTATCTTTAAAATACTCATATTAAGGAGTATCGAAAGAAAAGCTTTCCGGCCTTAATTTAAAAAAGAGTAGGTGAAAAGCTTTATAGAAGCTCAACTAAGCACTTTTGAGGTTAACCAAATTTTTTAGTGTAAAAAATTTATATAATATATTATAATAAATAGAAATTCACTTTCAACACTTTTTTTACTTCAAATAAAGCTCTCGAAAATATTTGAAAGCTTTAACTTTAAAAAAAATTTGTATCTACAAAATTTCAAGAATACCAATCAAAGATTCTAATACATATGTAATAATAAAAAAAGCTCAATAAAAGCTATACTAATAAAGTTCTTAAAAAGCTTTTTAGAAAGCTCATCAGCCGGGTTTCATATTTTTTTAAGTAATTATATTTACATGCGTATAAAACTTTACCGTAAAAAGCTTTTTTTACAGACAAAAAAATTGTTTTGCAAAAGATTGGACAAGAATAGGAATAGTACATTAATATATGTATGTATGTATGTACATAAAATAAAAAAAAGCTCGACGAAAACTTTACTTGGAATAAAATTTTTAAAATGCGCAGCAAACTTTTAAATTTATTTCGATAAAAGCTTTCAGAAAAAGCTTTACTTGAAATAGAGCTTTCAAAACGTTTAGCTTTTTTAAAAAGTTTACATATTTCAAGATTTTAAGTTTATTTCGATGAAAGCTTTCAGAAAAAGCTTAACTTGTAATAAAGCTTTTAAAACGTTTAGCTTTTTCAAAAAGTTTACACATATCAAGATTTGAAATTAATTTCCATAAAAGCTTTCAGAAAAAGCTTTTAAAAAACTTCATTATTATGAAAATATAAATGTAATTAAAAAAAGCTCGAAGAAAGCTTTACCTTTACTAAACCTTTAAGAAATATCTGGTTTTAATATACATTATGACAAAATTATTTACATTTAAATATTTTGTAAAAACTCCTTTCAAAATTAGTAAACAAAGTGTACCGATAATGTCATTGGTTAAAACTTTCAAAAAGTTTCTAAAAGCTTTACGTATAAGATAATGTAAGTGTAATTAAAAAAGCTCAAAGAAAGCTCTATTTTGATTAAAGCTTTTAGAAAGATCTATTATAATATAAATAGATTACGAAACTTAGTTCAAGATTTTAAATTTGGAACGTTTTGAGCTTTCTCCTCCTTTCAAGGATTGTGAGTAAAATGTATCAACAGGAAACATTTTAAGAAAGTTCAAAACTTGAAATTTCATTGGTTCAAACTTCAAAAAAGCTTTACGTTTCAGGAAATGTGAATGTAATTAAAAAAGCTCGCAGAAAGTTCTACTTTGATAAAAGCTTTCAGAAAAAGATCCGCGCTAATACACATTTGAGAAAATTTAAAAATTCAAAATTCAAAATATCTAATCTCATTGTAAATGATACGCTCTAAACTAGTTCACGAGAGCTTTTATGGAGCTTTTATTTATTTTTATACCAAAAATTTATCTAAAGTAATAATAAATTCCAAAAGTAAATATATTTTAAGCAAGCTTTCTCCTATTACTACAAAAAACATTATGTCAAATTGAGCTATAAAAATCAGTGCTCCGAAAGCTTGCTACAAAATGCTGCACACTGAACCGTCGAATTTAGAATCAGCATTCATATTAACAGCTTTCAATACTTGATTAAACTGGAATTACTAAAATTTGTGCTTTACGCTTTTTCAATAAAAAAAAAAAACGGTACCCAAACAAAATCCAACACAAATTAAGTTGCATAATAATTTCGCAAAATGTCCTTTGCAGCTTCCGGGAAAATGGGAAATTAAATCCGTTCGCCTTGCGACGGCGAGTTTTGCGATAAATATATACTTAGTCATTGCGAAAGCGACTAATAATATTTTAATATTGCAGAAAGCACTTACAAGCGCAATAAATATGCACGAACAGATTGCGCACAGCGGGAGTGGGCTGAGCGCGCGAGCAAGAGACGGAAAGGCGGAAAGGAATGCTGCAAGTTCCGAGCAAACGTTGAAGACTGATATGCTAATGCAGATAAATATTTTGTAATGTACACTTGAAGCTTTTAAATCAACATTGCGAGTGCAGCGAGGAAGCGGCAGCTGCCGACGGTGTTGGTGCTGTTAGGTGACCTACAACAAATAGGCCACAACACAAGCGCCTGCAGATCGAGCGACTGACTACGTTGGTTGTAGAAACCGAAAGTTAGTGAATTCTCGAAAATATGCCATGGTGAATGCACTTGGGAAATTGAAATGTTAATGGAAATGGAAGATAAAGCGACCTGCAGGTAGCAGCTGTGCTGCCAAAGCGGCTAGAGGTCGAGCAAATGAAGAAGGGAGCGAGTGAGACTTGGAGCTGATTTCAGGTGGCACCTATTGAGGCCAATCGGCAGCTGGTCGTCTGGCAAGTGGAGTGGGCGACAGACACAAGTGTGTAAATAGCTATGAGTAATTCAATTGCCAGCAGCAAAATATAAAAACAGCAAACCCAACATCAAGTGAATTGTTTAAAGTGGATTATCTCATTGCCAGTGAGCAAAGAGTCGACGGTTTGGTTGGGTGGGGTTCGGTGTAGTTTCATTGGCAGCTTTTATATGCCACTTTGCATATTCAAGTACATCTATCTTCGTGTCTGTCATCAGACTGGCATTAATTTTCTGCCAGCACCAACCCCTCTCACACTTGAAATGATAGTGATTCCCTTGGGGCGACTATTAACTGTCGCTTTGATTTGCTTTCTTTCACTGGGATAATTTCAAGCATGCATCTTGCTAATTCAAGAGCAACTTCATTAGAAAAAAATTGTTTTGTAAATATATATATATGTGTGTTCATGTATGTATGTGAGCATATGCTCCTAATGGTCATTGATAGATACAAGATTTTATCTTTTACTTGACATTTGGCATTTCATTCGAGATTTTGAATGACTTTGATGGATTTCTGCCGAAGGATATCACATATACTATACATATAAATAAATTAATATGAGGTACTGCACGTGTGGAAATCAACGCGGATATTCATATGTACATATGTATAGACTTAATCGAAGAATGCTAAAACAACACATAAGATAAACTTTTTACTGAAACAGAAAAAAAACTTTTAAATATAAAAAAACTTTATTTAATTTAAAAATATTTATTATTACGAGTATTTAAATAATATTAAATTATTTTTCAAAATATTTTTTATTTATTCAACTTATTTTTAAATTGTTTCCAACATTTTTTTAAATTTTTTTTCAAATTTTTTCTAATATTTTTTATAAATTTTTTTTTAAATTTTTTTTTAATTTTTTTTTAATTTTTTTTTTAATTTTTTCTAAATCTTTTTTCAAAATTTTTTTATTTTTGTTTTCAGAATTTTTTTCAACATTTTTTCTACATTTTTTTCAATTTTATTTTAATTTTTAAAATGTTTTTTCAAAAACTTTTTCAAAAATCTTCTTTTTTAAGTTATTAATTTATACTTGTATTTATAGATATTGTAATTTTGCAAAATAGAGCATTTTTACTGTTACACATGTGGAATTTTTCTTCAGTTTTAAATATGTGGTTTTGTAAAAACCTTTTGATAAACAATTCAAGGCCTACGATACAAACTTAAAAAAATTTCGAAATAGATGTATAAAACCATACAAAAACAAAAAGTACACGAATGTATGTATGTACATTATACATATTTCACTTAAAAATCAAAACGCCTAAAACTATGCTTCGAAGTAAAATTTCGAACAGCTAAAGCAGCTTGTAGAAACATTAGCAAATTTATAATATTTTATACCAAATATTTGGAGTAAAAAACTAAAAATATCTCATCAAAAGGTAAATCGCCTAAAAGTATGCCTCGAAGCGGCAAAATCGACTTGTACAGGTATTAAACATATTTTAATATTTTATACGCAATAAATTTTTTTTTTAAATTTCTTATTTCAATAATACAGATAAACATAAAGAAGTATCAAATGTTTATAAATTTAATTAGCGCCTAAAAGTATAGCTCAAATTTCAAGTTGGAAAAAATTCAAATTTTCTAATTTCAGTTTAACTAATTATATTTACACAAACAAAAATATGAAAAGAATTTTTAAATTACTTTATTTAACACGTTCGCGGACGCAAAAAAATTTAGGGAGCTGCAAAAATATACAGGCAAGTATTTTTGAAACTAGTTGTAATATCCGAAATCTAATTAGACATATATTATAAGAGTAGTCAGAACATCGTATTTTAACCGTTATATACAATGAATGCTATAGCATTCACGTCATTTTGCATCAGTATGAAAATGAATGCTATAGCATTCACGTCCGCGAACGTGTTAAAAGAAACTTCAGTTCCAGGATTTGGCAAATCGCCTAAAAGCATATAGCAGGAAGTAAAATTTCCAACAGTTAAATTAGCATTTGTAGGAAAAAACATACCCATTATCTCAATTTTCTAATTTCAGAATTAATTATAAAACAACTAAAGTAAACTAAACTAAAATAAAAAATGTCAAAACTCAAAACGCCTAAAAGTATAGCACGGAGTAAAAATTTTAAATAATAAAATTAACTTGTCGCTATGAAAACTAACGAGAATTATTTAATATTAAAAGAAGAGCTATAGTATATTATATTTGAAAGGCATATCACCTAAAAGTATGCTTCAATAAAATTTTTCAAACATTAATAGGCACATTTTTTAGGCGCAGTATGAACAAATTCGCTTTGATTTTGCAGTTTTTAAAACATAAATTGTGTGGAAAAAATGAAAGAATTTACGAAAATTAATTGAATTATTATACGCAAAATGCATGCAACGATTTATGTAATATTCATGCTTTTTGCTACACGCAGTCACACTATGCTATACAAACGTCTGCTGTTAATTCGAGCTAAATTTCAAATGAAAAATCGCCTTATATACTTATGTATAATTCGGGTTAATATTTTTTTTAAATAAGTGTAATAGAAAATTGTGTACTTACTAGTACTATTTGTGGTGGTAGTTATGAAACTATTTTGCTGAAACTTACCTGAAAAGAGAGAGAAGAAAAGAGATAATGAGTTTTGATATACAGATAAAATATGTTTTATATAATATTATAAACAAGTATATTAAGAAATGAAATATAGGAAAAAACATAATAATTTATATAGATATACATATGTATATATAATATATGTACATATGTGTAATTATAAAAATAAACGCGACAACCAACTGTCTCCATATAAGTGAGTTAGTGGCACAGGTTTGGAGATATTAATCTGAAATTTTGCACAACCTTTTTATTTCATAAGAAGCTGCTCATTTGGCGGAAACGCCAATATCTGACCACTATAGCATATAGCTGTCATACAAACTGATTGGTCAAAATCAAGTGCTTGTATGAAAAAAAATTTTATTTGACGAGATATTATAACGAAATTTGGCACGAATTATTGTCTAAGGCTATGCTACAATATCTGAATGAATTTTCAAGATCGAACGACTATAACATATAGCTGTCATACAAACTGACCGATCAAAATCAAGTCCGTGTATGGAAAACTTTTTTATTTGACGAGATATTATAACGAAATTTGGCACAAATTATTGTCAGGTAACTATAATATGTGAAAAAATTATGCAGATCAGACCACTATAGCATATAGCTACCATACAAACTAAACGATAAAAGTCAAGCTCTTTTTTAGAAATTGTCTATTTGTGAAGGGTATTTAAAGCTTCGTTGCAACCGTTTAACGTTTGTTATTATTTTTAATTAAAAAATATACATTTTTAGAAAAAATAGCATTAAAAATGCATTACTTTAATAGCATACGCCTTAAGGTATGCTACACAACACAAGGTGATACAACTAAAAGCAGGAACAAATTTATTTTCACAACTCAATTTTCTAATGTTTCCAACACTTCAACTCAAGTGTGCAGCGAATCATGGAGCGCATGTTCTATTTGTACGCAACTGCCGCATATGTGCTTGTGTATGTGTGTGTGTGTGTGAATTGCGCCTACAATTGCATGTGTTTACTTGGCCGCTGCTGTGGCACACTTGACCCAATTGCCAACGTAGTAAGCGCGTGGGCATAGAAGAGAGTATAATGTGTGCAAGAATAACGGGCGAAAATCTAGAATGAAAGAAGACAGCCTTGCCACAACAAGTGTCTAAAGTAGGAGGCGCTTTCATTACAGAGCTGCCACGCGACAGACAGCTAAGCTGCAATGATTGCAATAACTACTTACACACAACCACACTCATCCACATGCATATACGGCATATGCGCATGCAGATTGCTTATTGTTGTTGTTGTTGTTGTGCATGTATACTTGCGCTGAAATGGCAGTGGGTGGATGCTGTCGAGTGCTTTTCACTTCGCACATTTGTCATTACGAACGGATTCATCTTCATCGGGTGTGCCGCGTTGTGACACCGCGCTGGATGAGAAGCTTTACAGGACTGTAGCTGTGTGTTTGGGTGCATGTGTGTGTGTGCGTGAATATCAAAAGAGTTGTAAAGATATCAAACTTCCTGCATAAGCTTCAGATGCATTCCTGCATTAAGCAGTAAAACGACACACATATACATACATCCATATATGTGGCATAAGTAGCATATATGAGTATGTGCGTATGTGGTAGAGGAGGTCATATGCCAAGCGTCAAGGAAATCACCTAATCTCTGTAATCGGCTTTTTTCAATTTTCAAGTACATTAAATCCAAGTCACCAGCTGTTGACAGCTGGCGTTTCATTCAAATTGCATTGCATAGCGCAACGCAAAAGGCTTCAAAGTATTGAGTAGCGAAAAAATGACGGCATTGCGTCACATAAGTGTAGTTAGAACGCCTTTAATAGGCAGGCATTCAGCGAACGTATTTGTAGACGGTAAAGTTGACCTTCGGCAGTCGCTTAAAGCTTTAAATTGTGTTAATTGCCTTATCAAGCATACGCTCAAGCATGCGGGAACAAGTTTCGATCTTAGCATTGGCGGTGCTGTTCTCAAATAATTTTATAATTAGCGTGTAAATAGTTTTAAGTAGCGATAATCTAATAATTTACAATATTTTTAGAGTTCAAACATGGTATCAAGCAACAAGATTTTGTGTTAATTTGTAACTTGTGTAAATTTCATATTGAGACCAAAAGTCGGTTTGGCGCCGCAGTAAATTCTAGTCAACGCATTCATTCAAGCATACCCTCAAACATGTTTTCAAGCATTTAAGTAGTCTTTCAAGCAACAAAAAATTACTTAATTTTGCAAAATTTTAGAGTTTCACAGTTTTAAGTTGAGAAAAACTGATAATTTGCAATATTTTTAGAGTTCAAGCTTGGTATCAAGCAACAAGATTGAGTACTTATTTTTAAGATTTCATATTTAGACTAAAATTTATGTCAAATAGCAGAAAATCGCAAAATAAAATATTACACGCGAATTTTAATCATTCAAGCATGCTTTCAAGCAACAAAATGTCACTTAATCTTGCAAAAATTGGCACTTAGTCAATTTGGCGTAACAGAAAATCACAAAAAAAAATAGTCGACGCAGCTTTTTTTATTCAAGCATGCTTTCAAGCATTCAAGCTAAAGAATTTTACTCAATTTTGCAAAATTTTAGAATTGTATACCCGAAAAGTATGCACAAAACCCGAATCAAGTACGTCGGAACAAGTTTCTAGCATTATAAAGTACCATATGAAGATTTTTTTTCATTCAAGCATGCTTTCAAGCAACAAAATGTCACTTAATCCGGCAAAAATTGGCACCAAATCAATTTGGCTTAAAATAAAATCGTAAAGCAAAGTAGTCGACGCAGCTTTCTATAATTCAAGCATGCGTTCAAGCATTCAGGCTCACAAATGTTACCTAATTTTGCAAAACTTTAAACTTTATACCCGAAAAATATGCATAAAACTCGAATTAAGTACTGAAATAATATTTTTCTTCAAAATGAAGTATTTTTACAGTCAAGCATAAACAAGTATATCAAAAAGCCGCTTGTTTAAGCTCTCAGAGAATTTTACATACATTAGAAATTTAAAATAATTATACATACATACATATTTTACATTTAATCACATAAAACTAGTGTTCAAGCATAGCGCCTACAGTTCAAGCATTTGACAAAATGTACTAAAAATACTCTAAATAATCCAACCGCGCATCTTTGTAGTTGGAAATTTTACAAATGTATGTTGCACTATCAATTATGTGAAATTAGTGTTCAAGCATAGCACTTGCAGTTCTTGGTACGAAAATTTATCCACAACATTACACATGAAGCATTTTAAAGTCATTTTAAGTACATATTGTGCTATCAATCATTCAAAATTAGTGTTCAAGCATAGCGCCTGCCGTTCAAGCATTTGACAAAATACACTAATAATTCTCTAAATAATCCCACCGTGCTTATTTGTGGAGATAAATCTTTCAAATGCAAATTGCATCATCAATGATTTGAAATTAGTATTCAAGCATAACTCTCGCAACTCTCTGTGCGAAAATTTACTCAAAACGTTATAGTTGAAGTATTTTAGAGTAATTAAATTAATTAAGTACATATAGTACATTCAATCATTTCAAAACAGTGTTCAAGCATAGCGCCTGCAGTTCAAGCATTTGACAAAATACATTAAAAATTTTCCATGTAGTCCTACAGTGCTTATCTTTTTTTGCAAAATACTTTTTTTCTGCTTTAAATAAGCACTAAAGCTTTTAAGCTTTCATTTTTTGTCCGTTTAAGCTCGTAGCACGTTTTGACCTTTTTTTGTGGCTTGCGCTAGTTTGTTATGCATTTTTAGGCTCTTCAAAACCACGAAACCCTACAACATATACAACAACATTAATGTTAAATGCAAGTATGAGAGATCAAGCAGTTTTTCGAAAGCTCTCAAAGGCCGCTTCCAGTCACTACTTCAGTAGGGCACTACAGCGCTAATGAGTTTCAACACCTAGCGAGTTAAAGGGCAAATATAAATGCTTGTGCATATGTACCATCCATGAACTATGAACTAAGTATATGTATATGTATGAGCTTATATCACACTTATGTCGAAAGCTCATAAGCTGCGGTTAGCCGCTTGCTTTAATCCAACAAAAGATATGCACATGAACTTTCCTTACAAATGCTTCGCTTTAATTTCTTTTTTTTTGGCGCACACATTTAATTTAAGTTTTTATTTAACTTGCCGAGTGTTGGCAAAGATAAATATAATTTTCTTCAGCTTTTTGTAAGCATGTAAAAGCTTTTTTTTCTTAAACAAAAGTAAAATTTTCACCCTTTACATCTTTTTAAACACGCTCAGTCTGCCCCAACCACTTCGTCACCTTCATAAGTGAAAAGTTTTAAGAAAGTGTGGAGGCATAAGTGCTTTTTAAGGTCATTTGAGGGTAAGCTTTCGCTGCTCACACATACATATGTATGTATGTATGTATGCTTGTATGTGTATTTTTGTTTGCGTGTGCTGGTTTTTTCATCATTTAAGTTTTTGTAGCACTTTTTAATTTAATTTTTTATTGCAGCCATCTCAAATATGCCCGTTAATTCATCACTTTGATGCCGCAAATGTCTTTTGCAACACACTGGCAATGATTAACGGCGTTAAGTGAAAAGTTTTTTTCGGCGACAAAGTGTTGAGAATAAGAAAGTTGCATGCGAAGCTAGGCAGCTGTGGCGCTAAAAAATACTTGAGAGCGCTCAAGGCAGCTAGCATATATGTATGTATATAATAATAATAATAAAAAAACAGCTGAAGGAATTAAAACTGAACAATAAATGCAACTCTTTTGCATACTTTTGGGCGCCCAGATAAATTTTTATTCTCTTAGTAATTCTAAGAAGGCGCAAGAATGCATAAATAATTCAAATATTAATGGGCGAAAGGAAAGTTTTCAAATAATTAAGTGCATGGAGCACTAAAAATATATATGTATATACATATAAGTGTGTATCTATATCTAGTAAGATTCTTAAGCAGTCTCCAGTAGCCAGCAAGATCTGTGAGAAAAGGTGACTGGCGATAAGGCATAGGTTTTTTTTTTAAATTATTATTATTTTTTTATTTTCCAATTTCCGTTTTATTTATTTTTTAATTAATTATTTTTAACACTCCAGTGCTCGCGCCCCTTTTTGTGCCGTTAGTAGTCGCGCGTACTACATGTGTAGAACATTTTAGACATAAGGGTTTGAAACGAAATATTTGTAAATAAAAAAATTTGTTTTAATAATAATAAGTAACAGTTTATTATAAAACCAAATCAACCAAAAAATATTCATTTTAAACATATTAGGAACTTAAAATCAGACTTCTTGGGAATAGTTATTCGTAAAACGTAAAAGTATATACACAAGTGGTCTACTATTGTAGTACGCGCGACTACTGGAGTGTTAACTAATTTTTTATTTTATTAATTTTTTTTAAATTTATTTTTTTTTCTTTTTAATAAATTATTTTTAATTAATTTTTTAATTAATACATATTATTTTAATCAATTATATTTTTTAACTAATGAAAATGAACGAGGTACTTGTCAAAATTTTATTTTTGACAAAATGGTGGATTCGCAAAAAAAATTACCCTTTGGAAAAAAATAATAATTTAATTAATTAATTTAATTAGCTAAATAAATTTGGAAAAAAAATAATAATTTAATTAATTAATTTAAGTAATTATTTACTTATTCTTTTTAAATTTGATCTGTAATTAAATTTTTATTTAATACGGTTTTTAATTAATTTAACTATTTTTTTAATTTTTATTAATTTTTTAAATTAATTTAATTATTTAATTTTTTAATTTAATTAATTAATTTAATTAGCTAAATAAATTTGGAAAAAAAATAATAATTTAATTAATTAATTTAAGTAATTATTTACTTATTCTTTTTAAATTTGATCTGTAATTAAATTTTTATTTAATACGGTTTTTAATTAATTTAACTATTTTTTTAATTTTTATTAATTTTTTAAATTAATTATTACTTTTAATAATAATTCTTTTAAATTTGGTTTTAATTTTTTAGATAAATTTAAATTTAATTTTTATTAATTAAATTAATTTTTATTTGTTGGTTCTTTTTTAAATTAAGTATTATTATTAATCTGACTATTTATTCCTTTTTAATTTGTTTTTTATTAATTTGGCTTTTAATTATTAGTTTTTTTTTAATTTTTATTAATTAATTAATTTGCTTTAATTTGTATTAGTTAATAATTTTTTTTTTTTAATTATTATTGTTAAGTTAATTATTTATTTATACTTTTTTAAATCTGTTTTTATTTAATTTTTTGTTAATTTGATTTTTAATTAATTAGTTTTTTTAATTTTAAAAAACATTAAATAAAATATAAAAAAATAGTAAATTAGTATTAGTATTAATGTAAAAAAATAATTAATTAGAAAAATAATTAATAAAAAAATAATAATTAAAAAAATTATTAATAATTAATAAGAAAAATAATGAATTAAAAAAATAATAAAAAATAAAAAGCAAATTAAAAAATCAATTTACAGCAAAAGCTATCAGGCAATGCAGGCTGAGCGCTATTTTTAGACAGCTCAAAGCAGTTTCTGGCTTTACTTTCGCAACTATTTGTCTTAATTCTAAAATTTTCTTTCTCTACAACAACAGTTCAGTACTACAGCATCAAACTAAAATAACGCCAGCTATCTTTAGTATTTACAATTTACAACATAACAACAAAATGTTGAAATTCTAGTAATGATTATCTGCACGTTGTTCGGCATTCGAAATGTACACATCTTCCTGTCTGGCTGTCTGTCACTGTCAGCGCAGCGCTGCGCCGCCGACACGTTGACAAATGACAAATTCGCAGTTTTCACAACAATTTTTGCTTTCAAGACTAGGTGCTTGTTGTTGCAAGTGACAGCAGTCGACGCGATCGTGCAACGCCTGTGCACGGTCAACTCGTGTGCGACATAATCGAGGGAATTTTAATTTATCAGCAGTAGGCAGCTAGGAGCGAAAGAGAGGGTAGAGTGATCGCCAGAGATGCTACTAACGCAGTGCCAGTAAGTATTTTGAGAATTCGCTTGCCTAAGGCGATAGCTAAATGCATTATTAGCAACTGCTAAACATTCTTGATTGGCTTTGGCAAAACTATTTCATGGGCACAGTGGGGTTTTAGGGTAAAAATAATATAAAAAAAATAATATTAAAAAAAATATTATAAATGAAAAGATAAGTTATTGACGAGGAATTCTTATTTGTAGTTATACTAACATATTATACTGACTTTTTTGTGGAAAAAATGTAGCTGATATTATAAAAAGTAAATAAATTTAAAAAAAATTATAAAATCTCATAAAAAAATAATTTTTAGTTATATCGATAAAAATCAATGTATTCGTATTATTTTTACACATAAGTGGTCATGTTCAACCATGCCGAAGGTTTTTAAACATTTTTTTGCCTACATTTAGGCGCTATCGTATAAATAGCTTGAGGGTATCATAGTTTTCAAAAGCAGAAAACGTTAATTAAGAACCCATATACTTTATCTGTATTAAATTTTATATCTACAGACAAGAAAATATGTCGACATTAAATGTTGCATACATTTAGGCGAGTTTACGTGAGTAGGCGTGAAATTTATAATGCTTAAACGAGTTTGACGAGTCGTGTAAAAATATATCCAAATAAAAGAAAAAGTTTACATACTACAAATACATTTTAGATAATCCAGTTGAATATAAAATATGTAGTATACATTTCGGCGTGCCGAAAAAAACCTTTTGCTGCGTTAAAATGAGACAATTATTGAGTTATTAAAATATATCAAATATTTACGAGGCTTCCGGAGTAATTGAGGCATAAATAATTTCGAAGTGAAGGAGAGAAGGAAGATACATTTATTTTCTTGTAGTGCCTAGGTGAATAATAGAGCCTCAAAGAACACATGATTAGAGGGAGAAACTTGCTTAAGGGGCTACAACGACTTGGGAGTTGAAAAACCACGTTTGATTTGTTTATATATCAAATATACATATGTATATACATTTGAGCAATAAAACACAATACTTAATTGCCTACATTTAGGCGCGCTGGGAGAAACAAGCCGGAAATTGTTTAATAATTGATTTGAAAGTATATCTAATTTGATTTTAGAGGAGTATTAAATACAGTTATTATGTTTATAAGCAATAAAACACATTATTGCCTACATTTAGGCGCGCTGAAGGAAATCCCGAAAAAACGAAAAAAATACTATCATGCTATTTTTTTTTAAAGGCGTATTAAAAATAATTATTATTTGCTTTATTTGTTTAGAACACAAGAAATATTGCCTACATTTAGGCGTACTGAGTGAAATATTCCGGAAATTGTTTAATACTTGATATGAATTATCTTAAGTGGCTCTTTAGATGGCGTATTATTTACAATTATTATTCGCTAGCAATTAAACATATTAAATATTGCCTACATTTAGGCACACTGAAGGAAATGTTGCGAAAATGCAAAAAAATTTCCTATCTTGCTATTTCTTTCAAAAGAGTATTAAAAATAATTATTATTTGCTTGCATTAGAACAAAAGAAATATAGTCTAAATTTAGGCGCGCTAAAGGAAATCCAGCGAAAATGTAAAAAAATATCTTTTAATGCTCTTTGTTTTGAAACGTTATTAAAAATAATCATTATTAGATTGGCATGGAGCACATGCAGTATTGCCTACATTTAGGAGCGATGCATGAAATATTCCGAAATTGCAAAAAAAGCAGAATGAGCTAAGTTCAACAAATTTTAGAGCATTTCTAGAGTTTTTTTCACTTCTTCAGTATTACTTTATAATATATTACATGAAATATTGCCTACATTTAGGCGCACTGAAGGAAATATCGCCAAAATGTTAAAGAAAAAGAAATGACTATTGTACTAATTAATAATTTATTGAAGTAAAAGCTTTGAGGCATCATAACTGCGACAGTAATGCTTCCTGAACTCGTGTCATCATAATTCAGTTTCCAGTAAGAGACTTCGAGTTATGAAATTCGTATGAAATTTGACTTCTATTGCCAACTCAAGAGTTCAAATTATGGTAAACTTCGAGTTCTAGAAGTTCGAGTTATGGAAGTTCAATGGTATATTAATTTTTTTTGCGTTCTTTTCTTGTTATATCTTTCAAAACTAAATTTCAACACTATCGACACACTGTACGTCACGCCGAAATGCAAAGCACTTATTAATTCGACACCTTTTGTTGTCTACGAACCTCACAAGTTGCCGCTTCACTGCCTTTGTGATGAAATTATCGCCTTGAAAAAAATACGCACAAACACACGCAAATACTTTAGCGCGCTGCATTTTACAGTTAAATGTCTGACAGCGCAATAATCATGCTTTGATCTGAAGAAATTTAAATAGAACCACTAAATTTGCAAGCGTTAAATAAAATAATGAAAATGAAAAACTGCAGCAGCACTCGAGGCGAAGACAGCAAGCTAAGCAAATTGCAGGCTAGAAGTGTTGAAAGGAGAGAGAAAAAGGAGGAAAGGAGGGAAAACACAATTGCGGCTAAATTCCTGACGCTCAAACCGCAACCGAATTACAATAAAAAAAAAACTATTTGCTTAGACACCCACACACACACGCACAAGAACAAGAACACGCAGCCGTGTTAGCGCCTCGAAGAGCATCTCAAGCGCCAGTCATCAGCAGTTGTGCAATTTAATGAGTTTTTTAATTGAATTCGCCGCTGCGAACACAAAAAGAATCGCTTCAACACCACAGCGCCTCAAGCACGCCGCGCCCAATGCGCTGAGAATGAGCACAACGCTTATGCCGAAGAGGCGGAGCAATGTGCACTGAACACCGAGCACTGAAATGCAGCAGCAGCAGCCGCCGAAGTTGTGAAAGAATTAATAAAATATTATTCAAGTCATATGCATAGCATTTTGCAGCAGCGGCTTCGCTGCAGTGGAGCACTAAAACAGTTGTGGGCTGCCGCTGCGGCGCGAGCGTTGATTACAGACGCGGGCACTTCAAGCGCACTGCGAAAAAATCCTTGCTCCTTGCTAAGGGTGTGTGTGTGTGTGTGATCGTATGCGTGTGCGTCAGGAATTTTGATAACACTGGCGGATTTTTTAAATGCAACCATGCGTTTAATGAGGCTTCTGTTGGCGAAAGCTCGCTTTAAATTCGCGGCTGCAAAGCTGGCGCGCTTTAAGGTGGTGTTAAAAGAGTAATGGCTGTGCGTGTGGCATTGTGGGGGTAGACTAGAAGTTGCATTATGGAAAAATGCGGTTTCTAGACGCTAGTGCCGCAAGCAGTTGAAAATTGAATTGAATTGGAAACAATAGCAAGCAATGAAGGAGCTTACGGGTTTGAAAAAAATAGGTTAAGGATTGGAAAGAAATGAATCGTTTTTAATGAACAGCAAACGTGCTTATACAATATATAGTGATATCTTATGAAGCTGAATTTGACAGAGAGTGGTGAAATGAACACATAACTGGTAGAAAATAAGTAAAGTGGTATAATGAAGGTTATATAGGAAAAAAGTAGCAAAGGCATCTAAATCACTTTATAGAGTTGTTAACAATTTTTTAGATTTACAATTCAACTGCTTAACTTTGTTGTTGTATTAATGCGCTGTAGTAATAAATTAAAAGTGAGAAAACTGCCGATTTCGGTTAGAAAAATATCTTTATCCTGATTTTGCTCGTTTAGCTTATATGGTAGCTATATGCTATAGTGGTCCGAACTGTACAATTTACTCAGAGATGATAGCGTTGGATTGGAAAATTATCTATACCGAATTTCATGAAGATATCATGTAAAAGAGAAAAGTTTTCCATACCACCACTTGATTTTGAGGGGTCAGTTTGTATGACAGCTATATGCTATAGTGCTCCGATCTGAACAATTTTTTCGGAAACTGAAGCATTGCTATGGACATTGATCTACACAAAATTCCGTGAAGATATCTTATCACGTTAACAAGTTTTCCATACAAGGACTTAATTCCGATCGAGTAGTTTGTATGGCAGCTATATGCTATAGTGGTTCGATCCGAAAAATTTCTTCAGATATTATATACTTCGCGTCGACAATAATTCATGGTAAATTTTGTGAAGATATCTTGTCAAATAAAAGAGTCCTCCCTACAAGAACTTTATTTTCATCTGTGCGTTTGTATGACAGCTATATGTTATAGTGGTCCGATCTGAAGCAATTCTTCGGAGATTGCATTACTTCTTTAGGCAAACACCCATGCGAAATTTTGTGCAGATATCTTCTCAAATGGCAAAGTTTTTCATATAAGGACCTGATTATGATTCATCGATTTCTATGACAGCTGTAAGCTATAGTGGTCCGCTCTGAACGATTTCTTCGGAGAATGTAGCATTGCTTTGAAAAATCATCTGTGCCAAATTTCGTGAAAATACTTCTTCAAATAAAAATGTTTTTCATATAAAGACTATATTTTGATCGCTTACTTTGTATGGTAGCTATATGCTATAGTGGTCCTCTCTGAACGATTTCTTCGGAGATTGTAGCACTGTTTTAAACTATAAATTGTGCCAAATTTCCTAACGATATCTCGTCAAATAAAAAAGTTTCCCATACAAGCACTTGATTCCGAGCGTTCAGTTTGTATGGCAACTATATGCAAAACTGCTCTAATAACATCAATAAATCGAGAAATAGCAGGCTTTTGAGGAGAAAAATACGTGTGTCAATTTTCAAATCGATATCTCCAAAACTGTGGCATTTACACATACTTGCAACATATAATTTTTGTTTAATTTACTGCGAAAACCATTCAATAATTTTATTTTTCAATACAAAAATCGCTTCCGCCAACAATTCACCACCATTCACGGTTTTGTATCAAGTTTATTACGGCAGCTCATTGAAGTGGTGGCACCAACATGTCCAGCTTGAGCGCGAAAGCGTGTAAACGCGTTCAATGCCCGCCATCGATATAACGGAAAGTATCGAAAAATATATAACACATCCATACACAGCAACACATCCAACAGTATTATAAAGAAAAATACCGGAAAATTAAGCGAAAGACGGCGAAAGTGGGGTGAACAATGCGACATGTGGCAGGCAGCACGTAAAAGTATGGAGTTGTTGCGACATTTGCATTTTTCGCTTTGGCCTCAAAGCAAACTGCTGCAGCGGTGGACAAACTTGTACAACAGCATGCGCGTCTGTGTATATGCCTGTACACATAATGCATCTTGCAACACATGCGCTTAATTGCCAACAACAAATTGGAGCAGGTTTTTCACGCGGCAGGTTGTTAGAGGAGGGAAAAGCAAACTGCCACACACACACACACAGCCGAACTACAACGAACAACTGACGTATGTCAAAAACGCATCTGCAACGCGTGGAAAATTTTTTTGGTGCGAGGGGCGGAAGGGGTGGCATGACAGCAGCAGAAAACAGCGTTTTTACCTGTTAACACACGTCTGGTGGCTGGCTTGCAACATGTCGCTGCATGGCCAAGATAAAAGTGAAAATGGAGCGCGCAACTGTTTTTGCCACATCACCAACAACAACAACTGAAACTGCAACTACAACAAGCAATAACTATATATGCATGTCGTTGCATGTAAATGTTTATCAGTTGCGAATTTCCTTCAGCTTTGCGCTCCTTTTTTTTGCTGGCGTCGTTGGCGCGCTTGTTGCATAATCTGCGTGCGCGTGCAACAGGAAAAAATAAACAACGTGATTGAAGGGGCATGTACGGGTATTTTGCTCGTTTGTCGCTGCTTTGCTGAGTTATTGTTGTTGTTGTTGCAATTGTTTGATATTGTTGTTGTTTTCGTTTTTGTTGTTGTTTTCATTTTTGTAGCTTTTGTTTTTGTCGTTGTTGCCACGGTTGTATTTATTGTTGTTGTTGTCACTATTCGTTTTTTTTTTATTATTGTTGCTGTTGATTTTTGCTGCTATTGCATAAATGTTGCATATTTTGCAATAATATTATTGCCTTGCCGCGCGCAAAAAGTCAAACAAACAGTAGCCGGAAGATTTGTGGCAATTAAATGTACAACTTTGCCACCAGCTGCAAAAGTGACTTCTTCCACTTCTTTTACTTCAACGTTGTCGGTGACTTATATGCACATACGTATTTGTTTGTTGTTGCTTTTACTTCGCTCGCTTCGTCTGCTTCATCTTTCTCGGCACTTTGGCTTCACGCGTTTATTTGCTTTTTGCCGTTACTTTAGTGGAGTAAAAGTTGTTGCATTGTTGTTTTTGTACAGTCGCTGTGTTGCTGTTGTTGTTGTTTGCGTTATTCGAGGACGGCAGTATGTAAATGTGTAGTGCAAATTTGCAGAGAAAGGTTCAAAAGAGTTCATTCGTCTTCGTTGTGGCTTAATTTTTAATGTTCGGCGCTTAAATAACGGGTTTTACGAGTATGTTTCCACATTTAAGAGGTTTATATGAATTTAAAAATTGTGTGTTATATTTTTTCTGGTAAAACAATAAAACACTCACTTCTGTACTCCTTGTTTATAAAAACGACAATAGAACGGTACCCTCATCTCTCTCAGAAACAGCAGCTCTTATCGCAGCCTAAGCACTTGTTGTCACTGGCTTTTTTACTGTTGCTTTTTCTTTCCTTAACTTCTCTCGTAAAGTTTAGGAACCCTATCGAACTGGTTGCCGCAGCTTTTTTTGCCAGAAGCTCGGTTAGTTTATTTCCATCGATCCTCCTGTGCCCAGGGATCGGGGCTAGTGTGATATTATTTTCAGTGACAACCTTGGTGAGCATTTCTATGCACTTCAGTACGATTGTTCATTGCAACGGAGGAGATTGCCTAAAGCACCGCTTGACTTATCATTGCAAATGATCATTTTTTCCTCGTTAAAGTTTTTCTCTTTTATAATATTTGTACATCTGCTAAGGGGATAGACTTAGGCCGGTCTCAGCTTGAAAACCTGTTTATCGCAGTATGATACGTCATCTAACTATACCAGCTCCAATTCCATCAGCCGTTTTCGAGCCGTCTGTATAGCATTGCATTCTGCTCCCAGGAAGGTACTCTTTAAGGTTGAAGACCTCTCATACACTGCTGCAGCCCAGTGAGACTTTGTGCCTCAGGAAGTTACTCCTCAAGAATGGAGTTCTCCCATTCACTTTACAAGCCCAGTGAGACTTTAAGTCATGTAATTTCTTCCTAATTTCGTCTTTCGGAAAGAGTGAGTATACGCTTCTTGCTGTTTCTAAGCGCTTATTAACCAGATCTTACCATGACATTTTTCATTACATTTTGTGTTCATTTTTGGTCTATTCAAATCACATATTTCACACATATGCGATCCAGGTTCTACGCATTCGAGTTTTTCCTTCCGAAAGTCATTATCATAGCCCAATTTACTTAATTGTTGGCTCTTGAGACCGCTTCAGTCAAAGGGGGATAGAAATCACATTTATTGGCAGGCCGAGATATAAAGGATTCCTCGCGGACGACATTGCAGCACTAATTACAACATGAGACACAGAAGAAGCTTTTTCAGATCACGAGACGGACGAAAGCACATCTCGACTCACACAACCTCCAGCTCGCTAAGGAAAAAACAGAACTACTACAGCTAACTAATAACAACAGCAAGCAAACGACTACAAGTATTCTTAGGACACAAAAAGCAGTAAACTACCTTGGCATAAAACTCAACCCTAGACTATTCTTCTGGGTTCAAATCCTGCACGCTGCAGGAAAGGCAGCGAAAATCGCCTACTATTATACGGAGCTGAGATCTGTACAGATGTGCTTAAAAAGAAGAACCGGCAGGAGGCAGTAACCAGGGTGGACCGCACCGCAGCTCTCGGAGTTGCATCAGCTTGCCGAACAGTGTTAGATGATGTGATATTGGTCATAAGCGGAACTGCACCAATTGACCGTCTGGCATAAGGAAAGGAAAAGCTGTGAGAGCTAAAGAAGGCATCCGAAAAAAACAAGAGCGCAATAGAACAAATAAAGAAAGATACAATAACAACATGACAACGAAGATGAGAGAATGAAAATCGTGAAAGATGGACGGCCAGCCTAATAAGAGATCTAGACTTATGAACAAGCCGTAAATTCGGATAAGTCGATTTTTACACAACCCTGTTGTTATCCGGTCAGTAATACTTCAAAAAATGCCTCCACAGCATGGGAAAAGTTGAAAACCGCCATGCCAATACAACAACGCAACAGAAGACGACCGGAAGGCATTATCCACCCTCTCACCCTCCTTCATATCTCGGTCTTCTAATATTTAACATTTCATTTAGAAGCTGATCGAGGAATCTATCTTATCGGCATATTATATAGTAGATGCTTGCTGGTATTTATTGAATCAAGTAAATCATATTCATAATATTATTTACATTTCCTCCTATTAACAAACAAAAAAAAATATAAAGAACTTATTGAAAAAATTTACATGCCCTGAGCAAACGTGGCAAGGGAAATATTTACGCTCATCTGCATAATCTGAGTAAAAAGCGAAATGAAATCAATCAATTTACATAGTTCTAGCGCTTTTTATAGCAACACACACGCATTTCAGTGTGATAAAAATAAATTTATGAATAAATTCGTAAAATAATTCCCGCCTCGGAAATAAAGCGTTGGAGGGCAAAATTGCGCTGACTCATGCCAAAGGGTGCAAATAAATAAATAAAAATACACTAAATTGATTTTCAATAGCGCACATAATTGAATATACAACATTGGCAAGCATAACAAAATTAATGAAAAAAATTAACAAAAATATATTGAAAAATACGATTATTGAAAAGTACAAATATTGAAAAAAAAAAATTGAAAAAACATATTGAAAAAAAAAATTAGAAAAAAAAGTATTGAAAAAAAATTGAAAAAAATATTGAAAAAAAATTGAAAAAAAGAAATCGGCAAATAAAATAATATTGCGCAATGGGAAAACAAAATTGACCTCGCGCCTACAATTAAAGTGTTTCTCGCGCGGCAAAAACCGCCTGTGGATTCGGCGCCCAAGCGTTGGAAAAGCAAATATGAAAGCGATGGCCGCAAAAGACAGCGACGCCGACCGCGTGCGAACGCGTAGAGGTGAAACGCGCGCGGTGCGGTTGACGAGGTATGTTGCTAGCGCACACCGTTACGTAGATAACGCGCGCTCGCCCATGTGCGTGCGTGCCTACGCAAATGCAATGTGTAAACCGTTACGTGTGCTGCTGGCATTGACCTCTTGTGTCAAATGAGATTTCGCGCTTTGGAAAAACAAATTTTCCGGTGGCGCGTCAATGACAGCCACGCAGCTGACTTGCAGCCATAGCGTTATGTGTTTATTGTAGTTGTTTTTGTTGTTTGCCAGACCAGTATTTCGCGGCTGGCGCTTTCAATTAATGACAAACAGCAGATTAAGCGGTCAAAGTCAATGTGCAGGCGGCAATGAAAGCAGCGGTGTGGATTATAGCTGAGTTTTTGGCTGCCAACCTGTGCTACTTTTGTTATTGTAATTTACAATTACGCGTTTTCAACGCTCAAGTAGCGTCAATATTTTTGCAATAACACAGCGCGCATTTAAAAAGCGTACCAGCTGGAAATTTGCAGCTAAAACAAGTTTTTCTTGCCATTTTTGTCGGCACTGACACACTGTTCGCGCGCTGACAAGCTGGCGTGACGCTGCTGCTGCAACATTTCGCAAATTTTCAATTTCAACGCCACTTTTCTTTTATACTTTTTATAATCGATGACGGTTAGCGGTTGCTGTTGTTGCTTTTGGCACGCAGCAAATTATTTTGCAAATATGTGGACACAGTTGCGAATTGATTTGAGGCGGAAGCACAAGGCACACAGCCGCCACAGGCGCGCATAAAAGCAGCACGCGTAGAAAATTATTAAAAAAAAGCGTAAAAATGTTGAAAACTCAAATCGATTTCAATTTTACGCAAATCTATGCATTTTCATTATTGTCAGTTCCGTCTTCTATTTCCTTTCGTGCCACACTTGAATATTTTCATTTTCCCCAAATGCAAAAGAAATTTATTTTTTCTGAAAAAATTGTTTGAAGCTGCAGCAAATATGTATGTATATGAAATTTCGTATATGCATGAATGTTAATATACATATATCTAGTATATAAATATGTATGTATATTTTTTTGGTTGTCAAAATTTCGTTTATTGCTTCGGCGTTTTTGAGCTATTTTGACAGATCTCAGTGCTGCCAGCAAACAGCAAAATAAACTTGTCAAGCATGTGTATTTTTACAGCTGTAAATTGACAAATAGCAACAACTAGAAAAAATAACAACAACAAAAACGAATAACAACTCAAAATCCGTTAGCACTGTATATGAAGAAATTTCAATTGGATTGTTGTTGCCACAAAATATTTACCATGTGGCAGAAAAAAAAGTTCGAATAAGAAAATTTCGATTTTTCAAAACAAAATAATTTTCGGCAACAAAAATAAAAAAAAAATTAGACGAAAATTGAAAAAAAAGAAATAACGAAAATTAAAAAAAACTGAAAAAAATTTCAAAAACAACTTTTCAAACAAAAAATACATAAAAAAAGTGAAGAACAAAAGAAAAAAGTAGGCAGAAACAGAACCAACAGAAACAAAAATTTGGAAAATATTCGTTTTTTTCAAAAACAATTTTTTTTCAAAAACTATTTTTTTTCAAAAACTATTTTTTTTTTCAAAAACTATTTTTTTCCAACAACAATTTTTGCTCACAAAAACAATTAAAAACATTTTTTTAAAGGAATTTTTTCCAACAAAAAATTCAAAAACAACTTAAAAAATCAAAAAACCTTTTGCCAAAACGAAAGAAAAAACTAACAAAACAACTTTTTACAAAATAAAAGAATATTCAAAAACTTCATTTTAGAAAAAAATTAAATAAAAAAGTTTTTCGAAAATAATTTTTTTCAAAACAATTTTCCAAAAAAAATTTTCCACTTTTTTAAAGAAAAATTTTCAAACAAAAAACAGCATTCAAAACAAAAAAACCAAAATACAAATTAAAAAAAAATTAGAGAACACTTTTTTCCAAAGACAAGGTTTAAAAAAAACAAAAATACCAAAATTTTTTTTCCAAAAACAACTTTCAAAAAAATTAGAAATACTTGTTTAAGATTTTTTTAAAGAAAGTTTTCCAAAAAAAATTTCAAAAACTAATTTTTCCAAAAATCAAAAACAAATTTTTCAATGAAAAAAATCAAAAACAACTGTTTCAAAATAAGAAAATTCTAAAACATCCCAGAAAAATATTAAAAAACAACAACTTTTTCGCAAATATAATACTTTTTTTTCAAAAAACTTTTTTCAACCAAAAAATTTACAAAAAATTTTTTTCCCAAGAAAAGACTTCAAAAACGATTCCAAAAAAATTGAGAATCTTCTAAAATTATTTAAATTACAATTAGTGAAAGAAACACGAACAAAAGTTTTAAACCCAGTATTTGAAAGTTTCAAAACCAAATATTTTGAAAATTTTGTTGTATGGGACTTAAATTTTTAATAAAAAAAAGTTAACCTTGACAAGACTATTTCCAAACTTCAGTTTTCAAAGAGAATGTGAAATTTTTTCGAAAATGAATGTTGAAAGCTTATTAGCGTGAAAGCTCATTAGCATGAAGGCTCGTTTGCATGAAAGCTCATTAACATAGAGCTCTTCGGCAATAGGCCTGTTTAGCATGAAAGCTCATATACATGAAAGCTCTTCAGCACTAAAGTACATTACTATGAAAGCTTTATCATGACAGCGTTTTTATATATTTTTTTGTTTAGAAAATCTGTAAAACAGATTTTTTTAGAGCAATACTTTAAATGCTTTAAGGCTTCACTGATACTTGAGATAATAATTTTACTTTCAGTATTCCCGAATATAAAATTTAGAACTAGCAATATGAAGGAATACGAATATATTAAATCTTGGGAGCTTTCAAGTTTGCATCTTCGGAGTTGATATTTCTAGTGGTTGAGAATCTATAAAAATTAAAAATTGAACTTCATAGAAAGCATAGAAACAATTAAATTTAAAATTCATTTTCCAGTAAGAAGTCACCTATTATAAGCTCAAAAGTTTTTTTTAGATGTACAGAACTTTTTAACGCATGTAGGTCATATCTTTAGTGTATATATTCAATAACTTTGATACTAACTTATTTTGATTACTGATATTTCATGTCAAAAATTCAGGTAGAAAAATTCACAAAAGCTTACTTTTTACTTTTTCAACGGTGGGTCAGGTCAACCCTACTCTCTACTCTCTACTCTCTCTACTTTCATTTCCATAATATTTTGCGATATAAAATATTGCCCTATATTATTTGCTACAATCAGCAGCCAACTTCCGCTACATATTTTAAACCCACACTCCAACAATTCCTTTTTGTGCATTTCAAAAATGCGCCTCGTTTGACTCCATATTTCCGCAGCATATTTGTCAGATGAGCATTTAATTGCAAATCCATATCCATATTTCAATTGCACACGACGACATAAGGAAGCCGACAAGGCGACGTTGCACAATGCGAGGGGCGCAACAGTGAAGGAGAGTAAGCTCCGGGCGGCAGTTGGTGAAAATTGCATACCGCAGCATATTTGCGCGAATAATAAAGACGGCCGACTGCGAGCGCATCCAATATGAATATCGCATGCGACATAAATCAATGTGACATTTATGGTTGGTTGGAGAAGGCTTACCACCATTAGAGAGGCACCACCACCATCACCTGCACCTGCACCATTTAAAATGGCAGCTGTGGCAGTGAGCTTGTGCAAAGCAATGCGAAGGTGGGTACAACGTTGGCCAAGTGAGGTAAAGGAGGTTGAGGAGGGTATAAAAAGGAGAAGGGAATGGATAAAAAATGAGGAGAGAAGGGGAATTTCAGGTGATTTAGCTAGTTCAATGTGGAGGTAAATTGGAAATCGCTTAAAGTAAAAGCTTATATAGGAATATCAATGCCGAATTAAATGAATTTAACATTTTTGGAGGAAATATACATTAAAAATTGAAGTAATTAAGTTTGAAAAATATTATGTTAATTAAAAAAAATTAATGAAAAATAATAAATTAAATACCTAATTAATGAAAACTATATGTATATGTACGTAGATAGATAGATAGATAAATTAATGAGGATCTATCTATAAAGGCAAACATTATTTAAATAATATAATTAAGTAAATTAACAAAATTAGTTAATAAAATTAATTAATTAAGAAAAAAAATTAATTCTAAAAAAATTATATTACATAATTTAAAAAATCAAAATTAAATTAAGTAATTAATTAAGTTAAATTAAATTAATGAATTAAATTAAATTAATCAAATTTAATTACATTAATAAATTAAATTAAATTAATTAACTAATTTTTTTTTATTTAAATATTTTTTGTGAATTATTATTATTTTCTTTTAATTATTTCAATTAATTAATACAATAATTTATATATACTTTTAATACTGTTCAAACGGTTAAAAAAATAAAATAAAATGAAAATTTAGGTAATTAAATTTAAATAAAAATTAAATTCATAAAAATAATAATTTCAATAAAAAAAATTAATATTAGGTAAATAATTAGAACTTAGAAACTCTAAAAAATGAATTAAAATAATTATTAAAAAAAAATAAAAATTAACAAAAAATAAAAAATTAACCAAAATAATTATAATTAAAAAAATTATACTTTTATGTTATAAATTATTATTAAAAGAAAACATAAAATGATAATAAGAGACATTTTAAAATAAATTAAACTAAATCAATATAGAGAAAAAAATAATTCAAAAAAATTATTTATTTAAAAAAATTTAAAAAATTAAATAATTAATTAAAAGTAATTATATTATAAAAAATGCAGTACATAAGAGAGAAAATGTTTTTAAAATAGTTTTAATTTATTTAATTAAATTTTTAATCAAAATTAATTTTATTTAATTTAATTTCAATAAAATTTTTTAAATTCTTATAAATGAAAAAAACTATATAATTTACAATTTATCTGCAATATTTTTTGAAAATAAAATTATAAATTATAATTAAGAGAAAAAATTAAAAAAATAAAAAAGTAAACTATCGATATCGATAAATATCTATACCATCCTATTGCCTTGCTTTAATACATTTTCCTCTAAAATACTGCGTTCACTTCCAAAATTTCCATCTTTGAAAAGCAACGCTTTGAAGTTTCCGCTAATCGCTCCCGAAAAAGCACCAAACGCAAATAATTAAATTTATGTGCATATTAGCAAAAATAAAGCAAACAAATCATATTTATTTGATGCGCGCCGCATTTGTGTTTTTTTAATGACCGCACGAGGTCCAATGCAATTTATTAAGACAAATCCGCAAGATTTATGCGCCGCACCGAACGCCCCTTACGGCCCAACCATGGCAGACTGCAGCTGCATCGCACGCACACACACACACGCATAGCTATGCTAGTGCCCAGCGCCTTCGCATCAATATATTTGACATTAAAATATTTCAGAATTTTACGAATGTTTTATGCAAAGTATTTGTTGACAATTCGTTTGCCTGAAATTAAAGGCGTCACGGGCCGAATGGCAGCCAAGTCGGTTTCATACAGTTTCACAATCGAATATTTGGCTGAAAATAGGCGAGTGAATAACGACGCAGGCATTTTGCTAGTTTGCTGTTTGGTTGATAATTTTTTGAAAATTTTAGAAAAAAAATTTGAGATTTTTTTTAGAATTTTTTTTATTATTTCTGGGTATATTTGTCTAAATTTTTTTATGTAATAAATTTACATTAAAAAAAATTAATTTTTTTTAATTATGAAAAAAAATCTTGAATTTTTTTGATTAAAAGTCATAAACGAAAGTAAAAAATTAATTAATTTTAATAACAATTTTTTTTTTAGAATTTATTTCTTTAAACATTAGAAATACAAATAAAAAAATTAATTATGAAAAAAAAGTTTTTTCGTTTAAAAATTATAAAAAAAAATTAAAATATTCCAAAAATTTATCTAAATAAAAAAAACCTTTAATTTTTAATGTGCTTTAATTTTTTTTTTTTTTAATTTTAAAAAATTTAATTAATTTTAATTATAAAAAATCTTAAAATTCGATTCTTCAAACAAAAATAAAATAAAAATTAATTATTTTATGAAAAAAAAGTTTTTTCGTTTAAAATTATAAAAAAAATTTAAAATATTCCAAAAATTATCTAAATAAAAAATACCTTTAATTTTTAATGTGCCTTATTTTTTTTTTTAATTTTAAAAAATTTAATTAATTTTAATTTTAAAATTTGTTTCTTCAACCAAAAATAAAATAAATATTAATTATTTTTAATTATGAAAAATCTTTACTTTTTTCCTTTCAGAAATTATAAAAAAAGTATTCAAAAATTTATCTAATTAAAAAAATAACAACAATTATTTTGGATTTAAAAAAAATCTTGACGAAAATATTAAAAAAAAATCAGTTTTAAAAAATATTTCTAATTTAAATTTTATTTAATTTAAATAAATTTTAGTTTAAATAACAAAAATAATTTATTTTGGATTCAAAATATTCTTGAAAATTTTTATATTTTTTCCGTGAAAATTTTTAAATTAAAATATTTAAAAAAAAATCGGTTTTCAAACATTTTTTTTAATAAATTTTATTTAATTAAAATTTTTTAAAATTATACGTTTTTCAAATTTTATTTAAAAAAAATATTTTAATAAAACAAAGAAAAAAAATTTTCACTGTTTTCAAGTTTTTGTAAACTTTTAGGTTTTTTGTTGTACATTTTTAAAATTTTGTTGCAAATTTTTCGATTTTTTTTCTTCTTTGCCTCTTTTGCGAAGGCGTTGTTGCAAGCTAGCAAACATTTATTTTTAGAACACACATACATACATACACACTTGTATATTTGTTCATTTACATATGTACACTTGTAAGTGCAACGCCACATGCTAATTCAGCTATTCGAAGAACATTTAAAAATACATTCGCAGCAATTCGCAATTCGCATTCAACATTAAAAGTCTCAACTACTTGTACGGCAATAACTCAAGTGGACATGAAATGAAATTGATTGAAATGTTCTGTACGCGCGCGAAAATCTTTAATGCACATGCTGGGCGCAGCAGTGCTACTATTTAGTATCTAATTTAAGTTTTTTTTTTTAATTTTTTTATTTATTTATTTTATTTTATTTTTTTTAAATTTTTTTTATTTTTTTTAATTTTTTTTTCCTAATTTTTTTTTTACTTTTTTTAGTTTTCTTTAATTTTTTTAATCATTTTAAATTTGTTTTTAATTTTTTTTTTAAATTTTATTTTATATGAATTACATATTTATATGTTTCTGATTCTGTTTCTGTTTTACATTTTTTTTTTTTTTTTTGTGTTTGAAATTTTCTTGCTTTTGACTTATTTGCTGGGCACTTAAAATGAATGTTGCGAGCGTATAAAGGAAATCTAATAATAGCCCATGCATTGCAATGTTTTGTGGGAAATTTTCTATTTGTACAAAATAATGTAAGTTGGCCGAGATCAAAGTAAATGGCGGTACGATTACACGAGTAAAAGGATTACACGAAAAACGCTCGCGAAAATGGAAAATTTTCAAAGCAATAGTAAGAGCATTTATTTTTAAAATCGCTAGATTCGACTGTAAAATTAGAGAAGACATGGTGAAATGTAATCTGGTAAGAATAAAAAAATGTAAATAAAAATTTAAAAAACTTAAAAAGCAAAAAACAATAAAGAGAATTGAAAAATTGAACATTAAAAATTAAGAAAAAAACTAAAAAAAAGTAGTATTTTTCTGTAGAATACTAAAATTTAATCAGATTTTTGGTGAGAAAGTTCTTAAAGACTGTAATGAGAACAATGACAGTGCATAAATAACAAATCTTAAACTCAAATCATCGACGTTTCTATGAAAATTTAGATTCTGAGAACGCGAAGCTATACACATACATAGGTTATATTAGGTTAGGTTAGATGGCTGATCTGATCAAAGATCGCACGTGGACTACTACCATAAGTAATTCTTTGTGAGGCCATAGAAAAGAAGAACTCCAGTGTTCGAACTTATAAATTAGCAAAACGCTTAGTAGCCAATACAAATTTCCACAGGCGTTTAATACCCATTCCCGTCAGCTCGGTGAGATGTCTGAAGCTATGCACTACCAAGTTTTTAAGTCTTGACCTGCCAAGCGCGGGGCAGTCAAAAAGGAAGTGTTTAGTTGTTTTCAACTCATGTCCTTCCATACAGCTTCTCCAGATGGCATTTGATAGGACTTCTGCTTTACTGCGGGGACACCAATAGGGCAATGACCCCTTAAAAGCCCCAAAACTAGGTAGAGCTTAGCCTTACTGAGGGTAAAGATATCACTAGATCTCTAATAATATATATAGAGTATATTATCGATGAAAATACAGACTTGAGAAAGCTATATGGATCATGTTTGCTTGAAAAAAACGATGACCATGTGATCCCTTGAGACAATTAGAATTATTATACGAAAAAATAACTCATTGAAGCATTATGTACAACTAACTGTACGCATGTAAATGTCTGGTGTGAAATATGAGTTTTTCCAGCAATGAAAATAAAATAACAGTGCATAATTTTCCAAGCTGTCAGCCATACTACAACATAATTTCGAAATTTACGCCTTTTCGCTGTAAGAAAAATTACAATTTCCATTTT